>NC_051323.1:51954772-52603178 GCF_015220235.1 Choloepus didactylus
CCCAAATTAGCATTAGCAATTTTATGTATCTCGCATTTATCTGAGACAAGAACAATGTGAGGCCTGGAAAACCAGAATCCCCTTGTTTTGCAAAGAGAACAGGATGCTTAACTTTCTGGGAAACCACCAATGATTCTCTGAATATGCTTTTTATAGAAAATCATATAACTTGATTATACCTAAAACTACGTTTCAGATTATGACTGGGCCTAGGAAGTCAACTCACTGCCATGCATATTTTTCTCTTTCTCCAGCACCTTCAGGAACACACAGGAACATATGGAACCAGGCACCTAGATGGCCCCAAAATTTGAGGTGGTCTAAGAAAGCCACAGTTGAGGCTATTTTGTCCTTCACACGGGCCTTGCTTGCTAGAGCTCTGTGCATTCTGACCATATGGTCCATTTTATGGCAAAGACGTCAATGGGTGCTTAACAAATATCTCTTCCTTCCAGCCTTCCTACCCAGCATTTGCCCCATAGAGCTCTGGACATTGATCACAAAGCTCCAAATCCCCAGATTCTGAATGTTACGAGTATGTTGGCAGTTTTACAGGTAATATTCCTCCTCAGAAGTAAAATTACCTCTTCTTTGGGAAAGACCCTTTCCTGCTATGGGGAAAAAAAATCAACCTTGAATGGTGCAAAGTTTTTAAACTGAGTGAACATAACATTGTGTGTTCAGCTGGGAACTGTTCACCGAGAAACAGTCTCTTGTCCAGGGTAAATCAGATTCTGGCAAGGTATAGTCACAGCATACAAATTCAATTTGTTTTGCTACTGCTTACACTCTGTGAGAAAGGAAGGTCTTCAAAATGCTTCCTTGTCTTGCCTCTTGTAGAGGTTTAGGATTTCCATGGGCTCCCAGGGCTAACAGAGGCCTTTCAGATTCTCTGATCCAACTTCAGAATTCTAGGGGTAGGGAAGTTGGGACTCTGAAGAACAAGGTAGCATAAGGGTAATATGTTTAAGTTTTATATTCACACTTAAGTTCCATTACTGGCTTAGACAGTAACTTGCCCTTCAGCCTTGGGCAAATTATCTCAACTTCTTCAGCCTTAGTTTCTTTATCTCTAAAAGGGCCTTCTAACGTCTATTTTATAGGGTTGTTCTAAATCATACATAAGATAATATTTACAAAGCACTTACCAAATTCCTGACATGTAGAATTCAATGATCAGAAGTTATTACTATTACTATTTTTATCATTGTTATTTTTGTCCAGGGTCAGGGGGCAGTTAGTGAAAGAATCAGAATGCAAAGCTGTACTGTCTTGTCTTCATTCATTCTTCCATTCTCTGTTGCCACAAAAGTGTAAGGCCCAACCTCCTTTTCATTTCTCCCCTTATCTTGAAAAATTCCTAATGAGAGGATGATTAAAAATGGATTTTTCCTAAATACCAACTGCATGAGCATTCTAGAATTGTGGTAGCCTTAAATCCACTGTAAGAAATGTCTTATTAATCCCATCCTAGTTCTTTGGTCTACATGTTTTGTTAAGTATTTGCCCACATGGCTCTTTAAGATCATCATCAAAAAGATTCTCTGCAAGAGGAAATGAATTGAGCACCTTGGTGACTGGATTAAGTTCTCAGAAGGCTACTCTCTGTCTTCAGCCTTTCCCTGAGTAGGCTGTTCTGTCTATTTTGCTTCTAGAGAGCCTTCACTTGTCCATCCACCGACCCTCTCAGAGGTCAGAGACTGGGCTTCTGGTCTCCAGGGTCTGAGCTTTGTTCCTAGGCTGTGAGAAAATTCAAGGCTCAGGGGGGTGCAGCTAAGAACCTCAGTCTGAGATTTCATCTACAGAGAATCTCCACCCAGGCCCAGGGGGACACAGTGAGATTCACTGCACACATCTTGTTTCAACCTCATTCTGAGAAGCTGAGAGTCCTTGATTATCATGGGCCAGCCTAGGAAACAAATAGGAAATGTGTCATTTCTTCTCTATGGGATAGAACTTCCTAAATTTCAAGCACCCAGTTTTCAAAAGCAGTAAGCATATGGACTTCGGAATTATCCAGAACTGGATGCAAATCCAGGCCTCACAATTTATAAGCTGTGTGACCTTGTTTTAGTTACGTGATCTCTCTATGCCTGTTTTTGTTTGTTTGGTTATTTGTTTGCATCTTTGAAATGGGTGTAAAAACAATAATGACTTCATAGGATTTTTTCCAAAGATAAAATGAGATAGTGTCACGCATGTACTAGAGCAACTTAAGTGTCCCAGATTTAAATGAGAGAGCAACTGGCTCATGGGGAATTCAATCCCAGCCCAGCTTGTTTTGTATGTCTGTTACCAAAGGAAGTAGTAGGTGCTAAGCAAGTCATGCCTTTCCCCTTGGCAAGTATCAGTGCTACGTGCCTACTTCCTTTCCCAAAATTATGACCGAGGTAACTGTGTATACATGGGGTGCAGGAGTTCAGGAGACTCAGAAATGCTCACAGGGAGATTATTCTATAGATTTTTGTCACTATTCTATCATCCTAAACTGATTAGTATTCGAGAGGTCTACTCTTTGGCAAGTTGCTCAATTTATTTTTCTCCTGAGCGTCAAGGCCCAGGGCTTACCAAGCTAAAACCCTCTTCCACCCCACTGCACTTTCAGCTTTGGAGCCTGTCTGGGCAGAGGCAGATGGGAAGCTGTTCCGGGCGCAGTAGAGAGCAGTGGAATTGAAGGGGAGGGGAACTAGGCCCAGTCCTCGAATTTCCTGGATCATCACCCTTACAAGTCCAAATAATTACAGATGGCCTCTGTAGCACCCCTTCCTGAGTCGTCACTCAGCAGTTTGTCACGTTCTAATGCCTCCCTTCCTTTCCTCCTGTCACATCCAGCTTCAGAACAAGGATTTAAAGATGCTCCGGGGCTCTTTGACTTCAAGGTGAACAATCCGAGCAGGGGGATAAGTTTATCCACACTCTACCAGAGAATGAGGGACAGAGAGAGACAGAAAGGAGGAAAGCGTGGCTGCTGACAGTGCAATCTTGTGGCAAAAAAAAAGGTGTCTTTAATAAGTTTTTCCATACTCTGTGGATAGCAGGCAATCACTTAGGCAATCAGCTCCTTTCATGGATAATGAGTTTGGACATCTTTCCGGGGGTCCTGATGGCAGAAGATGTAGCAACAAATTAATTGTGACACAGAGCCACAGAAACATTAGCTGGGGAGGTGCCACACGCCAGCCTGTCTGGGCTCTGCCTCCCAGAGAGGTGAGCTGTGCAATACCTGCCCGCCTAAATCCAGGTCAGTTAGGAGGGGTGTCCCCGATCCGAGAGCTGCCTTGCCCGAGAATGTGGAAAGTGGAGGAAATTCCTTTTTTTTTTCTGACTCTGAGTAACCAGCACCCCCGACCCAAGTGTATCCAGGTTCCTTGCCACGGGCCTTTCTCTCAAGATATTGCCAGTGAGGGTGGGGGCAGGGGGGTGGGGGGGAGTGGCAAGCAGGGGCAGGAAGGAGGGGGTGACACAGGGTAGGGGTGAACTGCAGTAATTGCTGTGAATGTTGAAATCATTTATTTTGAGCCTTCTCGAGAAACATTTCTAAATTCTAAATACACATTTATGTATTTTATTTCACCCCAATAATAATGCTAATAAAATTATATTTAACATTCATGTGAGCTGTTATGGTTTTCATCCTGCTTTCTTGTTCCTTCCCTCACATCATCCTTCCAACAATACTCAGCAGTAATAAGTTATTGCCACTTTACAAGTTGGCAAATGTTGAGTATGTTGTTAAAACCATTGCCTTTAACTTTCTTTCAAAGTAGAGTAAATGGTTGGACTTATCTGGCACTAATCTAAAGGACTAATTCATCAGCTTAAGAGATAGAAAAATATTGATAAATATAGTCTGTGTATGTTTTTTTTTTCTCTGAGGTCAATACTCCATCCATTCCCTGTATACACCTCTCCAATCTCTTAGCAAATTGCCAATTTTGTTTCAAGACAGAAAGATTTTTATTCGTAAACCCCATTTCATTAAAGTTCTGTAAAGCACAGTATACCCAGTTTTTCAATCCTATAACCAAATCCATTTCTGGGAAGAGAATAGCCAGGAAGTCAGTGTGATTCCCCACAGGAGGGCGGTTGGAGGCAGTTTGCTGGACAAAGTAGCCAATTTGTGTTTGATATGTATGCCCCGTTTCTATCACCCACATGCTAATTAGCCTCAGGGAACAGAAACAGAGGCACTGGCTTGTTTTTTTTAAATATATATTTCATAATTCTCTCTGTGTGAATCTCACACTTAAGTTGCACATCTTTCTCTTAGTTGAGCCCAGAAGTCTTCAGTTTAGCATATTTAAATAATAGAACCTCCTCTTGTACTGTCACATTGAAAATGAGTCATTTAAGGATTCCCTTATTCCCTGGAATTGTCTATCTTACCAAAGCTGAGATGACCATACTGCCACTAAAGCCATTTTAGGATGTCTGAGTTTATATTTACATATGTTAAACGTCTGGGTGAAAAATACAGTTTGTATTATTTTTCCAAGTGTACAAATGATTAGCATGAAGAAGGTTCAGTCCGTGGATATATGATTGGCTACTTGCTTCATGCAAGGTGGAGACAACATGTTTTTTTGTCTCAGGTTGTATTGACATACTGAAAATATATTTTTAAAATTTCTTTCCGAAAACTACTCCGAGTTAGGAAAGCAGGTCATCTTCTCAGTTTGTTTTGAGGTAGGAAACAGCCAATATAGATTGAAGGTTGTAATGAAAACAGTGTTAGAAATTTTTGTCACTTTTTTGTTTCAGATTTGAAACGCAGGTTCTTAAAGACTAAGAAATGGGTACAAGGTCATACATATAGAGAGTGGCATAGCTAGGACAGCAATACAACTTCTTGAAAAGCCTGGAATGCTCCCAGTAAAAAATTATTGAACCTATACAGTATTTATGAAGTAAGGAGAGTAGATTGAGGCCTACCTGCTTATTTCTTTGCCAAACTGAGTAAATGATTAGGTTTTCTGGCCAAAACTCAATGACAGTAATGAGTTCTGTGGGCAGTCAGGGCAGCCCTCAATATGGCACCCTCCTTTTCCCTGGAATACCCTCTCTCTTCCTTCCACCTCCTGCTCCCAAGAGTGAACAGCTTGAGAAGAATCAGGGGAGAGGAATTTTGCCTTTAAGCAAACTGTAGGTAGCTTAAAGAGACATTACATCTAGATTGTCTCTAGATATAATGAATTCTAAATGTAGATTGTTTGTAGATGGGTTGAGAGTAAGGTGTCTGGTATGTTAAACTGAAATTAATTTGTAGGATTAATAATCTTTGTATTACACTATCACCACGGAGGAGTTACCAAAGTCAGTGTCACTATTTCATGTTCCGGGGGTGTTTCTTTTACCATATTTCCTTCTTGTGATCAAAACCTTTTGATGGATTCAAACCCTAACCCAACCACTTAGTAGCTCTGTGCCTTCCCCCAAGTGACTTTGCCTCAGCTTCAAAGCAGAGGCAATAACTGGACCTGTCTCTCCTGGGGTTGTTACGGAGATTAACTGAGTTGTTGTGTGACAAGTGCGTAGAACAATTTCTGGCAGATAGCAAACCTCAATGTATGCCAGGAAGAATAATTCCATGTTGATGGCTATTTAAGTTGTTCCCAACTTTTTTTTTTAAACAGATAATGCTGCATTAAGAATCTTTACCCCCTTGTGAAACTTCACCTGTAAAATAAACTCCTAGAAGTAGAAATGCTGGATCAGAGGGTGTGCATACTTTAAATTTTGCTAATTATTGCAAAGTTGACCCCCAATATGACTGTACTAATTTACATTCCCAGACACACTGTAAAAAGCACATGTTTACCTATCAGCCTGTGAATAATGAATGTTGTCCTTTATCTTTTAATTTAAAAGAAGATATAAAACAATCTTCTTGCTATTTTAATGTATTTTTTCTGATTACAAATGAGTTGTGAATTAATTTATGGCTGCTAAAGTCTATGTTTGATCTATAATTTTATTTATATTTGGAAAAAGCATAATTTTCCAATAAAAACTTATTGAGCATTTTTTATGTTCCAGGCACTACAGGAGGTAGGCAATTTAGGGAAAGGAAAGGGGTTTAAAACTGGGCCTCTATTCTCTAGTAGCTTCGAGTGTACCAAGTGAGAAGACTTGGAAACAAATAAGTACATTCTAAAGTAGTTTCTTTGACACTGTAAGGTATAATAGAAGATTCTTTTCTTGACTTCTACTCATAGTTTTTCACTTCTTTTTCTGGACTTCTACGTAACAGTGCTAATACTTGTGCATGCCTATTGTGTAACTATAATATTAAATAGAGCCATATATAACTGCTACATATATTGCATATTGAATGCTTACAATATTTCAGTCCCATGTGCATTTCTAAATTAATTCTTGAAACAATCCTATAGAGGTAGAGATTACTTCCATTCTATAGATGAGAAAAAAAAATGAGTGTCAGAGTAGATAAGAAACTTGATGAAGATCACAGGGTATTGCATGGCATGGGTGGCAATTGGATCCTCTTTGGTGCTTCTGAGTTTCTCGTGGGGAAGAGCCAGCCTGGCAGAGTGCCTGCAAACTGTGTGGATTTATTAAGTGTTTTTCAACTTAATTAATAAATGAAAGAGGACAGATACCATAAAGATATTGAAAAAAAGAGAATTAATGAGGGTGAAAATGTTGGTATTGGGGAAAGGGTCACCAAAGATATTCTTCACCTGGTGAACAAAGACATTTTCCAGAGGAAGGATCTGTATTTTATACTCTTAATTCTAACACAAGGTATTTAGTCAAGCAATACTGTGCATATAAATCAGTTAGATAATTCATTTTGACTGAATTGGGCAAATTTTTCTCCAATAATCTAAAACCAAACCAGATCTAAACAGTTTCCTTCCAAATTTTTGACCATTAAGGTATCTCGCTGCATTTTTAGGTTAATGAGCAGCAAATTCTAGTTGATTTCCCTCTTACTAGTCAGTGCTTTATTTAAAACCTTAAACAGGTTGCCAGGCATTCTATCATCCCTACACTTTTTACTTTCAAAGCTTACTAAGCCTGTCATATAAAGCTTCATGTAATAATCAAAAACGCCTTGAATGCTGCAATCAATCCTACTTCTAAAGTGACATCTGGATACCCTGTTTTACAACAGACTCAATAACATCAAGAATTAGACAATTTTTTCTTTATGCTGACAGAAACTATTTATTTATCATTTTTATCTCCTTAAATTTAAAACGATTGTACCACAGATAGGTCCATAGAAAATACTACGTGCCTCTGAGTAGATAGCAGTGGAACATCACCCACAAATTGTACCCAATTGTGGACTTTCAAATTGCCTGGAAGAAACAAGAGAGAAACTGGGTCAAGTTTAATAGAATCGCTTAACTTAGCATCAATACAGTGATTTTTCTGAAACTTAACAAAGTCCTATCAAGCTAGATATTAAAAAGTCTCTGACATTAAAGGAAAATATTTAAAACATTTAAGTTTCTCTGTTAGGACATAACTCCTATTGAGAGAAACATGATTCTAAAATATGAGTGATTGAAGCTTCCACTGATTTGTGTATAAAACTCTAAAACTCAAAATTCAGATTAACTGAACACAGCGACATCGGTATAATTTTATTTAAAATCCAAGGTCATGGCTGTCAATTTTTTGCAGAGCCCCTATTCATTCATTTCTTTTTCGTTTAAAAAATATTTGATAAGACAAATATTTATTTAGCTCTATTAGCATATGTTTTCCCTTTCTTTGTGAAGCCTCCAGACTAGTAGGATATGCAGTAATAAGAAGGGAGTCAGAGAAACTAAAAGTGTAAATGCAAATTGTGCAAAAATGCTGTTAAACAACAACAACAACAACAGCAACAAGTGAAGGGTTCGGTAAGAGATTATACAGGTGGACTTGATTTAGGTTGGGAGGTCTGGAAAATTCTTCCCAAGTAGCATTTTTTAGATAGAGATCTGAAGCATAAGTAGGATTTGGGAATTTGAAGAGTGGAAGAAAAACATTCCAGGCCTATGGAACAGCATGTGCAAAGATTTTATGATGGAAAAAAATCATGATCTATTTAAAGATGGCAAAGAAGACTGCTGGAACAGGGAGGGGGAGAGTAACCCAGAATTAAGCTGGAGAGATCCACAGGATCTTCTCTATCAGTCTACATGATTTATGGTTTCTCAAAAGTCAGTTGAGGATGAATTTCCAAATGCCTCTTCTCTTTACCCTACCTGCAATTCCACTGTAAGAAGAAATAGATGCTTTATTAGAGGGTTCTGTAAGCTAATAAGCTAGATAGTAGGACATTCTTTTTTATCCCCCTTGTTGTTATTCAAGATCTAAAAGCCCCTGACCCAGCCCTCCGCTCAGAATGACTTAACGTAAGAGAAATCAGAAAGCATGGTGGCATGTTGAGAAGGGAACCATTATTTTCTTAAGTCAATTTATAGAAGGCTTCCAAGGGCTTATTGATTTTAAAAGATCACAAGCACTCCTCTGGGTATACTTCTCTCCATTAGGTCATCAATTCACACTATATTACATTCTGAAATGAGCTTCTGGGATAGATTTGTCCCCATGATGGGTACTCATTGTTTTAGTTTCTCAGCTGCTAAAACAAGTATCATACAATGGGTTGGCTTAACAACGATAATTTATTGGCTCACGGTTTCAGAGGCTAGAAGGCTTGCTTCCTCCCAGGCTCAGTACCTTCTGGCTGACCCGCAGTCTTTGGGGTTCCTTGGCTTTTCTATCACTTGGCAATGCACGTGGCTGCATCTTCTCTTTCTTTTCCAGTTCCATTGTCTTAAAGCTTCTTTCTTTTCCCATGTCTTCCTTTTCTGTGTCCAATTTCCTTTGTCTGTAAGGACTTCAGCCACATTGGATTAAGGTCCAGCCTCATTCAGTCTGAACGCACCCTAACTGACAATGTCTTCAAAGGTCCTATTTACAAATGGGCTCACACCCACAGGACAGGGGTTAGGACCTGAGCATGCCTTTTGTGGAGGACATGATTTAATCCCCAACACTCATGTAAATGGCAGAGAGTATGTTTCTAGAGGGACTTCTCTGGGGGCAACCCTTCCACAGCACATGACCCCATGGGCACTTGGGTTGAAGACCAAAACTCCATGGGATATTCCCTTGTTGGTGTGCGGTTTTATTGCCTAACCCTCCAAAAGGCCATCAAATTAATGATGCAAGAGAAATTAAAACCAGAGAAAGAATGGATCAAAAGCCTGACTTGTCAGCAGTGGTCTTTTATTTGAAGGCTCCTGTAGTGTGCATTAGCATCATGAGTAGAAAAGTCCTGGAAAAACATTTTTTTTTCTTTTATCAATGCCTTAATGAAAGCACATATATCTTAGAAAGAGAAAAACCTTTGTATTGATCTCATGGTTAGTTTTTCCTCCCTCTTTTCTTAATTTCTTCCCTCTCTACCACATGTAAAGCTCTTTATGTGGTTTATATTTAACTCACCGTGTAAATGTAAAAACTAAAACTAAACTAAATAATTATACAACTAACCATGTGATACTAGAAGTTAACAGGATATTTAATCTCTGACATATGCTGGTTGTAAAGATGTTTTTAATGATGTGCAACTTGTAAACACTTTAAAGAGAACTGGTGAGCGGTAAAAGAGGTAAGTTATGATTCCTCTTCCAGTATTCAATATATTGTTGTGACTTGTGACTACGACTTCAACCTCACTTTGAAAAAATGAGTCCAGTTTAGCATTTTATGAAAATATGATAAAAAATGTTCACATTAACTGAAATAGCTGATGGATAAAATACGTTAGCATAAAATAATAAAGAGCTTTTTGAGAGACTTGGGAAGTTATTTTTCAAATGTGTAAGGTCAAGTGGTTCTTTCAGACTCAAGTAGTACAGGACTTCTCTGGAGTGGCAGGGAGCAGAGTCACCCAGAAACTTTTTCAAAATGCAAATCCCTGTTGTGCCATTTATAGAAATGTACAACTCTTTCCATAAACCCTTGCCTTTTGAGAAAACTATCCTAGTGACTCACCTACAAACTGGAATGGGTCATATTGAGCCATTGGAGCCCTGGGTTTTTATCATGGGATTTTCTTTTTGGGACCCCAGTGACCTAGAACTTAAGCAGGGAAACTTAACTGCCTGTCAATAATGTTTCACTATTATTTTCATTTTTAAAATTTTGTTGAACACAGGGAGGAACTCAGATATAAAGGCATGGAATCATACCATAAACTCTTAAAGCCACTGATTGAACACATTGGACATGCCTTTCCCATGTTTCATCTGTAGCCTATATACTGTTGGCTAGCAAACTTGTTGGAGAAAAAAACTTCTCATAATCTAGAATGCAAAGGTTTCTTCATGATGGGGAGGAAGGCTTGTGATCGCAAAAGGCTGAGAAGAAATGTTGCCCGGTCCAATTCTCTTAGAAATAAAGCTGTAGTTTGTATTACCACCATGATGCCTACTGTAAATTCCAATCCTGATGTTTGGTTAGCATAAATTTTACCTCCTGTAGCTTACATTGAATTTTTATGTCTAGAAATATGCCCGTTATGCATTCCTGTCACAGGCACAAACCTTGGAGAAAATTTCTGATTAGATCCTTTTTATCAAAGCAGCCAGGGAAGTCAATTAGAGTTTAACCAAGTTGCTTGGAACTTTTTTTTTTTAAACTGTAGTGTATCAAAGATGGAGCAAAGGAGAGAGCTACATGGACTGCTTTAGAATATCTCTGAAAAAAGGAAAGTTGTTATTACTCATTATTAACACCAGTAGTGGGATATTTAGGGTCCTTCAAATCCTGGTGACTATAACAAAAAATTAAAATACCTTTGATTCTGGTTTCAAAAAAAGGCATTATCATTTTTTAAAAAAACTTTTTTTAAATAAAATTTTCAATAATTTTAGTAATAAATAAAATAATAATATATAAATAAATAATATATAAATAAAATAATAAAATAAGTTTAAAATTTTAAAATAAAATTTTTAAAAATAACTTCCCATGTCCCTCAGAAAGAAGAGTTGTTATTACTCATTATTAACACTAGTAGTGGGATATTTAGGGTCCTTCAAATCCTGGTGACTACAACAAAAAATTTAAATACCTTTGATTCTGGTTTCAAAAAAAGGCATTATTGTTTTTTTAGAGATCCAGTTTCCTTTTGATACAATTCTCTTATTGTTGAGCATCTAACAAAGACTCATAAGGACACTTACACTGGATAATGAGAAAAGTAGCAACATCTCCCAGGAAATACATTATTATAAATGTGGCCCGGATTCTACCACAGACTTCATCTTTGACCGTTCTTCTGCTTGGATTCCTCATCCATAGAATGGGACAGAGTAATTGTTGTGAAAAGAATATAACCCTAAAATTTAATGTTGCCTCCAAGCTTTGTGAGATTTGACGCAATATATGAGTCAAATGGAAGATGTAGAATTTGCGCAAAATGGTGTTATCTAACCTATTTTTTAAACTAAAGGAAAGACAAAGAAATACTTTTAGAAAAAAGCAGTTCTTTGTCCTTCAGACCACATTCTTTATTCGTTAAGCATGTATTTATTGAACCTTAATATGCTCCAGGCACCATGCAAGGCACAGTGATGAGGACTATACAGTCCTGACTTAATGGAGCCAACTGTCTAGCTTGACTGGTTGTTAAACTTGAGACCAAATCATGGTCAAAAGTTCTCCTTCCCTCAAATCCCCTTCAAATGCCCTTGTATTGTCCCAAATTCAATATAACAGACATGCTACTACATCTCTTCTCCAGCGAGACACATGATCAGGATTTCTCCTAGGTCCTACCTAAATATGTTTATCCTCTAGCCCACTCCCTCAAGTCCCCCGTCTAATTGCAAATCTGCTAAAATACTTTTTTCTTTTTACTAATGTTTTGTTTCCATGTTACCTTTCTGAGGGGAGGTTGGGGGTGAGTGGGGGAGGGGGTGATGTGTAATGGGATTGTCTTTAGATAGTAGCTCAGTTAAGATTTGATTAATTTACTTACTGTTTTTATTCTTTTATATTCCTAGACTTTCCCCAAATGGGAAAATGATATTGCTTATGATTTTTATAACACAGAGCACAGAGTAAAAAAAAAATTGAAAGAAAGAAACAGTAACCATTTGGACAAAGAAAAGAATCATTGGGTTTGAGCTTTAAACTTAGCACCTAATAATGTGTTTTTTTAGAAAGATAATATTCTCCAGACAAAAGGTATAGTCATTTAGTAGACATCTTAGAAGTAAAGTACCTTTTGAAATTCTCTGAACTTATTCATTTATACCCAGTGGTGTGCTGATAAACCACCCACCCCACTCCCAGTTCCCAACCCCTAAAATAGTCCTGCTTTGTAGAATTTTCTTAAATATTTGGTGTAAATGCTTCCAACCTGGATGATTTCCAGCTATCAACATGAAGTCATTGAACACAAGTTGGGAAGAGATGACAATTGACTTTGAAGAACCAGGATGAGCTGGCTCCAGCGTAACACATGCCTTATACCCACTGTGAAGTTACCCTCAGCTTTGATGTTCCATCTAAGGGAGAAGTGGAGTTGGGGGATGGGGGAGGAGGGGGAATTTTGGCCAAGTCATGGCCAACAAGAACATCTCACACTAATGAGGCAGTGCAAAGCCAAATCTTCCCTTGTGGAACTCCTGTCATTTCACTTTTCCTTCAGCTAAGCACACATGCCCCTTTGAAGGCTATTTGTAAAATCCTGATCTCTTGCCTTGAGCACCACCCTGCCTTAAGCACTACAGATGGTTTCCGGAGTCTGCAGAGGAGCCCTGAGGACCGAGGGACAGTGGAAGGGGAAAGCAGAAGTGGTTTCTAAGCCAGAGGGACCAGGAACTGCCTTCACACCCAAATCCACTTCATGTTCTTCTCCATTTTGCTGCAGCTACCACCGTTAAAGTTTCATAACCTCCTGTGTGCTCCTCCCCTTTCCAGATCTCTGCAGGAGCCATGGTCAGACTAGGGTTTGGCGAGGCAGCATGTTGTAGCGATGACCAGGGAAGCGAAGGGAAACATGCATTCTGTTTCCTTTCTTCCTCTCTGCACTCTAGACGGGTGAGGTCTTAAAGAAGTAAACGGAAGTAAGAGTTGGAAGGGAAATTAATTTGCTTCAAGTGGCAGAGCTAGTAAATGGCAAAGCTCCAATGTGAACCCAAGTTATAGCTGTCTCCCGGTTCCTGGCTTTTTACCACTACACTACCTGCCTTTATGTAGAGGAAGAAAATGCCAGGCTTAGGTCATGCAGTGAATTAATGTAGGGCAGGTGGGGGGAGAGAAGACAAAATTGCCTTCTTCTGCCTACCAGGATGGCTCTTCATTACCACTCTCGGCAGAGCTCCCATTACAGCTCCCATCCCTCAAGCCTCCATCTCTTGTCCTCCCCTGTCCCTCACCTCTTCCTTCATAACTATCCTCCTGAGTACTGAACTCCCCTTGTCCCCCTATACACAAACATGAACTCATAGGCACACACAACCTTCCCCCTTCCTGTTCTGGGAGAATGAGGAACAGAAATGCCCGCTGCAGGGCCTGCTTCTGGGAAGATGTATTCCTAGCAACCCAGATATTGCTTCTGTTAGAACAATAAAAGATCACAAACTTGGATTCTTAAATCTGTGGCTCAGCGGTCTTATGTGTAATGCAAGTTTTTGTGAGTGCCTAGCTCCCATTATTGCTCTGAGAAAATGTATATTCTGCTGCCAACTTACAAACACATTTTGGAAATACAGCTGTTTTATAAGCTCTTGACTTGCTAACATCCCAACCACTTATTTCTATACCTAGATGGCTTGTATTGTTGTATAATTATTTTATTTGTGTTTCTCTTTTCTACTCAAGTAGATGCCACAACACTCCATATTATACTTTTCTTTTGTTTCAAGATGGTAGCGGTCAATAAATACTTACTGACAGATAAGTAACCTGCTGATTCTTACATTATTTTAGGTATTTTTCTGCCAGAAAGCTCAGTGGAATATCAGTCAGTATAGTATCACTTATTGACCTACAAATTGTTTAAAATTTCACCTAGGAACTAAGTGGATAAAACTTGATGACCTATTATTCCTCCAGAAAAGACAGAAGTTTCTTAAGAACCCTAGGATGTCACATTTAAATTCTAACTCCATTACTCAAATTGTGCCCAATAATGGCCTGAAGGTGTGATTCTGGCCTGCCCACTGTAGAACTGGCCTAACTACGTCTAAAGTGAAAGTGCGAGTAATGATACACAAGCAGAGGAGTTGATTCAATCAGAACTTTTATCAGACCAGTTAGACCCATGTGATTTACAAGATATGATCCATAGAGCATTAGATGTGCCAACTGGTAGGTCCTTGGTTGTTCGGTTTCAGTTGAAAGTTGCATTCAGAATTGTTCTGAATGATGTGTGTGTGTGTGAAAACAGTTGTTCATCCTAGCTCAGGACCATGCAGA
This sequence comes from Choloepus didactylus, assembly GCF_015220235.1. Lineage (NCBI taxonomy): Eukaryota > Metazoa > Chordata > Mammalia > Pilosa > Megalonychidae > Choloepus > Choloepus didactylus. The sequence continues at coordinate 51,969,236 of NC_051323.1, forward strand.
GAGTCATCATTGCAGCAGAGACACAAATATGAATCACCTGTTACCTTAACCCAGCTGCCCTAGTGCTTGAAGTTCCCATCTTACAACCAGGCGTTAAGGTGCAGCCAAGTCTTTCATATTTTGACCATCAAAAGCTGATACCCAAAGCAGTTCATTGGCCATGAAACCCTCTTCTATAATCAATGATTGCAATTTAAAGAAAACTCTTGTAGACATCTTAATGTTAGCAACATGCTTACCCCTCAAAATAAATTCACTTTAGGCAAAAGCAGATGAGGGAAAGCATCACCTGCCTTTTGTGTCCTGGTCTGAGTTTTCTGGAAGTTTGGCTTAGAAATAAATCAACAGAAGATGCCCTCCTGTGAACCAGAGATTATTCCCAGAATGACACTCCTCTTTTTGAAGATGAAATGGAATTTTAAAAAACGGAATGAAAGGGTCCACCTTCAGAAACTATGGAAGGCACCATTTTCGGGAATCCCATTAATTCATTGCTAAACATCTAATATCTGCTGTGTGCCAGGCACTATTCTATGTACTGGTTGTTTTTTTTTTTTTTTTCCTTTATTAGAGAAGTTATGGGTTTACAGAACAATCCTGCATAAAATCCCAGATTCCCGTATACCACTCTGTTGTTAACACCTTGCATTGGTGTGGAACTTTTGTTACAAATGATGATAGCACATCTTTATAATTGTTCTATTAACTGTAGTCCATGGAATTCTGGGTTTTGAGCAGGCAACAGCATTTAGAACCAGCTCAGGGTTTTGCACTGTGGCTCTTAGAACTTTTCTTGGTTCTAACATTTCCCTTTTAGGTATTTGCTGCAATATAACTGGTATCTCAGACATTATTTGGCAATTAATCTCCAACTGGAAGATCATGGCAAGACCCTGAGGCAAAATATCTTGTTATTAAACACGGTGAAGAAAAGCCAAATGAAAAGCAAAAAATTTCCATCAATAAGATGTTCCTTATATGATGTTCAGGGAACAGTGTGACTCATTTTCAGTTCTTTCTCAACTGGTTGGAAGTTAATATTATTTTCTCATAAAGCTCCTGTCTTCGAAGTCTGTTGTAGACAAATGAACTCAACCCAAAGTACTCTGAGTGCCCTTTCCTTGTATGAGCAAAATAATTATACTTGTTTAACCAAGAGTAATTATTTAACTTGGTATAGAAGACTCAGAAGAAAAGCCAAATTATCTCGTATGTAAATACTGCTATCTTCCTTGCATCCTCGGTGATAGAAGATGCCACTCTGCTGTTCTCATTCCATAGGCTTGGCCAAATCACACTCAGCACTGGTGGGTTGATGTACAACTGAGTATCTCAGCTTAGGTTTTAGAGATCAATTATTATTGTTTAAGTACAGTTGATAGAACGTGAAAGAACAGGTCTGTTATAAAGAAACAAAAACAAAACAAAACTAGAAACTGGATTCCAGCGTTAGTCAGTAATGCTAGTCTCTTTTACACAGTACTACTGAAAATATGGGTCTCTCATTCCGCAGAACCTCCTCTTAAGTTTCCGAAAAGTTAGAGAGAATGTCTTGCAGATATATACTGTCATGATTAAAAATACAGGATTTGGAATCAAACCTGGATTTCATATCTCATCCTGTCTCTTACTATATGTGAACTTTTTGAATTTCCATTTCCTCATCTGTAAAATGGGGACAGTAATTCTCACTTCACGGGGTTGTCAATAAATACCTCTCAGATGAACAAGTGCCGCCGTGTCCGTGTTCCTGGAGGCCGGTTGACCATTCATCATACCTTGTGAGAGGCTGCACTCTCTGCCTTACAATTATGTTTCCAACTCTGATATTCTCTGGTGGTAAATCTAGAATATCAAAATACTTGAGGACCTGGATAACCTACCGATGGAGCTGAGGCTTGCTCATCCTCAGGGGTACAGGGATCAGCCTCTTTGACCTCCTGAAGAAATGGAGGCCGCACCCTTTACTATTCAACTGTCTATAAACTGATGCTTATCCTTGATGAACAGTTATTTGCACAGCTGACATTGACAAGCCAAATTTTTTTAACAACAGCAAAAACACAAAACAACCTAAATGTCCTGTGAAGAAAGGAAACAGTAAGATTCACATGCAGGATTTGGTACAGATGAGAAATTTGTTTTCCAAATTAACCTCCTGAGGGTCCTGGCTATATACTCGCAGAGGCCATTCTATAGTACAGCCAAGACCACTGCCTCCCCTGAACCACAGAACTACATTAACAACTGTAAGCCTGTATTTCCTGGACTCTGCCCAAATCCCTGGGTGAACAGCCATATGGCTTTTCTTTTCAGAAAAATTCAAGGGGATGGAGAGCACAGATATGCCCCACCACTGACCATTCCCATATTTTCCTTCTGCCTGATCATAACTCATTATTCTCAAAGCCTTCCTTATCCATGAAAGTCTAAGTCTATTCCATCTTCAATGTCTATTGTTGGGGTGGCTGGTAAGGATATACTGGGTCATCCTGATTCTTCCAGAAATGGAGTTGACTTTGGATGTGGCACACAAGACAGCGGGAGTAAAGCCCCGATGAAGAGCATGGGAGATGTGTCTTTGACAGTTTCCCGAAACTGGGCTCCAGAGGAATTAAAGCAACAGCTGTTTTTTGTTCTTTGTGCTTTGCCTTTGTTTTTATTTTCTTTTGTGATTTTGGAAAGAGCGGTCACAAAGATGGTGTGTTGGGAAGGTGTAAATCTGTGGCAGTGTCAGTAGCTGATGGCTCTTTTGGGAAGGTGTCTTTGGGAGAAACTCTGAACAAATACTTTTAAAGTTGTCCCTGGGTCTTAACAGTCCCCAAATAAAATTGTTGTTTTCTTTTATATGTCATTGCCTGTTGAAGACCAAGATGTTTTACCATTTGTGGAGTTGATGCAGACTTATCGAAACATGGCAGAGCTAAGACAGAAGTATAGTATATAGCTCCTACTAGGGCATCAGTACAATGGGATGAGAAACAAGAAATCATTTGAGGGACTAGTCTTACTATGTCTTCACTTTTATATCTGCCTCCTCCCATTGCAAAAAAGAAAAAAAAAAAGGAAAAATAGCTTAAAGTTTTTGGATTTATTTTGTTTTGTTTTAACTGAACAGACCAGTTGTTCTGACATCATATTGCAACTTCAGTAGCGCCTAAATTTTCTTGGAATCTGATAGAATAATTAACTTTATGAAGTAAATTGAGTGGCATTATAAAGAATTAAGGCCTTTTAAAAAAAAATAAGTATAAGAGAAAAGTAAGGAAAATCAGATCCTTCCAAGAAGAACTTTTAATGAGGCAGGGCTGATAGGGCCTAAGCACAGGCCATCACTGTTTGGGCAAAGGGATGATAAGGGTCTTCAAGATTCATGGGGGGAAAGAGCATGGAAGGGCCAACAGGAAGGATATGTGTGTCTGCTGGGCTTATTCTGGACTAGAAGTCATGTTCCCCCGGAAGCCAGCTTTTGGTTACTTTTAATAGCTGCTCTCTGTGGCAAGCAGGACTGGACAGAGAGATGATGAGTCTCTTTAAAATTCCTGGCTGTTAATTCCAGTGATAACAGGACCCCTCCCTCCCCCAAAAGCTATGGCAATATTCTCTTCTGGTACTAGGCTAAAGTGAAGCAAAGTATGTGAAAATGAAACATGCATCTTGCCTAGTATTACAGCTTGGTGGAAGGGAAGTCTCCTGAAAGCAAAGTCTTTTAGTTTCTTTGTTTTTGTTTTTGTTTTTTTAAATCTTGGGTCATAATAAATTAGCAGTCTGTATGTGTCCAAGTGCGTAAATGTATGTACATATGCAAATGTCGAAACTAGTTATCCGTTCTCTCGGTAAGCATTGCCCATGCTTACAACAAGAAATGCAGTGTCCTGGGTAATGTTGGGTACCCAGAAGATGTAATATTGGCTCTGCTCTATGTGCAAAGAGACTTCATTGGAAAACTATAAGATCCACTCTTTTTTCTCCTAAATGTCGGATGGTTTTATTGTTTGTTTGCATCTGGGGTGAGAAAGCTGATTAGTGGAGCTTAGCCCAGATCATAAATCACATCCTACCTACTACTACATCAGTCTTACAGCTTTCCAGATCTCGTTCCTTCAGATTTAAACTTCCCAGGATGCTTCTGAATGAGATAAGGAAAATAAATGCCCTAGAAGAAGAGGAAAAAAGTGACAATTTACAGTAATTTTTAATTGTTAAAAGGAGGAGAAAAAGCTGAAGTTTATTTACCACTTATAGTCATATAGCTACCCTCATATTAGTGGAGCTAGACTGAAGGAATAGAAACCAGGAGCTAATCCACTGTCACCACACTGATTTAGAAGAATAAATAGACCCCTGTGACCCACTAAATTTGAGTATTTGATGAGGATAAATCCAGGAGGGCTTTATATTACCCACCCAAGCTTCAAGTGAGAGCAAAATCTCAAAAGCAACAGAATGAAGAATCACTTCCTGAGGATCAGGGTACATTTACCTGTAATAATTATCATTAGCTTCTTCCAGCTTACAGAAATTCCCCTGAAAACTGGTGTTGAAATAATCGCTGTTCCCCGCTCTACTTTTTTTAAAAAAACTCAGTTTTAAATGATGGGACTACATGTTTTCCAGCAATTTCCAGTTGCATATACTTACAGCTTCTCTTTGTAAGTTGCTCTAAGGGAGCAGAGCCCCAGCTCATGCTCCAGAAGGAGCTTCTCCATTAGGCTCCATCTGCAAAGAGACTTTCACAAATGCTGGTTGGGTCTCCAAGGTGGTGAATCAGGCAGAGCTCACATGTCTGGCTAATTTGATTTGCCACTTCATAGCTGTTTTTGGCAAGGGGCCTGGATAGTAATGCCCTATGAGATCTTTCTCTGTTTATGGCATCTTTCAACTCAGACTCTGAGAATGCTAACGCTGAAGCTTTTTTTGTTTTGTTTTGTTTTGCTCTCTTATTGCCCTTTCCAGAAACTATGTAAAAGGGAAAACAATTCCCATTCCTCATTCCAGCCATGTCATCTGGGAGCACGTTTCCCAGACAGTTTTTCCCCATGACCACAAAAATGTCTTGGGGATGAGATTCTTTGAAAAGACTAAAATGATTTCTCCTGCCCTGTCCCTGGGAATCAGGCCATCTTTGCAAAAACCATAGGGCTCCCCTTGTTGGTGAGTGGTACAGTGGGTGTTTTGGTGAAGTATGTATTTCGCACAGAATTCTTGTGAAACCTCACTGTAATTCATGTGTTCATTTCATGAAACTTATGCATGTCAGGTGAAAGTGCAAGACGAAATGGGAGGTTCAAAGATGGATCAAACTGCTTCCAGGAGGTTTCTGTCTATTGAGGGAGATAAGCATGTAGATCAAAATTAATACTCATAATATTTGTGCTAGCAGAAGGACACACAACATGCTGAGGTGCTGCATATGGAGACTGATTAATTCTGAGAAAATTGGAAATACTTTACACCTCACTGCTTTGTTACAAACTGTTCCTACTGCCTAGAGCACTTTTGCCTGGATATTCTCACATGGCCTTCAAAGACACCATTTGGATGTCACCTCCTCCTGGGAGCTTTACCTGTTGGTCCAGTTTCATTTTTTCTCCTCAATCCTTTTGTGTTTTGCAGTCTCTCACAGGGCTACTCACATCAGACTTGGGTTGCTGATGTTTGACTTTCTGGCTGTACTGTGAGCTCCCTGAAGTCTGAGATTAAATATTTTAGTTCAGCATTCCTAGTGCCTGGGTATTAGTCTGTTTTCAAAATGGAAGGATGAATAAATGAAAGAGTTAATTAAGTATGGTAGTGGTGTAACTTCTGTGCTTATCAGTGTTTCAGGATTGGAGGCAAATGTGACATTTATATATTTTGACCACACAATTTTTTACATCAAGAAAGAGTACTTATCTAAAAATGGAATACATATTTCCATTTACTCATGTGAAAAATTCTCTGTGGGGCCTTTCAGGGATGCATTTTGTTATTTTTCCATTAGAACAGATGTTTTATCCTGTTACTATGAATGGTGAAATTAAATTTCAGGACTTTTAAGGAAAAGAAAATAACCTGCTATTTTTTATATCTATTTCCTCAGGTTTTATCATTATTCAATCTTTTTATAATGGCAAGCATTCATATTTTAGGCTCATATTTTAGTTGTGTTTACATTGTCAGTGTTCTTGCCTGCTTTTGCGATCTACGTGGGCCAGAGATAATCCTAAAACACTGCAACCACTACCAAAAAGGCTAGGATTTAAAATTCTTTGTTATTCTCATCTAACTCCTCAGTATGGCATTCAGGAAGCTTGCAGTTCAGAAAGGTTGAGTCTTACAAGTGTGGGTCCCCTAATTTTAGACATATATGGCCTACACGATCTGCAAAATGTGGATGCAATTGTACATTCATCAGATCATTTATTTATGAGAATTAAAAAGAGGCAGGGAATTTTTTTTGTAATAAAAATAAACTTTTATATTTAATCTTTATAACAATCTTCTGTTATTATTATTATTATCCCCATTGTATAGCTAAGGAAACTAAGGAAATGAAAGTTAAAGTAGGAAGGTCCAGGACTAAATAACAAAGGAACACAATAGTCATTCAAGAGCTAGAGGTTTTTAGTGAATTCAGCACAATGGAAACATGTTAGGGTCAAGAACCAAAATGTACCAACTTTTCACCCTGGATTTTACTTTGTGTGCCAGTGTACTTTAGGTTTATCCCATTTTCAAGGCTATTACAGTGACTGCTTCTTCTAAAGGAAGGACCAGGACAGAGTTTCCACAGCAAACTTGGAAAGAGATATGTCAGGCCCTATCAAACACGGACTCAAATACAGTACCTCCAGAATCATGTCCATTTGCATTAAAGGTGGGTTCGTTTGCCCTAAAGGGTCTTGCTTTATTCCTCAATAACAACATTAAGAATTATTCCATTGAGTTTCAGATGTCACAATGCTCAAAATTTATACTGTATTAATCACTTGTTACATTAAAGAAGTTACCCACCCGTGGTCCTAGTTTAGTAATTTTTTTCTCAGTTTCTGGCATTTAATTTTTTAAATCAAGATCCGTTTTCTGTTAAAATCAGTGTTTGAATAAATCACTTGTTATAAAAGCCTGTATTATAGATCATTGCTAAATTGTCTGGGCGCCCTGTGACTGCCTCAGTACTATGAGGCTACATTATAGTATAAGGGAGCCAGAAAATTGCCAGTTGAAGGAAAAGCTACTAAAACAAGAGTGATATTAATAGCAGTCCCAACTGGGCCAACTCTTGGACTTTCCGTGATCTCAGGCATAAAGAGACACCAGCTAAAAACTGCTCGTAAATAGCTGTGGACCACACATTTCAAAACATCTAGATCAATGGGAAAATAGTTTTGATTCTTAAAATTACAGATTTGGTTCAGGGTTTGGGCCTTGTAAAATAATCAAGCTGTCACATCTTAAACGTCTAAGATCAAATTTAAAATTCTGTGGTTCTGGAATAGCCATTAACACCCAGAGCAACCAATATTTAAGCATCTGAACATTTGAATTTTAAAGACAAGTCAGAAAACTATAGGGTACATCAATACAAAATAAGGAATAAAGCTGTATAAAAGGAATATTTATTGAATTTCACAAAATTTTAAGAGTTCAGATGTTAAGTGGGCTTTCTGATTTTTCTATTCTGGCATTATGAAGAAAACAGGAACAAAGAGATGAAGGGCCACCTTGTCATAAGTCCAATTATCCCATCAGTGTGAGCCTCATGAGAGAAAATTATTAGAAACCAGAATGCCCTTAATCATAGCTCTCACTCTCTCTAACACTGACGCATATCGCCTGGCCCACATTTGGTGTTAGATAACCTTTCTATTTTTTTTTTTCACATATGAATGAATAATATGCAAGTGACTCTGAATTCCCCATATCATTATTTTGTTATGCTTTTATTTTCAAAGATGAATAAATAAATTATAGAGTTAATAGTTGTTATAAAATAATGAATACATGTTTTCAAAAGACAGAAATCAATGATGTGATAAACAGGATTATAAAAACAAAAACTTGCTAAATCACTTCGGGAAGCACTGAGATAATTGCAGATTGCCTGGCCAAATCCTGGCTCTGTCATGTTATCTTAGGTGTTACTTTGCCTTTCTGTGACTTGGTTTCCTTCTTGTACAATGGGGATAATAACAAAACTGCTCTCTTATGAAGTTGGTGTTAGAATTAAATAAGTTACTTAACATATAGAGCATTTAGGTGAGGGCCCAGCATGCAGAGTTAGCACTATGTATTGTTTATTGTTGCTTGTGTTATTATTTATTAATTCAGTCAAATGATTATTATGGATTTTATTATAGCTAATATTTGTTTGAGTATTCACAATATTTCAGATACTTTGCTAAGTACTTTGCAGTGATTATTTCACTTAATTCTAATGACAATTTTATGAAGTGGCTACTATTACTATCTTACTATCCCTATTTTAAAGATGAAAAAACAGAGTCATGGAATATGAATAAGAGTAGCAAAGCTAGCCAGTGGAAGGACTAAACTATTATATAAATGTATGTGTCATTATTGTTGTCAGCATAAACCATGCATATTTTTGTTATTTAACTTCTTCCTCTATCCTTGCACCTAAAATAAGTTACCTTGCAGCTACATGTGGCCTTCATGCAGCAGGGCTCCATCACTGGTTTTTAATTTACATATGGTGTGATTTTTCATTGACTAACTTTAGGCTGCTGGGTAGAATCTTATTTTCCTTCCCTGTAGACTTTCTAGTGTAGTTCATTTGACTCAAGGTAGTCTTTCCAAGCTGAAGCACCTCTAAAAGTAACTTTTCCCCCATAAAATTCCCAGTGTAAGTGGAGCATTATCAGTGTTCAGAATAAATCCTGTAATATGAACATTTTAACCATAGGAAAAGCCCAGTATAGATTTAAATAAAGAGAGAAAAATTCTTGCAGTTTGGCATAAACATGTCCAACAAAACCAATGGCTTCTTTAAAATGCATCCTGAACAACTGAAGAAGTTGTAATTTACCTGGAACTACCAAGACACTGATCATGACAAAGAAAAAGGAATATGTCTTTCTCCATTCCTGCTCTGAATATTTATATCATCCATTTTGCTGGCCTTGCTCCGGGAAGAAACCACCAGCTTGCTTTGATAACTGAGAGTCTGTGCCCTTTGAACCATGGTTTCCATGAAGAAGGAATAAGCTAGACATCTTTCTTCCGCTGGCTGGAGAATAATGCAGAAGGAACAGACATTCTCTGAAATGAGAAAAAATGCAGCAAATTGGTTTAAGGCTCTTTTGTTTCTGCCTTGAACCGTTTATTCTCATTAAGCATTCCTGATTTGAGAGGAAATGTAGTTTCAGTGCTTGTTTCCTCAGTCATTCACCACATACTGAAGCAGCTTAACTGACTTCCCTTATGAAGATATCTTTTAAGGAACATATGGTCAAAAAGAGAAACCCACAAAGATCAGGCGGCAAGGCTGATAGCTCTGCCTTTTCTTCTTGTCCTTGCAGAGGAACATGAAGTGAAGGTAAAAGCTGCTCTTACTTAGTTCCCAAACATAAGCTGTATTTGCCAATATGAGGTCATCAAACTGGCAAAAATTAGATGGTCCAGAAAGTTCATGTGTTTGATTTTTACAGCTGACTGTATAGCTCTGTTCGCAAGTTAGAATATAAATGTCATTGGTGCTCATTCTATTCTCATGACAGATTCCATGAGCTGTGTGACAAGTGAACCTTTCAAGGTGTCCAGTTGTTGTGTGGTGTGTCCAGGGATCCAGTGTGAGGGGGATTCAACCCCCACACTTTGAGTGAGGAAACCATCATGCAGAGAAGTTAATTAATCCCTGATCCTACTGACGCCCATCCAGGCATTCAGAGTCTGCACTGCCCGGAGCCCTTCCTTGTTAGAGTATTTCTCAGCTTTCAAAGCACTTTGCACATAATTATGCCATGTGAGCCGCACACCAACCCTGCAAAGTAAACAGGGCTAGGATCATTATCAACATTTTACAGTCAGGGAAAGTCAGGCTACAGAGCACCGTGCTTTACTCGAGGTTCAATGGATGACAAGTAAAATAGACCTCAAATCCAGGCCTTTTGGCTCTAAATCCAGTGCTCCTTCCAGACACCCTAGACCGACCATGGATGAAAGCAAGCATTTCCCAAGCAACATAGAACGTGTTGCTTTTGGATGTTAGCCGTACGAATTTTCTCCACAGATAGATTGTCTTTTTGCAAATAAGGCACTCATTTAAGGTTTGAGTTACACTTGTAGCCAATAGTTAAAACTGTGGGTACTTTTCATAAAAACACTTCTCTCCTTTGATCAGATAGTAATGGTTTAACCTCTTGGCCTCTCTGCCCCTGTAGATAAGTCATGTGTCAGAATTAGTTACTTAACTGCACTGGTATCTGGAGATGCCTCAGTCTTCTATCTATTTGATTACTTCTTGTTCCAGGATGATAAAAACTATAATACAATAGTTGCAACTCAATTTTAAAGTGCTCTGATTATAAAATGTGAATATATAATTCCTATTCCAGTTATTTAAAATAAGATAAAATTAGAAAACTTAATTGTCAATTATTTTCATGGTAATTTGATTAATCCTTGTATATTAAATAAAAATGCTTCAACTTTGGTGCACTGTTGCTGTAGGGATAGGAATGAATCCATTTACTGTTTGTTGAAAACAGGCACATGGTGCAATTATGATTTTATGTCTATAGTATACCCTGAATTTGACAAAATATAAGGAAAAACACTGAATAGGTGATAACATGGCACAGCTTCAATACTTGACAATTACAAGGGAACCTCTGGATGAGCCAGTCTCCGTCCGTAACAACCAGATTATATGTAGGAGCACTCTGAATTTTTAGAAGGGTTTACTGTTCTTTTTCTATGGGTGTACTGGTTTGCTAATGCTGCCATTATGCAAAATTCCAGAAATGGATTGGCTTTTATAAAGGGGGTTTATTTGGTTACAAAGTTATAGTCTGAAGGCCATGAAAATGTCCAAATGAAGGCATCAACATAAGTATACCTTCGCTGAAGGAAGGCCAATGGCACCTGGAAAACCTCTGTTAGCTGGGGAGGCACGTGGCTGGCGTCTCCTGATCCCAGGTTGTGTTCCAGCTCTACTCTCAACTCCTCTGTGTTCTTCAAAGTGTCTCTCTTGGCTACAGCACCTCCTTCTGTCTGCGAACATTTTTTATAGGACTCCAGTGATTCAGTTAAGACCCACCCTGAATGGGTGGAGTAACACCTCCATGGAAATTATCCAATCCAAGGTCTCACCCACAGTTGACTGAGTCACATCTCCATGGAAACACTCAGTCAAAGGATTCCAACCTAATCCACACTAATACGTCTGCCCACACAAGATTGCATCAAAGAATCTGGCATTTTGGGGAACATAATACATCCAAACCAGCACAATGGGAATATATAATTTTGAGTCCCTTATATTTATTGAGGTAGTCATGTAGCCTTTTGATTTATTGTCAGCACTGAAATTAGTTTTCCAATGAAAATAAGAATCCATAGATCTAGATTTCCTGCAGCACAGATGGAAGCCTGTTGATGTGCATGGATCATCACCTAATCTGTTGTGAAGTTTCTACTAATGAGTATTTTTTCACATGATTGAGAGAGTTTTGTAAGTACATACATGCACATCCCCTCACCCAGGGACAGACGGTCTCTCTGATCTTCTTACTGTCCAGAGACAGCCCCACTCCACGGCTTTTCACCTGGCTGTGATTGGAAAGTCCTTGGGGCACAATTTCCAGTGCCCTTCGGTATTGGACTGGAGAGCCTAGTTTTGATGTTACTAGTTTATTTTTAATCCTCGAAATTATGTGCTTATTTACACCAGCAACAGATTTGGATTAATCAGTACATACATGTGGAGCTAAAAATATGATAAGATGATGTACCCTGGGTTTCCTCAGTTGAAAACAAATATTTAATGTTATCACAGAAGACAAACAGCTGGAAAAGCAGCAGTGTCCCGGTCAATTCTGTCTGGAGGATTGTACTGCGTTTTTCAGCGGTCCTCACCCTAGATGATATGGAGGAGGAAACAAGCAAATGTGACTAACCAGCAGCATAGTGCTTTCTTTATAAGGGGACAGAGAGGCCAATCACGGGACTCTTAGAGAGCTCCCAGCTCTTGTGGAAGCACCAACATGCAGCACCCTGCATGAACTCAACCCCCCGCCATTAACCCCCACCCCCACCCCACCCCACCCCAGAAGTAGGACCACCTTCCTGTTCTCAGGCCAACTGAGCTCAAATGAAGAGCTGGATAAGGCATATTAACCATCTATGCCCCCTTCCCCTTTTTTGTTGTACAAGTACCTTAAGTGGGTGATACATCAGGAATTTAAGGATGTTTAGGCATTAAAACAGAGAGAGGAAATTGACCTGCAATTGCTCTGGAGTCATTTAGCAACCTTATTTATTTAGTTACTGATTACTGAGCTTTTTGTTCAAAGGTTGGTTTCAATAGTAAAAGCGTTTAATGCTAATACATGGTATCTAATTTTTGTACACCCTTTGCAGTACTTTGAGGCTTTTCATATCACTTATATTTCAAATGAAGTTTCTGACATCAAGATTTGGCATCTTGATGTAACCTAGACATAGACAAAGAGTATAATTTAGTATAGCACTAAGGGATAGCAGCCTATAAACAAGTTCAAAGAATCATGAGTACATCCAAAGAAAGTATATAAAATAAGCCAACTTTGATTTAGAAGAGTCCAGGATCCCATTTTGAGAGAAGTGGGACTTAAGACAAGGGAAAGGGTGCCCAAGCTAGGAGTAAGACCAACAGTGAACTGTTAGTGGTCGTGGTCGAGTGGTACTGCAGGCTTGGAAAGGAACAATCTGGAAGAAAAGCTAATTAGCTTTTCTTGGTCTGGGAGCTGTTGAAGTTGAAGTCATTATGTGGCATCCAGGATAAAACTGCTAGTTAGTTAGAAATTCAGAGCCTAAGATGGGTTAATGAGAGGCCTCCACACAGAGGTACAAGAGGAAACCATGGAGGGGAATAAGATCCTAAGGCAGAAGAGCAGAGAGTGCAAGGCTGACTCAGCTTGCTGAGCGAGGCTGGGCGTGGCACACAGAAGCTCAGCCCAAGGCTGCAGAATAGTTCACCACCCAGAGGACTAGCTGTTCTTGGAAAGTATTTTCTAACTTTGTGACTTGGTCCATGGGATCACTGAGTTTGTTAGCTCTAAAATCCCGGGTTAAATCCAGCTCATGGTCTGGCAAAATAATTGCCAGATCTCTGTGTCAGCCTTGTTTCTTTGGTTCTGGTAGAAAGAATCTTTTCTGAGCTGTAGCTTCAGCTGAATTGTGTCTTTGTCTAGTAAATGACCAAATGCATTTGCTGACCAGTTCTAGTTTAAAGTGCAAATAAATCACATTGCGAATCTTTGGGTCTGCCCTAGAAAGTGATTTGGACTAAGTCTAATGTCTTAATGTGTGTAAGGGTTTAAGACAAACAAACCGAAAAAGCCTTTAGCTTTATGTTAATAAATCCCCAAAGAGAAAAGTTTCTTTAGACCTGGGCCTTATGATCTATTGTCTTTCATTTTATACCAAATTTATATATTTGGAATTTATGGATACTGTTAGAAATAAGTAAATGCATAAGTAAGTCACATGGTTGTTAATATGGAAAGGTGCCCTCCACCTTTTAGATACCTTAACACCTCAGTTTACTTAACATCCCTTGAATGGTTTTTCTCTTATTTTTCTTTCAAACTGGTAAGCAGGTTTGGGGTTTACATGTGCCTTTTGTAGGATTCTCTTGGCTTGTCCTTTCATGGAAAGCATCTCTTTATATCTCTTAATTATTAAGACTATTTGGAATGTGTGCTTCTTCCCACATGCAGCCCAAACTAACTCTGTATTAACACATGTGATAGCTCATATAGGACATGTGTTGATGCACCAAATCTGATTTTCCATTGCCTCTGACAGCAGAGAGGGCTCAGGTTGAAAGGAGCTCAGGCTAATGTAGAACCATTTGTTTAACATGTGTTCTCCAAGTAAAACATAGATTTGCAAGCACAGTAGTGTGTAGCTGGTGCCAGGGCTAAGTCTCTTGAATCCTACATTTCTGAAATCCCTTGTTTACTGAGGACCCTCCATTATTACCTTAGGGTGCCTTCATGTTTGCACATAATTCACATGAGAAAAAAGGAGGTCTGTTCAGTTACAGTAGGGGGAGAGACGGGTGAGTCCAGGCAGACACTCTCTACCTTCTTTTCTGCTTCTCATCATGGCCACTGTCAAAAGAAACCTCCCAACCAGATTATGTCTTTGTTTCAAGGTCGGGCCTATTGTGGATCTAGTTGAGGTGCTCAATAAATATGTATTGATTACATGAATGAAGAAATGAAGGAGTGAGAACAGGAGAGAGCTGTGAGATAGAAATAAGAAATTAAAAACAAAACAAAAAACAAAACAAACTTTGGTCATAAGTGAGAATTGACTCTGGTTAGGAAAACCAATCAGTGGGACACTTGGGTGGCAAGGCAGAGTGTGTCTGTTTTTTTCACTGATGTATCAGTGTCTTTCACATAATAGGTGCTCAACAAATATTTAAGTATGTCTAAATATTCGACGTATTAGACACTATTCTTGGCTCACTGGGAATTCTCTGACCTCCCCCCGCCCCCACCCCCCGAATCTTTTACATTCTGATGGCAGAGACAAATAATGAACAGGCAAAACAAGCAAACAAACCGATGTATTATGTAATGTCCAGGTAGTGGCAAGGAACATGAAAAATAAATAAATAAATATTTCCGTTAGTGGGGTGGAGAGTAAAGGAAGGCATTGCGATTTCAGTGGCGTGGTCATAGAGGTTCTCTGAAGAGGTGGTATTTCAGTTGTGCCCAGGAAGAAGTAAGGAAACAAGCAATGCAAAGATCTGGGATTTGACTCTTCCAGGCAGAGGGAGCAGCAAGTGCTGACTTGGGGATTGAGGACCAGCAAGGAGGCTGAGTGGCCAGAGGCTATAACCTGGGGAGAGGAGGGGGAAGTAAGATCTGAGCAGAGTTGAGGGCCAGCCCACTTAGGGCTCAGTCAGCCATGGTGAGGGGCTTGGAGGTCTTGTTCTAAGTGTGATAGAAAGCCATTAAAGAGTTTTGAACAGGGAGTGACATAATATGACTGAGTTTTTCAGGATGACTGGCTGCTGTGTAGAGAACAGGCCTGAGTAAGGGCAGTTCTGGAAATAGGGCCATAGAGGACCAGTGAGGAGCTGTTAGCTTGTTACCCAGTTGAGAGGGGATGGGCCAAGAGAACAGTGGTGACAGCGAAGGTCACGGAAAGAGAAGGGACCTCAGAAAACCAGCCTGAACTCTTTAAAGGGTCCTGGAAAGATAGCACTGGCCTGAGCCCCACTCTCTCCCCCAGCTACCTGCTTACCTGGGATCCTTCTGGAAACTTCCCACCTTACCACTTCTCACTCTCTGTGGTAAGCAGAGTAATGACCCCTGAAGATGTCCACAGTATTCCCAGAAAACGTGAATATGTTACTTTATATGGCAAAAGGTACTTGGCAGATGTGATTAAGTTAAGGGCCTTGAGATGGGGAGATTATTCTGCATTTTCCAGGGGGCTCAACGTAATTACCTGGGTCCTTAGGGGAGGAGAAATTTCCGGGCTAGAGTCAGAGAGAGATGTGATTATGGAAGAATGGTCAGAGAGCTGAGGCACTGCTGACTTTGAATATAGAGGAAGGGGCCATAAGCCATGGGAATGTGGGTGGTCTCTGGAGATGGAAAAGGAGGAAATGGAGTCTCCCCTAGAGCCTCCAGAATGGAACAGAGCCCTGCTGACACTTTCATTTTAGCCCAGTGAGACCCCCAGCTCTGATACACAGAACTGTGAGATGGTAAGTTTGGGTTGTTGTAAGCCAGTAAGTGTATGGTGACCTGTTACAGAAGCAAAAGACACCAATAGACCTTCTTATGCCTTCGCCCTTTGTAGGGCTCCTGGCACCACTATGGACCCAAAGCCAGAGTGGAGGGTCCTATTCCTATGGTGGGGGAAGCAAAACAATCCTGGCATAAGAAAACATCAGGGCTCTTGAACTGGCCCAAAGG
Organism: Choloepus didactylus; assembly: GCF_015220235.1. Taxonomy (NCBI): domain Eukaryota; kingdom Metazoa; phylum Chordata; class Mammalia; order Pilosa; family Megalonychidae; genus Choloepus; species Choloepus didactylus. Next base: position 51,985,384 of record NC_051323.1, read on the forward strand.
CACAGTGGTGGTAACTCGGGGTCTCTGCATTGACCCTATGCCCCAGGGCTAACGTGACCTCATGAGTCCTGGCGTGAGGACCTACTCCCTGTTGATCTTGAGGGCTTTGTATCCAGTTGCCCACTGTAACCTGTAGACTTGATGAGGTTATAAGGAATTAAGGAGATGTCGGGCACTCGGGTATACCAGAAAGCAAAAGGTATAAGAAATGCCATTCATCCTCCAGGCCCTGGAGACTTCAGTTCTCCACCTTAACTCCGCCTCTGCTTACTCAGTACTTTGAAAACAGCAACAGTCAAAGGGACCCCTGAGAAGGAACTGAAAGGCAGCGCCTGCTGGGGGTGACAGCCTGTACCCCCTGCTGAGAACAGCTCCTGCTCCTGCTCCCTTATAATCCCCAGCTTCCTCTAGCAAGACTTGACCAAGGCTAAAATCCAGAGTGAGCATGATAAGTCCTCTTCTTGTTTCCTGTTCTTCACACAGTCCAGTAACTTCTCTTCTATAATGAATAAAAGCTCATCAATCAGAGTTGAGTCTTGGAAACTACTGGGTGCCCACGACTCTTTGACACCTTGTGACCACTCACTCCAGCCTCATTTGCCCCCTTCCTCACAATTTTCATGGGCTGTTGAGTGTCTGTAAAGCTCTTGGACATCATAGGTTCATATTTGGAGTTCTTATGTTCTCTGAATTATGTTTTCTTTAATTTCGCACTGCTCTCTAAACTGTGAGTGAGGTTACTTTGGAGTAGAAATATGTTATTTGAGGGAGGTTAATAACTTTTAACAAGTTTATGCCATACTTTATCTTTTGGAGATGGTTCTCTTTATGTGTGTTCTTGTATTGAAACTCTTTTTCCTTACATTTTGGACTTTCTTTGACCTCTCTTAGCTCTGGGCCTGTCACTCACTGAAGGAGGCAAAAGAGCAGGCACCCTTTCAAGACTTCGGAGTTTGCTGATAAAATAGAATAGTTTTCAGAAAGTAGCTTACCAACTGTGACCTATTTTCTGCCCTTAACCGTGTACCCAGTAATCCAGATGGCTTGATTAAATATAGCTTCTCCTGGTTCTAAAGGGAACATTTTTCAGCACAGAGTATAGAGAATTAGACACCTGATTGCCATTTATATTAATTGGGTACCAAGGCAGTCCCCATATCCTATGCTGCAAATGCAAGCAGAATGCTTGTGAAAGGGACATTTTGCCTATTTATAGACCATCTGGTCCCTAGTATTGTGAAAGTACATGAGAAATTTCTTACTCCATGTATGTGCATGTCAAGGCAGTTGAACAGAGTCCAGTGTTTCTCAGACTTTAGTGTCCATTAGACCTACCTAATGAACTTGTAGAATTGAAGATTCCTGGACCCCATTTTCAGGGGTTCCACTTTAGTGAGTTTGGGACAGGGCCCAAGAACCTGCATCTTTAACATATGTTCTAATTAATTCAGTACAGGTTGTCCATAGACCACACTCAGAAGACACTGATAGGAGGAAGAAACAAAATTGAAATAGAATTGAGTTTGATTCCTGGCTCTCCATCTTGGGAAATGTCATTTCCTCTCCCTTAACTTTTATTACTCATATCATTATAAGATTTATAATGTTGGCATTGTTTGTTTGTTTTCAGAATTAAATGAGAAAATACGTAAAACGTCATCACAGTTCCATAATTGTGGTTTCCATCCTCCTCCTATCCCATTGACTAAAAGATAAGTGCTCTATAGGAAAAGCCAAGTGTCCTTAACAAGTCTCCTGCACATCATCCTGCTGACTCAGCATGGGAAACTCTGAAAGACCCTGAGAGACACAGAGGAGGGACACCCTGCACAACAGTTACCTGTGTAGCGGACACACACCTTGAACTCATGTCTCCTGTAATATGAAAAAAAAAAAATCTATCTTGTAGAGTTCTGAGAATTCAGAATATAATTAGTGAAATGCCTAATACCCACCCGCCACAGTAGGTGCTCAATAAATGAAAGAGTCTACATAAGTCTTACTCACTCATTCTTTCATTCATTCTACAAATAGTTGCTGAAATTGCTCCTGCATGCCCAGCACTATGATGGCTGCCAGGGGTAAACAGCCAGCACACATTTCCTACATTCACAAAGCTTATGGGTGAGCAGGTACAATACTGTGTGCTGAGTAATTAGTGTCTTTTTCAGGACTGGTACTCTTAGAGGCAACTACAATCTCAAGAAGAAGAAAAGCACAGGATGTAGAATAGTGGCATGACAAGAAAAATATTAATTAAAAAATTAGTTGCATTATGTTGTTAGAAGCCCAGGTACTATGTAAATATTAAGTTTCTAAGAGAGCCCTTGATGTGCTTCTCACATGTGATAAGGGTTGTGGCTAATGGGCTGAAGCTTTCTGAAGACTCAGACTCATCTGGGTGACTCAACCAAATTTAGTTCTTATCCTTCTCCTTCTTGCTGAAATGTCGGCAACCCCCTGACATTTTATTTTCCTTTTTACACTCCAGTGAATGAACATGGTTCACATTGATGGTGATGAAGTCTTCTCTTTTTTCTACTCTATTTTGAACAACTTTGCTCACCTTTTTGCCCAGCAAATCTAATGAACTGGACTTCACAAAGGCTTCTGATAAGTGACGAACCCCATACATGGGAGAAACTACAAACAGGTGGAAACCCTCACCCTCTGTCCTTGTTGTACATCTTTTTCTTCTACAGGGCTTAGCGGATAGCCTGCATTGGCAGAACTTTTCATCCTTAGTCGAGCTGTCTACTGATAAGCTAGTCAAGCCTATAAAACAATCAGTCAGAGTTGGTGAGGATGGAAGCAGAATTCTAATTTCATTCAGAACCCAGTTGAGAAATGCAGTCATGCTTAATGACACAGGAAATTGTGGTCCATAGACATAAACCTGCAGCTTAACCAATATAATTAGCGCAAAAGGAGAAAGCGGGCAGTGATCCAAAGTGAAGGGTATGGTGTGGAATGTACACAAGTCTGTGAGTGGTCTCCAGTATGGAGTTGAAAATGGACTGGACTGGCTCCCCTAACTGCTTCCTTAGGAAAATCTGTCCTAGAAAATGATCAAAGGCAAAATGCTGGCATGATCATGCACCATCCTCCGTAGCCCTTTGACTTCCTAGTGTGCAGAAGCAATGGGCAGACCTCAGGGTAGCTCCTACTCTCCCTTCTTGCTATTAAAGATTTTTATCCCAATCCTCATGATCACAAGGCTCTAGGGAGATAAAAAGGAACCCCTTCTTATCAGAGTTATGGATCCTGGGGTAGGGTTTTCAGGGCCATACGATTGATGAGAAAAGTGTGAAATGTGCCCTGGATGGTGTTGGTCCTCAGAGAGGGTTGGCATGTTGGACTCAGGTTGGCAAGCTTGAAGAGCAAGATGACTGAAAATGTAGTTCTTTTAAAGAAAGAAATACCTGCATTATAGCGGTCCAGGAAATACAACCTTAACTGAGATTATAAAATACTCACTTATCTCACACTAAAGCTGTATGCACCAAACTCTAGAACTTTATGAACTCAATCTTTTGGCAGCAGTAAAGCATAGGGATTCTAAATTCTTTATCATCCTGTTGTTGAAGTTAGTGGCTGGTATGATTTGATAGAAGAATGGGTCATCTTGGGAAATTCATTTGGCACTTTTATGTTAAGTGGGTCGATCTGAATAAATTGGAAGCCATTTAGCCTTGGAAAGCTTCTACAGTGGTTACTTCAGTGCATGTTCTGATCTTTGGCTTCTAGTAGAATTTTATGTTTTTCTTTTTGCCTGGGACTTCCCTCAGCAAATAATTTTATGTTATAGAAGTATTGTGCTTTCAAGTCTTGTTTTTAATAATGTATGAGGGAGGCATGCTATAAATAAAAATTAATCACTCTTCAACATCTAAGCAGCAGCCCTGAGTGCCATATAGGTAATGAATTAATACCACTGGTCCTGAAGAACGCCACATAAATCATTTAAAAATTGATTTTGTAGCTACAGAGTTGCAGGCTTTTGATAAGAGTCTCCTTCATGCCATGCAATCTTTGGATCATGACCCTGCGGGAAATAAAGGATTGTGCAAAACTAACAGATCTTTTCCATCAGTTTTATTATCTGCCCATCTCTTTCCAACATTTTAGTTACCTTCCCATTGACCTTTGCTCAGAGAATTTTCTTTCTCTGTCTGTGGAAAAAAAAATAATTTTTTCCAAGTCAAGCATAAGAGCAAAAGGAAAGTCAAATGTAAATTTCCTCCTGAAGAGGATGTTACATTTACTGGGTGTTTTATTTCTAATAAGCAGTGAGGACATCTATAGGGTAGTACAAAAAGCATTGGCCTTAATATTATAAAACCTGAATTCTAATCCTAGGTTTTTGTTAGTTGTTTTTTTTTTTGTTTTGTTTTGTTTTGTTTTTAGTTAAGTTAGGATAAGCTAGCTGCATTAGCAGACAACTGCACAAATCTCAGTGGCTTGAAACAATAAAGCTTTATTTCTCACTCATGCTACATGGCCATCATGAGGGCAGGGACGTCTGCTCTGTGTTTTCTCTTTCAGGACACAGGAGACTTGACGCTTCTCCTTCTGAACACCACTCGTTGTGGTGGCACAGGGAAGGGAAGATGACTCTTGAAGACTTTCACCCCAAATCAACAGATGCTTCTCTCACTCAAATCACATGGCCATACTTTACTTCAAAAGGAAGATTAAATGTAATCCTCCCAGAAATGCAATAACACTGAAAATATCAATGATCCACCCTTCTAAGCCTCAATTTTCTTACCTGCAAATTACATATAGTGCTCTCTGCTAGGTGTTGTTGTGATTAATTGTCATTAATGGAAGTTCCTAGCACATGCTGTATGCTCTCCCCATGTTGAATAATAGCAACTAACAACTGACATGTATTGAGCTGCTATTGTATGTATGCTAATGATGCACTGCATTATTTTATTTTATATTCATAACAACCCTATGAGCTAGTTACTATTATCACCATTATGCAGATGAAACAGACAGGTTAAACAACTTTCTCATTCAACTGACAAATTTTGTAGCCAAGACTCAAATCATCATGATCAGCCGACTTCCTAGGCTATGCTCTTGATTCTGCTCTGTAGGTTGTTCAAACTTCAGATCATTCACCAAGGGGATGTTGACATTATGGATCCACTTTAGACTTGGCATGGACATATCATGAAGTCATTGCAATGTGTAAATATCTTACCTTTTTGAGAATTTCAGGAGGACCATTTGCTAAGAGCAGTGTGACTGTACTGATCTATGTGTACCTTTTTGCCCACTTCATCCTGTGTTCCCAGGTGTGTGTCTCCCTCCTGCAGTTTAGTAAATGAATGAGAGATGTGGCAGGAAAACTAAAATTTTAGCAAGTCTCTCATATGGTATCCACATCATTTGTTTGAAACAACTTGACCTGGAATCACTATTTTGGACTCCATGCCAACCAGTTCCAATTTCAGAGTAAATTATTAGAGTAAAAGGCCCATGAGCAACCTGTCTGAACCATTTGCCATGAATCAAGAACAGTTCCTGGCACAATATAGGGGTACATGAAATAGTTCTTAAATGAATAAATGTATGATGTTCCGTATTGTATTTTGAAAAGGCAGAATTAGTATTGCTTTATTATGGTTAAAAGTATTTTACAAACCAGCAGACTGAAACTACTAAGAAATATTAGAATTTTAATCATTTGATATCCAAGTCAGATATTTCTGGAATTTCCAGTGGATCAATGACCATATTTACCAGCTGGTCTTCTTCATTCTACCGGCCACTTTGGTCATCATCAAGCCTCAAGAGAACCCATACAAGTTTTGGAGAAGAATAGGAACCATTGATGTATGAGTATTTATTCATCCTTTCTTGCAGTATGCTGATAACTATGGTAGTTATTAGCAATATAATGGTGAATAGAGCAGACATGTTCCCTGCCTGTCCAGAACTTACAATTTATTCTTGTCTAAATCTCTAAGAGCAAGAAATCAGGTCAAGCAAAGGAGACTTTGGGGCTGAAGTCACCCAAACCATCCTAAAAATTTCTTCACGTTTGGGCATTCAACCCTGGTAGATCCCCCAGCAAATCCCAATTGAGCAGTTTCTAATATATCCTGTTAGATTGGTGCCCTGACTTAGTATGAAGAAAAAACTTTCTCAGCCCAGGGAGTAAAAATAATCAATAAATAAAGTCTGAAGGGAGCTAAAGAATGATTGCTTCTGCAAACAGGAGCTGTTGGCATGTGTGCAGAATACTGATGGCCTGGGCTCCCCTGTTTCCTATGGAAGAGAGACTCCATAGGGACTTGTGGGTAATTAATCTCGACACATCCAGCTAGCAAGCCCCAGACTGGCCTTCCTGTTGGTGTGATAGAACTTCCCTGCTTTCTACTATAGGATCTCCTCACAGCCAAGATTTCCCTAAGCACAGCAAGGGCCATTTTTGCCTGATTCTTTTGCTTCCTTGATGTCCTCAACACATTTAGATTGTAAAGAAAAAAGTTATAGGATTCCTTCCATCTTTCTTCCTTGCTATCTCTCCACCAAACCTTATTCTCAGCGGTGGCTATATTGAGTAATTCCATCCCTTTATATTTGTGCATGGAAACAAGATGAAAAGTTCTTGAAAGAAATCTTGAATTCTGCAAGGCTTACCATGTACTCTTAGGTCTGACTATAAGGGAGAGAAAACTGCACCCCTTGCTTTCTGGAAGAGTCCAGATATATAAAATTAGCCACTTTGTTTCAGAGATCATGTTTGTAAGTTGGAGATATAACTAAAAATTTATCTTCTTATCTCAGAAAAGAAAGATCAGTATTGCAGTAGATTATGTTAAATTGGAATTGAAAGGATCCCGAAATACCATTTCATCCCATCCTTGATCGGAAACTTGAATTCATATTACCTCCCCTCCAGTGTCTGTGGGTATAACGGTATCAATTTAAAAGTCTTTGAATTTATTCATTCATCACCTATGACATAGAAAGAGAAGACTTCTAAAAAGAAGTTCCTTTATTTTGGCCTTTATCATTAATGCTTTCATTTCTAGTCAATCTAGGTCAATCCAAGAGGGTTGGAATCACTTGGAACAATAGGGTATTAAAAGTTGATTTGTTGAGATTGGCCAAGCTTCTGTCTTTTATCTTTTGACACCACAGACCTGGCTTCCACAGGCTCTGGACCTTTGAGCTGTTTCTTCTGTGGTTGGAATGGGTTTTTAGTGAGGTCTGTACACCCTTACCTCGTCCCACTTATGATTTGATCTTGAGAAATGAATTGCCAGAGTCAGAGAGACATGTTGTATGGCTAATTCATATTTTTCTATACAGAGTAAGAAAAAGAAAGGGGTGGAGAGAGAGGGGGAAAATAAAACCTCTGTTAATTTTCTTGGAGGTTATGTTAATGTACAGATGTTAGTTGAGCATCAATATATTAAAATATTAAGATCTAAGCTGTTAACATCCTATTTCAAATTAGTTCAGTTCACTATCAAAACTTTCTTAGTTCTGAGATAGAGGACACATAATTTTGGTAGTAAAGATGGCTGGAAAAGGCCCTAAGTGCCATGCAATTGGGCTCAGTGTGGTGCCAGCTGTCAACATGGGGATGTTGAATATCTGGTGAAAAAAGTAGTAGAAGAAGAGACATGGTTGAGTGGGAAATTCAAGCTCACATGATTGGCCAAATTTCAGGTAGAAAGATTTTGGGCTCTTTCTAAATAGCAAAATCTACCTAATTAAAATGAAGATTTATTATATTGATAATAGTCAAAGACTATCAAACTCTAACAAAGAGGATCTTGAGAGGAAAAGGTTCTCTTGTGGGTGTAAAGATTGAGAAGAAGGTGAAGAAAGGAGTGGGTAGAGGCTCTTACAACCAGTAGAAAGGAAAGGGTGCTCAAACAAGACACTGCTCAGGTAGGGGCCCCCCTCTTAAGCAGATCTCGATATTGGGGCAGGTGGAAGGAGCTGTGGAAAGCAGTGAAGATGCCATCTTAGGTCTTTTAGTAGCCAGGTGTTTGTAATGGAAACACTGCCTCATCCTCATCCTTGGAAGCTTTCCAGCTCAGAACATCAGCCAGGAATGTCATGGATCAGATTTATTTCATTAGTTAAAAGGCGGATTATATGATCTTGAGTGTCCATTCCAATCTTAAGATTCCAGAAGTCTAAGTTAAAGGCTATCTATGAAATTTCTGCTTTAAACTAATAATATTAACACCTTACATCTGTCTCATTGGCTCCTGAGTGCTCAGCATGTCTGAAAGGAGGTCTCCTTGCAGTACTTTTCCCAATTTATAAGAACTTATTTATAGAACAGTGCCAAACTCTAAAGAAGCTGACTAGAAAAGTCTTATTTCCGTTTCCTATTCTTTCTGGTTCAATTACAGCCCTTGGAAACACTATCAGGAAAACTGATTTTATATTGAAAAGATTGAAGCCCTTAAACTACATACTAACCAGGTCTAGACCCCCAAACAGGGTCTCAGTTGGAGAGGGAGGAAGAGATGACAGGTCGGAGGAGAGACTCAGAAGATCATATTTCAAGTTTCAGGACCAATGTGGCCCCAATGATCTGAGAAGGAAAAATGGGCATCAGTTATTTTAGTTCATCTTGACATCAGAAACCAAGGGCCTTCCCATGCCTTGGGAGGTACTTTGTTCTTGCTCTTGGCATGCCAGCATCCCTGCGAGAGCTGGAACCCACCCCAGAGACCTACTCAGTTAATGAGAGAGCAAATTGCTGAGCGTTACGTTCAGCATGAGACATGTCAGTCTGCAGACAGTCAGGGAAGCTGGGGGTTGTCATTTGAACAAAATGCCAGTGTTTAGAGATTTTTTTTTTAATCTGCTTTTTCTGTGATGATAAATCACAGGCCTGTGGAGGGGATAATAACACAAAATGTTTGACAGCTTTTCACACAATTGTTTGGCATTCTGTTTTCCTAATTATTGTCAGCATCACCCACACTGGTAAAATGTTGTCGAGGGGAACTCGGTGGTGCCTGTCGGGGTGTGCAGCAGCCCTTCTCCTTCCCTCATCTGTCTCCTCCTTTCACCGGGATTACAGTGTGGGCATCACCAACCTCTGCCGTGTGAAAGGCTTAATTAACCTTGGAGTCCTGTTTTCCTGTGGACATGTGGTTCTGCCGTCCGACAAGATAGGAAAACAAAGCAGAAGAAGTTGGATAATTTTTAAAAGGTCATATAAAGAAAAGGGATGGTATAGTTCAGTTTGGTTCTTTGGCACACTGGGGGACGTACAGAAAAATCACTTGTCTTATGGGTATGGATTGGAAAATTATCTATTTATATAATCACCCTGCTTTGAAAGGGAAGGGAATTAATTGCTTTAATTAACTCCAATAAAGACTTGGTTCTTGTAGGGGGATTGTTGACATAATGTGCTTTGCCATGATCTGATATGCTATTGGAAATAGCAGCTATCTCTGGAATCATTTGCCTTTCTCTGAGACCTCACTGATCATGTTCCCACTACAAACAAGGCTGCCTGTGAGGACGGTCAGGAAAAAAAAACAAAAGAAAGGTCACAGGGTGATAAAAAGCTGATTTCCATAGTTGTCACTGATTTTTTTTTCAGGGGTTTCATTATCATTCTTATGTTTCCTCTGAATTTGGTTGGTCTAATTTTCCACCAAAGTTAATGGGACATAATGAATCAAATATTATCCTCTCTCTTTAAGCACATATTGAGAACTTATTTTAAAAAGATACCTCCCTGCAGTATATCTAAAAAGGTTTTCTAAAATATATGGGTGTTTGCTTGCATGTTAAGAAGCCACTACAGTGTGAATGTATTTCAATAAAACTGAATTTAATAAAAAAATAAAAATAAAAAAAAAAGAAGCCACTACAGTATACCAGAGTTCCATTTAAAATCAGTTAAGATTGGGAGTAGTTTCCACCATGCATTTAGTTAAAACATGACTAAAAAGACTGGAAGATTGAAGATTGAAGCAGACTGTATATTAGACTCAGGCCAAGACTTATTGTTTTACTATCACTGTTGTTTGTTTGTTTGTTTGATGGACTCAGTGGCATATGGGCTGGACTTGCTAATGTACTGCTCTGCTGCTCTGAATGGCAGCAGGATTCTTTCCCCCAGCAGCAGAGGGGAAGGCCATCCCTGGTGGCAGATTAGACGGACAGACCCAGCATCCCCAGCCCTATGGAGCAGGAAGCACCTTTGGCCTCAGGCATCCTATAGGCCTGGGGTGTGTTCTGGGGAAAGTCCAGCGCAGAACGTGAGCCTAGGCCTTCAGGCCCCTGCACAGACATTTTATGCCTGCTCCAGACTGCCTGGGCCTGGCCTAAACATCAGGAAGTGTTGAGTAATGTAAGGGAAAAAAAAAAGAAAAAAAAAACTACGAAGGAACATTTATAGCACAAAAGTATGCCCAAAAGGGAACATATAATTTAAAACAGAGGAAACAAGTACTATATGTATCCAATAGGACATTCTAGATGGTAAAGATATAATTTCTTTCTCTATGGAAGAATTGAGGAGATTTTCATTTAAATTCATGTTGGCCTTTTTTCATATAAATGCATGCACATGTACAGGGGCTATATACTGTCATATAAAAGTATATCTTGGCTAATGATCCTTGTTTTTAAAACATTGGAGAAACCCCACTAGAACCCAGGCAGCCACCCTTCTTCCACAGGGTTTGTGAAGTGTGCTTAAGACTCTTTTGACAGGATATTCAGTTACGAGCGGAAGGGGTCTGTATCATTGGATGTGCATTTCAAGAACTGAATAAAAATGTTGGGTATCTTATGGTTTTGGAAACTTCTTGCAAGGTGGCTATTCGTGTGTACATTGCCCAGCCACTCTTCCTTTGTGGTTGCCTATCCCGTGGCTTCTCTTGGATTTCAGAGTCCCCGCATAGGACCAGGAGCAGCTCCTGGGGCCCATCAGCCCTGCTTTTTGTGTTTGCAAACTGCATTACTGTAGCAGTCCTAATTTTCAGTTTTGATGCACACATGAACACAAGGCTGGGGCCGGAAAGGGCACCAAATGTAGTTCTTGCTGCCCTCTTCTTAGTGGAAGTCTCAGGGCTCAGAGTAACCACATTTCCTCGACTAAGTGATGGAAAGCGTATTGCTTTTTGCTTATTGTTGCACTACAAGTATTGCCTCATAGGCATGTTTTGAGTGCAGCGATATTCCCCTCTTAGCAGGGTTTGTCAAGGCAGCCTCAAACTCCTTTCATTCTTCTCTTAATTCTGCACATATTTTCCATAACAGAATCAGGAATTTTAAAGCTGGAAGTCTTATTGAACTCCCAGAGAGGTGACGTGACTGATGGAACATCCCACCATTGCGGAAGGGAACCCCAGAGGAACAAGGTTCCCCCGAACTCAATCCGGAACATTTTACCCCTACTCCACATGGCCCTCTTTCTGTTGTGGAGTTCCTCTCCATACTGGAGAGCTTGGGAAATGTTTCCCTTTTCTCTTTTAAAGTGCCTGACAGGAGATGGTCCAATAGCTGGGCGGCCTTCTTGCGTTTCTAGGACCTCCCAGAGGTTGAGGCTCTGGATTCCTGCCACAAGCTGCATCTCCAGCTGGTTTTCTGCCCACTCACAGCCTGAGAGTGTGCAGATGGTGAGGATATCATCATTTCCACCATGGAGGTTGGGGAGAGAAGAGACACTGCTTCATTTAAATTTATTTCCATTTCCTTGTGGTTTTTTTTTCGTCATTTTAAAATTCTCTCACATTTGCAGACGTTGATCAACAACTATGAGGAAAGAATTCTTGTTTTGAATATGGGTCTGTCATCTATTGTGAGGGAGGGAAGGAGAAGAGAAAAAGGCAGAGAAGGAGGGAAGTCTAGGAAGAAATAGAAAGAGAAAGACGTTTGAAAGAAGCAAGATGGAAGGAATGGAAGAATAAATGACAGGCCTCAATTCCATACTGTTTATAATTAGATGGTATCTATAATTAAATGTGCCTTTCACATCAGCCCAAATGTTCACTCCTTGATATAATTGTCTCTTCATTAACATATGCAGAATTACAATTGCACAGTATGAGCTCTCAAGCAGAGATGTCAATATTGCCATAATGAGCCTGTCCGTCTTGTGGAAATGAACAGAAACCAATGTGCTGCCAGAAGTTCACAGTCTCCTGAGAGTTTGGTGGATCTGATAAATTGACTATGGATTCAGACCAACCAGATGGTATGAGGATGGCATTACCTTGGAGTGGATACCTTGTAGGTTAAAACTGACAGTTTTCTGGAGGGAAATTTGAAATAAAAAGCAAGTGGATTTTTAATGCATTTCTATAAGAAAAATGATACTTTTGAGAGTTCAAGACAGTAGATCTTTTCTGCACTTAGCTTTTTGTTTTCTGATAACCTTTCTGATGAGACTGTCTCTTTTTATACAGCATTATAACAGCCTCCAAAAAAAAAAGCATGCTTAAAAACTCAAGTAAGGTACAGTTTGATAGGAAAAGGGTATGCTACGCATTCAGCCTGCCAACTCTGAGCACTGAGTGTTGGCTGCCTTCTGGCAGAGTATGGCATTCTTTTTGACCCTTACAGTGTAAGGAAATGACTTGAGACCTCAATCTTGTTTCTATTTTTAATCTATTGCTGACGTAGCAATTGGAAATAACTGTTTTTTAAATGTGCGTCTACCAATGCTAGAATTGCCTTCTGATTAAGTAGAAACTTTCCAATGAAATATGAGTTCATTTGCAATCTTATTTTATTGTCCTTCAAAACAAGCAACTGCTATGATGGTTTGAAGAGACACATTAAAAAAAGGCATTTTATTTCTTTAGAAAAATCTGCAAACACACACTTGGACATGTACAAAGAGCTATTTTCTATCTTGTTTTGTCAAGCTTAATCACGATCATCTCAAACTCTATAAAAGGATGAATATCTGAAACCAGGTTCACACTAATAAATGATAAATTTGGTTTGTATGATAAAGTAATACAGGCACATTAAAGAAAATTTGGACAGTAGATGAATTAAAAGAGGGTAGATGTAATAAATCGGAGTTCTCTTATCCACCAGTACTAGTACAAATTTTACAGATTTGTAATTATGCTACACATACAGTGGTGTAAAAGCACAAACTCTTCCCAACTAAACTTTATAATAGGAGCATTCTTCTATACCATACAAACAGGGACTGCTTGTAACATTTTAGTTTCCTAGGCTGCTCAAGCAAATACCATGCAATGAGTTGGTTTAAACAATGGGAATTTATTAGCTCACTGTTTTGAGGCATTCTGGGGCTAGCAGCTGGTGTTCCCCGGTCCTTAGCTTTTCTGTCACATGGTTACATACATGGCAGCCTTCCCTGGTCTCCCCTTCCAGGTTCCGTTGATTTCAGCTTCTGACTGCTCCCTCTGTGGCTTTCACTCTTTCTGTCTGAATTTCATTCTGCTTATAAAGGACTCCAATAAAAGGATTAAAGCCCCTCCCAGGCCACACCTTCACTGAAGTAACCTCACCAAAAGGTCCTATTTACAATGGATCCACACCCACAGGAATGGATTAAGTTTAAGAACATGGTTTTCTCAAGTACATACAGCTCCAAACCACCACATAACCTCACTGCATTTATTTATAATGCTCTGCATGCATTGAGTGAATGAAAATAATGTTGGTGGAATAACCAATTTGGATATATGCTTGGATCCGATATCCTTCTAAAACCGTGGAGATGTTAGTCATATAAGGCCTACTGTGCGTATTTACTTATTAGATGGTGACTTGTGTCAGGTAGAGCCTCCACTGCTCACCCTCTCCCCAAACTTCCAGGCATCACACCTGTCTGGGTGGGTCAAAGTAAGCCTTCCTCACACAGCTGATCAAAGAACAGGGGTTAAAGTATGAAGGGAATCCTAAGAAAATGAACAGGTCTTCCAAGCTTTATTTATAAGTGATTTACTAAGATGTAGGGTTGGGGCCTGTGACAGGTTCATGTGTCAGCTTGGCCAGATGATGGTGTCCATGTGTCAGGTCAAACAAGCAGTGACCTAACCGTTGCTGCAAGGATGTTTGTGGCTGGTTAATAAACCAACAGGCTGGTTTATTAAATTATCAAGTGGCTGCAGCTGTGATTGATGATGTCAACAAAGGGCGTGTCTTCCACAATGAGAGAATGCAGTTGGCTGGATTTAATCCAGTCAATCAGTTGAAGACTTTTAAGTGAGACGGAGAGAAGACTTTCACTTCTTCGGCTGCCCAGAGAAGCATTTCCTGAGGAGTTTGTTGAAGTTGCCAGTTCGTTTCCTGAGGAGCTCATCGAACATCTTCATTGGAGTTGCTAGTTTGCTGCCTGCCCTGTGGAATTTGGACTCATGCATACCCACAGTTGCGTGAGACACTTTTATAAATCTTATATGCATAGATATCTCTTATTGATTGATTCCCTAGAACTAATACAGGGCCTCTGGTTTATCGCTCAGGCTCAGATAGCCCTCTTTGGAAGAAAGACTTTTCCATCCTCATTTCCCCCCCTCTGACTGTTACCTATTTCTGCTCTTCTGAAAGGAAGCATGCAACACAACACTGAAGAGGTTTTCCACATTAGTGTTATTGCCAATCAGCCCTCTTCTCTTTGTTTGAGTCTGTTTACATAATCTCCTTGGCAACATAAGGTAGAAGTTGGTAATTTTTGTATCTCGATCCAACAGGTTTGATTTTCCCTTTGTCTGAAGCTTATCCACCTCACACAGAGTTATTTCTCCTGAGGTTTTCTTTATTTTTTTAATTTAAAAAAAAAGAATAATTTCACACCCTAGTATTTTAATATTAGCCCACTCAGACATCCAATATTTTGAGATTACATTTGAGATGATGATCATGGAATAAAACATTTCTTCTTTATTAGGATATAATAATATTTAACTCTTCCCTATAATTTCAGCAGGGTTCCCTAGATGTACACACTCTCCTGCCTGATAGCTCCAAGTGATGCCTGGAGAAGGTCCAAGGCTATGAAGCAGAGCAGGTCAAACTTTTGCCCCCTTTAGTTCTGTGCTTCTGTCAGTGAAGCTACTGAACAATCATAGGCACGTTGGTACATACATGTATATTTAAGTTATTTCAACTCTATTGTGCTGTAGTACCTTGTACAAACATCCTGTTTGTCTTTCCCAAGACCCCAGATTCTGCACAGGTGAACCACAAGGAACATTCAACCCAATTCCATGCTTAATTATGGGCCATAGAGAGGCTTGATCCATGCTAGTACTCTTAGCCTGGAGAAAGTTCCTTTGGTAGCAGAGCACTGCAATGGAGACAAAATCATATTCCATAAGTACACCTGTTGAAGAGGATTAAAGTTAACGGGACCAGATACTCTTAACCAGAGGCATGTGCAAAGAATTATCTGGGGAGCATTCTCCAAACACACCAGTCCCACCCTGGTTCTAATGACTTAGAGTCTCCTGCCATGGGACTGGGCATGTGTATGTTGAAAATTTATCCAGCTCATTTCTGTTGGAAATTGCTGGTTAATAATCACTGATTTAAACAATAATGGTAATGTTATTGAGCACCTGTTATCTGCCAATATCTTAGATTGTTTTTCCAGTTAATTCTTATAATTTCCATTTTGTGGATTAAGAAACCAAATCTCAAAGATCTTATGTAATTTTTTGAATATCACATAATGATAGAAAAAGAATTTTAATTCAACCTAATTCCAAAATCTTGTTCTTCTTAAGCTATATTAAATTCCTTCCAAAAATGTCCTTTTAACAACTTTGGATAGGGAATTGTGTCATAGGTTAAGTCAGGGTACAGATCAATGACTTGGTTTGAATTACTTTGAAATGTCCTCTCTACCCCCTGAATTTTTGAGAATAAATAGATAACTAGGTCAATAGATTTGAATGTTTACTTCTTAATATAATGTTAACACCTTTCTTTAAACAACTATTGCTACTTATCCAAATATATTTTGTCAACTTAAATCTCCAAATTGAATATCAATGAGTCATTTCCAGTGAGGTCTCCACCCTTCCTTGTCTCAAGAAAGGTCTGGGTACATAATAGAGACCAGGAACGTATTTGAGTATCGAGTTTATCAATACTCTCAGTATTTAAATACAATTCTTTGGCAGTGTTTACTATCTACAACATGAGAAACGTATTACGCTTATTCAAAATAATGGTAATTCTACTCTGACTTTAAGTAGAATTAAGGAAAGAACCCGAATCTAAGTTTTTTAAAGCTTAAATATTTTTGGAGGAATCATCTAGAATAATGCTTCTCAAGGTGGGAATGGGGAGATGAGAATGATCCCTCCACCACCTTGTTGGAGTCTATGACAAATCAAGGCATATGCCTCCCAACCCATTTAAAAGAAGTACTAAGGGTTATGAAAATATTACTGAAAGTGGTAACCTATGCAAGTGAACAGTGCAGAGACTGAAATTTTGAGAACCATTGATGTAATGGGACACACTTCTCTTTTTAGTATTTATCACAAAGTAAAGGTCCCTACATTCTTGCAACTGGTGTTGATTTTTCTATATGCTTCAGAAGATCTTGAGAGTATCTATTCTCAAGAACTGATGGGCCATTTCTAGACTAGGAAACCTATTTTCCAGTGGATAGATACTGTAACACAGACATGTCTAATGAGCTGTTGGCAGCCCTGGAAAAGTAAAACCAAACTCTAATTGATCTGCTTGAGTTTTCAGCATATTAATGCAAATTTTAGCAGCATAATAATACCAATCTTAGCTTGGTCTCCTTTGATGATCATTGTTTTCAAAAAAAAAAAAAAAGATTTGACTACTTATAACATCCTGAAGAAAATTGGAAGGAGCTGCAATTACATCCCCAGAGCATGGAGTTTTGTGGAAGTTGGTGTCATCTTATGTCCAATCCCTGGAGGGCAGAGCAGCAGGATACAAAGGACCCAGGGACACATTCTTGTGACATTTGGCAGGCCTATCACATTTTCAACTCAGTTCAGCTAGTTATTCTGTCCTTAATGAATGTCTCCAGAAATAACAATCAATTTTGCCCCTGGTGAAGTGAAATCAAAGTAAATGACATCATAGGCTATAGATTTTTGTTTGTTTGTTTGTAATTGCTCATGGCCAAAAGTCACTTTATAATGCATAGGTAAATAATACAATCCCTTCAAAATCAGAAATGACCTAAATTTCTGAAGATTAGATCTAGATTTGGGCTATCAATAGCCAATATTTCTGCCTTCAGTCTTCTTCCTGGTTCTCATTATTTTAATTTGGTTACAAACACCAAACCACTTATGCCCAGACTATATATAATTCAAAGGAGAATGGAAGATAGGTTGTTAAACTAAGAGAGGAAAGCCGACATGCTTTATTAGCTCCCTCAATAGGGCCCCAATCGGAAAACTTTAAAATCAATTTCAAATGATTGTGGAAAAATGCACTCTGTAGATAGTGCTTCATTCTATATCCACAGTCTAGAACAGTCAGACCTCTCAAAATGTCTTAATGTCATCAAAAACTTGGAAATTTTTATTTACTCATCCCTAGGAATGATTATTTTTTAAAAATTCCATAAATAATTTTTGGTGTAATAGAGAACTAATCTAAACAATTAGGCAGTTTGCTTTAAGGGACTCAGACTCACTACCTTACATCAAGTTTGAATTCAGTGAACATGCTTGTAAAATTTAGTCCAATATATTATTGAGAATTGAACATAGCTGATATAAGTTTATTTTTGCCTCCAAGTCTACTACAGGTGATAGTGGATGTAGCTGTGAATATGGAGTCAGAAAACCTATATTCTGATCCCACTTACTTACCTGAAAGACTTTTAGCAAGTCATTCTACTCTGCATTTTCGCTTTTTCTGGGCCTCACCTTTAAAATGAGAGGCTGGAGGAGATAATCCCTAAGATCCTTTGCTTTTGTAATTTCTGATTATTTTTGAATTTTATTAGAATTCCATGAGTACATTTGCATTTGCTTTTAACATATTAACAAATATTTTACAAGAGGGGTATAAGCTGGAAGGAGCAAACTGTTTCTGATTTGAGTGAGGGACAATACAGCTCATGTGGCGTACACGCCCTGACCCTTTTTTCCACACTTGTGCAGCAGCATCCGGTGCTCTAGCATTTGGGAGAATTTATGTAAATAATAACATCAGTAGAATCTTTGCCTTGGGCCCATATGGACACACACACGCACACACATGCACACCCACCCACCCACACATCTTTGCTGTGTTCTAAAGCCACTTTGGTCAGATTTTTTTCATTCTCTGAGATGAAGCCTTTCCAATCGTGTTGAAAGTGGAGTGAGACAAGGCCCCTCTGGATTTGGCCTAACCTGAGTCTGACTGGTCAGGACCATGGTGGACCTAAGCTGAGTGGCACAGCTCACATGTACCTGCCGTGGCTCCCTGGGGGCAGTGGACCATTCCATTCCAGGCTGCAGAAAGGCAGTGCCCTGTCCTTCAAAACTCATCAAGGCTGGAAGCCTGAACATTAAAAGTTGATTCCTAGGTATCAGCTGCCCACTTTTGCCCAGGACAATAGCCAAACTCTCCTATAGTCCTTGTCCCTAGGAAATAAGCTGGCCTTTCTATTCCAGTGTGATTTCAAGCTAAAATGGCTGCTCTCCATCCCTCAGATGTTCTGTTTCAGAAAGTGTGGGAAAGATGGAAGAATCTGCAGCAACAATGGAAAATGTTATTTTTTTAAAGAAGAAATCTGTTCAAGTACAAGCTTTGCCAGGTACTGACAGCTAGACTGCATTTGCACAGCCCCAGCCATAGCTGACCATGTTCCTTTAAACTGATGGAAATAAAAACAAACAAGTTGTCTTTGTTAGCTCCTTCCTCTGAAATATCCTAACAGAAATCCACGAACGAATAGTTAGAACTTAAAAGAACATGTATTCAGGTACCTCTATTTTTTTTTTTTAAATCTTCATTTTATTGAGATACGTTCACATACCACGCAGTCATACAAAACAAATTGTACATTCGATTGTTCACAGTACCATTACATAGTTGTACATTCATCACCTAAATCAATCCTGACACCTTCATTAGCACACACACAAAAATAACAAGAATAATAATTAAAGTGAAAAAAAGCAATTGAAGTAAAAAAGAACACTGGGTACCTTTGTCTGTTTGTTTGTTTGTTTCCTTCCCCTATTTTTCTACTCATCCATCCATAGACTAGACAAAGTGGAGTGTGGTCCTTATGGCTTTCCCAATCCCATTGTCACCCCTCATAAGCTACATTTTTATACAATTGTCTTCGAGATTCATGGGTTCTGGGTTGTAGTTTGATAGTTTCAGGTATCCACCACCAGCTACCCCAATTCTTTAGAACCTAAAAAGGGTTGTCTAAATTGTGCGTAAGAGTGCCCACCAGAGTGACCTTTCGGCTCCTTTTGGAATCTCTCTGCCACTGAAGCTTATTTCATTTCCTTTCACATCCCCCTTTTGGTCAAGAAGATGTTCTCCATCCCACGATGCCGGGTCTACATTCCTCCCCGGGAGTCATATTCCACGTTGCCAGGGAGATTCACTCCCCTGGGTGTCTGATCCCACGTAGTGGGGAGGGCAGTGATTTCACCTTTCAAGTTGGCTTAGCTAGAGAGAGAGGGCCACATCTGAGCAACAAAGAGGCATTCAGGACAGGTACCTCTATTGAAAGTCTTAAAATTGGACAGAATGCAATACTAGTGATCAATAAGAGGGAGGGGTAAGGAGTATGGAATGTTTGAGGTCTTCTTTTTTCTTTTTATTTCTTTTTCTGGAGTAATGCAAATTTTCTAAAAATGATCATGGTGATGAATACACACATATGTGATGATACTCTGAACCATTGATTGTATACTTTGGATAGGTTGTATGGTGTGTGAGTATATCTCAATAAAATTATGTTTAAAAAAAAAGAACGTGTTCAGAAAAAGTCACACCTCCTGTGAACAGAAAATCTTAGTCTGAAGGCATAGCAAAGCAATTCACATTCATCTTCCACCTTCTTCTGGGATGAGTGATGTAGCAGCAACTTTTCCTAATAAAAGATCTGTTTGGAGGACAGCACTGAGGACATGATTCACTTAGCTGGCAGATCTTGCAGGCAGGATGTGCAGAGAGAATGTCTCCTGAGCAGATTGACCAGAACCAAGTCTGAGCTGAGCTGCTACTATCTGGAGGTGCTGCTGAATGAACTCAAGGAAAAAATGCAATGCACAAGTCTTATCTCGGGATTAGTTGGAAAAATTTACAATGAACCAATCTTAGAAAAAGCCAAGGAGAAAAGGTTAGTTGCCCAATTGGACTCTGGCTAAAAGTTGCATGATTACAGGGCAAACCCAGTAAGCAGCATGCATGCTTACTCAGGTGGAGTCAGGACCACCATCTGCATATTTCACATTTTCCCAGTTGACAACATATTTCTAGATTAAAGTCTGGATGGATGTGTACTCTGTGCTTGTAATGTGGGTATGACCACCCATTACCAAAAAGTGCAGCTCTAAAGCCTATATCTGTAGCACTTTTTTTAAAAAGTTGAACTTGTGTGTATACAGCCTAAAAATTAAGTTACTGCCTAAGCAGGGAAAAAAATAATTGAAACCTCCTAACACTTTTAAAAGAAGAGAGATTAACTGAATAACTCTTTAATAAAGCAATCCAAGACAGATCATATAGCATAATGATTAAAATCATAGGCAGCAGAGACAGACCTATAGAGTTCCAGCAAAGTGGCTTACTAACTATGTAACCTTGGACTTGTTGCTTGATCACTGTAAACATCAATTTCTTAATCCATAAAGTGAGTTTTGAAGAATAAAGTGAGGTAATGCATCTAAAGCATTCAACATCTCTCTGGCACAAAATATTGTAATATGAGGTACTGTAGCTTATAAACTGGGCATGACATCTAATCAGGAATATTTGGCATGATTTTTTTTGGCATGATTTTTAAAACATTTTGTTTGTGTTTATCAGAGTATACATCACAACAGAGAAGTAAATACTTGGGAAAAGGAGACATTATTTTCTTAAAAAAAGAGTTGATTTTCTAAATCATATGAAACAAAAATGAAAATATTGATGCAAGCGTCTGTGTTTACTTTGATTTCCTCCTGTAAGTTAGGTAGTTCAAGTGGGTCTTGTAAAAGAAAGAAAAATGCTTCTTTTAAGGGAAAAAGCAAACAGGCATGCATAACATAAATTCAGAAGATGTTAAAATTTTACCTTGTCAGAATGCATGCTTACTAAATTGTCCTCCCAAACACTCTGTGCTGAGAAAATTCCACTAATCCACTTTAAATGTGCTCATCATTCTTTCCAGGTAGACATTTGGCCTTTTACTGTGAATTTTTCCACAAAGAAAAATGGCTTGAACATACATCTTAATTTACAGACACACTTAATGTAACTACGTAGCATGTATTGCAAGCTGGCAAGGACTATCAGTGGGATCACTATGGACCCTGCAACCTAAAGAACTGAGCATGGCACTGGGAAGAGGGACCTGTACATAGACAGCCCAAAGTGTGCAATTTGGACCCTCTCTTGTATGCTACTTGCTTAAGACTGTGTCCACTGAAGTGGGAATGATTCCCAATTTATACTCAAGTCCTCTTCTTTTGATTTTTAGGGCCATAACATCAGGTGCACATCATAGCCCATTTCAGGTTGCTCAATTGTACTGGTTACCTATTTTTAACAGAACCATTCATATAACTCTTTCAGGAGCCAGGAAGCTACCTTTGGAAAGTCATAATTGTCCAATGGTCTTTGATTTGCTAGATTCCTTATCATTTGGCAAACATGTACAGCAGACATTTTCCAGAGAATGAATGCCCTGGGACTTATCCTCTGGACTTTCCTTCCCTTTGTTGGAAAAGCCCACAGGATCAGCCAGGACCCTCCTTGGGAGGAAGGGCATCTGGTTTAAGGAATGCCCCCTGTGGCTGCCCCACAGTCATATTAATCCTCTTTACTGCCTTCCCTGGGGCTTACTGGGGTGGCACCCCTCAAAGAGCACAAGCCAGGCTGAAAATTGAGGTAGACTCTACTCATTTAAAAATATCCAGCAGTAGAAAAGGGCCTTGATCATTCTATAGACAGGCTGGAATTGACTGGTGCTTTGTGTCAGAAAGATTTTTTTTTTTTCATATCATGCATAACAGTTGCCTATTCAACTCCAAAAACAACATTCTCTCCTAGCAATTGCCAGGGAAAAACATGAGGTGGAAAAAGCAGAGTAACGTCTTCCCTTAGGGCGAGATTATACAGGAAGAGTCATTGGACAACTCCCAATCTGGGATTCATAGGTTGGCAGGAAAGGCTGCCATTAAATTAGCATTGTTCAGCAATTTAAAGAGATAATAAATGTAAAATTCTTAGAACAAGACTCTCACATAGTAAGTGCGCAATAAATCACAGGGGATGGCGTATGGATTCCATTTTGAATTGGCACTTTCTTTCCCCATCCACCGCCCATCCCCAAACCCAAGGGTCCAGGACATCAACTTAATTTTTAACCCCTTAATGAGGAAATCTGCAAAGCTACAGAATTTCTACATAGGAAAGCTTAGAGAAAGCAGTCTTGTTGAAATGTAAGGCTTGAAGCTGCATTTCCCCAGCACCTCCCATTAGATTGCTATAATGTTCATTTTTCATATTAAAGAAAAAGGACTGATGATGGAGAGTTGGATCCCCAACTCTAGAATCCTCTACATTCAGTGATTACTCGAAAATGTTGTAATCTGGCTATAAGCTGTCCTTATTTTACCCACTTTTCCTTTTACATTGCTCCTGACTCAAGAGTTCCCCTTGAGGTTTTAGAAATGATAGTAATTTATTCAGCACCTAGACTCTCCAGAGGGAGGCACTAGAATATTCACATGGAGTTTTTGGCCCGATTGAATTCTTTTTATCTGTCAGGAAAAAAAAAAAAGATTCAACTATAGATTTGCAGCAGAGTTGGTTCACATTTCACTCTGAATGTATTTTCGAGGGCATGGACCAATCCATCAGAGAGGAGAAATGCAATACCCTTCAACAAATATAGGGTCCTGATGTACTATTGTGCATTCCTTTGTTAATTTCCCCAGAGCAGGGTTAAA
Source organism: Choloepus didactylus (assembly GCF_015220235.1). Lineage (NCBI taxonomy): Eukaryota > Metazoa > Chordata > Mammalia > Pilosa > Megalonychidae > Choloepus > Choloepus didactylus. Next base: position 52,008,504 of record NC_051323.1, read on the forward strand.
GCTTCCATTCATACGTATTTCTCAGTTTAACACACAAAGTCAATGCTAAAGCCATGATGCTATCACTTTTTTAATATTGAATGTAGATTTGTGAAAGCATTTGACTCTATTTCTGTATACTGAAAAATAACTCCAGTAGGTCTTGAATTAGCTTTGTGTGAAGATTTAGGGGCTTCCTTAAAATCCAGGGCATTACAACTACTTTAGGTCAAAACTCAGGGCTGTGAGATGTCTTCAAGGTCTCCAGTCCTGTACTTATCTGACATTCAGCAGGCACTTGTATCCATGTTAGTTGATGGAATTAATGCATTAATGAATGAAGTGTTTGACATAATTACATTACATATCTCTCCAAAGCCCCCATATTTAGAAAAATAATAACCACTGGAATAAAGAGCAAGGTTGCATTAACTTTGCTTTTTAAGAGTTGAAATGGCACAGAGTATACTTTGCATTTCAAGTTTCTCTTTCTAGTCTGATTAACTTTGCCCAAAGACACAAATTTAGTCTTTTTTGTCCAAGCAAGCCATGAAAGTCTGAAAACACAAATTGTGGTTGCATACCAGTTTTGGTCTCCTGCTATTGTTGGGTAATTGTAAGCAACGTACCTTAAAAATTCCTGGTCCTTGGTTTGCTCCTGCCAGAATGGCTACAGTGAATACCATGAATATATGTTGAAAAAGAAGCCTAATGCAGAAACCAGAAACAGCTGTTTTCATAATATTTTTAGGACTTTGACATTCAAAAACAAAATCTACGCTGCTCTGTTCCCTAAGCAGAGCTTCACAAAGGGAGAGTCGACTTGCTGGTTGCAACCATTGTTCTGTTAGTGGAGTGGAGATTTATAATTATACCCTTTTCTGCTCAGAGCACATGCCACAGGGAAAAGCTACATAAACACAGGCTGCCTGGCAAGGGGGGGGGGGTTCCAGGATGATAATGAGTTTACAGATTACACAAAGCAATTTCACCATTGATGGAATAAGCTTCGTTGGCAAATATGAGATGAAATGTCACATTTTCCCAAATATTCAACAATATTCTGATTATATGAAACTTTTATAATTGGAAAAAAATTACCTATATCTATCTATTGATATAGCTAATCTCACTGGATTTGGATAAATTTGTAGCATTTATAGTAGAAAAACTTTCCAGTCCTTACTGGTTATAAAAGGTGACAGCTCTCTGGAGTCCATGGGATCCTTCTTTAATAGGACAGGGTCCAAGTTGGTTGTCCACAGCGGGCTCCGATTTAGGCCTAGGATGGACCACCTTCACACCCCTCCTTCCCTATTCTGTAGAGGTTTGCAGAATTTGGAAAGGCAGGAAGAGTTTGCACATTTCAGAGCTGGGGGAGGGCAGAGAAGAAGTGTAAAGGGAGCTAATATTTATGACACCCTACTATGTACCAGGTTCTTCACTCATGCCAAGTCTTTTTATACCAGTGAAGAAGGAAGTCATAATCTGTTTTAAAAGTGAAAAATCTAGGGCTTAAAACTGTAAGTTCAAGTGACTAGCAGAGTGAGAATATGAGCCTGCTTTCCAGGACTTCACACGGCCTCATTTTAAACATGCTTGGGAATGATGCTTACATCTAAATGAACAATATTGACGGGCTTTCCAAAAGTGTATGTTATTTTTAATTACCAATTATAGATATACACACACACACACCACATATGTGGTGTGTGTGTGTGTACTGGAACAATGCTTGATACATAGCAAGTATTCATTTAATATTCATGGAATGAATATGGTAATACAGATTTATATGACTGCATCTTATATAGCTTATATTTATTCATAGAAATTTTATTAATGCACATTTATGTACAAACACAAGAAAGAGAGAGAAACTCTTGTGGACTGGCTGGATATGGCAGGAAGGTTTTTCTTTTTCTAATACTACAGTGGAATTTAATTCGAAAACTCTTAACCAATCCAAATAATGTCGTTTCCCAGCTGTGGTGTTACATTGGCTCCAGTTCAAGTGCCAAGAGCTCAACCCAGAGGAAGCCAAAACAATCACATTTGAATGGAGAGAGTATTTTCCACCGATCGTCACTGTATGACACACCGTCTCGGGGCCTCCTAGAGCCCAGGGGGGCCTCGGTTCTGCCAGAGACGGCACAGGGCCTGCCACGCCGTCAGCCTTGACGAGAGTTACATAAGTACTCTCTGTATCTAGGGGTGCCCATTTCCTAGTCGTATTTTTTGGCTGTGAGGGCTTTCTGTCCCTGACTATGATGCCGTAACAATGTGCTCAAAAGAATATTTTAGAGTCCCAATCCATCATCACATAACTTTACGTCATGCTCCACAGATTTGTTTCCCAAGCTCTTGACTTGGAGGTTAGCACTGGTTTCTCAGTTGGGTTCATTATGTGTGTAGGACATTTAATTCACATGATTAGAGTACTAAGAAGTGAAGCAATGATTAGGGATCGAGGAAACTTTCCCTTGTCTTATTACTTTAAGGTATTGGTTCTGTTTCATTGGTAAAAAGTAGTAATCCATGTACAATCAATAGATTTTGTGAGGAGATACCTTAAGGAAGAAATGAAAATCTTATTTCCTTGACCAAATTGGACTTAGCTCCTTAGAAGATGTGAGCATTAAAAGTTCAAATATTCAAATGCAGGGCCTGATTTCCTCCCTCCGTGGGCGAATGCACCAGCGTTAACCAGCAGTGATGAGGCTGTACGAGGCAGCCAGTGACTGGGCAGGGAGGGAAGTCAGGGCCCTCAGTGCTCATTCAGCCCTGCTCGATTCTCTCATCTGTAAAGAGACAGTGAAACAGATGTCCTTCAGGTCTCTTAGCTCAGAAGAAAAACTGTAGCTCTAAATCTGTTTACCTCCAAACAACAGAAGCTCAAAAAAGTAAAAAATTAGGAAAAAGATCTTCAGATAACTCAGTCATCTCTGTATGCACTACCCAGACAGCTAACACTCAAAAATACTTCAACCTCAATAGGAATAGTGGTTGAAAACGGCAGTGTTAAAGATAAACATTAAAGAGCTAGCATTTGGGTGTTTCACTTATCTCTAAATAAACCTAGTTTATATTCCTTTTTTTATGCTTGACATTTACTGACTATTGTTTCCTTTTCAGATGAAGGTTACCACTGTGTGGTTTTAGTCTGATTCTAGTTGGCAAACTTCACTAAATAATTTAGAGCCTCCATAAAATTCATTTTTTCCTGCTACAATTTCATTAAAATTCATTTGGAAAACTATACCACCTCAATAATAGAATCGTATCTTATGTTTTGGAACTGTTTCCATGGCAACAATGACAGGTGCAAGTTCTGGCGTATGCGTGTGTTCACTTAAAAGGTTACCGCAATTATCACCACAAAGATAAATTTCATTACAAATACCATCTAAGTACAAACATTATTACTTTTAGGAGAGAATGGCTTCTATGCATAATGATATATGTTAACTTCCTTTTGAAGAAAAATATTTCATGAAAGCCTTATTCATAAAAGAAAATCTTTGAACCATATAATACTTGAGTTCTTTATATATAAAGATAATACTTGAGTTTTTTATGTATATATAATAGCAACGTATACTTAACTTCATAGAAAATACACACTTAAGGAGTTTAGAAGACATATTGCCTAGCTTAGATAGTACCAGTAAGAAATTGAAGACAATGTTAGACAGTAACAGAAAGTTATTAGGACTGTTTCCATGCAGATCAGGCAATCTGAAGATATGGATTAAATTCTTTTTTTAAATCCTCCTTTCCTAATCCAAATCTCCTTGTGTAGAAAGATGCCATCTAAAAGATACACCACTCTAAATGTATAAATTTTGTCATTTCTTGGAAACAAAGTTGGAGACCAAAAAAAAACAGTAACCTGTACTACATTCACTTAGGTCTCTAATCCGCATGCTGAATTTCTCTCACAATGACACAGTGTGCCTGTAATCAGAGCACCTGTGTGCCGATTAAAACAGGACACACCTGTCCACATGCCCCTCCTCTCCTCTGTCTTCCATTACCCTCCTATGACCCAGTTGCCCAAACACAATTGAGTTCAAAAGAAAACCGAGTACAAGTCATCCTTCCAGTAAAGTTGAAGGACTCCTCAGGTTTCTGCTTCCACGGGTCTCTGAGTCAGACAACTTGACGACTGGATTCTGACGCTTTGCCCACCTTGACCTTTAAGGACCTGCTGCCTCTCCCAAGCTTTGCCGGATGCTCTGAACTGGATCCATGACCTACCCAGATCTTCCCAGCCCACTTTGTCTCAGGACACAAGCTTCATTCTATTAGGTTTTGAATTGCTTCAGATCTGGGCCTTTGTCTTACACCTTTTGGTCCCCCACAGTCCCTAGTCCAGTGCCCCACATTATAGTTATACCGGGACAGAGCCCAGGGGCAGCCAGGCCAGGGCTGGCACCAGGGTCCCTGCCCTGGGCCATATTCTAACTCAAACAAGAATGCTGAGAAGGAGAAAATAGTTTCCCCAAGAAAGTAGCCATCCAGGCGGTGGTGAAACTGGCTGCTGTTGACACAGGTGTTGCTGGCTCTTGATGAGAACTGCACGTCCCCAACAGCAGCTTAACCTGGGGAGTTTGTCTTCCAAATGAGATTTATGTGCGAGAAATAAGAGAACATAATTGCCCAGAGCTAAGGGAAGGAAATCAGTGTCAGGAGCTCTGTAGAAGAAATTAATTTTAAGAGAAAAATGAGAACCCTCTATTCACAACAGATGGGAAAATTCATTTGAAAAGGGTCCTGGAAAAAAAAAGAATGAGGAGTTCGACCTTGACTCATGGAAAGAAAAAAAAAAGTGGGGGGTGGTGAAAATAAAGGACCAATAAAGCCATTTTGAAAGAAATGGGCAGCTGTCCTCCCAAAGTGTCACCTCTGAAGATCAAATGGGCAGCAGATTTGAAATCCTGAGCAACCATAATGATCTGTAGATGAGTATCAGGTATATCTCAAATAATTAGATGTAATTCCAAAAGGGCAATGGGTAGTATCCATTTCTAATATACACACATGTATTAGATTCTTCAGAATTTAGCTCCATTTTACCTTTATACTTGTCAAGGTAATTTTTCAATTCAGAAAAAAAAAAAATTTTGCCAACCACTTGTAGCTCTCCTATGTAAGTGGCATTTACCACTCTTCTGGAAACGTTGAGTACTCCCTATCTTCAGCCATGGAGGCAAGCTCTCAACAAAGGACAAAGGGGCTCTCTAAATGCAGAGTGAACAAAACCATCCTTTTAATCTGTTTGTGAAAGGATATTTAGTTCTTGTTCTTATAGGCTTTAAAGTAAACATGGTATACAGCAAAACTTGATTTGCAAACAAAATTTTGCATTAATTTTAACAATAACAACATTTTCCACTTATTCAATTATTTATAACTTGCTCCTGCTTTTCATGTACATCATTTATAGCGACAAAGTAAAGCTGAGGTGGCAAGTCATTAATTGTGTTATTTAGATCAGGGACTTTATGCTACTTCCTTTTGCCCCTCTTCTCCCAGTTCCACACCTCCCACATTATAGATATGCCAGAGCCCAGGGACAGCTAGGTCTGGCACCAGTGTCCCTGCCCTGGGCTACATTCACATTCAAACAGGAATTCTGACAAAGGAAAATAGGTTTCCAAAGTAAATTGCTTCTACAAGTGGTGGTAGAAGGGGGGTGCTATTGGTGTAGGTGCTGTGATATAATCTCATCAATAGATAAGATTGTGAAACAGGTGAGGGCGAGTGTTTGCTTTCTTTTACCTTTTAGACCTAAATAGTGTTTCTAATATGACCTGAGATGCAATGTGTGAACTGTTAGGATGAAACTCATCTTCTTAATTCTCTAAAAAGAAGCATCGATGGAATTAGAATGAGGTAATGAGCGTCAGGGCATTTCAGGAAGTAGAAAACGTTGAGCAAATTCATAGCAGCAGAAAGGCAAAGATATCCAGGGTTTGTTTGGAGATGAGGCTTTGTCTACAGAAGAATAGGGGAAACCTGGCAAAAGTTGAGTTTTGGATGAGCCCATAATGTTTCTGGATTGGTTGGACCTCGCTATAAGATCGTAAGATGCTGGTCTTTCAGTCTGGAAAAAGTTCCAAGCAGTGGTCTAGAGAGATACTGTAGCACCAGCTCTGATGTAAGCTGGAACTTTAAGCAAATCAAATCATCTCTCCTGACCTCAATTCCAAATCTGAAAAAGAGGGGTTTGGGTTTAGTTGATTTCTAAGACCTTTCATAGAACGAAAACAACCACCACAAAAGTATATGATGCAGTCAAATAAGACAAGAACTCACCTTGCTTTTGGTACAGTCATCATAGTCAGGTAACCAGACCAACTTGGATATACATTATGTATAGCTTCAAACTACATATACCTTTTCCTAAAAATATTTCTTTTACACATGAGCAACTGCTATTTAAAGAATCAAGCACAGAATACAGTGGAGCAAAAGATAGTGTGTTGGACCCAGAACACAAAGTTTGCCTCTCTGTTCCCAGGAGTATTTTTAGATGAGTACAATTGTCAGGCTAAGCTCCAAGGTTCATAGAAGACCTCTCCTCAAGGATGTGGGAGATGGAGCACATTAGCACAGATGCAGTGCTGTGGAAATACTCAGGGGTGGAAGTTTTATTTGGGAGATTTGTCAGTGGACAGTCTTGCAACTCTCAGTTGGCTGAATGAATGACACTTCCAGCTGCATAGATAATACAAAGGAGAGATTAATGCAAGAACAAGTTCTAGTCATCTTTGAAAAGAATTAGGGGGGTTCTCTGACAAAAGACTTTTTTGGAAGTGTTTTCTCTGTTTAATTATTCTCAAGTTGTGCGATTTTTTTTTTCCTTAAGTGCAAATATCTTTACTTAGAGGAATATATTTCTATTGAATAGTGGCATTTTTATTTTATGTAATTATTATTATAAAATGCATTCATGCAACTCTGTGTGGCCATAGGTTATATGCTATCTCTATTTGCCACCTTTTCTCTTCAAGTTTCATCCTTTTTAATTGCACAGGGGACAAACTTAGTTTTTATATGAACAGCAACCAGGTAAAAAGCTTTTGGGAATTTAGTAATAACATACTAAGGTACAAAATTAGTTCAGCTTTATAGTTGTAGTAATTAAATAATATGTAAAAATAATAATGAACTATTCACATGTGAACATTTTAGCACTTCATATAACCATTATGCCATTAAGCATATGACTGGCACAAAGTAGCATCTCGAGAAATGATGACTTATTACATAACTCATAACTTATTTAGTCATGACTTATTTGTAAGAGTAAATGAAAGAGATGATTGCTTTCCCTTCCTGATGGTTAATAAAGGGAAACCATTTAGAAAAATAGATTATTCTCAAGAATTGAAATTGAGCACCTTCTACATAATCAAAGTATTCTGCGCATAATGTCTTTAACCATAGGTGCCGCTTGATTCTCCATCCCCAACCCCTACCCCTTAGTTTGGTGACAAAGTCTGGTACCCAACTATTTGTGCAATAAAACATATTTGTTTTAAACTGCTTCTAGCCACACCCACCATTTCTGCTTTCCACATAGATGGCAGCAGCTATCTAAATGTAGAAAGCTCCCTAAACCTTTGATTGGGACTAGAAAATGGCAGTAATGGAGCTGAAGACCTAGGGGTCTTTTCATTACATGAAGTTCAGTGATGCCAATCCACTACTGCCTCTGCCAGATGATGTGGCAGGGCTTTTGACACCAAGTGATTTGGGCTACAGCTGCTTGCCTCTGCCACTGAATTCCCTTGCTTTCTCTCTCAGGCAGCTGCAGCTGCCTCCAGTTGGCTGTGGTCCCTGTGTCATGTCAGTGTAGGCAGCAGCATTTTCTGCAGCCTTTTCTGCATCACCATGTATCCCTAAAAGCTAAAACTAAATCTATCTGTGCTATTTTTGTATCTGTGAATGCTTTTAGAGGCATATTTGATTCCTCTTTGGTGTGCACAGGCACATAAAACTAATATCTACAGTAGGAAGGGAAAAAATACTATCTGATGCTAAAGCTTGGGTAACCTTTACACTGAGATGAAAATATGTGAGGAAGACTGACTTCTGCATTTTATAGCAGGAACAGGCCTTTGCCAATATTTACTAAGGGCAATAATCAAGGCAAATTGTTCTTATCTTAAATAAATGATTATTTATATGGAAATAGAAGAGAAATTTTAAGCCCACATGAATTTGCTCATTACATTTCCTCTTGTGGGTATTCATTCAGTCTTTGACCACCAGCCTGGTCTGATTCTGTGTATATAAAGGATGTGGGTAATAACCATCTCTAGACTCAAAGCCCTTTGAAGGCAGGGAGAAGCTCATTGTTCTCTATGTTTCCTAAGATATAGGAATAAACTGAGTCTAAACAACACAGCGAACCCGTTGCTCACAACACACAACACTGTCTGGCATGGCGCTGAGCGTGGGGCTGGGTCTAGGGAATCAGAGGTGAAAGATGCAGACCCTAATTACAAAGAACCGGGCAATAGATAAAATGATGGCCACTTGCATAGAGTATTATTAGGACTTTAAAAGAGGAAGCAAAACACTGTGAGGTCACAGAGTATGGTTTGCATTCAAACTCGAGCTGCAGTTGGTGAGAAGGAAAAGAGTTAGAGAAAATACCCTATTGTAGATGGAGTACTTGCTTTCTAGTTGCTAATAATTTTGCTGTGGAGACTATACTAATAGCTATAAAATAGAAAACTATAAAGAAGTGCAAACTTAAATGTTGACTTAAAAGGTTTAGGCTCCTTATTATAGAATAAGAGTTCAGAGCTCAGTGCTTTTGACACTCAGACAGAATCATCAAGAAAGGTCCTACAGAGAAAGCAGGTTTTAAATACAACCACCCACCGCCCCACAGAAAACTTAATGGCCAGCCCCACCAAGAAATGTCCCATGGTTAAAATGTCTCTTAATTGTGATCATTTTCTAGTCCTGTGGTTTTCAAGAGGCCTCTTTTGATGTCAAACTACTTTAGATTTGTTTTGTCCATATGTTTTATTATACCGTCTGGCCATTGCATTAGCAGTGTTGCTTCACTTGCCTTCTATTAATAAATAGATGTTCATTAGGGGCACTTCCGTTAATTAATTTTAAGATCATACCAAAAGCTACCAAGTAATCTTTCATATTCATTGACACCTGGCCTCCTGCATTTGTTACTTTTGCGGACATTCAAGTGTGACACATCAGTCAAAGATGCTTCCACTTCGTCTCCAAAGGAAACAAAATGTAAGCTACTCTAATACTGCTTACTATGTTCTCTGCCCCAGAATGGAGCAGGTAGGGCAGCAGAATCCAAATCCTTTCTTTATCCTAAGTTACTAGCTGACTCTTCTGTAAAGGAAGGAGCCAGAGGCAAGATCTGTATAAAGAAACCAGATTGCTCTCAAGTACCTTGGCATACTAGGCCTTCCCTTTACCTGAGCAGGTGTGTGTTTCCTGCATGCAGTGTATGACTTCCCAAGCCTCCCTTTCAGTTTCTTACGGACCACAGAGCTGATCCTTGAAATCACAGAAGTCTGCTTCTGAAATCACAGAAGTACATAAAATACATGCTTCCAAGCCCTTCTCGTTTGAGCCTTGAATATTACATAATTACAAAAATGTTGAATAGACTCAGCAAGGCTAGGTTTGAGTAATTATGTTCCAAGAGTTGAACCAACCCAATTTGCCATCTTTTACCCCGCCTATCACCCAGCAAGCTCCCTAGGGCTTGTGAAGGAGCTGTCATGTCAAGACCTGATGTAGAGGGAAAACAATAAAACCAACTGTCATCTCATGTAATTTAAAATAGGCAAGTTAGCCAGACTAATTGGAAATGAAGCTGCCTTGTGAATTTATCATAAGTCTGTATGGAAAAGAGTGCATTGTTTATCATCTCATTTACTTGTTTGCTGAGCTGGTAGAGCTCACCAATTATGTGAAAGCATCAGGATTGTCTGCAGAGGGAGATATAAATAAAGCAACGCTGACACTGAAGCTCACCATCCAAGTGATAAACATACTTGTCTATGTCTAGCAGCTCATAGGCTTATACCAGACGAATCTGTTATCAAAAAAAGCAAGGGTGAAGTTTGATGCTTAAGTACTGGTGTGGCCAGGAGGTGTCTGTAGGAAGGACTTTTGCCTTCCCCCATCATCTCCATCAGTCACTCCACACACACACACCCCTCACCAAGGCACCATCTGAGAAAAAAATCAAGTATTTGATAGGCAAAGATAGCTTCAAGGTAAGTCTCCTTCTCTGACCTGATTTCAGCATCAAACCCCTTATATAGAGAAACTGTGTACCCTCCACTGACTGTAAGAGATTCTGCATGATTCAGTATAGTCTTTGATTCTGCCCCACCTCTAGTGCCCTCTCCCCAATCTCCATTTTCCTTTTGTTGGAAGAAAAGAGGAAGAAGAGAAGAAGGGGACAAATAACACTGTCTGGCCACAATAAAAGTGTTATTAGGTGTAAATGTGGCAAAAGGAACCAGTACCTGTTGAGTACCTACTATTTGCCAGGCACTATTTTAAGTACTTTACATATATATCCATCTAATACAAATTGAGATATTAGTTATTCCCAATGACAAATGAGGTGGCATGTCCAAGATCACAGAACTAGCAAGAATTAAAGCCACTAGAGTGCAGATTTCCATGCTCTTTTCAGTATACCATGCTGCCAGACTTGATTTCTCTAAGGGTAATTACTCAGAGGATAAAGTGGAAGACAGTTGGAAAACCTACAGTCATCTACTCAAAACCTAACACTTCAACCCTCCAGGAGAGCAGTCGTGTTAATTGAAAAGACGAAAGAACCAGAAATTATAAACCTGAGTTCTGGTCACCAGAAGTTGGTTAAATCTGAATTTCAATCTCATCTTCTGGAAAAGATGGGGTGTTATTCCTGGATCATAGAGTTGTGAGAATTAAACTAAATCAATAGTTCTCAACCCTAGCAGTGATTCAGAATTACTTGTACATTTTTTAATAACTATACTTAGAGCGTAGTTCTAACCCAAAGCTTAAGAACTTGACTATCTAGTGAGACATAGGTTAGAACAGTTGGGCAGCAACATAGTTTTTCACTTCTATAGGTGATGGGGACGCACAGCCATAGCTGGAAAGCCATTAGATAAGATCAGGGGTACAAACCTCAAACTGCTTAGCACAGTGCCCAGCTCATACTAAATTTTTCTTCTTCTCCAACTGTGACTTCTTTGACATCTCCATGGAATTCTCCCCTTCTCATAAATTGATGGAGTTTTATCTCTAGGAATCTTCCAGCTCCAAATCATGTAAATTGGGTCTTTAAGGAAGACCTGACCACCAGAAAATCTGTTAGATAGGCACTGTCTATTTTTGGCCTGTCTTGAAGCCTCTCATTAATAGGGTCTGAGTCCTTTCAAACTTCCCAAGATCCCACCCGGCCCCTAGGAAATTAGCCTCATCTCATCCTCCATCACACTGAGCCTTCAGCCATACTAGTCAGTAAAAAAGAGTATGGTGCTAAGTGTTCAGTTATAGTGACTCCATCTCACTAGACAATTAGGTGTCATTTACATACCCAGTAATATCATATCTGAGTCCCTACAAAATGAAAATACCAGGCCTTTTAACATCTTTGCGGTGGACGTATTTGCGGCTAAGTTATATCAGGACCACAGCACTTAGAGCTACCTAAGTAATTTGTGGGCAAGACCTGCTCCAGTTCCTGGGGGCTGATTCCTGCTTTGTCTCTGATGGTTACAGAGACAGAGAAAACCTCTTCCTTACCACCCCACCCCCCCACTTCTCCCATTCTAGATTAGAACCTGCTCACTTCTAATATACTGACAATCCAGCAAATTAGGGAAAAAACAAGTCTCAATATAATAATATTTACTAAATTGAAATGAATCAAACAGATATTTAATCATTCGTATATACAACCCATTGTTTGCTGCTTGCTTTCCAGTAGCTAGGACGTTATATATTACAATGTGGTGACAATAAAGTGCCAGAGACTAATTGCAAATAGGTCTTGTTTCCCTTAGTCATTTCCAGAACCTGGGGAGAACAAGAGGGTATAGGGGAGTACAGAGAGTTTTAATTTCTCCTCCAGGAAAATACAGCATTCATATAATGATGACTTCTACTTACAAGCACACAGACATTCTCTTAGGAGAGTTTTTTTTAACTATTAAGAAGAAAGAGAACTTTTACTTCTATCAGTCTTTCCCTCCTTCAGACAGTCTGAGCCTGTTAGAATTCTGCACCAGTCTTGTAACCATCAGGCTACCTGTCAGGAAAAGGATGAACAAAGAAGACTGAACTAAAAAGAGTGAGATGAATGCAGAGATACCTAAGCCAAGCAGAGAGTTTTAACTGCCCCCATATTCGTGCCCTAAAATAGAGATGCAAGATTGCACATGCTTATATTTCATTGGCCAGGTTCAGAGTTAGCAGAAATTAATAGCTGAGTGCCTTTTTCTTAATGGAAGTACTGCTTTGTCAGGAAAATAAAACAGAAGAGCTGCAAGGTTAAACCAGTCTCCAGCTGACTGGCTGGCCAGCCAGTGGCAAACAGAATGCACCCAGACGGGATCTGGATGGGCTGCTCAGCTTAGGACTTTCCCCAGAAAGCACCCAAATGGTGATGGCTAAGCATCATACTTAAGCGTGACTCGCTAATGACCTCCTTTAAAAATAGTTCTCTTCTTCCCTTGCTAGAGAGGTGTCGGAGCCAAGTCAGAGATGTCTCAGCTGTCCGAGCTGGCGTACATGTAGAAGCCCTGATGGCTAAAATTATTTTTCTCCTCCTTCTCATCCCTCCTTCTCTTTTATTTCCCCCTTTCTTTTCTGTTTTCTTCTCATCTTTGTTCTCCTTCTTTCTCATCCTCCCTTGTTCTAGTTCTCTACCTTTGTCTCCTTCTATTTCTTCATTTTCTTTTAAGGAAAAGCCTGTTAAGTCATACTCATACTTATTCCCTTGTTCAGGCTCATTGCTAGCTGGTTGCAAGGCTACAGTTTCAAAGATACAAGAAGAACAAAGAAATGTTGGCCTTATTTGCCTGAGATGAAAATATAAAATATGAGAAATAGTAGCCCATCTATCATAGACAAAATTTTAAAAATATTATTTACTTGTGCAACTTCACGCAAAGTTTGCCCTACCCAAACTGACAGAAAGATAAATTGATTTTTAAAAAGCATCAGGGTGGCTCTATTGGGGCTAAATCACATTTTTCAAGCTGTCTTGTGGATGGGAAACTGAATTGTAATCACATCTCTCTCATGGACTTAGTAATGCTCATTACTATGGTGATGTGATCTCTTCTTATTTCTAAAGCTTAAAAATAAAAAGCATCGTTACTGTAAGATGAACTGATTTTAGAATACCTTTACATGTTAGATAAACTCACAACTTAGTAGAATGAAAGGCTGAGGGGGAAAGAAAATCTTGTAATTGTGGTTGTAACTGAGGCCTTCTTTAAAAGCATGATATGTTCATTACATTTGTTACATATCAGACAGTATTACTGGAGGAGACTACAAGGGTATATTTTAACTATATTTCTGTTGCTTCTGCTTTGGACCACTTTTCCAACATTGAATTGGATAGAGAATTTCTAAGATTCCCAATGATCTCTTAAGGATTGATGAGACTATTGAAGAAAACATTACCAATGTTTTGAAACATGATGAAACAACTCCCTCGTATCCTACCCACAGCAAACTTTGCCATGTGCTGACTGTAGAGGATGAGGCAATTGCCACGATTGCTTCTTGTAAGCCTCAGATAGTCTTTGGATTCTAATTCCATGGTCAAAGCCTCAGAGGTCAGGTGAGAGCTGCCCTCCTCCACTTTCCCTTTCTCTTTGTCTTCTGCCATTTCTCTTCGGTACACATGCACACTTCAGGATTCCTCCCACAACCCAATTCCTCTCCTGAATCCTAATGTAGAGGGGGACATGGATTGTGTTTTCCCCAACTAAGAGAATGCGTCATGGACTCCTCTCCTTAACTTCTCCAACGAAGAATTTTATGAATATGATTATATCAGACCAAGGAGACCAATCCAGGGCTGCCGGTGGAAACTGGGTTTGATTTTGAAGGCTAGAGAGGGAAAGCCCAATTTCCTCTGACATACTGGCAGATCTTGCTTTCTAAGTCAAAACTTCAGTGTAAGTAAAAAAAAAGCACTCGGGGGTAACTCCCTGCCACAAAAGCTGGGCACGCAGCCAGAGCCCTTTGCTCATTAGCCTCGGGGTGAGCCAAGATTCCCAGAACACGCCAGTCAGCATTTTTCAGCCAAAGATGGGGATGTCCTGCTGACATCCAAGTTGGAGAAACAGGGTCACCAATCTCTGCAAGCAGGGAAGTTAATTAGTTTTTCCTCCCCAAAGAATGTTTTCATCTTTTATATAGCATGATAGTCCCTAGATAGATTTAATCATCCATACTCAGAAAAGTAGATAGGCTCAGGCCTAAGGTATGTGTCCTCTTTTTTTCCCCTTGCTCTATGGACATAAAATTCAATAAATAATAATATATGATGGTAAGTTTAACCTACCTGGTCAGAGCAAATCTGTTGTCATTCAGAAGCAGTCCTTCTTGCTGCTTATATTTTATTCAAAATGCTGTCCTAATTTATCGCCATTCCCTTGTTCACAATGCAGTAATTACACACGATTTGTAATGAGTATATCAAAGCAAAGCACAGCTAGCAACAGGAAACAGGACATTTTCATGTAAGATTAGCTCAGGCAAGTTAATAAATAGCAGAGGGAAGAAATATTTATAGAGTGAAAATTAGATTCAAAGTGATTCTTAATGGAAACTTTTGTTAACAACAATGCCAGAGTTAAACAGATTTGCAGGTTGACTGTAAGTAGTTAAAATATAACCTCCCAAGACATTCTGAAGGCTGTGTCTTTTCACAATTCCATTGAGGCAAATGAACTGCTGCCTTTGTCTTATACTGGTCCTGTAGGTCTGGATGTAAAGGCATGCCTTCACACAACCCGTTCACCACATCTTAATTCATTTCAGAAAAAAGGAATGTTTGTTGTTAGGTAAAATGGTAAAATATAAATTAAGTATATGGTTACTTAACAGTATTTTCCACTTTTAACCCCAACTCTGTTGTCATGCAGCTGTAACTTAGACATACTCATCAGTTGTTACATAACTAGATGAAATTAGCATTATGTGTGTCAATGCTGTGATTAAAATCTTCAAACCAGTGGTTTCACAGACTGACAGGTGGGCTAATTTTAGCAAAGCCTCACTTTGTTGTTCTTTTTAACTTGGCTCCTGTTTAACATGTAGTCTAGGGTACAGGTTGGGATTACAGCTCACTCTAAAGTAAGAGTCCTCTGAACCCAAAAGAATGCCGGGAGCATCATTAGGAAGCCTCCAGAAAGACGTCCTCTTGTTACCTAACATGAAGAACTTGAGGGCAAGTGAGAGAAGCATCTGAAACCGTGCAGAACAGAGGAGAAGCCTGATGAAAACTGAAGCCCAAAGAAGTCCAGGGCAAGAAATAACGTGCACTAGGAAGGCTTACATGTCAACCATTAGCACTTGTCAACACCTAAATTCAGGTTACTTTGTCAGGTATCGGGCCAGGGCAGAAGAGTTTGGTAAGATCATGAAAGACACAAAGGGAATCTCCACTGACTTTGGAGCTGGGAACTTTGGGATATGACTGGAATTGGTTTTGAGGAAGACAACTTTGGCAATTACAGGATAATATAAGGATAATAATAATAATAATAGCTAACATATTGAGCTCAATGTGCTATACATAACTCTTATAAATGTTTTAGTAGGCAAGGGAGGGCAACCATTGAAGACCTTATTTGATTAGTGCATGTACAAAAAATGGTTAGGAAAGTATTTCTAGTGTTTACAAAGCTCACAAGATCCTGCCCGACTGTATAGTGTTCCTGAATTCGAAAGTAAAGACTGACCCACACTGGCCCTCTGCTCCACAGGAATTGACCCTGTAAAGTCATTAACATATCTATACAAAGGAAAATTGGGAGACAAGAGCTAAGTGAGCAACCTGCCCCTTGTGAAATAGAGAGGAGAGGTGAACTGTGAACTCCTAGCTGACCTCTGAGTCCTTCTGTCCCTAACCCTCTCACCACTGGGGTTCCTTTCCCTGTGTGATCCTGGTCTGGATTCTGTAATCAACAGGCATTTGGGTTGTCCACGGAAGCAGGTGATGGTCCTGGACCCCGAAAGTAGTAGGAGCATCTTACACATCCAAGGAGGTGGCTTCCTACTTGGGGTGAGAATCTCAACCCCCAAATATGCCTCCTTTTACCTACCAACTGCCTGCTCAAATTGCTCACCATCTGTTATACCTTTTAATTATGGCCTGGAAATCCCCTATAAAATCTGGATTCATTATATGAATAAAGATGAATAAACAGGTGATCTGCTAAAACATCTTCTGGACTCTGGGCCTGGAAAGCATAAAAGACAGCAGATATATTCACAGAGTTGAGAGGTTCAGGACAAGTCCTCAACATAGCCCTTTGATCCAGAGGGATGTTCTATTTAGTTCCTGCTCTGAGGGGCCTTGGGCAATCAAGGAGGCACTGTCAGGGCCCCCAGAAAATGGAGAAGGTGTTGGGAAAAGCAGACTCCAAAGGCTGAGGGAAAGCTTCACCTGATTCACAGCTGAAGAGGCTGAAATTCCATCTGTCAGCATCAAACAGCTAGTGTTTTGGTCTTTAACAGATAAGAGTTCCAGTGTACATGTGTGTACGTATGGTAGGTGAAAATGCCTGTAGAGAGTTGTAGATGTAGCTGCATGTATCAATTCCTAACATCCATTAGATCAGGCACTCAAGACACACAGCCATCATTCCCACTCTTGGCTGCCACACTCAGGCTTTCTGAGGATTTCTGAATATCCATGATTGTCTGTGGCTGTTCGTTATCCATGGCCCATGTAATTGAAAGGTGGTATGGTTACTGTTTTTCTTTTAGGAAAGTGGAGTTTATTGCCCTGCTGTCTCTGGAAATTAGCCACACGCTTGCAAATTTGGAACACCCAAAGCAAGCGTGATAAATTACCCCTAGCATAATACTCCCAGTGATTCTGCCAAAAGGAAGGCTTGGCAGCCTGATTGAGTTGACACAGCTCTCTTCTCTGTAGTTCAGCTGCAAAGTAGATTCCCCCCATTCCAACCTACCATCAAACCCACAGAGAAAAATGATCACTTTTGAATAACATCTAAGCTGGAGGGAAAAATATTGCACTTAGGATTGTTCCCCAGATGCTAGGCCAAGGCTTTGCAAAATTGTGAAGACATGAAGGGACTTTGAATACTCCAAGTCTCCTCTGTGTCCCCTTACCTACTGCTAACGTTCCTGCCTACTCTCTTACAAAACTCGTCAGGCAAGAGCCCTCCCCCCATATCATTTATTACATTTGACCAGCTGTAATTGCACATTACACTCAATATTCAGTTGTTGACGATGGTTTTGTCTGTTTTTGAAAGACTACAGCATGAACTAGCAGGAATGAGATTCTAGGAGCCACAGACTCCACCAACTGGTAACTGGTCAGATACATCCTGTCCAGAAAAGACTATTTCCCATGGCTGTGAACTTAGGGGTGGGTGTGAGTTGGGAATGCAGCTCTAAGGAGACATCTTTAATGGTAGGTTTCATTCCTGAGTCACTTCATGATCTCCATAACAAATTGCCTTTGGATCCTGATATCACCAGAACTAGAATTTAAGGCTGGAAATTTAACATAAAAAAGTGCTGTTGGTTCTGAAGTAATCTAACTCAAAGTGGGTCTACAGAGAGGAGTCAATTTGTGATCTGCTTCATATTATGAAGACATAATGCTCTGGGACACCACAGTTGAGTTCTTAAATTCCCACTAGGGTTGATCTGCAACTAATGATAATGTCACTTCCACCAATTAGGCATGGGTACTCTTTTCTATAGAGTCACCATTCTGGCCCTGAATTAGCCTTAGACCTCTTGCACACCTCAGCTCCTGTCTCAACACATATGCCTTGTCCCAAATTTATGAATCCATACTTGGGGCTCTCCATCCAAGTTACACATGAAGAGGAGCTCTGAATCCAAGCCACTCTGCCCAACAATTTGGAGAATTTTAATATTTCTTGGAAGGAAGAAAGGAGCCAGAAAGTCTCTACCCTTTAGTACTCCATTCTTCCTTCTTTGAGATGTTCCTGATGATACTACATCTTGTCTGTCAAGCACATGGCGATACGTTATCAGGTAATCACCAGAATAAGAAGCTATCACTTATACGCTGAGGTCTTATGACCCCTTTTCATCTCTCTTTCCAGGCTATAGTGAAAGTCTTTATTTTCCTCCTCTTCCTCTTCTTCGTTACCTATTTAAATTACAAAAATATCTTAATGGATTTTAAAAACTAAGATAAACGCAGTGCATTGGAGACTATATCATGAACTCATTGAAAATTCCTTTTATTTCTACTTTATATTTTGTTTATTGGATTTTGATTAAGTATAGAATCATGGAATTGTGACAGCATTAGATGGTGATGCTGTTCCATATTTTATTCATGTATTACTTTCATTCATCTTTTCAAACCTTCACTACTTCAGAAAACTCATTTCGCTTTCATTCTAAGCTTAACATTCCTCTACTTGTTCCTAAGATTCTGTACATTCCCATTGGAGTAAAGAGGATTATTTTCACTCACCAATTTAATGAATCCATACTCTTCAGGATAACTGACTTCATCCAAGTACCAAATCTTCAAGAGTTCTTCTTGACCTCTGTATCACTGTCCATCTGTGATGCCTAAAAGCTCTCTAATCCTTTGACTTCTATGACACTTCTAGAATCTGCTGCTTAGTTTTCCCCATTGCCTGGAATGGATCCTTTCAGGGCTCATCTTTCTCTTCCAGTCACTTAAATATGAAAGTCTACCAGGATGCCGCTGTCAGCCACTTCTTGTGCCTCCAAGGAGCCCCTTTCCTTGCTAAACATGTACCTATGACTCTCATCTCAGTGCTGATGATTTCCATGTCTGTATCTTTAGCCTCTATCTTTAACCTCTAGGTCCACATTATTAACTGCCTATTGGAAAAGCCCAACTAGACATCCCATTGACTCCTCAAAATGACAAGCAAAAATGTCAAAAACTGAATATGAAATTCCCAATAACATTAGAAATTGTTTTAGGGAGTTAAAATACTGTAGTTATTTTAAAGATGCCAACCCTGCCAACCCACATGAATTTCAGATCTAATGAGTATCCACAGCCAACAAAATTAAAAGAGATGAGGCTGGCATGGTTGTTGTGGGCTGCTCAGATAGAAGCCCATTAGCTCCATGCCTCACAGCAGGCCTCAGTCAATGGCAGCCATGGATTATATTATTGAGCTTGAAAGAACAATTGTTTGTAGACTAGGAAGATGAAGAAAAGAGCTACTTAAGAATGACCTGATATTTCCAAAGGTGGTATACTACTCAGAAATGAGAGTCTTGATAAAATCAACAAGGACTGACATGTGTGAGCAGGCCCTCTCCACCTGTTTATACTTGGGTGTGGCCACGCAGTGTTAATGATCTAGTATAAACGTATCCATTCTGAGAAACTCTACATGACAAAAAGGACAGAATTATCCACAGACTAAGATCAGGTAAGAGAGAGGAAGGACTGTAAAGGTCAGCAAGTCTTCCAAGAAATGAGAGAGGATGCTGATGAGAAACAATTCAGAAGAGTGGGGAGTTCTCAAGGTCACAAACCAATTCCCAGTGTGGGTGTATAAATGGCAATAAATGATTGGACTACTCAACATTCACTAGGTAATATTAAATTGCTGATGAAGCAGGAAAGTCATTTGCATTTTAGATTTACCCCATTTCCAACTTTCATTTTATAGCAAGAGCCCTTTTAAGATGACTTAATGGACCTTTTTTCCTCCTCTCTCTCTAAATTACTTTGAGTAGTGACTAACACTTTTCTTAATTATCTCTTCAATTTCTTGAAATCAGGTGTGATTCGGTTGAGTCCTATTTAAAAATCATGCCAATCTATTCAAAAGGCAAAACCTGGGGTGATCTCCTTGGAACCTTTTGAAAGATGAAGCCAGTGTTGCAGAAGATAAAACCTTGTGCCAGAATGCAAAGAACTATGAGTTAAGTGGAAAACCAGCAAGCAGGCATCGTTCCTGCTGCATTAGCAAGACTCATGTTTCAGGCACTCAGCTGCAGTCCTTGGCACCCTTATCCTGTTGCACAAATTCCCCAAAGCCTTAGTTATCAGGCCCTCTCAGTGCCATGATATTTCAATGGGCATCCTGACTGTTTTTCTTAGGAGGGGCCTAGCTGATTAATAATCCATACTGTTCCCAAAAATGGCAGTTAAAGGAGTTCTCTGGGCCTCAGTCTACCAAAAGAGTAGGTTACATTAAATCAGAGCTGACAGATGGACATTCTTCCATCTGCCAACTCAGATCAATTATTGGGGGCTGCCTGGGGCTCTGGGTGGAGAGAGGTCCTGAGACCTGTGGAAACAGAGGAAATATTGATTATAGATTGATGGGTCCTTAATAAGCCCATCAGTCATTCTTTCTCTAGCCCATTCACTCTCCCACTCTAACTGACTATTTCAGTCAAGTTTTCTCCTTTGCCCTCAAATGCCCTCTTCTCCTCCATCCTCACTCTCTGTTGACCTGGCTTATCTCTCTGATAAAATAGAAACAATCAGAAGAGACTTCCCATAGACTTCCACCACCACATCTCCCCCATGCCAGCATCTGTACTCCTACACTCTGGTTTCCCAACTGTTACTATTCTGTTCTAAGACCCCATCATCTCTTGCCTAGAACTACCATAGTCTCCCTGCTACCACCCTTATCTCTACAGTCTATTCTCAACAGAGTAGCTAGTGACCCTTTAAGCCTTAAGTCAAATTCTACCCCTTCTCTGCTTAGAAACCTCAGTGGCTCCCCATTTCACGCAGAACCAAAGTCCTTTTGAGAGTATAATGGCTCACGTGATCTGAACTTGCCAACCACCCTTTCCCTCTCCAACCTGCTCTTACCTCTCACCTTTCCTCCTGGATCACTTTTTCTCCAGCCATAGTCACGTCCTTAAATCATGAACAAGATGGGCCTGCTCCTGCTTTAGGACATGCGCACTGGCTGGATGAGTCTTCACCTCTCTTCCTTGCCTACCCACCCACAAAAAAATAAATAAATAAATAATAAAATAAAATAAAATGAAGTAAAATAAAATTTTAAAAAATCTAAAGGGCTTATTCCGTCATTTCCTTTAACTCTTTAAGTGTTGCATTCTCAGTAAGGCTCTGGTTGACCATCCTGTCTAAAACCACAACTGCCGTTCCCTGACCCAGCACTCCTCATTTCCCCAACTGTTATTTTTTTCCATAGTACGTACTTGTAGCATACTATGTACTGTAATTATTTTCATATTTATTATTTACGTCTGTCTCCCCACAAAGAGAGGACAGGACTTTTTTTTCCTCTTTTGTTTCACTGATCTATAGCCAGCTCCCAGAACAGAGTCTGGCACATAATTGGTGTTTGTAAGTAACGGCTTAATGAATGAATTAATGAATGATATCCGGCATGAGTATGGGAAGGGGGAAGTGGAAGCATTTATCTCTGGACTAAATGATCTCGAAGGCCTGCCAGAATTTTACATCTTCTGATTCATTTTCCCTCAAAGAGAAGGAATGAAAGCAAGTGTTCATTTAGTGCTTGAAGTTCTGAGTTCTTAAAAGAACATAAAAGCCCAAATGGGTGTATCAGAGGAAAAGTGGGGGGATCTTTTGTTGTTCCCTGGTGTATCATTTCAACTCTTGCTTGCTTCACATTGGGGTAAGAGGAGAAGACTGCCTAGAGCCCTGAAGATTCCTGTTTTGATTCTAGAAGTAGACGTTGAGGAAAGTGGCAGGTGTCCTGATTTTAAGACTAAGGTTCAACGATTGTCCACAACTCTGATGTTTGTAATGACACAGGCTTATTCACCTTGGCATTCCAGAAATTCAGTGACAACGCAACCTAATTGGATCTTAGTTGGTTCTTCGTAATCCTGATTCTTTTATTGGTCCCATTATAATTGTGAAGTAGAACTTCAGTTTTCATTACCCCTAGTTTGGTGAATTCTCAGAGATCAACCTGATTTTCTGCAATTTTACTTTTTCCAATCAAATCTTCTCATTAAATATATTTTTCCATGTCTCTATGAGAATTTTTACATCAACAAATCATACAAGCTCAAAGAATTCCTTATTGTTAGAGAGAAAAAAAAAAAGGTCACTGTACCTGGGGCCTATGCTACATAGCGTAAGTGAAGTTGGCATACTTTTTGGAGAAGAACTATTCACACTCAAAATTTCACCTCAAGCCTTAGGATCTTTGAAGTATTTATGGAGCTATAATCACTTACTTCAAAATGGGTCATTAGGCTAGAGGGTGGAGTCTTACTCTTCTAGCAATTCTTGCACCTAAAGAGTGATGTGATATGGATTTAAATAGAGATGGTCTTTCTTAACAGGAAGCAGGCTGGCTGTTAATTCTTTGCTCTTCAGATTAATTCACCACTATGAATGGCTGTATGCCTAACTAATGTTCAAGCATGGTTAGTTAAGTATTGAACTCTTGAAGTACACTGTGAGTCTAACAAGAGAAAGAAAATGAAGTGGCAAAGCTCACCACTCAACCCTGCACTATCCAATATGGTAGCTACTAGCCACATGTGGCTATTTAATAAGTGAAATGTGGCTAATCCAAATTGAGAGTTGCTGCAACTGTAAAATACATACCAGATTTCAAAGACTTAGTATGAAAAAACAATGTAAAATATCTCATTAACAAGTGTTATATTGATTACATGTTGAAATGATAGTATTTTGGATATGTTGGGTTAAATAAAATATATTATTAAAATTAATTTCACCTTTTTAAGTTTTACAAAGTATGTATGTGGCTAGCATTGTATTTCTGTTGCACTAAACTGTCTAACCTGTGTTAAAAAATGAGAAAAGTTTCTCTAGTCTGCTCTGAAAAAAGATACCATCAGCTCTGCCAAAGCAATGGAGTTATTAAAATGGGACTAATCCACGGCCTCTCACTGGTTGGGCTTTGCAAATTTAATTAGCTAATGGAGCTCTGGCTAAGAACAAGGTCCATATGGTTGTGTTCCCTTTAGCTAAGAACAGAAATGTGGCTGAAAATAGGGGTACACAATTGTTATTGTGGTTATCTTTGATTGGGACTGAAAAATAGTCTGAAGACCTACAGTTGATTTTCTAAAAGAGTATGGGCAAAATGATATTTAAAATGCCCTTATAGGCCAGAATTTTCTGACCTTTGAATTTTGCATAAGCATTACACCTGGAATAATTCCACAATTCTTAAATAGCAAGTAGCAGTCTAAATCTTAAAAAATAGAACAATGTATCTCAAATTTAAGATGTTTTCTGAACAGACATTCAAGCATACCGCTGAATAGTAACAGTGACACATGGTCTTTTAAAAGCGTGGATGTGTGTTTCAAATGTCATCTAAAGAACACACAGATCTTTCTACATTCCTTCCTTCTTCCTTTAAATTTGGTTTGTAAAATTTTAACCCTCATCATGTTAGAATGTAAAAATTTAAACTAAAAGAACCTCCCAATAGCAGTACTGATTTAATCTTTTTTCAATATTTTATTCTATTGGTTTTTTTCCTTATATTGTAGCTATATATTTTGGGCTAAGACTCCTCTGAGCTACTCTTGCTACTTTTGGGCAACTGATGGTAGCTTTAACAGCAGGCATACTACAGAATGACATTTTTTAAGTCCAGTGATTTGGGAATAGTTCATAGATGTGTAATATTTTCTGTTTAGGTTTTTCTGGCAACCAAATCTGACCAATGGAAAGAGCCAGTAGTATTGCAATGTTATGGAGGAACAGAATGCTGGCTTTCTAAGTACACTGCAGTGAAGCTCTTTAGCTATAAAACACCTCCTCGTCTATGCCGTTTAATTTGTTTCTGAATATGCTTTAAGCCTCTTTCCATTTGCTAATGAAAGCTGTGTCTCCAGGTTTATTACCTTCAGGATCAGGAATGCGGAGTCTCTAATAAGTGACATTTGGAGGGAATTGCAGTGTAAACATGCTTAAGGGGACGTGAGCAAAACAGTGCTAATGTCAGCCAATTAGTAAGAATAGGGAAAAGCTGCCTAAAGTTTATGCCTTTGTTTGATTGAATGTGAGCAGCTGGCTGATAAGCAACAAGCCCCAGGTTGTTGTGTGAGTGGGCTGCAAGCATGGCGTGGTTATAGAGTACTGAGTTCTTTAGCGTAGCATCTCAACTCTCGTGGTTCATCGTGCAGACACACCTTTTAAAGCATGCCTAAAGTTCCTTACACAGATGCTCTTCTTGTCGGCATTCAATTCCTCCAGGAAAGCCAGCAAGATACTCTGTCTGAGCCTAGAGACACTTTCCTAGTCGTGAACACATGCTTTCAGGCCAAAGGGTAATTGCCAGTCGTGAACAGTAACTTTTTAAAGTGACATATTGGCTCTCCAGAACCACAGCCCCATGGACTTCATGAAGTAGGCCTTGCCCTGCTTGTGTGGGTGTCTGCAGTTTAGCTACAGCGTACTGCTCAACTTTGTTAATGTCATGTTGTGAATCTTGGTGATTTACTGCTTTTTCAGAGTAGGGGGAATGATGTTAGCTTACAAGAAAAAATAATATATCTGGCTATCACTATATAATTTGATTAACGAATATTTCTTGATGTACTAAATTGAAGCAGACAGGAATTTTGTTCTCAGAGTGTTGGTGATCGGCTGGGAACACAATCACCATGCAAGTCAGAAAGTGATACATGCCATGTGAATTTACAGATAAGGTGTGATACTAAAATTCACAAGGAAAAAAAAGTAATTCCAAATGATGAAATCATGTTTGGCTTTGCAGAGGAAGTGGCCTTAGAGCTGTACTTAAAGGACTGAGTAGGCTTTGGACATGCAAAGATATAGAGGAAGAACATACAAGTTGGAGAAAATCACACCGAAAAGGGAACACAGGCAGATTTTAATAGGAATTATAAATACTTGCCTTGTTCTCCTGATTATTCTGAGCTGACCAGTTGGATTCCTGCCATTTCTAGTTCTTTGCCCTCCATGGCACTGATATAATCTCTGGAAACCCATCCTCTAAGGATAACATAGCAGAGAAATATCTAGGAGTTACTCTCTCTCTCACACACACACACATTCTTATATATAAAATATTCAGCACTACCTATGACCAGATTTCCATGTTTCATGAACACATTTCCATGTATGACCCTTTTGTCTAGGTTTACATAACCAATATCAGCACAAGTTCCCTTAAACCAGAATATCCAGGAACCTCAAGTTTGGAGTTCCAGAGTCAAAGCTCAGTAAAATACCATGCAGTCATTCAGGGAATGTGGAAACATGCTGATGCCTTTGATCTAGATGAGGGGTTCTCAACTGGAGGTGATTTTGCTGAGGTTGAGAACTCCTCATCTAGATCAAGCTTTAATCGCATTTCTCCCCAAAATAAAATACCTACCTTGAAATACCTTATTTGGAGGAATGGGTAATTTGCAGTTTACTACAGACAAAAAAAAAAATCTCTAATCTCCAGTTTTTCCTCTCGTTGTAGAGCCAAAGAATATTGCATGAACAGGAAGCACTGATTAGACCTCAATCTAGCTACTTTGGCTGAGTCACAAATAACTCAAAATGGAAAATCACAGAACTTGTAGCCTAATACCTATGAGAAACCATGGTGGCATTTATCTTGCATGGCCTATTAATATTGAAGGACAGGTACATTATTTATAGGTAATTTTTAACTTTTTTTTTTTTTTTTTTTGAGGCAATGGGGTCTCCATTCAAGAATGAAATATTTCTGAGTATTTTGAGTTTTTTTTTTTTTGTAATTCAGACCCTTATTTTACTTTGCCTTTTTTTCTTAAAAGACAATAGAGACAGAGAAAATATTGGAAGGCAATAAAGAAATACTAGCATTCCTGATGATATTAAACATAGTAGTATGTTTTATTAGGTTTGTTCATAATCATTGGTTTTATCATATGTAAACATCTAAGTGGGTTGCTTTTCCAATATGAATCTATCATATAAAAATATATGACAGTAAAAGCTAAAGGTCAATTAAGGATAAACCCTCTAAATCAGTAAGTTATTTTTTTTTTCTTTAGGCTCATTACAATAGTTTGAAGAGTTTCGATGACTTGGTCAGTAATGGATCTCCACATGTGGCATTTTACCATGAGGGTCCCATGAATACGACTTTTTGTCAGTGCTTGCAACAATAGTTTTTGGTCCCTGAACCTACCATCAAGTGGTGATAGAGCAAATGGAACGGCTAAGTGGGGAGCAAAGTGAGGAGTGAGAATGGAGGGGAGGACTAAGTTTTGCACATGCTGAGCCCATGTGGATTCCAATCCTAGATTTGGAGTTGTTGCCTTCTGAGGTCCAGCTGTTAAATGGCAAACATGGGGCACATGAAATTCTTAAGCATTTGAACCCATAAATTAATTCAAGGTCACCATGGCCTGGGTTGAACCCAAGAAGGAAGGACAAAGAAAGCTGAGGCAATAAAAATTCTCTAGCCAATGGAATCTCTGGTCTTCTACCTACCACAAGAATGAGGACCTGTTATTTCCCCCATAAGTCAAAGAAATCACTAGGAAAGGTATTTTATATTATAATGACTTGAAATTGTCTATATGCTGCAGAGAGGCATTTAGGTTGTAAGCCAGCTAGTGCCGTGAGAAAATTAACTCCTCCGTAGTGTATGCTTGGCAAGTGCTCTGGAAAGATCTAACTCATCCTTTCCATGACAGTATACAGAGGAACATTAGTGTGATGTATCTAAGAATGATGTAAGCTATGTTATAAAAAAAAAATTGTAATTTTAACACTGGAATGCCATCTGGTCTGTGTCAAGAGCTGTATCAGGATGAATGATAATGGGTGGAGGGGAAGAGTTGATTTCCCAAATATGGCCACTGATGCTTTATTCCTCTCCTAGTTCCCCTTTTAAGAATGTTAAGACCAAAACTAAGAAAAGCCTCATGTAAGTCCTGTCAGTTTCCAAGTGATCAATTATCATGTGTCAAATGTACTAGGACTACACACTATGGGACTGAGCTTTTGTGGTTATGTTTTTCTAAACGAGGAGAGGAGTTTTGAGGACATAGTTTTCTGGCAAGTGGGGTAGGAAGATTTGCTCTGCTTTCTTCCAGAATCCTAATTCAGGTAGCCCTGGAAATGCAAACAGGCATTTGCAGCTCAAACAATTTTGCATAATCTTTAAAACCTTGCGTTGTATAATTATTATTCTGGAGTAGTATTTATCCTTTAGAAAGTAAATCCTATTGGCTGCCAGGGTTTTGACCACTGGCTGGCAGTATAGTACAAACTTGCGGAGGTGTATTCTCCGTGGGTAAATCATGATGTAAGAAGAGTATCATGTGTTGGTCCAGATTACTGCTGCTTCAGGAGAGCCTGCGACCTCCAAGCTCCATCTGAAGCAGGCCCACGATCCAACATGAATGTGGTTAAGGCATCCGAAGTGAGCAGTTTCCACTTCCACCATGGCAATACAGCTGGACAATACAAATTCTATCCTTTAGTCCTTCCATTTCCCAAGAATCCAAGTAGGATTCACATACTCTTAATCAGAGGGATGTGAATCCAGAAAATGTTTTTAGCCCTACTTTGAAATGCGGTAACATTAATTTTTTGAACCTTAAAATTGAACAATTTTATACTGTATTAACAACCAATTTATTTATTAAGTGGGCTACCAAAGGATTTTAAAATATAATGCTTTCCATGAAGAAATTTATAAAGGAGATTCATGTTATGGGATCTAGAACAGATCCTAGGTCAACTATTTCAATATTTTTTCTTCAGTTAACTTTCCTTACAGCTGTACAGTCTCTCTGGAAACTGAAAACATTGCGCACTAAGAAATCCCTTCATCTCTGTATCTGCAGGGAAGGGGACTGACAATCGAGTGATGTGAACTCTGTCACAGTTATAGGGGCCCTGGGAACTACAGTTTTGAGTCATTCCCCAGGGTAGTTGGTGTCTTAAAGAGGGAACCTACCCAGTATGACACCAATGTTCTCATGAAGACAATTCAGCTTCCAAACAGTCCTTCCTTGCAGCTGAGGAGTAGCTTAAATATCAGGGTCTCTGACTTAGGCTTTATTCGCCTTGTTTCCCATATTGCTGTGGATTTCATTTCTTTACTGGGGTCACACTCTGTATATACACTCTGAGTTGGCTTTACTAATTGAATTTTAAAATCAATAAATAATTTCCTCATCAGCTAATAAAATAAATACTACTTGAAATGTTTTATAGAAAGAATTTGAGTTAATTAGATAATGTCAAAAGTGTTTTGAGCCTTTCAGAGAGTGTTCTACATAAATCTATACTGTATCTATATATTATCTTCTTTCTAGGTTAGGGAAATGAAAGTAAGAAATGTGGTTAACTAAGCTAAATGGAAGAATGTCCAGTCAATTAAATTGGTGTACTTGTGGCCAATGCTCCATTTCAAGCACAGCTGCTTTCCCAAGAGAAGAGGATTTTGCCACTATTATCTTTCTTACCCTTAACCCCTTCCTTTATTTCCTAGTTCCTACATTTCACCCATGTTTACATGCTCCCATTGTACCTATAGATTTCATTTAAACTGCCACAAACTTATTTTAGAAGAGTTTTTCAGTGATTTCAAATAGGAGTAAATTTTATTTGCATAACTTCATTTTATCTTTTCACAGAGAAATAACCTCAAGGATCCCCAATACTTCCTTCTGCCCAAAGGACTGACTAGGGTTGGCAAGTCCACCCAGCAGGCTGGAGGTGACCTAAATCTTAGGGCCCTCTGCTGCCCCCCACCTGGCTGGTTCTGCTGGGCTTTCGTGGGGCTCCTTCTGCCCTGGTCCAGCTTGGTATTATAGGTAACCGAGAGAGCTAAAGGTGCGGGAGGCAGGCACTCGTCCCCTCCACAAAGCCACTCCAGGGAACGTTCTTGGGCAGTCATCCTCTTTCAGAATTTTGGTAGGAGATCCCATCTTGAACCTCACAGATGACAATCCTCTCTTGGTTCCTCAGAGGAAAAAGAGAAGTGTAGCAAGATCAGAGAATTTCCAAGCAGGAAAGAGTCTTGGAGACATCAGTTTCACTGTGAATATGCAGTTCTCTCCCATTCTAAGAACACTGAATTTTGCTTGAAAGTCCTCCCTTCTTACAGTGTTTGGGAAAAAGAAGTGGACTGAAAAACATAACCCATCAAGTGGAGAGAGTACAAGGCAGAGGAGGACTTGAAAAAGAGGTCTCTTGCTAAAGAGAGAAAGCACCTCATTTTATCATAACTGCCTGCTTAATTAAATGCGTTTCCTAGGCTGTTTTATTCATAAAAGTCAGTCTGTAGGTTAGGAAATAATTGATAGCTCAGAAATTGGCAAGTACTTCCTAAGGAACATTTTTCTTTATGATGTCTTTGGCATTTGTGGTTTGCTAGTTCCATCTCCAGCATTAGACACTGCACCATAAAATTATAGCTCCATCCTGAGGCACCAGCTGTCACTTCTACCAATGATCCCTGGGCTTAGAGGAAATAGTGCAGTTACCCACATGCATGGAAAGTAGATGCTTCAGTAAATGCTAAATTTATCAGGAGGGATATTATTATTGAAATGCACTCAAAATTATTTCATCTGGCCTCTAGATGGGAACTGGGACAAACGTCTTTGCCCTGCATAGTGTTGGGCAAATCTGGCTGAATTCCATAGTGATAAATGCTGAGTTTCATTTTACTTGCAGCCATTGATGTATGTGATATGTACAGGAGCATTTACATGAGATCTTCTACTAGAAAATTATATGAGTTGCAGAACAAATCAATCTACTATAAAGAATACCCTCTCAGCAGCATGCTCTACAGACTTAGTAATTTAGTGAGATAATAAATGAATTTTCATTACGATCAATGTAATGAGAGTGTAACTGATGGAGATTTTACCTGCTAAAATACAATGGGCAAAAATAATAATAAGAAGAAGAACAAGAAAGAAAGACATTGAGACAAAGGAAGAAAGGAAGGAAGGGAGGGAGGGATGGAAGGAAAAGAGAGAGAAAGAAATACAATATGCAGAATCCACAAAAAGCCACAAAGAACCTCCTCTTACTTTCATTCTCTGAACAATAGACAAAATGTTATCTAATCAGTCTAAGAAAATGTTAAGGAAAAGGATAAAGCTATTTAAATATGGGGAATGAGACAGATGGGAGAGACATGGATTGTTTCTTAATAGTATTTGCTCTTGAGCCTCAACCTGGGGATAGGAGCAGGGAGACCCAGAATCTAGTACAATATGTTCCTCATGCCAGTTATGGATCATTGTATTCAAATTATTAGGGGAGCTTTTTAATGCTATTGATTACCCCCACTCATCCTTCACCTACAAATACACAGGTTCTGATTCTACAGAAAGGACAAGAAATCTATGTGTTTGTTTTTAAAGCTCCCCAGGAAATTCTGGTGGCCACTGGATCGGAGACTGCTGGTATAATATTATGTTCCTTCCATTAATCTCAAGACCTCACAAGTTAAAAGGCTAATTCCTCGAGATGCCATGAGCCTCATTTTCACTGGGAATCCACTTTCTTTCCATATGCTTATGTTTTTGCTGGTCTCTTTTGGAAAGTCACCATTCAGTACCCATTCACCTTATTTGTGTTAAAACTCCTTGAGTGTATCAACATTACAATCTCAAAATTTCTCATCTCCTCTCAAATCATTGTACAAATCAGCTTTTGGTTTTATTTCCAATAGTCTCCTCTTGGTCTAAACCATGACCTCGTTTTTTTTTCCCTCTGCTATTGTGGGTCTTCTGATTTTTGACTTCTTACAGCCTCCCCCTTTAAGTTGAAGGACATCCTACCCTCAGTTTCAAGGACCCTACAGTTTCTCAGCCTTTCCATAGCTGGTGTGTGTCTGCCCGTCTTTCACCCTCTACCCCTTTACACTGCTATCAGTCATATTACCGCAGGATTGGGTTTTACATTTTTGACTTTTTCTTCTAAGCTCACTCGTTTGGAGAAAGTCTGTCGGCTCACATGAATAGGTTCAATTGCCATCTCAATGTGCATGGGATATACAGAGACCACTCATCTAAACACTTCACCTTCACTGAAGACCTATAATTCACACATTCTATGATACATTCCCCATCATGACCTCAAAGTAAATATATCAAAAGCCAGAGTTCACTGTCTTCTCCCTACAAAATCCCTTAACCTCTCATATTATTATCTTATTTATCCCCCATGCCCTTGGAAATATCTAAAAGAAGTTACAGATCATCATAACAAAAGGGATAGCCATACAGAGGGAATTTTGGAAAGGCTCAAGGGAAAAGGCAGTGTGCTGGCTGCATTTTTTTTTCCTCCATATTCTTTCTTAGATTTATCCCTTTCTTCTGGTTCTCCACAATCCCAGGCTGTTCTCATCCAGCTTTCTCAGCCCCCGCCCCATCTTGACCGTAAGTAGGAGGCATTTCAGAAGCACTAGCCAGCCCTCGGGACCTCAGCATCACAATAAACTTAGTAACCGACAGGTTCTGACCTGCTCTCCAGTACCAAGAGTGCAGCCTGCCATTCCTCAAAGACTGTGGAATCTCTGTGGTTTACAAGTAGTCTTCCAGGCACTCAAGGGATAAAGCAGTAAGATGCTAGGTTTCTGAAAATCTTCCTGAAGTCAGGCTGGATTTTCCTTCTTGTCTCTGCCTTCCTGCCTTGATTCCAGGGCTTCAGTTTACCCTAAAAGAAGGCATGTCCTTCCTGCTCTCTGTCTGCCTGGAGGATTGGTGCCTCTCCCTGGCTGAATCAGTCCTTTTTCCTTGGACACCTTGGAATTAGTTTATTATCCATTCTGCATCACCCAGCTCCATGCTTTCTTGCCCAGCCCACCCAGTGGTTTCCTAGCTACCTCCCATTGTAAGTCCTCATATGTCTGCCTCTTTGGAATGGACCTTCTCCCACCTTCAGTGGCTTTCTACAAACTCCCTGTTATCCAACCCCCTGCTCTACTCCAGTGGGCATTTCAAGGTCCAGTTCTCAGCCCCCCCCAGTCTGTCTCATGCCTAGGCCCGGCCCTATGACACAACAGAAACTGCTACTATTCAGCTGTCTCCTTTGTCTTCACCCTCCCACTGATCCCATATGCCTAACGCTAAACAGGGCAAGGAGCTGGTATCATTTCATTCATTCTCTCAAACTTTGTAGACCTAAATTAAATTAAATTAAATTAAATTAAATTAAATACCTCCTATATTAAATTAAAATCACTATTTCTCATCGTGGACCACAAGACACTATATTATCCCCTCTTATTTCTCTCTATTATCTTCTCTCTCTCCCTCCCCAACCCTCTCTCTCTCTACCGCTACCTCTACCTCTACCTTTTGCCTCTCTCTGTTTCTCTCTGTCTCTCTACACACACATCAATCACACACACACACATACACACACACATTGCCTGATGAGTAGCCTAAGAATTCTTTTCCTTAGTGACTTTTCACTGTATCAGGAGAATGGTACACTTTTTGCCCTTTCCCGCACTTCAGCTTGTGAAATTCCATTTCATTACATCATATTGGTTGTAATTCTCTTGCCAATTCTCCTGCCAATATTTCATAAGATAATATAACATGATAGTGATTTTCCATGTATTTCATTAAGCCAAGACTTCAATTTTTTGTAATTTCATTTAAAAACTTAATGTATGCACCCAAGCATCACTTTGTGATGAAGCTTGCCAAGACCACTCACGGTTGATAAAAATAAAATGAAATATGTGCTCAGGCCTGAATTGATGGTAGATAATTAGATTTTCTGTTCCTGAAAATCAGGTCAGTTCTACAATCTCATGGTGTTTCCCCCAGCAGAATTTGTACTTTGCTACCTCCATCACCTCCATCTTGCTGTAAGAATTGATCTTTGCAGGTTAAAGAGCTTAGAGAGAGAACATTTCATGGAATTTCAATTTGTTTTCTCTAACCCACAGACAAGTTTTCAGTAAGGAGAAATCACAGAAAAGGGTTTAAAGCAACTTCCTTCTATTTCTTCAGCTTTGACTGACCTATACTGGGGACAGGGGACCAAACACTTCTTCAGAACATGCTGCTGGGTGGGAACCTGATCCAGTGTTTAGAGGGGGCCTTAGGCTCTCCCAGGCCAGCAGACAGCATTCTCCATGGCTACCTTCCTGGACCCTCTCCTTCATTTTCTTTCTATTCTTGTACAACATAAGCTTTATCCCAGAGTTAGAGTGATTATCCTAAAAGTCAAAATTGTCCATGGCAGTCTATAAATCAAGAAGGCCCATGGACTCTTCAATACAAAATTTTTGTCCTCATGAATCTCCTCCCCAAGCTCTCTTTCTTCATTCATATCCTATCAACCCTCTACCACATACATGCACACTGTAGACACATGCCACTCAGAACTTGACATTCCTTGCACCTATCGTGCCTTTTTATTTCCTACTTAGTTTTTCCCTATTTTTGTCTGTGAGCCTCAAATGCTCTCCTTCTCCCCCATTTCTGCCTGGGAAAATCCTTCACTTTCTTCAAGACCCAACTCTATTATTCCTGCCTCTTATGAGCTGTGTCATTCGCCCATCCTCTGAGTGCCTACAGCTACTTATATTTGGAACATACCGAGGTATGTAATCTTTTGTTTACATGCCTGTCACCCCTCTACAGTGTGAGTTCATACTCCTCCTTTATATCCGTGACACTGAACATGGGCCTGACACATAGTTGGCACCCAGTAAATGTCTGTGGAATGGCAGGACAGAGTAACATGCTATAGGAATCTGAAGTGCAACTGATTAGTTCATTTGGTCCTTGCTGACAAGGTCAAAAGTCATGAACTTGAATCACCTACACACTCCTAATTTTGCTCACTGTCATGGTAGAATCTATGCTGGGATCCTATCTTTTCATCCAAAAATTGTTGGATGCTTTTTACCAGGAAATCCAAGAGACCTTGATGGATCAGCACAAACTCAAGTACAAACTTGTGACAGAGACATCAGCCAATTCAATGTGCCAGCACTGTGCTCACTGTCCGACGAAATGCACACAGAGTACATACTGGTGTCCCAGCCTTTGGTGACATGGGTACAGTTAAGCACAGATGACACTGGCAAAGGATTTTACATTTTGGGGTCTCTCAAGACCCGGAACTGTATTTTGATGGATTCTCTTCCATTCCATCACCAATCTAACTAACCTTTGAATATCTATATCGGGAAGTCCAATTTTGTGAAAGAATTTTAGTTTAAAACTATAAAGAGGATTTGATTCTTCTAGAAGCACAAAGACATTTCAATAGAAAATGAATTCAGGATTAATAAATGGGACATCTAGACAGCAAATTAATATAGAGACGAAATCAACAAATAACTTTTTTAAGGTTTTTCTGGTCTATGTAACACAACAAAATGAAAAATTGCTATTTATACTGCATTAATAGGATTTATTCAGGAAACACAGACCTGCCTTTTAGAAGCATTACAAAGTTCCTCCTTACTTTTCCATTTAATCAAAGCCACCATATATTATAATTAACATAAGTTAGACCCAATTCTACATGATTAAAGTTAATAGAAGCATCACTTGGCCTTTTGGCTAAGATCAAGTGTAAAGTTAACAGAAGGGCTAAACTCTAATAGGACAATATGATACTATATGATAGTATTTAATAAAGTATTTGTTCATGTTCTAGTAGTCAATTGTATCTGCAGCTATAATTTAAAGCCTTTAGTTATATAAACATAAAATATAACTCCAAAAGGAAATCCATGGATAGGTGTCAGATATTATTGCCTTTCTATTCACATTGTAAACGTTTATTTTCTAAAATGAATACTGGAATATTAATATTAATACGACATACCTATTTAGAGTGGCTCTTAGTAAGCTTTAGTTTACTAGAAAGATTGTTGGAATCAAGGGATCTAAGTTTGCTTACATGTAAAATGAGAAGATAAAGTTAGATGACAATAATAAACCACTTTACATTTGAAAATGCTTAGTGTGGGAAAAGTTCTTTCCTACATGTTATTTCATTCCATTTACTTATCAACCCTGTGGGATACATAGACATATTTTTCCCATTTTTGTACTTGATGAAATAATATTTGGAGAAGGTGACTTGACCAAGGTCATGTTGCTAAAAGCTATAAAGCTGCATTATAAATGCCAGTCTAGGTACATTTGTGCTTTCTACCTACAAGATTCTCTGAACAAAAGTGTAGCCTTCCCGGAGAATTTGTAAAATAACACAATTTGTAAAATAATCAATGTGCATATTTATATGCAGCTCATCAGAAGTCCTCTAATTAACCCAAGAATTACTCACCAAATACATTCTCACTGTGTTCGGTCCAGTGGTTCAATTTTGTTAACTAATGTCATTATTTTCATTCTGTAAACCTGCTTTTGTTCTATAAAGTTCAACTGGGGAAAACTTCTATTGCAAACAGGAAACATAAAAAGGGAAAAAAGCAAAACACATTTTCAGTTGAAAGCCAATAAACACCATTCTGTTTTTGGTTAATTTTGATTTTAAGCTTTATATTGCCAATATCAATAAGAAGTTTAATTATCTTCTTGCTGGTTTTATCTTGCAACTATTGCCTATATAGTGCCCTGGGTCCCTTCTGTTAAGAACCTGAGCTCAAAATGAGAATGGGTTGGTTCATTTTTAAATCGAGTGGAGTAGCCACAAAAGATGTAAACATTCAAATAAGTGTTATATGGAAAGGTTCAGCAGGAGTCCACAGTTGGTAAATCATTGTGTTCTGCGGACAGAAGAAAGCAGAAAGCAGGGGCCTTGATATTTTATTAGAAATGAATTTTGATTCTTTGTTTATACCAGTTTTAATTTTTACTTGTTTGTGATTAGTCACCAAAAAGTATTTCGCCATATAGAGGCACACTACTTGGAGCTCTTCCAGGCTTGCCACACTGCTTAATAGTCACAATTCCTTCTGTATTTACTCCCTTTGAATTAATGGAATGGGTTTCTTTTAAAAGTAGAAATATATTTTCTAAGTGGAACAAACACATGATTATTGACCATTCCCACTTCGGTGCAAATAGATCATCGGTTTGGTCAACTGGCGGCAGAGGTCTGCAGATCAGGGGCACACCATGATTGATGGACGAAGGAAGAAAGAAAAGTGCAAAGATGGGCAACTGCTAAGCATGATGTCCAGGGGGCTTGGGGGCACTAACAAGAATGGGGTTTTTTGGTTGGCTATCATTTTCTCTTTACTTTTCAGTCAATGTTTCCGTGGACGTTGTAGGTTCCTTTGAGGTCAAAGGCTCATCAGACTATGAATCTGTACATCCAGACTTTCTAAAGGAAGTCTGTGTTTCCATTCTGTGGGCCATTAGATTTGTAAAGCATACATCAGGATTATGGCCAATGAAGAAATGGCAATGAGTTTTCAAAGAAAATCATGCATTTCCTCTTGTCGTATCATCAGTTTACATTTAATTAAAAAAGAGGGGAAAAGGAAAGGTTTTCCATGAAGAGTAGTGAATTGGATTTCAGCAGCACCAGAGAAGAAGGGCATCAAGAGTAACAGCACAGTAAACAAACACCAGATGTGGATTTGGAGTCTGGAGAAAAGTTTTAATTCCAATTCTGGCATCTCCTCACTTTGAGATATGGGCTAATCTCATTGGCTCTTAGTTTGCTCATCTATATAATGGGAGGTGAACAGGGAGATGTCTATGATCAAGAATTGAGAGACTTGCTTCTAGAGACCTCTAGACTAGAAAGTGTAGTTCTGGAAAGGCAAAGGTTAAATCTGAGTGGAAAATACCTAATGTTCTTTGGATGACAAACTTAGAAATGGGCAATTGTAGAAGGGCACTTACAATTTTACAACTGGTGCTTGCAAATGATTTAAAATAAGGAATTATTTGTGACCGAACAAATGTGAAGCTTAGCCAGAATGAATGGCCTTCTAGGGAATCAACATTGGCAAACAATCCTTGAAAAAATTTCCAGCAAATCTAGCCAAAAGGTTAGTAATGATTTAGAAGAGAATTCCTCCTTTAAAAATTTTCTACAGGGCAGAATTCAGAGCTTCAATAAAGGCCAATAAGTAAAAGGAGAGGAAGAAGGTTACTGCCTAGTTTTGGTTTGGGGGTCAGGGCCCAAGCTTGCAGAGATCGCAGGGAAAATATGCATTCAACTTCTAAGAGAGCTAATCCAAAGTGGCTAATCCATAATAAAGCACCAAAAGCTTATAATATTTTTGGCTTCCTTTGTTTATTCCCCCCATAAAATACAGATCAGTTTCTTTAGATAGGGACAGTAGAGAGAGAAAAAATACCTACAATCAATCAGAAGAGATATAATTAAAAACCTTATGGTGAAATTTCATGGAATATCATATGCCAGTTTAAAGAAGAGTTTTTAAAAATGCCCCATCATGGGAAATGTTCAAAATACACTGTTAAGTGAAAAGTCATGACCCAAAATATTTTATGTCATATACACACACATAATATGGTCCAAATTATGTAATTGTTTATTTTTTCTCATATATTTTTATTGTAGAATATAACATACACATAAAAGTGATAACTTTCCAAGTGCAATTTAACAAATAGAGAGCAAATTTCAAAGAATATTATAGGTTACATTTCCGCAGTTTCAGTTATTTCCTTATTATGAAATATAACGTATATATAAAAAAAGACAATATCTTTCAAAGTATGATTTAACAAGTAGAGATACAGGAAATTTCCAAAGTTATTATGAGTTATAGTACCATAGTTTCAGCTATTTCCTTATTGTTAAATATAACATATATACAAAAATGTATGACTTTCAAATTACAATTTAACAAATAGCTATAGAACAAATTTCAAAGGATGTTATGGCTTACAGTTGCACCATTTCAATTCTTTCCTTCTATCTATTCTAAGAAAAAGCAAATTATATAAAAATTCAG
The DNA here is from genome assembly GCF_015220235.1 of Choloepus didactylus. Lineage (NCBI taxonomy): Eukaryota > Metazoa > Chordata > Mammalia > Pilosa > Megalonychidae > Choloepus > Choloepus didactylus. The sequence goes on from NC_051323.1 coordinate 52,046,627, forward strand.
TATTCATAATTCTTTGTTAAATTCTATCTTGTCTGTTGCTACCCCTTTCCCTAGTTTAATCACTTTCCCAGTCTTCAGGAATGTCTAGGCAGTGACCACCCTAACCTATTCATGTTGAAAAGGGGTGTCGACTTTATGAGCAAAGGGGGCACAACTAGTTGATGTTCTTGAAGAGTCTATTGCCTCTGGGTTTGGGGACTTAGCTGGCATAAGAGCACTCTGAAGGATTTAGGTTTAACAATCATCACCCCTATCCATTACCATACCTTTGAATTCAACATTATTAATATATCTGAACATATTGAACATATTAGATTAGCATTCCCCCTCACTAGCTACTATCTATCACTAGGTCCCTAATATTCTTATAAGACATTGATTTTACATTGTTCAGATAGTTCATAAAAGTAGTAACATACAATATCTCTCCTTTTGTGACTAAGTTATTTCACTCAGAATTATATCGTCAAGGTTGATCCAGGTTGCCATGTATTTCAAGACTTTGTTGCTTCTTGCTGCTGCCTGGTATTCCATCGTATGAATATACCACATTTTGTTTATCCGTTCATCTGCTGAAGGACACTTGGAGTGTTTCCATCTCTTGGTAATTGTGAGCAATGCTGCCATGAACATCAGTGTGCAAATATCTGCTCGTGTCACTGCTTTCAAATCTTCTAGATATATACCAAGAAGTGGAATTGCCAGATCATAGGGTAATTCAATATCTAGTTTTGCAATTGTGTATTTTTAAAACAAAGGAAACGTATTTAATTTTCATTGGTAATCTCTGGTGATAGGATTATGGGTGATTTTTATTTTTTTCTTCATTTCTGCATTTGTCAAATCCTCAACAATGAGCAACTGTTAGTTTAATGAGGAGGAAAAAAAAAAAACTTTAAGGAAAAAAACACATAAATTATCCTAAAGCAATACATATTATTTTAATTGTTTTAGTGAAAAATAACCTATGAAATAAACTTGCCAATACAAACTATGCTTCATGTATGATGTTTCACATAAACAAGGACAGAAGCTAGTACAGAGTAGATCGCAAGTTCAGTTTTGTCTTGGTTATCAGGGAAAGCAAGAGCCAAAGAAATGCACTGAAAATGTGATTTTAAAACGGTCTCTATTATCCATTTCTGACCAACTTACTCCCTATTTCATTAAATTAACTTTACTGAAATACTTTAGTTCCTGTTCTCTCTTCTCTTACTCCCCATATACTCATGATAACCGTCACTTAGTGTTTACTACACGCCCATTCCTGTTGTAAGTGTTTCGTGTCAACAATCCTGCAGCAGCCTTACGATACAGATGGCATTATTCCAGTTTGACAGATAAGGGAACTGAGGGATAGATTAAGTCACTTGCCTGAAGTCAGGCAGTCGGACCCCAAGAGTCCCATCTCATCATCTGTCACCTGCGATGATATTGCTCGTGGTCAGAATAAAAAGACGAACATTCATCTAGCACCTGAATATATGCCCGGCTCCATGATAAGCATTTTTTATGCATTATCACAATTAATACTCACATAATCAGATAAGATTAATACCATTATTATAACCATTTTACAGGCCAGGAGCTTAAGCCTCAGGAACAGTAAGTAACTCACACAGGTGCAGTTAGTAAGTGGAAGAGTGAGAATCCCCTACCCTGAGTCTGTTTCCAAAGGACGTCATTTTACCCCTCCAACAATGGGAAACTGCTCTAAGCCATGGTCATGGAAACCTGATACTATGTTTTTAAACATAAATATCAGAGCCCTGATATTTCTGTTTCTAAAGCTGGCCTCTTTCTAGTAGAGAGACTTTCAGCATATTCTAGCTGCCATCCTGTACTATCCCACGAGTGATATCCTTCCATTCTTTTCCACAGAAACTCTTTACTTTTGAACAAAGACTCTTGGCAAAGGAGGAAGGATGAAAGGTAAAAATAATCTCTGGGAAGAGTCTAATGACAACCTAGGAATGTTTAAAATGTTCAATGTGGAGGGTGCTTTTAGAAAGGATGGAAAACCAGCAGTTACTTTGAAATTCAACAGCATCTATTTCACTGTAATTCCAAGTTCTTATAAAAGGCAAATTCTTATAAGAATTGAGTACTGATAGAACTTTCTAAAACAGAACCGAAGATGTTTATGAGTTCAGTTTATAGAAAAGATGCTCTGTGACACACAGTACTCTTAACATTATTCTCAACTTGGAGAAATTTATTGAAATAAAGCTTCTCTAGGGATTTCAGACTTTTTCACTTCCTTGAAGAAGCACAGAGATCTCAGATTATAGACAAATATGTAATCCTGACAACAAGTTCAGGAATCTTAAGTTTTAAGATGCTGAGAATCCTCCATTATTTTACTGAAAGCACCTCTGTAATGAAACTTGCACAATGCCAATGTTACTCACTAAAAATAAAGAAATATATAGACCAAGATATATTTTGATTTATTTCATCATTGTGCCCAATGCTTGGTCCACTTTGTTTTTCACCGATTGTCTCAGCATGCACATTTAGGTAACAAACAAAAGATCCTTGTATATTTTACCCTTGTTAAGATTGAAATTTATTGGCTGCAGAAGAATGAGACAGTGGTAAGGTATAAATTTTATAGATCACAAATTTATGGTCCATTTTTAATTTATACCATTGTCATTTTATTAGTAAATTTCACTCATATGCTTTATTCAGTAGCTTGCCGTAATAGGAAAGAACTTTGGGGAGGGATACTAAATTCTTAGCGCATTATTTTTTGGAACAATAACTCTAGGACCCCTGCAGTGTCTCTTTGAACATAGTCAACCAGCATGTCTTCTAGGCACAAGTAGGAAATTTATGGAAAATTGTGGCTAATGCTGACAACTGACTGCTAAAAGAAGGACCCAGGAATTTTATTTTTTCCAATTTTGCATTTGAAAAAATGGATTGATTGCCATGCAGTTTCAAAAGTAAGCAGAGGCAAAAACTAGAGGAAGGTATACTGGAAACCCCCACTCCAGTGCTCTCTAATACTCTCCTGATCTCCATGGGAACAGCAGGACTGCAGCTCTGCCATCCAGGGCTCTTGTTGAAGCAATGATTTCAGTTACCACCTGACAATGAAAAGAGATCAGTGCCTGGATGACAAGGCCTCCTGCGGAATTACTTTGGTTTAGCTACTTGAGCAGCTCTCATCTTTGGAATCTCTTTAAATTACAGAATAGCATCATCCCAGTTTGTTAGGCTCTGCTTCATAGCAGGAGCCCCAGGAAAATGATAACTTCAGATCCCTCTGTGTACCCAGCTAATGTGGTGAGTGGAGAATCTGCCCGAGCTGGGGCTGGGAAGCTAAATGCAATAGCTCGTGTGCCCCTTGCTTCTTTGAGTTTAGGGCTCTGCATTTGGATACCCCATTACGTGTGATGAGATCCCAAGCTATATATGAAAGTGGATTTCAGGGTATTGCCCCTTACTCTATTGCCCATTACTCCCCCTTTGCCCCCTGCCCATTTTGATGATGGGTAGACAGGGCAAGTAAGAACTGCAAAGTAAACCACTCCTTTTCAACTAATAGTAACAACGGTGCCTAACATTTTATAGCTCCTTACAAAATGATATTGCATGCATTACCTTATTTGATTTTGCAAAAACCTGTGAAGTTTTATTATCCTTGGTGGATAATGATGACAGTCATTGTTTGATCATCACAATACTATGAACATGACACTCACCATGAAGCAAGTTTTATTATCCCCGTATGATATGGGATAACATTGATGTTTAGAAAGATGTCAGTGCTGGCCCAAAACTTCAACTAGAAGGTGGCAGAGCTAGGATATGGGCCCAGGTACTCTGGGTCCAGTCTAGTGCTCTTGACACTTCACCTCAGGAAACAATAGACTTAAGTCACAATCTAGTTCATCTTCTCTGGCAGTGTTAGCATAGGGTATGCAACAAATTCCTAAATGACTCCATGCCCATAATTTCTCAGCAGTAACCTAAAAGTAAAAAATAGCATTAGAAATAATATGAATAGCCATGAGTTCTTATCCTATTTGGAATTAACTAGAGGAGGCTGTTGATGGGGTCACTTGTGGAAAATGACAAAAATGTGTAGATGGGTCTCTTCAGACTGCCCCTTTCTTTCCCTAACCCCAAACCACTAAGTCACTCAACAAAATTGATTTTTGAAGGGAAGAAAAGCTTAAAATGGTCCAGGAATTTAAACCCACTGATACAGAGGCAACCCATAGCAAGCATATCATTCCATGTAGGGAGAGAAATAAATGCCAGCAGGGGAGCTCGATGATGCCCCAGAAGCTGTTGACTTTGTAAGGTCAGCAGGCATCATCTATGACCATAGCCCCTTCCTTTCCATTAAAAATAAATGCCATGAAAGATATGCTGCTTCTGACATTTTCATAATATGTTCTACTTCGGGGAAAAGAAACAAGCCAAGAAAGCCCGGCCTGAGCTAACAGCCACCAGAAGTGCTTAGCTCCTCAAAGGACAATAATCCTGGAGGAGACGGCCAGCCTGCTGTGGGGAAATCTGAGGAAAGGAATAGATTGAGGGGTGTTGGACCTGACAGTGACAGTGATGGCACTTAGCCTTGATGCAGATTGTTCTCACTGTCTCATATCACCCTGAACCTCAGGTTTTATTTTAGCAGCATGGGCAAAATTTGAAACTTCTTGCTGAAAACCCCAAACTTTCTCACAGCCTTTTCTCACCCAAAGATACAGCCTTCTCTAAATGCAATGATTTATTCTGAAGCACATCTTTTTTAAAAATAACAGCTTTATTGGAATATTGTTCATATATCTTAGGATCCATCCATTTAAAAGACACAATTCAATGGTTTTAGTCTATTCTCAGAATTGTGCGACCAGCACCACAATCAATTATATAATATTTTCATCGCCCCAAAAAGAAATCCCATATGCATTAGCAGTCCCTCCCCATTTATCCACAGCCTGTCAGCCCTAGGCAATCACTACTCTGTTTTCTGTTTCTATGATTTGCCTTTTCTGGACATTCCATCTAAGTAATCCTACAATTTGTGGCTTTTGTGTCTGGCTTCTTTCACTAGCGTGATGCTTTCAATGTTCATCCATGTTGTTGTACACATTCCTTAATTACTTTTTATTGCTGCATAGTATTTGATTGTATGGATATACCACATTTTATTTAGCCATTCATCAGTTGATGGACGTTTGGGTTGTTTTCAATCACTGTCTATCATAAATAATGCTTCTATGAACACTCATGGACAAGGTTTTGGTGGACGTATGTTTTCAGTTCTCTGAAGTATGTACCCAGCAGTGGAATTGCTGGGTCATATGGTAACTCCATGGGTAAACAGTTAAGGAACTGCTAGATTTTTGCCTTTTACATTCCCACCAGTAGTGTATGAGGGACAGCCTCATCAACACTTGTTATTATATGTCTTTTTTATTATATCCACTCTATTGGGTGTGAAGTGGTTTTGATCTGCTTTTACCTATTGGCTAATCATGTGGAGCATCTTTTCATATGCTTAATGGCCATTTATCTTCTTTGGAGAATTGTCTATTCAAGTCCTTTGCCCCTTTTATGATTGGGTTGCTTTCTGAGGTATAGAAAATTATCTTGAAGCTTTCAACATCAGCTGTACTGTGGTTCAGATTTCAAATTCACTCTACCTCATGACACCACTCTGTGAATGGGAGAAGTCGCAGAGTCTACGCCATCTGTTCATGCTCAGTCCTGAGTGTGGGGCCGTGAATGTGGGTGGAGAGGCTCCAGATCTAAATTAGATGCCCTCTGAAAGGGGAGGACATGGGGCATTACTGCCTTTTACAACAATTGGAATCCTTAGTTTGTCTGCTCTCCAGATGTAACCACTGTTGTGTAAAGACGTATCACTAGAGTTCCTATCACTTGGTCTGAGAAGGCAATGACTCTGCAGGAGTGCAAGCTCTGCTGCCTGCCTGCTAAAGGTACTGTTATGGTTGACTACAGAGACCAGCATTTCTTGAGGAGAAAACAACTTTAAGTATATCATATAATCCAGAAAAGAGCAGTGGTAGAAGACAAAGCAAAATGTGTCTCCCATGTTTCCACCTAGATTACTAATTAGTTCTGAAATTTAGTTTTGATTGTGCCTTCCTCACAACTCAATCTATTCTTTATTTAAGGCATTCTTTTAAACATCATACCATAAAGTCTGGCTTTTTATATTAGAATCTACATTCTGGCTGCATATTAGAATCATCTGAAAAACTTTTTAAAATTATATTCATGCTGGTGTCACGCAGCCAAGAGCTTGATTTAACAGCTCTGGAGTGCAGCTCAGGCAGGACTGCTTTAACAACTCCACAGGTGATTCCAATATGCAGACAGTTCGGAAAACACAAGCCAACTATTACCACCGGCTTCTGAGTTTATTATCCAATTTAAAAGAGCCCATTATCCTCTCTAGGTCAGTGCTTCTTGAATTTTAACATGCACAGGAGCCATTTTGATGATCGGGATAAAATGCAGATTCTGATTTGGTGAGTCTGGGGTGGAGCCTGAGATTCTGAATTTCTAACAAGCCTTCGGGTGAGGCCGATGCGGCTGGCCGGCTACTCGAAGTCCTCAGAGTGGAGGGACCCCTGCACATTTGTGGCACTTTTCAGTGAATCCGAGAAGGACCTTCATCTCCTCAAGGATCTAACTTTTAAGACACCCATCACCACATATAATATGTGCTGCATTCCTTTAAAAACAGAATTAAAATTCTATCATTGTTCATGTATGCAGTCTCTGTAATGTAAAGATAAAATGATAAACCTCTATTAATTTAAAATAATGATCTAGATTCTTTAAAGGGGTCATAATAATACTTCACAGTTGAATGAATAAGACCGTGTGGTTGGCTGTGGGTCATATAATTGGAAGAGATTGATCTTTGGAGCCAGTCACACACACAGCTGCAAACTCAGCTCACCATTTACTCATTTTGTGACTCTGGGAAGTCACTTACCATCTCTGAGAATCATTTTTTCCTTTGTAAATTGTAGAAGGTGAGAGTTGCTTTTAGGGCTGTTAAATGCAAAATGTCCATCATGCCATTGACCTCTGAGATATGCTGAAAGAGGGAGTAAATCTTTAAAAGGAAAAAAAAAAAAGCATTGCAGCATCTAAATATGTGAAGTCCTCGCTAAAATCTTTTTGAGTAAGGAATTAGAAAGAATGAGACTCTTCTTTCTAATCCTCCAACTTGTTTTTTCTCATCTCCTCTCAACATCAAGGGCAGCCTTAGGGAAAAGACACAGCAGAAGGACAAATTGAAGCTTAAATTGAAAAAGAGACTGTGATGCTACTTTGGTTTAATGATGAGAGTCTAAAGTGTATTTTGAAGAAGCTTCTGTTTTGTTTTGTTTTGCTTTAAGCTCCCACTAATAAGGCCATCTCTTTCTTTCCTTTTTCACTGTTTGCCTGAGTCACCACCAAGTATAATTTTAGTCTGTTGAGACCCATCAGATAAGAGACGCTGAGAAATAAAATATAGATATTGGTTCAGTATCATCAAATGAATGGTACTGTAAAAATTAAAAAGGAATGTCCTCTATTTTTCCACAGAATACCTTGACCTTCTTAAGCAAATGCTTTTCTTCCAGAAATGGAATCAAAATGTACTTCCATAAAAATTTGGCCATATTGGGAAATATTCTAGTGTTATCATTTGAATCTGTTTTGCTAGTTTCCAGAAAATACAGTTTTTTTAGGGTACACTATTCTACTTTACAGAGATGTAGAACATCAAGTGAGAAGTTCTCTTTACCTTCTTCATAATTATTGTGATAGTTGAATATTGTATAATACCAGTTTTTCTATTTGTTCCTTATCAGTGCAATAGTAATGTCAAGAGTTGTATTTACAACTGTAAATATAGTTTGGCACTGTCTACCCAACTGTTCCATTCTTACTTTGGTTAACCTGCTAATTTAAAGAAATAACAACAGGTGTCTGATTGCTTCCAGTTGATAAACAGAGCCAAAGAAGGGGCAACATGAATCTGTGTTCTTGGGGGTGGGAAGTGGGGGTTCTGTGGCAGTGCAAAGGCCCTGTGAGCCTGGGATTGGTGTGGTGATGGGGAGATCGGGGAGGGTAGACTAGGGGACCTTTAAGCCCTCTGTAAGTAAATTCAATAGCATTCTTGTGCTGATTATCAAGCTTGTGTAGTTGAAGTCTTCACCCAACCAACCCCTTCTCAAGTAGCATCCTCTGTGATAGAAGTGGTGATAGTCTCACGTGTGCATTAAGCTCTCAAAAGTGAACAGAAGACGTCCCATATGTATGTTCCTTTAAAAATTACGGTGGTCCATTCCACCTTTGCTCCCTTGCTAGGGGAGAAATATTCCTGTTATTAAGCAAAAGGTGAACATTACTAATCTCTTCTGATTGTTGCCTGTCTTGATTTAGAGGACTAATTCATAAGGACTGACTTCATCCTGCCACTTTAGATCAACTGAAATGTCCTTTAATAATCAAGTTTCCTATTTATAGCTTCACTGTGCAAGAGAAGCAATATCAATATATATAATTTAATGGCTCCTTCTTTCAGGGGCACTATTGATTGTATTACTAATGATTTTGAAATGATATGCCATTATGCAAATTCCATCTATTTTAGATGTCTATGCCTGGCACCTACAAAGGTATTTTTCTTTATCTATGATTTCCAGTATCACAGTTATCACATACTGAAATATTATTTTCTAAAGATAATGATCCTAGTGAATACTGATACAGTGATGATTAACAAATTGCAAATTTTTATTTTATTATACAAACAAATTGTATGGGCCATATAACAATATTTCTCCCAGTCATCAACTACTCAGAATATAGAAAATAAAGCTATTACGATAGAGATTAAACTCTACAATATTCATCAAGGATAAGAAACAATATGTTTTTAGATTATGTCTATTTATTTGTGAATAAGTTATCATGTTGCCTTTTGGGGGTAAAACTGATAGCCTTTCTGAACCAAACACTTAGCCCGTTAATAAACACTTAGCCCATTAGCTACTCCAGCCACCTCACTGTGCCTTCTTTATTTCTATAATCCAATAAAATATGAGATGAGATGTTGGGCAGGTTTAGGAGTACAAAATGGAGAAAAATAAGTTAAATGTTCATTAGGCAATGCGAGCAAGAGCATTGCAATATGATTCTTTTGCAATTGGGGCAGAGAGGGGTCCAGTTTCATGTGCCCAACCAAGAGGTACCTTGATAATAAATGTTAGGACATCAGGTGCAGAGAACAGTAGCTTTGCCCTTTGAAGGTTCACCAGCACTTTCAAAGATGCACAAGTATAATTTAGGATTACAGGGTGGAAGAAGAAAAATAAGATGTAAAATACGTAAGTTCTGATAACAAATAGGATAAGCATTTGATTGATTTTTGTTCAGTAACTTTGTTCTCATTAAATTCAGTTCTGAAATAGAAAGTACATGCATCATCATTCCTTACATCCTCTTGTGCTTTTTCTAATATTGTGTATGTTTTTGGATGTTGAGAAATTATCTGATATCCTGATTTCCAAAGAGCAAGCCGATTTTTTTATACTGGGTAAAAAGGTGAATGCTGCAAAAATAGTTGTGGAAGTTAGGTAGGGACTACTCATTGTACACACCTAGTTGGCCTTTGTAGCATTTTTTGGTAGTTTTATAAATATCCATCTACTCTTTAAAAATGGCTGGTGTCTTAGCCATTGATAGCTGTTCATCTAGCCTTGGTATTACTATCTTTGAGGTCAGAGCCGAGATAGAAAAGGCACTTCCAGGAGCTGTAACTCCTTAGTAGTGAGAAAATGGGATGTAAGCATCATGCAGAGATGTCCTTTGGCTGAGGAGCAGAGGTGGGTGATGGGGCCCCACAGGACCAGACCAACCATTTGATCACACTTCTTCGATGCTAAGCCAGACACCAGTATGAGCGGTGGGAAATTCAGAGAATTAAAAGCAACTACTACCCATTACCTCCTTCTTAATAGAAAGAAAACAGATTTCTTGGATATAGATAGATCTAAATGAAACTTGATGGCTTTGATCAATTAAAAAAGTTATAAATAAATTCCCTTCCAAAGACTCTAAAAGTCTAGAGGATCGCCACCAAAACTATAGAAAGTCATGCCATTAAAACTTTGTGTCTACACAGACTCATTGTTTCAAAAACTTCAGTCAGAAACGTCCCTGCTAATATTACTGGAAAAAATATTTTCAAGGACAAATATGTGTTGTTGTAATACATGATGGGTTTAAGCCCTTATTAATTCAAAGTTACCATTAACTTTATTTTCAGAGTTATCAAGAATGCTTACAGGGAGTTGAGATTTGCATAATATTTGCATTTGTCCTACCTGCCTGTCAGTCACTCAGAGCCATAGGACAGAAAGTGCTAGAGGTTGTATTATGGGAAGAATGCTTGTCAAACTGCCTCAGTATGTTGGTGGCGTTTAGAAACAGTATAAATGGCCTGTTCAGTCAAAGTTGAAACTGAACTTTGGGAGGGATGAAAATAACTACAGCATCATGACTTCCCCATTCCCTCCACCCCTCCACCCCCACTTTCAGAACAACTGTTGTGAGGCCACAGCCTCCATCTTTAGAAAAACAAACAAAACATGAACAACTTCTCTCTTGTAATCCAGGTAGAAAATCTGACTAAGCTGAATAAGAGCTTAATTCTAGAACCTGGGTGGGGGAAGATAAAAGACTTTATATTTTGTTTTGTCATGCTTTTATGCATTTATTATTTTAATAAAATTTTGTGATAAAAATCTTTTGTTTGAAAATAGAGTAAAGCACAAAGAAGGTTATAAAAAATGACCCATACACCTATTGCTCAGCAATAACCTCTCTCAATATTTTGATGTGATTTATTGATTTGTTCTGAAGGAGTGAATTCCAGGGCACAGCTCAGACAATCTTACAGCTGGTGCATTTGCTAAATAAATACATTTTTCTTTCCTTCTTATTGTGATCTCTTTTTTTCTGCTTTTTTTCCCATGATTGTGACAAACCTTTTAGGACTAAGTACTATATTTTGCCTGAAATAACTCGGTGTCCCTGCATGGGAGAGCTATGCTTTGGGTAGAACTTTTCTGTGCTTTTAGACCCATTCTTGAAGAAAAGACTCAATGCAGAAGTTTCTCAGTTGCCCTTTGTCTGGAAGTGCAGCTCGTTAACCTTGGTTTCCTCTTCTCTATGTTTCTTCTCTTCTCTCTTCTCTTCCCCTTGTTCGTCAATCTCTATTCTTCTCTGTTGCAGCAAAACAGTATCAGTCAAGGTAATTGATGATGAGGAGTATGAGAAAAACAAGACCTTCTTCCTTGAGATTGGAGAGCCCCGCCTGGTGGAGATGAGTGAGAAGAAAGGTGGGGAAGCTGCTCCAGGGCTGAGCCCAACAGCTTCTGCTGGCCTGTGCCACCCCTGGATGCCCACACTCTTCGGAACACGAGTTACAATGCACACATCCCTCCACCTATGTAACGGGGCATAAGCCACACCCTGAGCCACCGTGGGCCCAGCCTGTAGCTACCTCAGCCAATTTTGGCCACTCTGCACATGGCAGGCCTGAGATATTAATTTGCAGTGCAATCCAGCCTCCCTTTTTTGGGAAAGTTGGTGCAGATGCTAGGCAATTGCACGATGAAGCCAACTTTCTGATTTCCCTTCCTATGATTTGGGGTACCTCCAGATGGCAAATCGATGCAGGACCAAGTTGTGAACGTGAGGAATTAGCAAAGAAAACTTAATGAGGGCCAGCTGAGGGAAACCAAGATGCCCTTTTACATACTCGGGGAGGCCCATGTGCTGCCAGGTGTCTCTCCATAACCTCACAGTAACATGCAGCCTGGTGAACACCTAGAGCATGAGTGTGTGACTCCAACCATCTGTTTTGCCTTTGTCTTGTGTTCCCACAGGAAGATCATTACCATTAGAATATTTGACCGTGAGGAATATGAGAAAGAGTGCAGTTTCTCCCTTGTGCTTGAGGAACCAAAATGGATAAGAAGAGGAATGAAAGGTGTGAGAGTATACAAAGACATACCAGCGAGAAATTGTACTCTTCTCTCTCCGTGTCTCCCTACTCTCACACTTAACTCTCTCCTCTTCCTCGGCTTCCAAGTACTATATTTCGTTTCCTTCGAAGCTTTAGCAGTTTCATTTCGCTACCCTAACTCACAAGTGCACCAAATAATGCCCATGTCCTTCAGGAAGTGCCAACTAACCTTGGTCGGCAACCAGATTTAATAAATGCTGAAAGAGATTTCTGTAATTCAGAAGTGATGGAATAAAAGAATGGTTATGCATTTAGTTTGTCACAAGTAAAATTTGGTTTCCACTCCTAAATCTTCCCTAAAATGCTAGTGATAAAGACTATTTAATACCTGTTAGGAATAGTAGTCGAGTCTCATGATAAGTAATAGAAAATTTCAGAAGAATTCAAGTTGGGCCTTTTTAGGGAACCCAGATTTTTAAAAAATAATATGTAATAAGGGCAAAGATCCTTAATCAGCAGTGTTATTGATATTCTAGTGTCCATTTTGGCATAATGTTTTTCATATCATCAAATATGACATTTAAAAGATACCGTATATATAAAAACATAGTCATATCAATTTTTGTTTAATGGGAAGGAAGGATATGGCTCTTCATTAAGAATTTAACCCTTGCTTAAGGCTCTGTCCAGCCTAAACTCTCAACTGTTTTGGTCATATGATCCTTACACAGTAGGTAAATTTCTAACAGGCAGAATAAAATGAAGGGAAAAAAAAAGAAGTATTCTTTTAACTACATTTTGTTGATCCATATTTATATTTTTAGAAAATATTTGAAAAAAGAAGCCAACTTTTTTCCTAGCTCTGATTCCATAACTATTTTATGTGGCCCATATTTGATAAGGCAGGACAAGAATTTTATATCCACTTTGCAGTGCTTCCTATGGTGATCTTCTAATAGTGACCATTTTAATAGGAATCCTGTTCATTTAATTATGCATGTAAAATGAACACTCCAAATATTAACAGCAGTGTAGGAGATGCCTAGATGGACCACTTGGCAAGAAGTTTATACTTTTACTTTTGCACAAAGGAAAAAAATCAAATATACAGAAATAATTCAGAGAACATTTGGGAAAATATAACTAATATAAGTAATCCCACATTTATGAAAACTCACTGACTTAAGAGTCCATTAGAAAAAACTGTGTATGTCACCAAATTCATCATGTTCAAAATGGTGGCAGGAGCCTTTGGAGTGACAAAGAAAGGAATACTGCAGGCTTATTCAGGGAACCTCTTTAACATGCTCCATAGGCAGCAGATGGAAAGAAAAAGACACCTCAGAAAACTGTGCTGATTTGTCACAAAGATGGGATCAAAAATGCCTCATTGACAAACAGGAAAAAGCACTTCTAAATGTATTCCTCCAAAGACCTGTCTTTTGTCTAAAGGAAGAGTGTCTTGGATATCACTCTTTCTATTGTCGTTTTAGTAAAATATGCTGTCATGTAAAAGCAATTAAAATTCCTTGATAGCATTGTCCAGTTTTTGCATCCACCAAGTGGATTCTTGTCACTATAAATAAAATCACTGACTTGTTTTACAAAGTAGCCTTTAGTGGTGCTGACATTAAAGGAAAACTGGGCCTGAAAATGTATATGCTAGATTCCCATCCACATATTGGAAGTAATTTATTTGGTACATTCAGCCAAGTAGCTCTTCACCAAAATAAAATGCTACAGTCGAGTCGGGGTTTAAAGCTCATAACCTGAAAGGCAAACTGCGTTTTTCAACCCCCCATCCCCACTGACCTGTCAGTTTCCATGATCCAAATATAACGTGCCAAAGTCACAGACAAGGACACACAATTAGCACTAATTTGCAGGACTCTTTAAGCTGTAAGGATTTTAAAAGCATAGGCATTTCTTAGTGGCCAAAATATCATGAAAATAGAACCTCCCCAGAGAGAGAGAGAGTTTTGCCTTGGGCCAAAGTCCCCTTCCAGGCAAAGCAGCCAAAACGGACTTTCCTAGGATGTATCTGTTCTTAGTGAATAGAAAATACGATATTTGAGATCCTGGCTGATTTAAGATTTCCATAGGTTGGACTGATGTAATAAGCCCCAGGCAGTACTTAATGAGGAAGACTCACTCAAAGTTTCAAACTGACTTCATAAAATGTTTCTACTATATACAGTTAGTAATATATAGTAGAAATATCTTACTATATGAAAAGAAAGAAAGAAAGTGAATAGTATCTATACATTAATAGTGTGTGTGTGTATATACATACTTGTATATATATAAATCACACATACTTGAAGAAACACCCTGTTAGGACTGTTTATTTGGAAATATTCCCAATGCACCATTGTCCCATGTCCATGGGGCCCACCAGATTTTTAGCTGTGGCGTCCTACCACTCCAATCAGATCTGCCTGGATTTCTTTCTGCTGATATTCCTCTTACTTTCATTATTCATCTGGTCTCTTATTCTGTGTTTGTTTTGTCTGTTTCCTTCACAGCCCTGTTATTGAATGAGCTTGGTAAGCATTTCATTTCTTGCATTTCCTTTCCATTTTTCTAGGTTATTTTTTCCATTTCTGTCAGGTGATAGAGTATCTTTCTGACTTTTATTTTATCTCTGTTGATTTGCTAGCAGGATTGTTGTGTAGGGCCATTTGGTCTCATTTTTGTGAAGGTCAGGTAATTTATATTACATTTTTAGTTTAGTATAACCTTAAAAATATCAGTGATTTCTGAAGTGTGCACAAAAATTAAGTTAGTGCACTGAATCCCACAATCTTTAAAGAAGAATAAGTCATTATGCCATGAACAGATATGTTCACATTTTTCTTAATTGTAAATATAACTTGGCAAGATTTCATAGCTTGGTTGGGTGGTCAGGCAGTCTGATGTCATTGGTATTTGTTATTTAGAGTGTACGTTAAATAAATTGTAACTTTTTTTTTTTCTTTTTTAGGTGGCTTCACAATAACAGGTATGCATTTTTAAAGTCTAACAACATCAAAATTTATTTTTCAATCTGTTTTCACCATATGCTATTACAGTTTTAAAAATCATTTCTCATTTTTATTTGCTTCTAATGAAGGAAAATACCTATATGGTAAGACAATTTTTAAAAATATGTTCATTTTCCCCCGAATACCCTTAACAATCAAATCCAAACCACATCTTACATAACATGTATTAATGTTTAATTATGGCACATGGTGTGCTCTTGCTGATGTTACACAGTTAACATTTTACTCATTAACAATGTATATGTGTTGCTTTTATTTGTAAGCAAATGTGTATGTAGTCGTTCACATTTTGACACGGGTGATTTTACAAAAGTTCATATAGCACTGACGATGCGTGCCTTGCCCTGCTCGATGCTCCAAGTACCAGAATAAATAAGTCACCTTTGCTGGCCTCAAGGAAATGTAGGAGTTGATGTGCAAGACTGTTCCACAGTCCAAGCTCAGAATCCTGTTAGGAATGGATGATGCTGTGTTGGGAGGGGCTAGCAGTCTATTCCCCTCGTCTCACTGCACCAGTTTGAACCCCACTTTGGCTTTAGCACTAATAACATGGTGACCTGTACTATTCCTCCCACTTGAAGTGCATTACAGTGTGCTCTGTAAAAATGCAAAATGTCAGTCAAAGGTTTAAAACCCTTCGTTTCAGAACGGTGTCCAGTCTGCACTGATTGCATCCTTTAGCACACCTCTGAAGGGATATTGTGTACAGAAGGATGATAGTTCCCTACAGAGTCCTCTATTTTTGACCTTAAATATTTTCTCAATCTTAAATATTGTTCAGAGTCACCTCTGCAGATTTAGAGAGGGAGACTAGCAAAGGCAGTTCTTATTTGTCAGAAGCTACAGGTTGAAGATACTACTAATCACCATTCTACATGGCATTTCCCAATATATTGTGCAGATATCAATATTCTCATTATTTTTTCCTTTAGGCCAGAGAGCTGAATAAAAGTATTTAGAAAGGAAATAATGCTAAAAATTCTAATTCTGAAAATGCCATGATGGGAATTGGTGTTAACTTCAACCACTGTGAGCATAAATTCATGATCAATCAGTTCCAACACGATTCTCTCCAAAGTGGAACTTGCTGAACATGGGCAATTTCCCACGGCCTGCTGTTCTCCACTGCTTCCCTCTAGACACGGTATTTAATGACAAACTGATTCATAGACTCTTAAAGGCATAAATATTGAAAGGGCTGAAAACATTAAGCAGGACAAGTCCACATTTAGGAATTCATAAATCTGATTCATTTGAGGTTCTCCCAGTTGGATATTCCCAGCTCTTCATGGCTGAAGGTGACATTTTTTAATCCAAGGACAAGAATTTACATTTAATTTTTTTAAATGATTACCTTCTCTTTCTTCATCCTGTCATTTTAACCCATTGATATCTTCTTGGAAATATTCTGATTCTGTCACCTGATAAATTAATTATTCTTGCTGGATTTGAGGACTTGTGCAGCTGAGTGTGAAAATCTAAATTTGAAGCAGGATATATGAAATTGAAAAAGTCATTTGGTCCATAGCTCAATACCAATAATTCAGAGATCTCGTTAGTGGTGGACATGAAGTGCTGGTAGTACTTTTGGGATTTGCACTTCTTTACCTGTAGTTCCTAGACTGTGCCTCATTGAAAGACCGTTGTTTGGAATTATGATCTCATTCCCCCTTGACCTTCCAGTCACATGACTTGAGAACACCCTATGCGGTATAGCTCATTCGAGTTTGCAAAGCTTTCCTTTTTCATTATTTGACTGAATCTCCAAATAACCTTATGGAGTGTGATTTTATCATTTGCACTTACAGAGGAGGAAATAAAGGTTCAGAGAAAGTCATCAGTCTACTCCAAGGTTCAGAGCCAGGCTCTTGAGTTTAGGTCTTGGACTGTGACAACTGTTCTAACCCCAGCTCTGTTCTTCTTTCTTTTTCCCCAAGCCCTCCCATTTCTACTTGTATTTTGAAATTATACATTGAGCCTCTTTTCAATCCACAGCCCTACAATGCCTGATAAATGCCATCAGTATGAATTCCTGTCAAATGAAAAAGTCCCAAAAAGGAGAAACTGGGATGCATAAATATGGATTTTTTTTATGAAATGACTTATTCTGACTCAATTTGAAGAGGAGAAAGGCATGTAGGCATGTATGTTCCCCAAATCTCCTAGGACAATCAACTATAGAGTTCCCTAATTAATGAAAATCATATAACAGTCAGTAAACCTCTTCAATATTACTTCAATCATATTATGCGCATCATGTAATCAACTTAATAAGGCACATGGTTTTTTAAGGGAGACAAACTATGAAAATTCTGTCAAATGGAAACACAGTCACCACTTCAGTACACAGATTAGGGAAACAAAGCCCCTTTGAGTTCAGTTTCATTTTACAGTTGAGGAAACTGAGTCACAGAGAGGAGAAATGACTGGCCCAAGATTAGACAGCAGAGGTGGTACTGAGTCCCAGGGTTCCTGATTCCAGGTCAATTCAGGGGGGGGTAGTAGCTCTTGGTAGAAGCAAATAGCTGGTGGAACTGGCAGTTACTTGAACCAGAACATCAACTAAAACCCCAGGCCTACTTAATCCAGACAGATGTCTCTGTCATCACACTGAGTGCTCCCTTTTGCCCCAGGATGCTTCTGGAAACAGTGATTGAAGGACCTGGATACCCCATTCCAGCCACCTGCAGCACTCTGGCTACATCCCTGCCACGGGCAGTGACCTCCACCAGAGCTCGGCTCACTCCTCAGCCTACCTAGGAGTGACCTACAACCACTCAAACCTCAAACTAATGTTGCTTGGACCGTGTGCATCTGGGTGTGATGTTTAGCTTACTAATTCCACAAAGTTCTATTGGCAAACCAATGCAATCCATTCTGCTGATTTTCTACCTGTCCTTTCGCTAGGCCAACCTGTCTTCAGGAAAGTTCATGCTAGAGAACGTCTGATTCCCTCTACTGTAATCAACTTTGCAGGTACTCCTTTCATCTAAGAGCTCAAAACCCACAATTTCATTAACTTCAAGCTAACCACTATCAAGTGTTTTTCGGGTCCAGCCATTAGAGTCACATGTTCTAGTCCCTCTCCCCTGGAAAAGGGCTCCACTGCTAAATAATGCAATGCCGTCTCTGGCAGCCGGGGGTGTGGTGGCTCAGACACAAACACACACACACACACACACACACACACAGAACGCACAAAACATACATACAAAACACACCACCATGTCAGGGCAGGACAGGAGGTACTGCTGAGGGAGGAGTGCAGACCTACAAAGAAAATTCATCCAAATGGTTCCTGTTTCTCAAGTCTCAATATATTCCAGAAGCCTTGCAAATCTTGCTTCTCAAACATGGATCTTTCATTCTAATACAGTGAAGTTTCTTTAAAGTTCCCACTTTACCTGCCTCCAGGCAGCATGATATTAACCACATTTGCACAGATGATAGTACATCTGTGGGGTTTGTCTATAAGGGAAATAAAGGAGCATTGTCAGAGTAACTAGGTGATTCCACAGCAGTTGCACATATACTCTGGGTGTAGGGTCTGGGTGTCATCTTCTTATTCGAAGTCTCCCATGAGGGCAAGGTATTTGCTTTACAGTCATCAGCATCCCCCTCACTGGCCTTGGCAGTAGAAATGGCTTCTGGCTGACCCGGTGAAGACTTCCTTCTTCTTCACACTCATCAACCCATTCAGTAATCATTACATCCAGCCCTGACTACAGAGCTGCTCCAGAATATTCCTTATGGAAATGAAAGTACCAGTCTCCTTAAAGCCCTGTCAGAGAGGCTAGCAAGGGGCTGAAAACTGTCTATCCAGAGACCCTGCTCTGACTTGTCAAAATCACAGTTCAACGTAAAGGATTAAAATAAACTTGAGCAAAACTGTGCCCCCACTGGTCTTGTACTCTGTTCCAATTTCTACATTGTTCATTGAGATTAAAACCCATCAATATAGTCAAGAACATCAACAGTAGCTCCTTAGGTAAAATTCTCTATAGCGAGATCAGCCCTGCGCGTTGTGTTGTTTTTCGACTGGGATTCGCACTCCTGCCCCTTCACCGGCTCCTGAGACGGCTGCTGCTGCAAAATGCAGGCTGAGCCAGAAAGCATCAGAAGCAGATTTTCTAGTAATTCTGCTTTTCCCAGATCCCAGGTAGCTGTTAGCTTTTATTATTTGCCATTGTTTTCAAAATCAATTACTTAGGATGCAAAGGGAGATCCCGACTGGTGAGTTTTTATCACATGATTTTTTAATGTCCTGTTGATACTGATTTTAACAGTGACTGCCAATTATGCATTTGACATTCAAGTTTTGTTGGTTCATGAAGACTATGCTTTTAAGTAATGTATTCCTGACCTCTAAATAAAATGTGATGAGTTTAAAAAGTATATACATATATATACACATACACGTACAGAGAGAGAAAGGGAACCAATTTCCCTATCTGAGGAACGAAACTAAAGCCACAGCACATTATACTCCGCATAAATACGGAAAAGAAATTGACCTTGACCATAGTAAAATAGATTGCTTTTGATCCAATGCTCAAAATGAAAAGGAAGCAAGCATAAGAACAAATAAAAAAAAAAATGTCAAATCATTTCCCAATTCAATAAAAGGAATCTAGAGAGAAGACACTTTAAAAAAAAAAAATAGAACCCATCTTTCTTCTCTGCCAGTATCAAAAATTGATAAATAAATAAATAAATGCTAATTTATCAATATCATCAAGTGCAATGACATGTTCAATGGATAGGTGATTTTTTTAGTATGCAAAGAGCAAATAAGAGACTTTTCTAACAGTGAGTTGGAGAAACAAACAACAGATATTTATGAAGCACCTACTATATGCCTTACATTTTGATATGTCCTGGGGATACAAAGACAGATCAAAGAGAAATGAGACATATTTTCTTGTCCTCAGCAAGTTTGCATGCTAGATATTGGTATGTAAAGGTAGTTTCAAAAAGACAACAAACAAAAAAACATGTATGAGAAGTGTCCATGTTTAATACCCACAATGATTAAAGAATTGATTTAAGGGTGGGGTGGACATTCCTAAATAGTATAATCTTGTGACTTTTCATGCAAGAAGAGACTATACAGCTGGGGTTTTAAGAGAAAGGGAAGCTTTTCCAGGTGAGCAAACAGTGGTATAAAGTGTGGCATTAAGAAACCCAAGACAGGTTTGGAGCAATAATGTAGTAAGTGATAGAGACGAGGTGCGTTGCTTTGCTTTAGGTTGTACAAAATCTATTAAAACAGTACTTCCTAAATTTTGGTCATTCTCATAGCTCCTTTTACAATTTTTGCTTTGGCTGCATACCAACCAGACTATTATTAAACTTAATATAATTATTTGAAATTGCCTCATGTTTTTTCTTCACTACATTTATTTTTAAAAGAAAACTTTAAATCACTAACACAAATGGAAAATAGTATCATTAGTCATAAATCAAAAGTAAGATAAAGAATTTTACATTGTTATTAAATTTAACAAATGCCCTATAACTGAGTTCTATTTTCTCATTCTTAAAATGGTAGAAACCCAAATGTTGGAAACTGGTTACAGACATAATTATACAAAACAAAGCATTTTTTCATGATCAGAAAGACTAAAGGATGATTGAAAAGGGAATAACCTTTCACCCACTGTATAATTCAATTTCATTTACTACCATGTCCATTTATGTGAAACCATGTTCCAAATCATTTCATTTTGTGAAATGCTTCATTAATCAATGCCACCACATCACCCTTCTTTTGTAATTTCTCTATTTTTTCTGCCTAAAATATCTTAAGTCCTATCGAAAGCACCTTTTCATTTATAAATAAACTACATAAAAAGGGGCCATAATAAATATCCTTCCCCAATGGCTTTGTAATTCACATAAAAATCCACATTGTAATATTTCTTCTTCTGGGGAATTAATTCTTATTGGACCTGAGTCTCCAAGATGGCCAAGAATTTGAAAAGAGACACTAGTATAAGCTGCTGCTGTGAAAACTACCACTACCACTATCCTGGATTTGAGGACCAGAAAACAGTGGGAATCAAAATGATTGATCTGAGAGCTGGGTCAACTGGACTTCACATAGCTCACCCCTACCCCATGGCCAGACAGACATCATTTCATGAGGACAAACCTTTGGTACTCCAATCTGAATCCTTTGCCTTCCCTTGGGTCATAACTTCACAAACCCACTATAAAAAAATATTACCACTTTTACTGATAAAATCAACCTCCTTGCACCTCTCCTTTGCCTCTGCTAAACATTTCAGCAGCCTCTGGCCAGTCCTAAATCACTTATTTTTGGCCTTCCTCTGATTTCTTTGGGACCCTGTCATCCCTGGGTATAAGAAAGCAGATTTTAAAATATCCTTTGAGAAAGATGCTATTGACTACATTCTAAAGAAGTAGTTGAAATGCTACATTCTGCTTTTGCCTGCGGTTGGTTTTGACATTTGATATATAAAACGCTGGCAGTGCCTCCAGCCCATCTGCTCCCTCCCCTAGAAGTGAACAACTGGCCGAGGAGCTGTTTCTCTGCAACAATTGCTAGAGCAACAAATGGAGCCACCCCAGCAGGGTCCCTCAGCAGAGGAGAAGCCAAGCTGAGGGTCTTTGGACTAGATGGGAGGTGTGGATTCCTGCAAAAGCTGATGCCTAAATCTGAGAGGAGAGATGCTTGTGCGTGTAAGCCTGACCTAGACATCCCTCCCTTTTTGCCGTTTCCTTAGTCACTGGTTGCAGTCGGTTTGCTGGGACGTCCTGGAAGTGCGGGTATCAGGGCTAAAGTTTTTCTATGCGACAGATGCTACCTCCCTGGAGACAGGGTTCAGCTTGACTCTGAGAGGAAGTGACCTGTCTCGCTCCAGCATCCTGAGCCTGAAGAAGGCGGTTGAGTAATTACAGGGCTAGTGTTTGTCCTTCACACACGCATGGCCTTTTCAGACTGCAGTTTTTCCTAACGACCTTCATGCAGAGAGGAGCCAACTGTGAGCTTGCCTCATTAATGGACTCCCAGGTCCATTAACATTTTCCCAGTACCCGCTAGCCTCTCCTGGAGTGTACACTACATGGTGGTTCTGGAAATAATCACGCTTACATGGTGAGCGAGTATTGACTCCCCAGAGGCCTTGCCCTGGCCCTCCTGTTTACTTTAAGATTAACATTGTCAAAGTCTTCCTAACACATCTCAGCTTTTGCAACAGGAAGAGGAAGCGCCGGAGCCCAGGCATTTTACCAAAAGGTGGATTGGGAGTTTTGCTGCTTAGCTGACAACAGGGGCTTTGGCGAGGCTCAGAATTCTCTTCCACCATCTCCTTGGCTCTGGGGCATGTTCGGTTGCCTCTAGAAAGTGGAGAGGAGCACGATGGGACCTCTTCATCCTTCAAAACACTCTTAATTGGGGTTTTCTTTGATCATGTCACAGGGAACATCTGGGTAAGTCCCTCAACACAGACAGCGTGCAGGCAGAGTCTTTCTCAGTGTGTGCCTTGTAAGCTGCTTTTCCTATACTGCACCTTGACCTGAGTCATCAGCTTAGATTGTGGGGCCTGTAGTCACCTGCCACAGTGACGTGCTCCCAGATATGCCAATACCCTGCCCAATTCTCCCCTCCAACCTTGTGATCTCACCCAAGGGATTTTTACTAGGTCATCAGGGCTTCCTTCCCCTGGGTTTTCTCGTAGCAGGATCCAGGGATTTCCAAATAAAACTGAGCACATGGCTCACTTCCTTGCCCTTCCCTTTCACAGAGGAATTTGATGACAAGCAGCCGCTGACCAGCAAAGAGGAAGAAGAGAGGCGCATTGCAGAAATGGGGCGCCCCATTCTGGGAGAACACACCAAGCTGGAAGTGATCATTGAAGAGTCCTATGAGTTCAAGGTAGGCTCACCAGCACTGCCCACGGGGAGGCAGGCCTATGTTGGGACATCTACTGTGAGAACCATCTGGAAAGAGAGATGCAATTTCAGGAGTTGGTTCATGAACTGAGAGATGTTGAAAGCAGAAATGAGATTGTAGAGTTAGTAAAGAATCAAGGGGAACTGTACGCCAAACGGCATCAGAATGAAGGCCCTGCAAGTAGCACCCATCACTGCACAGGGTCGAAGATGCCCCCAAAGGGCAGGCTTTGTCTAAGGGGATAGCAAGGAAGGAGCAAAGGTAGATCCCAGGAGACTGCTATGTGTGGAGGGAACAAAGCTTTAGTTGAAAAATCTAAACCTGCCAGAAGCAAAGCATTCATACTGCTGAAAATTAGGAGGCGTTTGTGTGGAAGGGGGATGGTAAGCTCTCCCTAAGGAATATCCCATTATATTTAGTCATCCTCTTCAGATTCTAGGACATTTTAGCACAATCATCAACAAATGGAAGGTATAGTTTTTGGAACCAGAGAGTTTATAACTGAGCTGATAAAATTAGATTCTGAGTTCTCCAGATGATGAAAGGCGTTTTCTCAGAAGTTGAACATATGGGCCTTTGGATGAGCTTAGGACATTGAGATGAAGCTTCCTGTCCAGCCTTAGAATGCCCCTCCACCCCTGCCCACCTTGTGTTCCATCTCACCCTCACAGTCCTAAGGAGGGTGGAGCTGCACCTAGACCCTAAGTAGAGTTCCACGGTGGGACCCAAAAAGGAGCAGCCCCTTTCTTGCTTTCCAGAATGGCAAACCTAGAGCACAGTAGTATTTTCACCACCTATTTTTCAAAAACAGACGCTGCTTCTGCTTGAAAACCCAAAGTGAGGATTCTAAAAGGGAGAATCAGGTCACCAGCTAAGAAATCTCAGTCTTTTCTCCATATTTTTCATAAAAGTGGCTTCTTTTCCTTTAGCTGGGCCATTCATTATTTTTTAATTTAGTTCACAAATTGAGGTGTCTGATAGGAGACAGGTGGAAAGAAAAATGTCTTTATAATTAAAGTGGAATTTTAAAAAGATAAAAATGCAATTAAATATTCCCTTTCAGGCCACTGAGAATATATCTGTTAACTCTTCCTCTCATTTATCCTCCTAGAGAGAGAGGGCAGGGGTAAACACTGGGACAAAGTCTTTCTAGGCAGGCCCTGACCACCAGAGCACATGCATTGTTTGATCTGGAACCTGGACCACTACACACACATGACTGGCACACGCCCAAGTTCTCTTTAATCCTAGAGGTATAGAAACCTCACATGGTCCATTTCTGCTGCCAATCTGTTGATCTCTTGTCCATGCGTGTCTGGCCTCAGTCTTCCTCATGCACCCTCTTTTCACCTGGAATCAGAGGGCCTGGTATTACTTGCTGCAGCAGAGATTGTTGGCATCTCCAGAGTGAACTGGAACCCCAACCTACCCAGGCTCTCATGGGGAATTGTGTGCTCGCTCCCTTAATGGGATGCACCCCCCTTCCATGCTCCCCTGACTAGGAAGAGCTGCCATAGTAGCTTCTTTCCAGGAAGGCTTGGGCTGGGGTGGGCAGGGCACAGCCTTCCAGGCAGCAAAGCCTTCTTGGATCTCAAGCTTTCTCTGGTAACCGCTCCAGTGATCTGAGGATCTGAAAGACTCCTGGGTCTCTTTACATAAGTTCAATTTGGGGGGGTCTTTGTCCTCCTTTAATACCTTCCATAGACCATTTCCTCTGGTCTCCTCAAGGTTCATCAACACAGTTACAATTAACACCTAAAGGACCCCTTGGGGGCAACTTTCTGAAGTGCTGTCAAGTATCAATTTTGATATTATATCATTCTTTTAAGAAATACTATTTTCTAGAACATAACTATTTTAAAGAACTTGCTTACAGCTCCTAGAATTGTACTAGAGATCCAAATCTGGGTGCACCTCACAGTGTTCCACTGAATTCTTGTTTACTATATTGGGAATGAGGACATGGCTTTATCAACCCATAGCTGAGGATGAGGTTCTAACAATCACTGCTAAGTCCAGAGCAGGGAAGAGCTGGTCTCTGGCATTTAGGATACCTCCTGATAAGTATAGACAGCAAAGTCAAAGTTCGTGTATCTGAACTTCAATATCATCTGTATTAGCTCTACAACCTTCCATAGATTAAGGGAAGATGCATATGCAAATTAAGTCCTAGAAAAATACCTGGCTGGCTCCCAATCCCCCAGAGATAATATGAACTAAAATTTAAAATCTCCCCTGTGTTACATACATATATAAATTTAAAGTTTTATCTTAAAACTTTGTTCTTTAGCAGCTCTTTCTGGAGGATAGTCTGTTAAAGCTGCCTAGCTGTTCAACTATTTATCTCCCAGGTGATGGGATTCTCTGCCTTGGCTTCAGCACAAAAAGTTCTTGAGATGGTGTGACTGAGTCAAGAGAGAAAAGACAGATGCTTGTCATGTGCTCCAAGTTACAGTGGCCAATAGCCCAAGAACTATAAATGCAAGGCCAGAAGCTCAAAAGTCACCATCCTAAGGACTTATTGTCTAACAAAGAAGGATTTTGGAAGTGGAGTGGGCAGGTTGGAGATGGGTCCTTTCATGTTTGTCTTCCGCTGTTTCAAGTCAGTTCAAATAACTCCCCTTAAACTAACACATTGGGCATTCTGACTTTAGCGTTGGCCTTTCACACAGGCTGCCAGAGCACATTTTCCTTGCCCCCAGTTAGCTGATTATGTGCTTTCTCTCAGACCATAGTCAATTCAGGGGCACTTCATTAAACATGTACAGATTTTGACCTAAGACAAATAATACGTGTTTTCTGCCTCTTTGCAATTAGTGGGAATTCGAGGATGCTCTGACAGTAAGTGTGGCTGTTTGGTAGACTAGTTCATGTGGTGGTATCTCTGGGAAGCCTCAGTGTCCTGGAAGTCACCCTTCTCCCTTTAGTCACTCTGATTTGTGGTAGTGCTTTGGGTGCATCTGCTTACTTAGTTTTCTTGTGAACGCCTAGTGCTCCTGTTGCCTACTGACATTTAGAAAGCTGGAGGGTGCTAATTGTACAAAGCCAAGTGCTGAAAAGGGTCTAAAGAAAAGTAAGGGGCATGCGGAGTGGTAGTAAATGGGGAAATTCAGTACAAGGTAAATGGCAATGTGCCCTTGCTCCATAAGAATTGACCTTTTCCTGTCTTGTCTTTTCTTATTTGCAACAGAAGTAGGGTGAGAGTGGAATTCTCTAACAGCCACGAGGCTGACGAAACTAGGAGCCAAAGAAAAATCCATTTACTGATGATCATGCAGCAACCTTAAGACTGTCTTGCCGTGTTTCATTGACAAACACAAGTGCAATAAGAAGAGTTTAGGGTTTCAGAACCTGTCTGCCACTTCCAGTTATCCACAGATATGCAATGCTGAGCAGGGCATTTATTAATCCAGTTGCAGACAGCACATAATAGATGAAGCGAGTAGAGGAGCAAGTCCACAAAGCATTCAAGGGGAACGGATGGGCTTTTGCAATATCCACTGTTCTAAATACTGAGGCTCTACTTCATTGGCCATTAAGCAGAAAAGGAGGCTTGTATTTGGTACTAAGAAGTTTCCGTTTCAGAACGTTTCAAACTAAGGCCTCGGCTTGTTCGCATAATCATAACAGTGCCTGATGTCAATACAGTGTTTCTGAGCCT
This sequence comes from Choloepus didactylus, assembly GCF_015220235.1. NCBI lineage: Eukaryota > Metazoa > Chordata > Mammalia > Pilosa > Megalonychidae > Choloepus > Choloepus didactylus. Next base: position 52,073,275 of record NC_051323.1, read on the forward strand.
AACATCTGCTACGCTTTATATAACTTTGGGGTTTCAAAAATCAGCCAGGTTTTAGATTTCCCGAGGCCTTAACAAACCCAGCAGTTATTATCCTGTTCTTTTCAACATTTCTAGAGTACTGTGGACAAACTAATTAAGAAGACAAACCTAGCCCTGGTGGTTGGGACTAACAGCTGGAGAGAGCAGTTTATTGAAGCTATCACTGTCAGCGCTGGTGAGTGCCTTTCTCTGCATGTTTTAAATTATAATGGCCTGTTCTGAGCCTAGTTTTACTACTGTGGCCGCTTGGCCAATGGCAAAGTACCAAAGGACTTCCATGGTAAAATTACAAGAGAAATAGAGATATTTGTTGCATATATGCATGCTTTGGAGACTAACTTAGACAATCTAGATGAAGCAAATGTCTTTGGACACAACATTCTTCTCCATCTATATTTTCTTTCTGGAAGTAGACAAGATAAATTTAAAGCCTGTTGTGTCTCTAACTCACCAGTGGTCAATCACGAGGCTTTTTCTGGGAGATTCCCTAAAAGCTACACAGGGTGCTCAACGGAAGGTCAGAAAGGAAGCAGCAAAATTATGGGTGGAAAAGAATGACATTTAGACCCATTAGCACTACCATCTGCATCATTTTACACTCTCTTCAACAACGTTTAACAAATAAGTGTTTGCACTGGCTCTAGAAATGGAAAGAGATTCACATTCTGTTTATTCCTGGACAAGGAAAGTACAGAGTTTTATTTAGGAAAATCCTACAAAATGAAGTGTTTTTCAAACTCACAGACTCAGAGACCTGGTGGAATTAAATACAGAAAGAAGTGTCCCCTTCCTGCATTGTCAAACCTTATCCACTCTCTGGGTGGTTATGTAAAGATAGAGAAAAATCTCAAAAATTCATGAAGACAACACTATTGTGAGATTTTTTTTCCCACCTTTTCTGCTTGATCTATGCTGGTTCTTTCTTTTTAGAGATCCCCACAGGCTCATCTTCTGCTGTTGCAGCTAATGAACAAAGATAGAGCTTTCCAAATAGTGATTCCCAAACTGTAAAATATGGAAACAGCATCACTAGCAGTTGGGCCATGACTTCTAAGACAACCTCCTCTTTCCAATCTGCCACAGGATAATTTGACAGCTTTCCCAAGTTCTGTAGGCACAGAGGGTGGTAACAAAAAAAAATGCATCTGTTTATTATTAGTGGTGTTTATAATCACGCTTTGGTTTCTTGCAGTTGAGTGTACGATGGAAATTTATGAGCATTAATGGTGTGTAATTGCTTAGGAGTGTGGGCTTGGAATTTACACTTCAGCTCTAACAGGGGGAGGGGGAAAGTCTCATTATGGCTTTTGTTTCTCTGTAAATCTAAGATTAGCACCAGAGGCATGAGCTCTACTCCCTTTTCACAGACAGAAAAATGAAAAGTACAAAGATGACCTGAATAAGAAGCTGCTGATAAAGCCAATAATAGAAAACATTAAAAGTGCACCAAATCGTTTTATGGGCTTTGACGTATCAGAATTGAAACAGTAAAGGCCACATAAGCTTTAGTGAACCCTTCCTGATATTTCTGGGTTTCCTTTGGCTGCACATGTATGAGTGTTTGTATACAGGTCATATACTGGTCATCATTAATTCATGTTTCTATAGTCAGCCATTGTTCTTATTGCTAGGGATACGACAGTGAAGTACACGGATAAATACTCCTGCCCAAGTATACATACATTCTAATGGAAGAGGACTCAAATAAGACAAATAAGAAGAATAAAGTGAATGCATGATGGTGAACCTTATCATGGAGGAAAATAAAGCTTTGGAGGGAGACAGGAAGTGTGTAGAGGCTGCAATCTTAGGGTCACCAAGATGACTCCATCAATAGACATATTAATGCTGAATTTGCTTTTCTAGAAATGCAAACATTTATGACCACTATATGGCAATGGAAAAGGATAGCTTTGAGCAGCTAGACAGATTATGCCACTAACAAGGTCAAAGTTGTGTCATTGATCCCAGTCAGAACAGGTATTCAGAGAAACAACTAAAGAGGTTAATATTTCTTTACTTCAAATGGAGGTGTATTTGGTTTGCAGATATTTTCATGTACATTACATTGCATTAAATCCCCTCAAAACCCAGTGGAGTAGGTATTGTTACTATACTTACCTTAAAGAGGAAGAAATTGAGACTCAGCAAGGCTGTGTGGCTTTGGAACCCTGATCTATTCTGAACCCTACCTACTCCAATGAGCCATCTACTGCTTTTAAGAGAGAATTTTTACGGTGAGGACAACTGCTGCCCACCTCTGTCTCACTGAGTGACACTGGCCTTGCCACCTCTCCCCATGCTATAGTTTTATCATTCTCATTATGGGACTAGATCCTGCCCAAATCCTTTGAAACGTTAATGAACAAAACACAAAACCTCTCAAGCAGGGTTTTCTTGTACAATATATTTTGTTTTATGTTTCTAAATGACTTCTTGGGAATAAGATACAATTGCTTAGAAATTTGCAGGCTGCTGGGTAAATTGGCCTTATTTACCATTTTGAGACATAAAATATCAGTAAGGCAAACATATTTTATAGGCACTAAATTACACAAAGGAAAGTTAGAAAGCTCAATATATGTGTCATTACAACTAAATTTTAAGTGTCTAAAGAATGTTAATGCTCCCTGGTTGTTAAATGGTCAATAAAATTTGGAAAGCAGCATTTTTTGAAAACAGAATTTCATTGGATTTTAAGTTTTCATGGCTAAATAGTTGACTATCAGAAAGATTTGCCTTATTAAAAATATTAAATTGCTTTTAAAGAGCTGTACTGAGGGGCTTTTCGCTATGCAATTTGAGCTGGAGTTCAAAATGAAGGCTGTTCTTCTTTAGTGTTTGTTAAGTTTCTTTCTTACAGCCTAGTTCATAGTTCCTTAGAGAGGATGCCATTCAGTTTGCTAAAGAACAAAGGAAAGTGTTTGTTTCCCTCTATGCATCCACAGGCTTCTCCTGCCTACTAATCTGTGACATTCTTTCAAGAAAATCAACACACTGTCCTTTCTTTTATCTGATAATTTTAAATATCTACCACTATGGCTTTTTCCAAGATCCTTTTACTTTTGACAGGGACTTTGCATATCTGACATAGCATTTATTAGCATCCTCATAATGAAGGAATGCATGAAAGTGGCAAACACACACACACACAAAACACCTTAGTCTTGATCCTGTCTCTTACCATGACAGAGTATGTGCTCTTCATGAATTTTAGTTTCATCATCAGTAAAATGGGAGCTGGACTCGGCCAACTCTAAGATACCATCCAATTTTGGCATTTAGGAGCTCTGTCAATGGCCGTTAGAGTCCTATGCTACCATAATGGCATTGTGATCCAGGGCCCCTCCAACTTGGGCAATGGAAAAGCATACCTTCCCCACCTACCTTGCTCACTCAAATGAAATAGTCAGCACAATAACAGCGCATGGTCCACATATATTTGCCTAGAAGGAAAGGGATGAGATGACAGTCTTTAAAATTTAACCTCAAAGAAGACTAAGATAATGATTCAAAAGTGCCTAATTGTCTTCCTGTTCTGTAACTGGAGCTCAGAAATGCCTGCAGAATCCTCCCCGGTACAAGGGCAGACACTCCACTCGAGGCCTGGTTGGTCATACACTTGCTGTACTTGACAGTATATTACAATGAAAGACCCGACTTCAATCAAATAAAAAGGTGGAAGGGTGTGGTCACCAATGTGGAGACCAGTTGAGTTTGGGGGATGCTTCTGTCTTCAGTTCTTCAACCATGCATGCTCTGTGAACTAATAAGTGCTCTCAAATAAATTGAATTATTTTATATCCAAAACTGTCAACTCAGTGCCCCTGGCAACAATTCATTTGTAAATACTGTCCTACTGAGATTTGATCCACTCTAAATAGTTCTCAAAAATAAATAATAAAAATCGTGCCTCAAATTAGTTCCGAGGGATTGCCATACCATCTGGTCTAAGCAGGAATCTTCCAAGCACCTTCACTATGATCAGCCATCATTACTGCAGGGACATACAGTATTAATGTGTTAATTTCATGTGCTAACTCTGGGTCATTTGAAGAAATCTCATTTAAGCAATTTAAGAAAAACCCTGGTTAGATCAGATTTGACATAGCCTACATAGGGCTAAAAGACAACCCAAAAAACCCAAACAAACAAAAAAAGAGGCAGGGTATTAAAGGATTGGGAGTTCTCATTTTGCTATGTTTCTCATGAGTCTAGAAAGATATTTTGTCTAAAATCATAAGCTGACTATGGTTCATGAAAGTGGATGCTGGTTTCATGGTGAAAGTAAAGTTAAGCAGGTCTGGCTTCCTTTAACTCAGACAAAAATCTGTGTAGGAAATTGTGGCCCACATTTTGCTTAAACAATGGCCCTAGATATTAACATGGCCAGGGCTTTGTATATATTATTTTAATCTCCCACAGCCATATTCTGATATAAATATTCTTTGTCTTAAGTTTACAAGTGAGGACCCTGGAGGCCCAGAGTGGTCACCTAACTTGTTCAAGGTCATATAACTATCAAGTGGCCAGTGGGAATATGGAACCCTTTCTTGGTGAGACCAAAGGGAGTAAGTTTCAACCCTATGTGTCCCTCCTACAACTTAATTTGGGTCTCAAGTGACCAGATCTCAGAGAGATAAAGCGGGACAAAAGGGATGGAGCTGATGAGGTCTTATTCTCAGTTACGCATGATGAAATTAAGGGTTGGGAACTGAACTTGGACAGAGGTGCAGAAAAATCAGAAAGAAGAGAACCAATCATGCAAAGTGGACAGGAGCAGTCAGTGCATTTCCTAGAAAGCCCAGCTTAAATCCCATCATGAGGAACTCAGTAGGACTTCCAAATTTCTTGTGTGACCTTGGAACTGGATTTATATCTGCTGTAAGAAATTATGTCTGATCTTCTGAAACAAATAAAATAGAATCAATGTCCTGCCTTTTCTTCAAGTTCATGGTCTTTCCCTGTGATATTAGGTATTCTATGTAGGTTTTTCATTCTTAGAATCTTTGGGATGCTTGAACTAATTGGAATAAAAGTTGAATAGCAATTATTGTAAACTAACAAGAGACATGGACACCTTGGCTGCCATCCAACTTGGCTGTCGCTCCTTTTTGCAATATACGGCTAAAATAGTCACATTCATTGGGACAGAGAGTGCATACAACATGGACGGCATTCCTAGAGACTTGAGTTTAAATGGCTAAAGAGCCACCAATTAGTTGTGTGACTGTAGAGAAGTCCTCCCCTCTTACCTATGAAATGAGGGGATTGGACTCAACCTCTATGAGTTGTCTTTTAGATACCTAAAGGACACTTCATTTTCAGGAATAGAATGTCAGTTTGCTGTCCATGGTACTGCTATTGGAAATTGAGTTCTCTGGCTTTAATCAAGATGGAATATCTGCCTTAGAGTACTTACTAGTTAAATTGGGTAATTACACAGACCTGGCAAAGCTCATGTAAGACATCTGATGCTTAAAACACACTGTCTTATGGACGTGTTAATTCAGTCGCAGATCTTCCTTGCTTTGAATTAGATATCAGAAAATAATCTTTAAATCCTTGTCAGAGCCCCTGTCAAAACTGCCCTCACTGGATTATAATTTAGTTATAATTTTAATTTTTACCTTTAAAGTATAACATTTGAAAAGTATGATTTTATCTTCTGTAAAATCTTACAGTGGTTATTCATTATGCCACTCACTACACTTTAAAGAACACTTGATAAATTCTTACTTTAGTGTGGTTTAAAGAAAAGAGATTTGTTATCCAGCAAATTCATTTTTATCATCTCTGCTATTAGAAAATCATAACGATAAAATTCAATATTTTCTTATTTGCTTTGGCTGTCAGAAAGCTTAGTCAATTCTTTGACCAAGTGTTCCAAATTCACTCAGCTCAGGTGTCTGAAAGTATCCTTTCTGTTTTCTTTGGACCTTTTTGTTCAATTTTATTTAAAGTATCTTATGTTCTGTTAATAGTTGCAGACCTCCTAGAGTCTTCTTAAAAGTTGGAAGAATCTGAAATAAAATCTTTTTTTTTTTTAACAACAGCAAATCTATCTTGTTCACCACTGCTGCTCTAGCACCTAGGACAGTGTCTGTCAATGATAAATATTTTTTAACCAAAGAATAAATGAATTAATGTGTGAATCAGTGCTTTCTAATCCATATGTAACTGGGATAAAAGCCTGTTTTCACTCTGCATACCGCCATGTCTGATCTAGAAAATCTATATAAACACATATACACACACATGCCATTTTTTAGACATTTGTAATCCATATATAATAAATACATATACGCATGGCATGCAGGCACATTATATGCATGTTATTTGTATGCATAAAATATTTATTTATGCCTATGAAAACTGGATCTACAAATCCATATCAAAATGGCATTTTCTGTCAATTTTCTTTGTGTAATTTTACTGTTATTTAGCTCATGATTATGATCCTAACTGAGAAAGAGAACAAGCATAAAGCATGAGAAAGAAAGAGCATGAGAAAGTAAGTTCCAGAGAGAAAAAATTTTATGGGAAATATTCTGGAGTCATACTGGTTGGCAGGCAAAGCAAATCTAGGATCTCTATCAATTTGGAAGTGTCAGTTGTAGCACAATAAAATGTTGAATCAGGTAATTTCAACTCCTAGTCTCGTATTGAGGCAGGAGAGCTACATAGGGGTGGTAGCACCAGAGGATGGGAGGAAAAAAAGCAATTATTTTCTGGCCCCCTGATATGCTTTAGCTGATATTTCTGAAAAGAATATTGGCTTGTTGGGCTGTTTTTCTCTTAAATTGCTTATTACAAAATCTTGAAGCAAACACTGTATTGAAGGGCTCCAGAATGCTTCCATGCTCTGATTTGTAAGCCTGAAGTCACATCTCTAATGCAGCTTTTGTCTGGAGAGGCAGCAGCTCGGCTCTGCTAACAATGCACCATCACGGGTTCCAGTAGCTGTTTTGTTGGCATCAGCTGCTGCGATGTGAATAGTTTTGGTTGTTGCTTACAAATCAGTGCACCAGGGCATGGAGGGACTTTTCATTCCCAGGCAGAGGCCGTTGTATACTCTTTTCAGAGGGAAACATTTCAACATTATCCAAAGAGATGGAAAGAGAAGAAAACACAGCCACCCCATACACACCACGTGCACACCATAGACAGAGAGGAGCCTCATCAAAGTGGCTTGGAGAATTAATTCTTGCTGTCCACAGTCTGCTCTCTTGATAAGGCCTTGTCATTCAGCTCCTGCAATCTAAAGCCATTTGCTCAAACCAGTAGGCTTTCACATACACACACACACATACATACACACTCACTCATACACCCTGTGCATCTCCACTGCCTTGTGTTTTCCTGGTCATGTTTGGCTGGGTGTTGTGTCTGATGTCCTGTTAGAACCTCTTAGATCAGAATAGAAACTTACCAATCAGCTATTCCAACCACCCCTCTCTGTTAATAAAGAAGAAACAGACCAGAGAGGTAAACAGTCCCCTCCAAAGTCATACGGAGCCTTTTTGAGCACCTAAGGCTCCTGTCTATTATCTGGTACACCATTCAGCAGTTTTCCTTCAGAGTGTACATTTGTGGAACCTTAGCACTGGGACATTCCATGTCTGCCTCCCAGGGTTACCTGATGACCTCTCAGCTTGTTGAGGATGTGATCCCTTAGGAGGAGGAAAGCAAAGACTGAAACTTTCCTGGGCCCACACGGTAGCAGCACTGAGTGAGAGAATAACCTCGCCATTGGGGAATAGTTGTTTCATGTCCACACAAGGCTCACAACAAGCCTGTACAGTAGGTGTTTATTAATAAGCCCATTTTTGAGATGGAAAGACAGAAGTTGGGACTCACACACTTACCCATGGGTTCTGATTCCAAGGCCAGTCCTCTTTCCATCACATCACACTTCTGCCTCCCAGAGCTTAATGCCCATAAGACACAGGCATCTTTCTAGTCTTTGCAATGGACTCCTGCCTCAGTGCCTGAACACAAGCTGTTTCCTGGCTTTTCATTATTAAGGTCTCAGCTGACCAGTCTCCTCCTCAGAGGGGTTTTCCAGTCGTCCGATCACTCTTCTTATATTACCAGACTTCTTGTCTTCCTACCCATCAGAAATTTTCATATTAGTTCATTTGTTTACTTGATTACTCTCTATCTCCTCTTGCCAGAATGGAAGTCCCATGAGATCAGGGGGCTTGTAGGTCTTTATTTTCAATGCCTAGAACTGTGACTGACCCACATGTTATTAATATTTATTGAAGAAATGAATGGTACTAATAGTCATTCCCTCAACCACTCCATTCTCTTTGAACATCCTCTAGAGAAATTGGTCCAGGTTAGAAGTTCAGCTTATGCTTGTGGTGCAGAAGAGTGACGTGAAATATTTTTAGTTTTCAGACCTACAGCCTTAATACCATTTGTACCATACCTTAACCACATAAGGTAGAGAGATCACAGACCCAGTGAGAGTGGGAGACAAAGAGGTATATTTAAGATGGGGTATATTGAAGAAAAGTTCCACAACTGCTTAATGCAGGGATGTTATTTGTGAGAGACCAAAAAGCCATTGGCAGACAGAGAGACAAGATTGTCAACACCCACCTTAGCCCGCCTACCCCCTAAAGACTGTGTTCACGAGCAGGGAGGGCAAGGAGATGCTCCATCTCAATTCCACCAACAAGCCAACCCTCCCATTCAAAACCAAGTTTACTATAGATAGGCATTTCATTCCTCCTGCAAATCTCATTTATCTTTTCAACAACACCAAGGGGAAAGTTAGTTATGGCCATCCCCATTTTCCTGGAGGAGAAGCTAAGTCACATAAAGAATCTGTGAAGTGCCCAAGAGTTTCAAAATCATGGGACCCTCAGTAGAAGGCCCTAATTACTGGGATCTCATTGAAAATCACAACAGAGAGAAGGAAATGGGCGAGCAGATGAGGAGTGCCCTGAGTAATTGCAGTCACTTTGTATTGTGCAAACTGAGTCCAAGATTAGACTTTTAGATCCTCAGCTTGCATCACTGCTTTGCTAGCAAATCAGCTCACAAACCCCATGATCAGAAGCAAGTTCCTTCAAGTGATCCTGAGATCAGGAGAGCTGTCACAGGGGAGGAGGCTATTGTTGATGTTCTCCAGAGATCAATGTTTGTTGCCAAAATGAGGAGATTCCCACTTCCCAATAGAGCCAGTATAAACCATTAATAGAGGATTGGCCCCAAGGTTAAAGGGTTGGAAAATCAGACTCTTTTAGGGAGAATTAAAGAAATGGATCCAGCCATTCATTCCCTGAAAGAGCCATTCAATATTTTACATATTGTATACTAAAGGTTATCTTAAGGAGGATAGTTATTTCCCAATTGCACTTTTCATAAAATAACGCCAACTGCATTTAGATTTTATCAGAATGTAATTTTGCTGGACAAACCACAGATATTTTTCTCTGTGGATACAGTGAGTCAAATAACTGTGGTGAAGTGACAGAAAGAGTGTTAGATTTCATAAGAAGGTAGCTAAACTCTCTGAGCCTTGGTTTCTTCATTGTTAAAATGGCACCTGCTTTGCCAGGTTGCTGAGAGGCGGAAGATTTAAGTGAGATGTGTGCATTTACCCACATTTATAAAAGTCAGTGCTCAGTCAGTGAACCTGAGTTCACAGCTTAATCTCATAAGCAACTTAAAGGAATCTGGATAAGTTTCTATGCTTCTCTGGGTGTGGAACAGCTTATGGTTTACATCCACCCCTTATATCAACATTTTCCTAGGAACTTAACACTGAGAACTTTTACTGAAAATTACAGAGTTATTGCCCTCAAACAGTTCTTCCAAGACTCAGCTTCCCACTCTCCAGGAGACTAATTTAGACGCAGCTGCTATTTACAAAGTGTTCTCAGAGCCCTGGGGCCTGGTGTGCCCATCTACTACGCACTGTAACGAAAGCATCCAAACCAGCAGGAGGCATCTCCACTTGCTGGAGTACCAGTCCCACCTGTTGCAGGTTTCTTTCAGAGGTGCTCAGGTCTGCCGGGAATACACTTCTCTGTTGCGTGAACCTAGAATTCTGTTAATTCCACAATTAATTAAGGATAAGAATAAACTCTGTATTTCAAGATTTTCCCCCTGATTTGTGGTTATTTTGAAAATGTGAGGCTTGGGGCAAAACACACACATGACTAATTTGTCAACCTAAGATCATTTGGGATCATTCGGTTCATGTAGAGGAATTATTTTTAAAAAAGAGAGAGAGAAGCTAAGCAGACAATTTTCATCTTAGATTAATTTTGCTAATACTCATACTTCCATGGAGCTAGAACTCCTCAATGGGTCTGTTTTTCATTTTGACAATAGCTTCATCTGCAGAGAAATATTTCTGTCACATTAGATATTTCTTGGGCTATGTTGACCATCTTAACAAGGTCCATGATGGCCTACGCTGGTAAGTATTTGGTTATTTGTGGGAAATTTCAACCAGGGTTTCATTTGTCCCAGACAGGATTGAGCATTATTCATAGAAAGTGAGTTGCCTTCTGGGATACCTTCCCACACTGTCACACATCACCTGGCCCTAGACCTCAGCAAGGGCTGACACCAGCAGTGGTCCTGGCAGCCAGGAAGGCTCACTGCTGTCTCTGGCTTGGAACTAGGGGGCAGGTATGATTAACAGGACACTCCATCCTTCCAAGAACAGGCCAGAGGCCAGGTCACAAATCCACAGTAATCTTGAACTCAAGGTTGATACACAATGGCAGTGATAACCAATGCATTCATCCAGCAAAGTAGAATTTAAACCAGGGACCACGACAGGAGATTTTTCAGCAACAGGCTGTCCACATTGGGGCACTGGGAATAAACTATATGAAACTGTATAGTGGGTGCCCAGTCACAACAGTTTGTAAGCATGGGGTATCCACACTAATTCTGATCGCCACTAGCTAGTAAAGAAGGACCTCTCAAAAAAACTCCAGCGTTGTGCTCACACGTTTTTCCTGTATGGGGTTATGGCAGTAACTCCAGAAACCGATAGCAGGGCCTTCACCCTCCCCAAGGACAACTGGCCACACAAGGGAACTTTCTAAGAAGAGACAGGGTTTTTTTAATGACAAAGTTTAGCATGGACTGAAAAGAAAGGCAATAAGTAATCACTTCTCTTAAAGAGCCTAATAAGGATAGATGCAAGATTTTACATTCGTGTCCCAAAAAACTCAATTATACTGGCGTGGGAAATGGAAAACATGACCTAGAAATGGCATTAAAGCAGTGATTCATTATTGTTGTTGATTTATAGTTGTAAGCTCAGTGTGTGATGTGGCTACCAAAAGCCCAATGTGTACAATTAAGAAGTGACGTGCCTAGAATGAGAGGTGAAAGACCTTCCCCGTCGCAGGTGGGTTGAGTGGCCCCTGGAGTTGTGCTCAGCTGCAGGCACCGTACTTTAGGAAGGGCATGGCGAACTTAGAGGATGCCCGGGGTGGTGTGAACAGCTTAGAGAAGGGACTTAAAGCCAGGACTGGGGCTGATATGAGAATAACCGTCTTCAGATGTCAGAGGGAATGTCATGCAGCACAGGATTAGACTTATTTCAAGGTGCCTAAGGGAAGGAATCTAGACAAATGGGTGATGCCTAACAGCCAGGGGCAGTTAAACCAGCATTGTGAGTTCATGGGCTCCCTAAAACAGACTCCTAGGCATAGCACAGGTGACCATTTGGCAGAGAGATTTTACAGGAATTCACATTAGAAGGGGTTGAATTTAGCAACCCCTGCAACTCTCCCAGTGCTTGAAGTTCAGATATTTTCTAATGCCCAGATGTTTCAGTTGATAGAAGCAAATACCTGCCGTTTCCTTTGTGCTTTGGCAATTCATAGATTGAGAAATTTGAGTAGATTATTTTTTGAGATCCCTCCTGATAAGGAAGTATCTTGCAATATCCTTGGGAGAAAAGTTACTGACTTTGCATCAGAGAATTTGCGAGTACTTCCCAAAGATTAGGTTGTGGGGAAATATTTATGGCACCTCCCCAAAATCCAGAACAAGTGGTAAATTCTTATTTGGGAATGAATCTTGGGTTGACTGAATTTAGTGGCACATAGAAACCATTAAGCACAGGAACAGATAGATGATTGCTTCCTCACTAGAAATAAGATACAAGCAAATAAAAGGGGGAAGAGAGAGAAAAGAAATAATTAGATCACTGTATGAACAAGACAGTAAAAGTACCGGGTTTAAACCAAGCCCTTATGGGTTACACACACACACACCTACACCCATACACACACATATACACAGTTCTCAGTTTTTCTCTTAAAATAGGAGGGGGTAAATTAGCTGCTTGCTAATGTTTCTTTCACCTTACACATTTAATGATTCTATCAGAACCTTTGAACTCAAAGGGAAATAGACATATGTAACAGGAAAGTAGAACTTGATGTATAATTGCTGTATATCAGATTGCCAAAAAAAGTGATATCTGTGCAGGAGGAAGTCCGTTCAATCAAATTATTTTGGTAATTTGTTTGGAGGCAACAAATGTTTGTGCTCATAAATGAAAGAGATCAAAATCAAATCAACTGAGCTTGAAAAGAAAAAAAAAAAGGAAAGAAAATTTCAGAAGGAAATTGTGCCCAAAACAGTGTGTACAGATACAGAAAACCACCGTAGTGCCAGAACTTCAGTGACTGATTCGTGGATGACCTGGGGCTGCTGAGTCACGCTTGCCGGGCCTAGGAAGGTCATATGCATGCAGTCTGGTTAGCCACATAGGCCATCCTATATCCATTCTCTCATACTCCTGGAGAGCCTTCAGATCATCCTCATCATTTCTATATTTGGAGGATACTCTTGCAAAATGAAAAGGAGTAATTATAGATAAATGAATGCCTGGAATGCATTGGAAGCCTGGCATTTCCTTGGATTAACGAATAGCAGAATACATCCCCCAAACTGCTTTACGTTTCAGACTTGCAGTGCTTTAGGCCGGTTTCTCAAATTCTAGGGTGGAGAACTAGGCACAAACTAGAACACTTGATTCAGAGCTGAAGGGGTGACCTTTAGCAACTAGAAATAGAAATAAGAACTTGTCACAATCCAAGTTTTTTTTGGAATCCAAGAAATTCAAAAAACGTCATATCCATGATGTCCTCCCTTTACCTCATTGCCCTACTTCTTGTGTTTAGTTGGTCCAAGGGCTTAGGAAAGCCTTCAGCTGACTCTGCTAAAAAAAAAAAAAAAAAAAAAAGGTACCCTATTATCTAGAAAATAAATTAGAATACCAACATTGTTGATGATGCATCAATATTTTCAAATTCCTAAAGAAAGGCAGCATTGTATTTATAAAGCACTAGGCAGTAGAAGTCTCAGATTCAGACTTTGAAGCAATACATCCTAGAGTCTAAACTCTTCAACTTGCTTCAACAAGGCAGCATATGCAGTAAAATGCGCCCTGAGCTGGTAGATCAAATCCCAAATCAGCTACTCACCAACTGTATGATTATTCTAGAAAGTCACTTAAATTTTCTGAACTCAGGTTCTTCATATGTGCATATGGGACTAATAATATCTGCCTCCCAGGGTTCTTTTAAGAATAAAATAAAATCAGGAATGTGAATGAATGTAGCTCAGGGCCTGTCATATAGTGGACATGCCGTCATGTTTCCTCCCTCTTTCATTTCTTTCTTTTCTTAAAACCAAGCAGCTTGAGGAAACTGGAGTTCTAATGGCTCATTCAAACAGGGTATTGATTTGAGAAATCTGGATATTCAGGTTGCATTGATTTACTGCTTTCCTTTTGACAAGTAACAATGATGGAACATGGCACAGCCACCTGTAAAGGGGCTTACAGTGTTACAAAGGACTCGAGCATGTCCTCTTCCATCCTCACAACAGCCTTGTGGTGTGGGAGTTGGGAAACTCATTTGACCAGTAAGAAATAGAGGCTCAGGAAAGCTAAGTGTTTTGCCCCCAAAATAAGATATCAGTGCAAGAAACTGCTTATGTTTCCTGACCCAAGTGTGTACTACAACCCAGCAACCTCTTTTTCTGGGTCTCAAAGCTCAGCCTGAGGCCAAACGCTTAGCACCAAGGGAGGGATGGAAACACACACCTGACACTTTAAGACTTGTTATCTGAGGGTGCCAAGCCCAGGCATGGCCTTTAATGCTCAGCTGTGTGACAACACCCTTGTTGCCATGATGAACAGGGCTGGTGCAACCACTGTTTGATCAGTAGTTGAAGTGATGCCCCTCTCCAGTTTTAATGATTTGGCTGTTTTTTATAGTTTTATTGAGGAAGCCCAACATGTATCAAGAAAAGCATTAAAAGGCCATGGGAGGGATCAATTGAATACAGTTTGTCATATTTCCATTAGTAGAATCCATAAAACCAAAAAGAAGGATTCTGAGATAAAAGAAATTTGCTTGGGATCCTTTTACAAGCAAACCCACCAAACCCATCTTTATCTTTGCTTGTGGAGGAAAGGGACTCTTAATTATGTAGCCCCTAGTAACCCTGATAAACACACAGAACTGCAGATACAATCATCCTTGCTTTACATAAAATGCTCCCAGATTTTTTTTAATGCTCCACTGCTCTTCCCAAAGAACTGACTTGTAAGTATAGTCCAGATGGTGATGGATGAACATAATATTTCTTTGTCCTTTGCCAAGATGGAGTAATTGTGCATCCTGCATCGCAGTTTGTGGTCATTTTTAATATTTCAATGGCATCTGAGTTGGGGGTTAAAAATTTATAAAGAGCAGTGAGATCCCAGGGAAAAGACTGTGGAGCCACTTCTATTTTCAAATGCCATAAAACTGATGGGCCTCCCCTTCCAGACATAAGCATTAAAAATATTTAAGGTTTCTTGTAATGAAGGAAGCCCACAAAAGGAAATCTATTTCTCTCTCTCTCCCCCCACCCCCCTCACACACACTTACACTCAACCCCACACACAAAAATTGTGAAGTTACTTCTGGAGGGCAAGATTAAATTTTGTTTTTAAAAGCATAGAATGTAACCTTAGGACCCAGCATGTTGGCTAAGCAATTAAATAATGATGAGCAAACACAGTAACAATCCTAAGTGTAAGAAAATAATTATAACTGTCATGATAATCATTATCTTGACTAATCCTCAAAAACTTTGCAGAGATAATATAATTATTCCCTATACATCCCTCATGGGGAAGGTGTTATTTCCATCCTGAAGATAAATCTAATATCTACTCTCAATTAAGTGTCATTTCTTCTGAGAAGGTCCATTATTGTTTCCTTGTTCATCTTCATACACCTGAAATGAAGTAATTTTATACAGATTCAGAGGCAGAATGGTCTGTGTTGCTACAAATGATTGATTTAAGTTTCAGTGGTTTCCAAACTGTTTTAAGCATGTGCCCTGTGCAATTCTAAAATGTCCACAAAGACACAAAATAAATATGACTAGAAAGTCTAGTGCTTTTTCTGAACCCCAGGGGATCCTCCTGATCTTTCCTGGAGTACATGCACCACCACCCACCTCCTGAGTGAGGACTGGGAGTGGAAAACAGAAGGGAAAGAATTAGCATGGTTCTCTTCTTCCCTCTTCTTTCTCCTTCTTTCAGTTCAGCCCTGATAATTGCAGCCCTTGCATTGGGTTCTACCTGAAGCCATAGTAAAGGTAAAAGAGTAGTGGAAAGGAAAGTGAAAGAAAGAAAGAGCAGAAATGGATAAGGAAACCAGGAAGAAGTAGAAGCACTGAGTGGCTGTCCCTGCATATAAATGGTGTGACATAGCAGGCTTCCAAATAGATGCTTTTGTTAAAAAGCATCTCCTGCTTTCAGGCAAGGGTGATATTAAAAATGTATAATAACCATAACATGACCATTGAGAAAAAGTGGGAAGCAGTCAACAATGCTTTTTCCATCTAGTTGACCTGAATGCTCATCTCCAAAGGTGGTTCGATTCAAGTGATAGGGGCTTCCTCCCAACAGTTTATGCTTTTTCCTCCACAGATCCCCAGTTCATTTGCATGATAATTCTGACCCTGTGCTCCTTGAAGCTTGGGCTATTGCCTCTTCCCTCTCCCCTGTAAAATGACAGGTGACAAATTCAGACATCCCTCTTTTCATGCTTCATGGAGAGGCACTTTTCCCTCAAAGCTCCTCTGCTTTCAGGTGGCTTTTCCAATAATGATCTACCAGATGGGCACGCCATGGACTGTCTCACAAAGAGCAAGTGAATTTGCTCCAGGCTGGCAATTTCAAGTAACATAGTCAGCTAGAAAGTTTGCTGGCCACAACTGCTTCTCTCCACATTGGTTGAATAAAATAAGATAGATCTCTGTGATGAGAGCTTTTTTCCAAAATGGCCACAAAACTCATGAATATATATATGCCACCACTTCAAGAAAAGTTGGCATTCAATATCCCAGTTTTAAAACATGTGAACAGGGATTATTATCACATTATAAAAGGAATCTCCATTTTAGAATACTATTATTGACTTCCTGAGTCCTTAAAATACTCAGCATTCTTTGTGCATTGCCAGTATGACTTATTAACAAAATTGTGATATATATACAATGTAATTATGAAGTTATATAAAGTCAGTGGAAATTCACTCATGCATTCATTCACTTATCAAGCACTTACCCAGTATATTACACTTGCTAGAGAGGGTACCAAATGCTAGAGTTGCAAAAATAAACAAATTCTTGCCCTGGAAGAACTCACAGTCAGCTGGAGAAGAGGAAAGTGAGCAGGTACAATCTAGAGCGGTGGTTCTCAAATCACAGTGTGGGCATCAAAATCACCTGGAGGTCTTATTCAAACACAAGTTGCTGAACCTATGCCCCCACCTCTCAGTTTCTGATTCAGGTGGACCAAAAACTTGCATTTCCAGTAAGTTCCCATGTGAAGCTGACGCGGCTGGTTTAGGGACCATGCTTCAAGAGCCGCTGCTCTAGAGGCTTGCACTGGCTAGGGGCAAATGAAAGTCAGAGAGGACTTCACAGGGGAAGTGAGTTGTAAAGAATGAGTGAGGAGGGATGGGACGTGGCAAGCATATTTTGTTTTAAAGGGCAAAGGTGGGAGAAAGTGCATTTAGTTTGAAAAAAAAAAAATAAAAGCAAATAATTCTTTGTGGCCAGAACAAAGTTTGAGTTTCCAGGAGATTCCAGGAGATGAAGCTGGAGAAATATGCAGGGCCCAGAAGAGCTGGGATAAAGGGGCTTGTTTGAACATTGCCCTATAGGTGATTATGTAACTATGAATCCCCCAGAGCTGAATTTCAGGCCAGAAGAAAAAACCTGAGTAGAGAAACAGTCCACTGCTATCTTTCTCCAAAAGAGGCTGCTTTCTGAGTCTGGCACAGGACTTTCCACCCTTTTTTCTGAAGTGATAAATCTCACTGGAGGTGATATGAGAGTAGAAAAGGTATGTTATTGTGTATAACCAGAATAGGGTGGTGGTTAACACCATTGATCCGTAAGCCACAGAGACGGGGCATATCAGCACCTCGAGAATTAACTGATTGATTATGATTACTCTCTTGGAAAACCCCAGGCTTTACCCACCTCTAAAGGCCCCTTTGTCACTCAGATTGGAGGGATCACAGGCTCGGAAGGCGGGATTGGGAGAGAGGAGCACCCTGACAGCATGAGTTGTGTTGAAATCTGTTTCATTCCTTTCCCTCCAGGGGAAGACGATGATGACGACGAATGTGGGGAGGAGAAGCTGCCGTCCTGTTTCGATTATGTGATGCACTTTCTGACTGTGTTCTGGAAGGTCCTCTTCGCCTTCGTCCCCCCGACAGAGTACTGGAATGGCTGGGCATGTTTCATTGTATCCATCCTCATGATTGGCTTACTGACCGCTTTCATCGGAGACCTGGCTTCCCACTTCGGCTGCACCATTGGCCTGAAGGATTCCGTGACCGCGGTGGTGTTCGTTGCTCTTGGAACTTCAGTGCCAGGTAGGGAATGCCCTTGCATGTCACTCCCCCAGAAGCTGCTTTGCCTTCTTGACCCTTGCTTTGCACCCGTCTCAAGGGCTATGATAGCAGACGAGGCCTCTGAAGAGTGAAGGCCTAGGGATATAAGAAATGTTGCTGCCAGAACATTACCGTGGTGCTTCTCAAGGTTAGAAAGCTGGTCCTTGTCATCCTCCTCGTCATGATGCTAGGAAAGCAATATTGGAGGGACTCCATGGAGAGAGCAGATTGGTTTAAATAGGAGATTGATTGATCAGCTTCTCATTACAATTAGCAATTTCAAAAGAGCAAAACAAAAAAAATCACAAAATCGTCATCAAGAATATTTCTGTCCTTTATCTATCTGGTGAGGTTTGCATGATTTCCATGTACATCTGTACTCATTGGGTAACTGAGATAACACACTTACTGGAGACCTGAAAAAATATTTTCTTGACCCAAATATTAATGGGAGTGAATAGAAAGAAGTAGGTATTGATTAGGAGAGGGAAAAAATAAGCATGACAAAATGAGAGGATCAAGTGCATACTTCTGGACATCCCTTCATGCATTCCTTGTAAGCTGAGTTTTTCTTCCAAGCCAAACTATAGCTCATTATTGTTTACTCAGATTTCTGAATAAGATATTCCCTTAAATGTAACATTGACCAAAGAAAATTTCCAATTTTGGTGGGCATTAGAATTACCTGGGTGCTTGTTTTAAAAATGCAAATGCCTGGGCCTGACTGTAACCAATGGAATCAGACGCTGTAGGGGCAGAGCCCAGAAATGCATGTCATTGTCAGCTCCAGGTGATTCTGGCAGACATCACAGCTGATTTTAACTGAAGTTGTGGACCTGCTCCTCAGCACTAGTTGGTGCCCTGACAGATGTACAGTCTTAACTTTGAGCAATAAGACTCAGTCTCTACCAAGTAGCAAGACAAAGATAAGCATTACAGTACACTAGGGAAAAGGCAGAACTTCAGGGAAATGTAGCTCTGCTAAAGGTAGCCCCTGTGCCTGTCACTGTCCACATGCCATAGTTGCCACAGCCTTGATAGATTTCTAAAGTTTGCCATAGCTGGCGACCCTTTTGGTTTTGAGTCTGAAAACAAGTATAGTTTAAATCATATAATTCTCTTCGCTGGAATTCACTAGTTGTTATTCTCTGTGGAAAAATTACTGTACCTCTCTGAGCCCCAGTTTCTTTGTTTGGAAAATAGGGATAGTCGTACTTAAGTTGCAGAATTGTGGTAAGGATTGGAGAAAATATCTGTAAAGTATGTATCTAGTAAAGCATCCGGGACATAGAATGGCCTCAATAATATAGTAGTTGTTATGATTATTATTTATGTTGAATAATTTGGGACGATTCTGACCAGTCTAAATCAGGGCACTTCATCCCTGAGTAACCACGGATAAAAGGGTTTCTCTGATCAGCCATGACACACGGTGTTTATCCAACTCCCTGACCAATTGGGCATCCTGATTTAAGAGGTCAGGCAGGGTTTTGGTGTGTAATTGAATTAATGGGGAACAAGGAGATTTAGGGAGTACACTTATTCCCACCTTAGTGAGCAGCGCTACTCAAAGCCCTCCTATTGACTGTCAATCCCCAGCTTTGTTCTCGCAGTTCCATATTTGGTCTTCATTTTTATTTTTTTCCAAAAATTACCAGAAATTTACCAAGCAAGAGGAAAAAGTTAATATATTCAGATAGTAAGTTGTTTTTTGTTTAAAGAATATATGTACAACCAAAGGGACTAAACATTTAAGTCCATTATTTCTTTCTGAGGTTACTATGGGAAAACATGTTTTGGGGTCCACTTTCCCTAAGGCCTAAGTAACCGCAAAGTGGTGCCAAGTTAGGACACATTGTTGTCTGTGGGTTTTACCCCTGAGGAGAATGTGTGCAGGTTTTGATAATAAAGGTAAAATGACATCTCCCATGACAGCAATCCAAAATTCAGCCTGCCCTTCTGGGAAGTCAGCAGTTTGTCCTACCAAATGCATCTCTTGTTTTCAAAGGATAAAGCATGCTTTTTTCTCCATCATCTTTTTTTCTGAATAATGTTTTTTTTGTTCCCCAACTCTGCATCTCCAACACCCACAAACTGACTCCTTTTTCTGTATGTCAGTATTCCAAAATGACTTCGTTTATCTCTTGTATTAATAAACTCTTTTGAAAAGAGTGGCAACTGTATGATTACAATCTTTATTTTTCCATTATGTTGAATTGTGGAGCACAGTAAACCTTAGTGTTTAAAGGAGTCACTTGCTCTGCCACAGCTCAAAACCCAGGTAGAGACCTCAAGAGGCGAGAAAACATGTTTGGGGAGAATGCAGCAGAATCATTAGTTGTCAAAATGGTTTCCCTCCACTGCCATAATTTCTCCCCTTCGTGAGACAGATTTCTTTGCTCTGTTATTGGAAGAATTCCTATAATTTGCTTCAGTATTAACTGTGCCACATGCTCCCCAAACAATATATTCACAGGTAATTTCAGAGAATCATATCTATATAAACAGACATTTTTCCTCAAAAAAAGAGCTCTGCAAATTGAACAAGATGCTGAACGAACATAACATTTCTGACTTTATTCTGCAACCCTGCTGGTTCAGAGCAGTGTTTCATGCATCCCCTGACTCCTCCAAAACAAAAACAAAACAAAACAAAAAAAAGATGTTATTGTTCCCAGATTCTAAAGCCCATTTGCTACAGGCAAAGAAGAATAAACAAAACTAGTCCTCTTCACTCACATCCTCCATTAATCGGCATTGGTCCTGGGAGCCTGCCATGCCTCCAGGCTGATTTCTTGGCACTTTTCTTGAAGGAGAAGGGCTCCAGGCTCCTCTCCAACACCACTGCCTCTTTCTAAGTGGGACTCTTAGCTTCTGATGATGAGAGAAACATCAAAAACTTTCACTGGCAAGTCCTCCTGCCTTAAGGCAGGATTATATATCTATATATCTCATGAAAAATATTTTGTACCTTTTATTCAAAGAAACAATAGGAAAGAGAGCTTATGACTTTCCAGGTGAGATGTGCTTCTTCCTGATACCAACTGGTAGCAAATGCTCATTTAATCCACCACTCCCCTCGTCTCGTGTGAGCCTACAAGAACCTAAAGACCCATTCCTTTTGTTCCGAATCACCTTTCTCCAGAGCTGCCTCTCTGGAGGAGCAGGGGGCTCCCCCGGCAGTCTCTTCTCACCTCCAAATGTTGGAGTGAGCTAGAGCTTGGCCTCCAGCCCTCTTCGCATCTTGGTCCATGCTCACTCCCTGGGCCATCCCATCTGTCCCGGTGGCTTAAACGCTATCTGTATGACAAAGATTAACAAATGGGTATCTCCAGATTCAACTTCTCCCCTTAGCTCCTCATTCATATCCCAACTGCCTGCTCTATATCACTATTCAGTGTCTGATTTCCAGCTCAAAATTGCCACATCCAAACCAGAACTGTTGAGTTCCACTGCCCCATCCCTTTTTCCTTCAACTGAACTTATTCTTTCCAGGTTGTTCTCTCCGTGGTAAACAGTATCATCATCTATCCTGTTCTCCATCACTCCCGTTTTCCTCGTCTCCACTACCAATCCATTTACAAGTCCTGCAGACCTGTCCTCTAAAGTAAACCTTGAATGGCCCCGTGTGATCCCGCTGTCCACCACCACTGTCCTAGTCCAAGTATCTATTCTCTCGCTCAGACTTCTAGAGTCGCCTCCCCGCTTCTACTCCTGCCTTCTGACAGTTTTTTTTTTTTTTTCCAAAGATCAGCTAGAGATCATTTTTATATATAAAGCACTCCCCTTTACTTTACTGCTTACGATCTTTCAGATTCCTATTTCACTTAGGATAAACTCCACATCCATCACTCTGGCTTACCAAGACTGATAAGATCTGGCCCCTGCCTATCCTTCCCCTCTGTTCTATTCCTTGCCTACTCTTCTTCAGCTGCCCTGGCCTTTTTTCTGTCCTCCACATGCCAAGTTCATTCTTTCCTCAGGATTTGCACTAGCTGTTTAAAATGCTATTCCCCTTGGCCCTTTCTCTTCAATTGTATCTCATCTTAAACGTCACCTCTTCAGAGAGGGCTTTTCTAACCACACAATGTGAAGTGGTCAACCAGTTCTTCTGTACTTTATCACCCTCTTAACTGTAGAGAATTTATTACTTTCTGGAATGTAGGGCTTATTTATTTCTGGGTGTTATTATTATCTAACTGTCCCCACTGAAATGTAAGCGTCATGGAAGCAGAAACCTTGTCTTCTCTCTCTCTCTCATATCTCTGGCTCCTAGAATGGTGCCTAGCTAACACATAAGTAATGCAATTGTGTGTGTATTGTGTATATAAACGAATGTATAAAGCAGCCATTTACATGTTGTTATGAGTTGGTTCAATCAGATTGCTTTCTTTCTTTCTTCCTAACTTACTTCTAAACACAGCTAAGAATTAAAGTTACGATTGAGAGAGATGACCGATAGATATTTTTATAGTGTGGTGTATTTGGGGAGAATAGGGCATGTCTGAGTGGTTATTGTATTAAAAGGGGGCAAAAAAGTAAGCTTAAGGATACCGAGGACCTGGAAACAGAGGCATTCTTCCTCTTTCATAATTTTGGCTATGGTAGGAATAGTGACTAGGAACAAGCTATTATTTTTTGTGTCCCTTCATTCTTTTCTCCCTTATGACTCCTGCTTCCAAGACCCAGAAATCAGGCCAGTACTTTTTAATATTTTAGGTGCACTCTGTGGAATTCTAAATAGGCTTTTTTTTAGTAGCTTAACATGGGACCATAACCATGTTATATTACATTGTTTCCATGGGAAAACAGTCTGCAAATTCAAGGGAGATAAAATGTAATAAAGAATATTTGGAACCCAGACTTTTTTTTATTAGGGACCACCTGTCATTCCACATTCTTTTAGCTTACAGTTGTTTATTTGGGTAAAACTTGGGTATACTGGGCCTTTACTTTCCAGCTTATATACTATATTCCAGGTATGGATGTTCCCATCATCTTCTGTTTATACTAGATGTAAAGAGAAGTAAGCATTTTTTAATTACGTGGAAAACTTTTAGATGTTGATGACTTGGGAATATTTTTTTGTTTCCTTTAAGTCTTGCTTCAGTCTTTCTCCCTGCATCTTGATTGGTTTGTGCCTGATGCTTGTCTAATGCCTCCTCTGTCTTCTCTTTACCAGTTGTTTCCTCCTGGAGACAGAACAGTTTAAAAATGGAGTATCCTAGACTCTTCCTTAGCCCCTGGCATTGTCAGATTTTTCTGTTCCCTTCCAGTGTTTGGGATAACCTTTTATCCTTTGAATTCTTTCAAGTAAGAATCATTTTCCTCTGGAGATTTTAAGGCATGAAAGGAAAGGAAACATAATTTTAGGAGCTCTTTTCATTTGGTATATAGAATCTTTTTAAAAAATAAAACCTTGTTTCAGAGAAAATATATTTCATTTTTAAGATACATGACTTCTAGACTTCAAAATACCATAGGAAGAATTTGATATAAAACTGGTTTTATTGGTTGATCACTGTGTTCTAGTGACCAGAGCTCTGGAACTAAATTCAGGAACTCAGACATCTAACCATGACTCACTATGCAGCTTGAACCGATTTCTTGACTCTCTGAGCCTCAGTTTCCTCCCCTGTAAAATAGACTTAATAATCAAAAATTCAAACAGAGATGATGAGAGAATTAAGTAATATCGTGGATCACAGAGCACTTTGTCAACTGCAAATTGGTATAAAATACAGGAAATAATTATCATTATTTGTATTATTTGCATTGAGAACAACTCTTCAAAATTCCAGAAGAACTAGAAACCATCTGAATGTGAGAATGAATAAGAAGAGTCTTATGAACTGAGATGCAAACTTTTGAAATTTTACCACTAAGCTCTACTAGATGCTAAGCATAAAAACTGCATATGCCTCATCTATTATCTTATTTAGGTTCTGTCACTATGTGACATGAGGTCCTTTTCCTCCTCCTAACCATTACTCTTTTTGTCTCTTAGATTCTTTTCCTCAAAATGAGATGCTTCCATCTGTTTGCACATTGATAGAAAACATTGTATCATTTTCTTTAGAAACAAAAGACTATTAGCTGTCAGTGGTTTTTTTTTTTTTTTTTTTTCTGTTCTTAATATAGTGGATTCTAATAATTCTCAAAAACCAAGATATTCTAGAGTGTATTTAAATGACGAGCACTTTAATTTATTGTGTCCTGTTGCTTCATTTCTCAGTGGACCATAAAGTGACTCATCAGGTTGTACAGGTTGTATGTTGCACTCTCAGGGCCACCAAAATCTGAATGGCACTCCTGGAAAGATATGGGTACATATCCATAGATGTATACAGTGACTAGCCTGTATGTTGTAAAGGAGAATGCACACATAAGGAAATGAAAGCCAACAGAGAGTAAATCATTTACCCACATTTAGTCCAAGTTTACATGTCTAAAAAGCTCTGGAATTCCTATTATCTCACTGTTCTAGTCTGGTCCTTAGCCACTCTATCCTGCCGCCTCTCAGGTTTATTTTTAAAGTAAGCATGGCATACACTCTTTCCCAAATGTCTTACAATTTTTTGGAAATTACTCATTTCTCTCTTCGCCTCAATTTCAGTGTTTTCCACTTTTAAGGCACACAGCAGTGGGATTCTGTTCAAATTCCTTTAGGTTACACACTATTGTTATTCCTTCTATATTAAAAACACCTAGTAGTGTCCCTGCTACAAACGTTTTCTGAAATAAAGACTCGATTCTAAATCCATAAACTCTTAGCATTTTCCAAATGTAGAAATTAAAACACTAAGACTCCTAGAAACTCTTTCAAAGTTGTTTAGCTCTGGCCTAATTGGTGAAACATAGAATGCCAAGATAATCCTCTCCGACACAGCCACGTGCCGCTAATGGAGCTGAACACAAAGGGAGATTTGGTCATCGCAGGGTAGACTGAGGCCGTGTGTGCCACACACCTGCCCAGGCACTGGGGTCGGTGCGGCCTAGGAAGCACATATGGGGGAGCACTGTTCTGTCACTTACATTCTGCCTAAGTTTTACTGGCAGCACTGGAAATCCAGTTCCAGTCTTTTAGGTCTCTGAGGACAACTTGGAGACTGGGGGTGGGATACCGGAGGTTGCTGTTCAAGGTCTCCATAACCCCTTGCATAACCGGAGAGATAGGGATCAGAAGGGAACAAATGCAATTCTCAGGGGAAATTTTACCTGGTCAGAACTCAATTCACAGTCTTCTGAGCTACCTTGAAGAACACAAGGGAATCAGATTAATGCGATCGTTTGCACTCATCCCGTCCCACTTAAGAAGGATTTGGTGTCTTTGGCACTGGGCATACAGATAGATTGACCAGTTAACAGCCTAAGTCTCAGAAATATTATGCAAAAATGAGCTTTAGGGGCAGGTAGACCTGGGTTCAAATCCAAGTCCCCATCCCCTCCCTTAGTATATTTACATCACCCCCAGAGGCAAATTGCTTAACAAATCTAAGTCTTAGTTTCTTACTCCGAATAATGGGAACACGAAAATCTATCTCGCAGAACTGTAATAAGGATGAAATGAGATTGCATTTATAAAATATGCACTCAGGGCCTAGCATATTGTAGACAAAGAATGTTAGATCTCTTTTCCCTTTTACCTCGATGTACTGATAAATGAGTTTAGGCCACATGGGGCATTTAGCTCAGCAATATTGCAACAATTGACAAATAGAAACCCAAGTGAATTCTTGGCTTTATCTTCATTATTTTCCTTCATTAGGAGTGCTGGTGAGGTGGCTCTCCACAGACGCATTGCTATTTCCTAATATTTCTCTGCCTATCTCTCTAAGTGCTTTATCCTCTGAACATTGGTATTTCAAGTTAAATAGCCTCCATGTTCAAAAGTAAGTGCCATTGCCACAATATGTGGATATACTTAATTGAATGATTACATATTTATAGCATCTTAAAGGGAAATGAAAACAATTTACTTTACCCTGAGCCAAGGTTTCCCAATGACTATGGGTTCCGCTTCCCCCAAGAGGATCCTGAAGGGCGTCTGTCTTTTGTTTCAGATTCTCTAATTAGCAGTTTGTTTCTTTACCAAGGTTTCTTTACCGCGGTGAAAGGTCAGAACTACTGAGAATGGTCTCTCAGACCTTTGGTGAGGCCAGGAGGCAAGACGACTGCAGGGACAGTGCCAGAGGAGCAGTACTGGACAGCACCAGTCACGCATGTCCCATGGCTTTCCACGGGACCTTTTCATCCCCTCATGTCAGCAAGGAGATGCCTGGAAGGAAAACACTCTGTACTTTCTAGTGCTCTTTCTCATGAACAGGTGATGTCATTCGGCTTAAAGGAAGCCTACAAAAGCAATATTTACAAGGAGAGAATGAGACAAAGGAAGACCAGACACCAGATTTCACAAGATTTGATCCATAAATGGCACCAGAACTGCCTGTTCTCCTACACTAAAAAAAAAAAAACAAAAACACTGGGGAGTAAACTATGTGCAGTAGGCCCAAAGCATTTGTACAAAACTGGGAAAGATCCGTTTAGAAACAATATTATATCCTTCAATGTTTTCATTCAAAAGAAGAGTTCATCTTCAATACTTTAAAGTCTTTCTGTCAGCAGTTACAACTCTCAAATTATTTTTCTCAGAGGCTCTGGGGCAGCCCTGCTTGGGTACCCAGCATGGAATACAAGGCTGGGGAGGGGCCGGGATGATAACAATGATGTCATCCGCCAGGAGGTGGTCCAGGGGGCAGGGATCCTAATGGATTATGCCCAGTCTGAAGAATTGCAGAGTCTTTGGATTAATGCCATAACCCCACACCAGCCAGCTCCATACTCAATCCTGTAAAAGTCCAGAAGGGGAGATAAAAATATTCCGTCCTCTTCTACCTGGGCGTTCTTACATACTGTAGGCCAGCTAAAGCAAGGACACTTGGCAGAAGCATCTTGCATACAGGTGTACGTGTATCTGTGTGTTCTGTGTTGAGTTGGAGGGGGTGTATGAATGTGTGATATAATTGAATGCCAGTTCCTTTTCTTAGTCTCAAGGTATATTCCAAAGGGAGTGAGCATCAAGTATAGCAAAAGCATTAGGCATTTTGCTCCATGGGGATTAACAAGAGTGTGGGTCTCTAAGGAGTGATTATGAAAAACGTTGAGGGAGTTGACTTCTATATCTCCCTTTTCACATTTGGAAATAAGGAAATGCAGTGCCTCAAAATTTCAAGTACAAGAATGATTAGTTTGTAGTTTTTTTCTTTCCTTTTGAATGCAGGGCCTCAGCCTGCATTTTTAAAAACATCTTTCTCAACTCATAATTTACATACTATAAAATTCATCCATTTTAAGTATACAATCCAATGATTTTAATAAATTTACTGAAAGGTGCAGCCATCACCCTCTTCCAGTCTTAGAATATTTTCATCACTCCAATAAGCTCCTTCAAGGCCAATTCCAAGAAATCCTCATTTCCACCTGCAGCCCCAGGCAACCACTAATAATATACCTTCTATCTCTATAGCTTCCTGGATATTTTCCAAGCACCACTTTTAACATAAAAATGGCATGACTTCTCCACATGATAGTAATTATATTTGCTCTCATAATCCATAATGTCTAAATTTATCATGGGTTATGTAAGATATTAAACAATTTTATTGTATGCACCACAAAATTCTCTATAGACATCAATAAACTACACTTACATATGTGAGATATTTTTGGTCTTCAGTGATCAGTACACCTTTTAAAACAGTCCTACTAACCCTCCCCCAGCAGTATCCTTAGCTCATATATTAGAGATTACTGGGGGTGGGGGTAGGGAATGGCACTTAAAATCAACACTATAAATCCTGGGGTAACACTCACCCATGTTCAATGATACATAAATGCTAAATGTCCCTTGTCAATTCAGTCAGCTGAACACAACACAGTGCTAAGAAGTTACCTCTTACTTACAGGTTCACCTCCTTAGTCTTATGAGTCACCAGTGATACTGTTTGTTGGCCCCTGGATTAATACAAATGGATCACAGTGATCCTGAAGCGATTACAGAGACCAAGACCTGTTGTCCAGAGATTATGTGCCCAATGAATGAACCATTATCACTAAATTCAAAAGAGGAAAATATGGGCGATAGGAAAATACAACATAATTGCTGTGCCATGAGTACTACAGAAGCAATAAAATGACTTTAGATCCCATTGGCTATTTTTGGAAGAGAAGGCAAATACAACGTCAACCCAATTTAAAAGGCAAATCTTGTGTGTGGCTACAAAAGAATTTTAATGGTTTGGGATAGTGAATATTATAGGCATGAATCGCAGTGCTTTGCGTTTGTGCCCAGTGCCAGCGGGAACGCCTCACAGACCTCACAGCCTGTCTTTTCTCAGGAATGAAGCATAAGCGACATGTTAGTTGTTTATACTCTGCTTCCTTCCAGGGAAGGATTGAAATCTATAAAAATGCCTTAGATTTCTTCAGCCACCTTTTCTGGCATATGATCCAAAAATGCTAACTCTAAGGGTGACCGTATTCGATAACCCTTGTTTAGCTCAGCACATTTAAAGCCTGTATTTTGTGCAGAAGGGGGAAATAGCTTATTTTGGTCCTATTATTTACAATCAGGAAATTATGTATTTCTTTTCTTTTTCCCTCCTCTGGAGCCTAGGGGGCTTTTTAGCATGGTCCACCATAAACTGCAAGCTATTATTAGGTTACCACTGTAGAAAATCGTAGGTTGAGACAATGAGCAAGATGTTCTGTGATTTCAAGCTAAAATGATCCCCACTGAGGTCTGCCAGTGAGCCCAGCAGAGGACTAATTATACCTTTTCATTCCTGAGTTACAGCAGCAAAACAACAAATAACCACAATGTGCAAAATGATCGTGAAAATGTCCGTGTCTGAAGGAGTCTGTGTATAGTGATGCTTCCACTGACTAAAATATAGCACAGCAGAACCCATAACTGACCCAACAGTCAAACTAGAGGACTTTCTCAGGTGGCTTCAAAGGAGACTCGGTGCTAGCGTAAGGCTGCACTGCAAGTCTTTCAGGTTGCTGCTTGCCCTTTACTCTGTGCTTCCAGAGTTTTACATCTAGGGGAAAAAGAGGCAAATCACAGAAGAACCTGATATCAGTAGCTTCTGCTATGTCAAATAGTCTCATCCTGAGAGTTAGGATTAAGTTCTGTCTCCAACACCTTCTACACCTAAGCTGAGTCTGCAGTGGAATATTAATGACAAGTAATATTCAGAATAAAAAAATCTGTTAAGACAAGATGCCAAAATCTAACTAGAAAGCCCAAGCTGAGTCTCTAAGGCAGTGCAGCATTCTTGATCATCAGATATGCAGTGATCTTCCCTCTACTATACTAATTATGGTGTTAAAAAAAAATATCATTTTTTTTAATTAAAAACAAAAGAAACAGTTTGATACAGTGGATGGGGGCACAGGCAGAGCCATTCTATACTCATTTTCATTCATTCATTCATTCATTCATTCATTCTATAAATACTCAGTGAGTGACAGGCACTGTTCTGCATGATGGAGATAGAGGAATAAACAAGACTGATGGTATGTCTAGTCCCATGGAGTGTACACTAGTACAGGGAGGAGACAAGTACTTAAAAACATGATAAAATCTTGGCAATGGGGATGAACATTGCTGTGAAGAAAAAAAGAAACCAGGATGAATCATGAGATCGTGGATTAAAGAGTGTGTATATGTGTGAATTGGGGGGAAGGCAGATTTTACTAGGGTGGTTTGACTCCTTGCACTACTATCCTACTCACTCAAACTTCTGTTCCTCTACCTGTAGACTTACCCAGACGGGTCTAGCCTTAGAAAGTGTGAGAAAGCATTACTTTTTCATGGCCTCCCACTTCAAACAGCACCTTCCAGGTACTTGTTCTCTTCTCCCTGTGGCAGCTGGTTCTCTCATGTCACACCTACCACATCTGTTTTCACCACATAGCACCCAGTACCTATTTTTTTCTCCCTAGTCTGCCCCTCCATCATGCAATCTAAATATTCTGAAATAGTGATCGCTTTGGAATATCCAACAATGATTCACACTAAGGCATTATGGATTAATAATGGTTTCA
This sequence comes from Choloepus didactylus, assembly GCF_015220235.1. NCBI lineage: Eukaryota > Metazoa > Chordata > Mammalia > Pilosa > Megalonychidae > Choloepus > Choloepus didactylus. The sequence goes on from NC_051323.1 coordinate 52,103,391, forward strand.
CCAGGGCAGAACATTTGCATTTAGCACAAAGACTGTTTTAACAGGAGCTACATTTGCATAGCCTCACTGTTTAAAAAGTCCATTCCTATAATTTCTCTCTTGGATACACACAGAGGCCCCGGGAGTAATGCATCATACATGGTACCACGTTACCATGCAGGTGTGTTATCATCAGGCCCAGAGCATGGAGTAAAATCTGGCAAGAACAGGATTTGATGACAATCCCTGGAAATGAGCCCTCGGCATGAGGTCCTTGGCCCCAGAAATCGAAAGACTTGGACTTCTTGTTACCCGTGGTCCATCTGACCCCTAGGGAGCTTCTGTTTCTTACCTGGAAAAATGAGATGGAAGGTAGTGGTTCCCACCTTCCCCCAAACTCAGAATTGTTGGGAAGAGCAAATGGTAGAACTTGTATGGAAGTGCTCTGATAATTATAATTTTAAGATGCTGTAAAAATGAGATATTTAGCAACAGGCATTTCTTAAACATCTACCGTAGGCCTGGAGCTGTGCTAGGTACCTGGAATAGAGACATGGAGAAAGCGTTGCATTAGAGCGCAGCCTCATCTTATATTCTTAGCAGCTTGGATAGAGTTCTAAGCCTTATGTTCTGGTGTTTGCATTACAAATTACACATAAAGTAAGAATCCAAGTACAAATGATAAAGACTTGGTTATTATGTTCCCCTTCCCAGATATCTCAAAGGCGTGCATCTCTTAACAATGTTATAAAAAGTAATTGTCAGGTTCAGTGAACATGTGAAGCAATTTTGTGGGTTGGAGTTAATAAAATACACTGTTAGTAAATAAAATATAATATAGATAGCTGTAACACAAAATACAAAATTAAAAGAGTGGATCGTGGCCTTACTCTACAGCCCTTCATTGCTTGATGGGAGTAGTTAGAATGAAACACAGACATTACATCCTCCCTCATAGCCAGTCCTGGGCAAACTTTTAAATCAGGTCAACTTGTTTTTATAGGATTTGTATTCCACTTTGGTGCTGATTCTGAGTACCTTTCTAGCCCAGGACTCCAGGCCAGCCCCTGATGGTCAGGATATCACCGCTTCATCTCTTCCACTGTCCCTCACCCCCAAATCTCCATAGCTTCTGGAACACATCTACTTTGTATAGTGCGCCAAAGCTTTCCTTCCACCTAAGGAACTATCTAGCACAGCCTAGAATACAGACATGCCTGTAAGGACTAGAAAATGCTGAAATTCAACTGTCCCTGCTTTCCCAAACGGACTCTTTTATTTAGATGAATTTATTTTTTCAATGTGTATTTATTAGCCTCTTAATTATACAAGTAATAAATAAGACATCTGGTAAATAAAGTAGGAAATAATAGGCAAACAGTGAAACAGAAATCAAGCAATCCCACCACCCATTTGCATTTCTTGTATCTATATTTCACATTTTTAAATCCTTTGACATTTAAGGAAATTGCATAAAAATATGCATACAAATATATGTCACGTATTTGCCCACACTTTATTATATGAAGTCATACTCATACTAGGCATAGGTACATGACCTGCTTGCTCACTTAGCATGTGTCCTGAACATTTCTCTTTGCTAATTGGTGTGTTTTTACAGCCTCATTTTAACAGCTGCACAATGTTACGTCAGATAAAGTTGTAATTTATTTTATCAAAAATGAGGGATGACTCAAGTGTTTCTAATTTTTCCGTAACATAAAAACTCTAAATTGGAACTTGAGAAGCAGAGAGAAGAGCATTTGAGAAGATTCAGATAGGAAATAGATGGTCTGTAAATAGAACAAAGCACAGAAGAAGGAAGCAGGTGATATCAAGAAAGAGGAGGATTATTGGGAAGGGAGGAGAAATTAGTTGGAGGACCCCGTTTGGTGGGAGAATTAAGTTTTAATTCATCTACACAATAACAAACTGCCTGGCTTGGAAAATGACAATTCAGCTATTTATGTTAGCCCCAAATCCACCCTTCCTTTTTCCTTTTTAAAAACTAGCAAGATGTTGCTTAACTAAATCTTGTGTACATTGTTTGCCCTCATAGACTTACTATGATTAAAATAAATGTTTATTATAAAAATAACTGTATCATGGATCAAAATTGAAAATACTACAGGCTGTGTTATTTCAAAAGTAGGTTCCTTCAAAACCATTTTATGTCCTATAAAGAGTGTATAAGTGGAATACCGACTGAGGCTAGGGGCTTAATCAATGATCTATCTCTATTATTGTTCCAAAAGAATGAGGGACTTTCCCTGAAAACACCGTGCACAGCTGAGCCTCATCTTAATCCCTTTCTGATCCATGCCCATGTAATACTTTGCTAAAGGAATCAGGCTGATGTTCCTATATAGACCAATTTTATTCATTTTTCTTTCAGGCGAACAGCTGGTTAAACATCAGGCATGTAGAGTCAGAAGTGAGCATGATGAAACTTCTTGACATTTTCTTTGAATCCTTTCTCCATTTTCAAATTTAAGATGCGTCAGTTTTCTAGTCCTCATCAGTAGCCTCTGGACTTGCAGTTAAGAGCATGGGCTGTAGTGAGGGTCACTATCTTTTGGTTCAAGTCCAAACTTCACCTCTTCCTGGCTGTATGACTTGGGACAAATTGCTTATTCTGTGGGCTTCAGTTTTCTCATCTATAAAACAGGTATAGTAATAGCACCTTCCTCATCAGGTTGCTTTGTGGATTGAATGAGATACATATGTAGTCGCTAGCCTAGTAAGCCTCGATAACTATTAATTGCTATTGTCTTCATCACCACCATCATATCTGGACATCAAGGACAGAGCCACATTCTCCCATCTAGCTGAAGAAACCAGAACTAAAGATTTCAATATCACCAACATATGCTCTGACATCACCAGAACAAAGAATTCTGAGTAATAATAGGGAGTATATCTTGAGCACCTGCTAATTTCCAGGGACCATGCTAACCCATTTTGTATTATTTCTTTTAATCATCATAACAACCATAAAAAATGGGTTCCTTTATTTTTCCTATTTTAAAGATGAGGTACCAGAGGCTTGAAGAGGTTAATTATCCCATGGTCACGAAGCCAGTGTGTGGCAAATAGACTAGAACCAGGTCTTACTCCAAAGCTGAGTGTTTTTTTTACTGCTGTAACTGGATACAGTATGCAGACTGCAGGTTTTAGGAAAGTATTCCCCAGTAACAATAGTGCCTCCCCACAGTCTATGGTGACCAGGTTTCCCACTCACATTGGCCTCAGTTTACTAAGTATCACCATGACAAGCAGGACTGTTACATACCATAAACCAACCAGGTACTTTAAGATGCCTTAGTCATCACCCAGCTGCCTGTTCCTCAGGTTTGAACGAACTAGAAGACTTCTCAAGTCGATTGGTAAACCTTGTACCCCTTACTTGATTAGGCACACGTTGAAACTTCCACCACTATAACTTGCATAAACCATTTTATTTTTGGAAGAAAAGAAGCAGGACTCCCAAAGTGAAGATACCAAACCCTGGCTGAGCACACATTATCTGGCCCACCCCAGATTCATGTTAATCCCAGGTCTCAAGAGACAACCAGGTTGGAAAATTCCTTCTTTGCTCCACACTCAGCTAATTTGTTTTTTTGTTTGGTTGGTTAGTTTGTTGGTTGGTTTTTGGTTCTTGGGTTGGTTGGTTGGTTGTTTTGCAGGCAAGGCGAGGGAGCAAGTAACCAGGCATTTGAATAGAATGTTCCGCACCACATATAAAGAATCGTAGTTCTTTGAGAGGCTCAAAATGTTCTTATTGATACGAGTCAGGAATTGGAACTGGGAATTTTAGCAAATTTTGGCAAAACCCATGAAACTAGAGTTTGAGCAAGGAAGGAGAAACCTTGGATCCTCACCAGGGTGTATGTGAACACTGCACGGAAAAATAATCCCATTCTGGGTGTGTTCAGGAGCGGAGTATCCTCCTTTTCTTTTGATAACCTATCAAATTAACAGTTTGGAAAGCAGATCAAATAACAATGTTGGTTTGTGCTAATTCTCTTCTCTGCCACGCGTTCTTTGAGAAGTAAACCCCTATTATTGTTCTCTTTTAATTAGTACTAATTTCTCTCTTTGAACTTAAAATATACATGGATTTCAGATACATAAAAGGAAAAATAAGCCCCAGGGGTACCTCTGCAAAGTACAACCATTCGAGTAAACATATCAAAAAGAAAAACATCAATTTGCTGTTTGATAACAAAAACAGTTGCCTTTTGTTGATCCGCATGTCAGAGCCACTCAGCTGATTCAAAGGAGGGTCCTTTGCCTGACTGCACAGGTGCAGAAACTAAGGCTCCGGTTGCAGGAGCTTTAAAAAGTAGGGATGCTCAGGCCACATTCCGGACCAATTGAGCAGCAACTTGTTGGGGCTGGGAGGTTGGTATTCTGATTCTGATTTGGAGCTGGGGATAAAACGACTAGAAGCAGGTGTTCTGACACTGCCAACCTGGGTCTACTTGAGCTCTTTTCTCACCTCTGTTTTCTTCTCTTCCCAAAATAGGTCATGTCTCTGTCTCTGTTTCTTTTTCACTCTCTTCGGGGACAAATTGTATGCGCTGAGGGTTTGTTTGGTTTCAATGTTTTTCCCTTTTTCAGTGTTTATGCCGCCTCTCCCCACTGGTCATTAATCACGCAAACATCAGTAATTTCCTGACCTCTTGAACTTTAGTTAGAAGCCAAATGAGGGCTCTTTGCATATGAACAAGTGAAGTGAGTGTGCTAGTGTGTGTATGTGAGCGAGGGAGTGTGGTTTCCATATTTACCAGGATAAATAAATATCACTACAAAGACACAACCTTGTTTACGTTCCTCAGTGACACTAGAAGCTAGCACTTAAATAAGCAGTACTTGTTTGAATTCCAAAAAAGCAAGACAGAAGTGTGCATAGAAGGGAGGAAGGATTATATAGAAAGGAAAAAGTGCTAAAACTGGGGCCTTGAACCAGAGGGTCTCCAATGTCTTGGAGGAGGGATGGGGTTAGTTCTGTAAAATTCTCAAGATAAAATCTCTTTGAGTTTTAAGAATAATTTATTCCCTATCACATTTTTCAGTACGTAGGATTGTAAAATTAATGTCTTAAAGACTTACAACTCCCCAAAGTTTAGAATCATTAACATAATTCAAAATTCCCTGCCACTTATGGACTCTCTTGGGATCTGGCTCTGTGGTATCATAAGAATAGCTGATAATATTGAGCACTCATTAAGTGCCATCCTCTGTTTCAAGTGCAGTTCATGTTAACTCATCTCCTTCAAAACCCGATGAGGTTGGCAGGCTTCTGACCCAGTGAGTGAAAGAGCCAGGATTCGATGAATTTAGGTAGATTGCCCCACTCCTGTGGCCTTTGAGGGTGGCCTTGATGGTCAGGGGCAGTGTAACTTGGGATTGGGAAGACATTATTGATAAGCAGCCCCAGCTCCTCCACCAAGAACACCCAACTTGGACGTCCTGTGAGCAAAATGGCCACCATATCTGAGGGCATCGATGTTTCTAAGAGAAACCAGCTGCTCCTTACTCTTCCCCGGTGAGCTGCTACCTTGAAAGTCAGACCATCTATTCTTCCCAACAGGACCCCCAAAACTGTGGGCACCTAGCACAGTAGCCCAATTTCCATGCCTTAGAGAGCTGCATTTCTAAACCTTGGTATAAATAAGAATGACCTGTGGCACTTCTTAAAATGCACGTTCCTGTGACCCTTCAACAGAAAGTCTGATTTTTTGGGTCTAAGTTGGAGTCCCAGATCTTCTTTTTTTTTTTTTAACAAAACTCTCTAGGTGTCTCTGCTGCCAGTGGTGTGCAAACTTTATTGCTATTAGACCCAGCCTTCAAAACATAGTCATTTCTGCCACTGTTTATACCATGGCTTCACTCACATAAATGCACGGCTGATCAAAGTGATTTGAAATAAATAATTTTGTCAACATTTCTTGCCTGTTTTTCAAAGGTAAATGACTCTGTGCTGTGTGATTTCATTTCATAAATATTGCCACAATTTGATCAATGGCAACATCCTCAAGTCTTAAGATCTTTCTTCTTAGAATCTTTGAATGTTTAATTTGTCATTTATTCTTTAAAATGGATAGATATTTATTATCATCAGTCAGTTCTGAGGAAGAAAGGTAATTATGTTCCTGCAAACAGTAAATAACCCTAAAATCATGTGTATAAACTTGGGTTTTTGTGATGTATTCTGTACACCACCAGAATGAATGATAAGCTTAAAGCGAGTGTTAGGGATATTGTGGTCTAAAACCTTCATCTTAGGTGAGGACACTGGAACCCCAAAAGGTGATGTGATTTGCCCAAGAACATACAGATCATTAGAATAGCCAAAGTGTCTCCTCGATGAGTCTCCTCCCACTGCTACACTGTGCAGCTCTGCACACCTGGCTGTCTCTTTTATTGGCAGTGATCCACAGGTGCTGGGGAAGGCAACCACATCTCCATCACCAGGTTAAAATCCACTCCAGTTAAAATCATTATCCGTCACACTCAGTTCCTGTATACAAAGCACTCAAGAATCGAACATCTTGCCCCCAAAGCTTGCTAAGAGTCAAGAATGAGATAAATAATCTAGTGTGAAACCCTTGCTTTTAAAATGCATAAAGCCTATATCTGTACTGCATAACTGTAAGAACTACCCTTTTTACAAATGAGATATTTAAGACTTAGTCTATAAGTAGATATAAGGTTTGGACAACTCAGGCAAAATAAATAAATAAATAAATAAATAACTCCTGGAGGAATGGGGAGAGATTGACTTATTTGCGCATATTGCCCAGATGAGTCGCCCAAGGTTATCAGCAGTGAACTTGAGGCAGATCTGCAAAGAACAATTTTGTCCTGACTCCATGATGCGTGGTTTAAGTCGAGCCACATCGCCTCCCAAACAAATCTTCTTTATTATTGATTTACAGTCTCCCAGTACCAACGAGGCAGAACCGAAAGTCTAAGACTGTATGACTGATCTAAAATTTATTGGAATTCAAGGTGGAAGTTAAAAGCAAAAGTGTTTCTGGAAATGTGTCCTGCAGTAGGTGTGCAGGAAAACACACATTTGTTATCGTCAGTGTGTCTTAATTTGTGCCAATCCCATTAGAAATCTCATTCCTATACATTTGTATGTAATGGGCCAGGCTCAGAATATAATTATATCCCCTATGAGACCAACGCTGTAGTTATTTCTTGGATTTCACTTTGGGGAATGGCATTTGCCTTGTTCAACAAAAGGCAGGTTACAGGCTTGGTATTCTAGGGTCATGCTTGGCAGTGCTCAACCTAGCGTATATGATGTGTTGCTCTGTGCACAAGCAGCAAAGCAGTGAGAGAAGAGAATTTAGGGGACTCCATCGCCCTTCATTTTGCAAACAGTGTTGTCTCTCTTGGAACTAAGGCTAATGATTTGGACTTGCATATGTTTCTACATATTTTTTAATGTGGCTTTTGAATTGAAAATATACAAAAGGCCTGATGCACACTGGTTAATAAAAACTACCAGACTCAAAGAGGCCCTAAGTATGTTTTATTTATGTGACAAACTAGTCACTTTGGCTACTAATTTTTGGGGACTCCAGAGAGAAGCATTTGAAAATGAGACTCTATTATTTTAAGCAAGAATTCCTATGCAGTGTTCACATTAAAGGGCACTGAAAAATGACTGGAGGTAGATGAAACCACTGCAGATTCAGGTGTGCTTTGCATTCAGGGCACAAGGATAAGTTTAAGTTTCCAGTGTCCCTGGACCCAGGAATCTTTGGTTTACACCACCCTCCCTTCCAGTTGGTGCAGTGGCAGAGGGGCCATTAGGAAAGTCTCAGTAAGTTTCAGAGTGGAAAGGGGGCACCAGGCTGCCCAGAGAGCCATGCCCCACGTGACAGCAGAGAGAAGCAGGTCTCTGCTGGGGAACAGCTCTGGGTGATCTGCACCCAACACAGGGAGTAAGCACCTGCCCCCAGCACTGTCCCCACCTAACATGGCCATCTGTTCCCCACCACCAGTGCCAGCAGCCATCTCAGCTCAGAACAACCTCGCAGGTGTCGCTTGGTGGCAGCAGGGCTTTAAGCTGCTTTCTCCTTAGCTGTGCTCCCGTTTCCTCTATTTTCCTTGCTCAGCTGCCTGTCCTTGAAAAAGAAAAACAAAATGACTTCTTTTTTTTTTTTTTTTCCTGAGGCTGCTGCTGCATCAGCTCTTAATAACTCTTAATAATGAAGTGCAAGAGACCATTAAGACTGATCTTGCTTTGCTTTTACTCCCCAGCCTCTGTGATTGGGCTGTAAAAGGGGATTGTGGATCATCCACCAAGGAGGATTAACAAACTGCCTGTGATTTCTTCAGTCTTTTCTCCAACTGATACAGGAAAGAGGGTTCAGTGAGAATCTGTTTCAGAGTCTCCAAGTGAAAGGAACAGGGTAACTTGAAGTGGGCTAAGAGGAAAGGAAAACTCATTAGCCCTCTTGAGAGGGACATCGTGGTATGGACAGAGCATGGGCTCTGAAATCAAAGACCCTGTCCAAGAGATGTAATATCACAACATAACTGTTCCATAAATTGTAAAACAGGGATAATGATATCTACTTCGTAAGGCTGGTGAGAGGATTGAATGAGAATATGGAGGTAACATGTATAGCATAGTGCCTGGCCAGAGGAAACAGTGTTTGCCTTAGTTTCTTTTATTAAAAAATAGTAATTGAAGCCTGTCTTTCATCATAGACAGAGGTCAGAGTCAATGAGATGCGCCCTCAGGGTGACCATCTCCCTTTCAGAAAGAATGTGATACTGCAGATGCAATAGCCTCTGAGCAGCCTACAGAACCTTCATACCCATTTTAAAGCACAAGACTCTACAGGCAGATAGGAACTCACGTGCTTTACATAGTGTGCCCATTCGCAATTACAGAGGAAGGATGGCAGCAAGAGGATAACAACAGAGAGGAGAAACTAGACCAACTATCAGGCATACAGCCTACACACATGCTCAGAGTATGCCAGGGACCTCAGGAGGACCAGAGAGGATTATACAACTTGTACTGATCTAACACTTCCATACTTGCCTTTGCATATGTGAGTTCAATTTGACAATTATTAACGTATACTATAAAACTCCTGTGCAAAGTATTTTGTAAAGATAAATGAAAAGACTTTGATAATGGTAAGTCCTTTGATCGATTGCATGGTCAAGAAATTGAGTATTGTGCAAGTTCTATTTACGGGCCTAGTAGGGAGCTTTTTCAGATCCCACCCCAACTATTCACTGATAAAGCTTGGTCAACTTACATGCCCTTTTCCAAAACAATAAAAAGAACTACTCTTACTTTGTCCCAAGAAGCATAGTAAGCATTTTACATACAACATTTCAATGAACAATAGCATTAGAAGTGGATTTCATAATTCCCCTTTCACAGATTAGGAAATGGAGGCTCAGAGAAGTTAAGTAATCTGCCCAGGGTCACACAATCAGCGGCGAAGGCACGAGTTGAAACTCCCTTGTCCAAATGTGGTCTGAACTCCTGTAATTTACTCAACAAGAATCATAAATCACTCTTATCCTACCCCTATAATGGACCATGACTTTCCTATTTTGAGAAAAAAGATCTATTCTGGGTTATTGATGCAGAGAAGTTTGAGGATGGTCCTGGGTACGCAGGGCATGGTGAAAGGCACGAAGCAGACTGGACAAGCATTGGCCTTGAAGGTAGGGGCCTCGCTCGAATCCTGACATGGCTGCTTCTTAGTTGTGTTATGTTGCACCCATGATTTAGCTTCTCTAATCCCAGTTTCCTCACCTACAAAGTTTCCTCACCTCATAGAGTTGTTGTCAAAATCTGAAGTGGTAACTAAGTGAATCTGCTTTCCTATTCTTAAAGCTTTTGGCAAATGTCAGCTACTATTATAGTTCAATTCTTTTCAGTTCCACTATTGACTTGTTCTTGAATCTTTGCAAATATCTCCTGACTCTTTTATGTTCTCATCCATAAAATGCAGCTGATGATACAGCATCTTTTAGTAATACCATCCAGCAGCCATTCTTAACCTGTAATGCTTAAGAATCTTTTGGGATATTGTTAAAACAGTTCCCTGGGCCTTTGTTGTTATGATGCAGCATGGCTGGATGGAGACTTAAGAAGGCCCTCCTGATATTCTAATGTATATGGCCTGTAATTATGCTTTTTAAAATGCTGCCTTTATAACAGTTCCATTATAAAGAACTGGGGTGTCTGCAGGTAAAGAACTTACCCAAGATCACCCAGTCAGGCAGAAGCACAGCTAGCACTCCTGATTTTAGATCCTATTCTTCAAACCACACAACTCGGCCTCAAAGGAACATCAAAGCCCACTCTAGGTCACTGGGTCTACATCAGGGTTTGATTCTAGAGTACACAGCTAAAGCTTCCAGCACTCCACAGACATCTTAAGAGTTAACAGTGTCTTTGCCTCATTCTTCTTTCTCTGCAGACACGTTTGCAAGCAAAGTGGCAGCCACCCAGGACCAGTACGCTGACGCTTCCATAGGTAACGTCACCGGCAGCAACGCGGTCAACGTCTTCCTGGGAATCGGCGTGGCCTGGTCCATCGCTGCCATCTACCACGCAGCCAACGGGGAACAGTTCAAAGTGTCCCCTGGCACGCTGGCCTTCTCTGTCACTCTCTTCACCATCTTTGCTTTCATCAATGTGGGGGTCCTGCTGTATCGGCGGAGGCCGGAAATCGGAGGTGAGCTGGGTGGGCCCCGGACTGCCAAGCTCCTCACATCCTGCCTCTTTGTCCTCCTGTGGCTCTTGTACATTTTCTTCTCCTCCCTGGAGGCCTACTGCCACATAAAAGGCTTCTAAAGGAACAATCAGATATAGCAAATTTATATATATATATATATATACATATATATATACATAAAGATTTATGTATAATGAACAGAGGAAACTGACGTTTGTCGTGTTCTCTTACCTGCTGATGGAATCCGGCTTGCAAGAGCATACTCTGTACTAGGGCCGAAGCGAGAAACCATCTCCTCCCATTCCCAGGGGCATCATCGTATTGAACAAGGCGTGGAGGCAGGGCCGTCCATCCATCTTTGCAGCTCGGCCTAGAAGGGATGTACAATCTCCAGATTGATAAATCATTAAGGCTTTGATTTGTTTTCTTGTTTATGCTTTTGGTTTTGGTGGGACTGGGGAGGTGATTGAGGCTTGGCTTTTCTTTTGTTTTCTTTTGGTTTTTGTTGTTGGGAGGGTCAGGGGTTTTTCTTCTCTTTATGAAAGGTGATGACCGAGCCAAATGCAAATGTTAAATCGTTAAGATTCCCCTCCTCCCAAATTTTTAAAATTATTTTTGATTAAAAAAGGATCTGGGCATGGAAGAGGAAGCATGTCTTCACTATTTTACCAAGTTTCTTGCTCAACTCCAGAATCTGAGCAGAAGGGAATCTGCCTCCAAGAAGAAGCTCTAATAGAGCCAGGAAAAGTGATGGTTCTAGATACTATCTGGTATTTAAAGACATAATACCTGGCACTGCTGTTCAACAAGTATAGGGATGATGTGCCTAGATTCCCAGGAACATGCAAAATCCTATTTTTCTTATCTTTTTAGCTCTGGACTATGATTAGTAAGGCCCTTACTCTGGTGATCCAGCCCAGCTACTCCTCCTCAGTCCCCTGTCCCAACCCTCTTCCTCCTGACCCCCACGCCCGATGCAAATAGGAAGACTAGCCCCATTCAAAGAGCACATCATCCTTTTCCATTTGCATCAATATGTGTCCCAGTCCCATGTTGCTATTGCCTAGGATTATCCATCAGTTTTATTTTCAAAAGCATCCATGGCCTGCACAGTCCTGTTCCAGTCACGACTGAACATTTGCTCCTTCTTTTTCATGTGCCTGTTTGGGAATGTTGTTGTGATACTTGTTACACAGTGCATGGATGAAAAACAAAACAAAAAGTGTATTTGTATATAGTAGAGTGTAGCATATTCCATCCTCCCATTCATCAACATTGCTTGGACGTTGAAGACATGAGTTGTTTTTTCACCTGAGTTGGTACTTTTGTGTTGTTATTGAATTTGATTATTACTCGGGATAAAAGGAGAAAAATGGCTTATATGTTCATGGATCTGCACATTCATTTCTAAGAAGCAATAACTGTCATGTGGAAATTTAAAGTTACTGAGGGGTTCAGCAGACAAACTACAAAGTATCTTATGGAATATTAGCCATGTGGAACACATCAGAGGCCTGTAAGCATCACCCGTTAATTCAGGAAGGCCAAGGAGTAAGGTATGGTAGAGAAGTGGGTGAGTTACACATGCCTGGACTTTGAGAGCCTCCATTTCTACAACACCCCTTCCCCCAAGTATTTATTTCACATCTGCTCTGTCTGGCACAGATGGTAGATAGTGCTGGTTTATTCATTTTATTTTTTATGTAAAAGGCTATTTTGAGCCCTATTTCTGTCACCATGCAGACCCCTTTGATTGTATCTGCAGTTTGTGAGTAGGAAAAAAGTCAGGTGGCCAGTGGACCTTGTAAGGTGTGTCTCCTTGACATCTGACTGAAGAGCAAGCAATTAAATGAGATCAGTGCCTCCCAGGAGGATGGCACCGAGAGGTTTTTAACCATTTACAAAGAATGGCTCTTTCTATTTCAAAATACCAAAGAGCATGGGATAAACCCAATATTCCAAAGTAACGAGTCCACTAATGAGGGAAAAGGAATGATTTTTGCCTGCCTCTCAGTGATGTCTCTGCTTATGGGGAATCCCAGGATAGAGACTTCTCTGTACTGATTCAAAGATATTTAAGAAATAAAAGCTGTTGAAACTTATTTTCTCTTCTTCCATTTAGTAATCATGATCAATTGTCAATTCATAAACATTTGGTGGTTGAATGAATAATTAAATGCCGATTACCCACTCAACATGGCAGGTACTACGCTATCTCCTGGGGACTAAACCATAAACCAGGCAGCCCAGATCCCTGTCCGTAGGGGTTTAGAGTTCATGTGATTGCTATTTCCATGAGTCAAGTCCAACACGGTCATATGGAAACAGTTTTATCTTGTGGGGAAAACACGATTATGAAACTAACATAAACACATTGAAACTCTACAAATAACAATGGTCCAACTGTCTCAAATACTGGGATTTTCTTTAGGTAGAAAATTATAAACATAGACTTGGAAGAGCACCCTATTTATCCTTGACCAATCTTGCAGATCTGTACAGCTCCCATTTTAAACCAAGGAAAAGGCAACCATGTTGGTGATTGAGATCAGGGGCAAGGCCTAGTTAATCCCGGTTTTTTTTTTTATCTTTCTTGGGAAACTACTCTTGTATGCCCCACAGCTTTGTGATTGCTCCCATCTGCCACCGACTCATGCCTGACCTGTCGTGGCCCAACACAGGCAGCCATGATCCTTTGGGGGGACACCTTCTAACCCGTGCTTTATTTAATATTTATTTTTTTTTTGAGATTTACCAAGTGGAAAGCTAGCCTAGCAATACCAAGGAAATATAGTTAAGGGATGTAAGTTGCTTAAACATTAGCAGGATTTTGCACTCACTTTTTAGCTGGATTTGGAATGACAGTAATTCCATAGCGAATTTTCACAGAGGACTTTAAGAAATTCTTGCTGTTGGTCAATTTCAAATTCAAAGTTTTTTAGTTTGTTTGCTTTTTAAATTTTCATGCCATAGGGAAAATATTGATTCTGGTTTTTCAGGGTGGTTGTTAATTATTATAGTTGTGTACAATTATTTCATTTTATTTGTTTGATTATTTCATTTTGTGTGTATTGTGCACAGCTTTAGGGAAAAAACTGCACTAATTGTGCTGTTCCTTATAAATGATATACATTATTGACACAGACAAATAAAGTTTCTAATTGTTTCTGATTTAACCACTAGTGATACAGCATATTCTGTATGGAATGTTTTCTCCCTTTTCATTGTCATCTACTTCATTTTTTGTTTTCATGTTTTGAAGAAATAAAGACCAAAAAGTATTATTGTGCAATTGGTATCCTCATCCAAAAGAAAGAAGATAGACACCCAGTATTCAAACTCTTGAAAATGTCAACCCTTTGGCCATGCAATGTTTCATTTTTAATTTCTCAAGAAAGCACAGTTAAGGGTCAGAATATTTGCCTATCCTGTAGTGCTGAGATAAATATTGGAAAGCAGTGTTATCTTGGCATTCTTCAATTTCACTAATTGTCTTTTAACATATATTAGTGCCACTCTACCTGCATCTTTTCTGTATCCAAGGAAATGAACCCATACAGCCTTTTACTGTATAGAGTATTATATCAAATCAATCAAACCCAATATAATTGATCATTGGAAATGTGTATCTAGCTGCTTCTCAAGGAATAAATAAGTGAATTGGTCTTTTAGTATCATACACTGTATTTCTCTCATTTCCCGTAGAACTTCTGCCTGGCATTGATAAGTTCTGACTGTCTAATTATATAGGCTATTGACTTCATGTATCATACAATCAAACCTGTATAGGGAGAGGTGACCCCAAAAGGGGAATTAACATTTGTGGGAAAAAAAAAAAGTTTTGACCCCTAAAGCTTGTGCACATATTTGCAAGTCTACCTTAATATCAGTGGATTTAGTTCATACTGTAATCTATAGAATCTGTTCACTGTCTGCCTACAAATGATTCTTTATTCATCTGATCATCCTTAAAATTTTCTTTAGAATTCTTCATTGTATCTACATATAGAATATTCATTATATGTGGCAGGTTGTGTGTGGCACACTTTTATATGTGAAGGAACTAGGGATAATTTAAATATTTTCTTGGAGTCAAACAATTGATTTGTCTCCTGGGTACTGATCTTTGACTTAATGCAATATGGGTAGCCAACATTTACTTCTTTAAACAGCCAAAAGATTAATTCAATGACCAACACAGCCTTGACCCTATAACAACCCTTCTTCAGCAAAATGCTGTGGTCCAACACCTTCTCTAAGCTAATTTTAACTCTTTCAAAGACTCTGATTCAAGCCTACCACCAGTGAAGATTTCATGGAGCTTTGCTCTCTGTGGTTCATAGCATAAACACTAAGATTGCCGTCGTTACTGTTGTTTTCCAAATATAAAATTAAGCTATAGAAGATGCTATTTCAAACAACCCTACAGAGATTCTGATAGGAAGCCCTCATCCACAATGAGAATCCCTAATGCAGTCCATTTCTGCAGTGGTCTCACTGTTAATGGGACAGAAAGCTCATGCTCCCACTGCCTTTACGTCATGAGGCTTGAGATGCCACAGCCCAAAGTCCCTTGATCATAACCTGTGGAAAAAAAACCAAGCCTGAGACCAACTGCTTTGCTCTGCATACATCTGAGAAGTTTGTGAAAGCAAATAGAAAAATAATGTTTCCTCTGATAGATGAAGCCCTCCATTCTCTTATAGTGACAGCATATCACCTTCTCAAGAGTATACATCAGCTTTGCAGGTGCATATTCTTTTTAGCAGCCCCTTTAAGACTCCTTTCAATGTTTCCTGGTCCAAGATGTGGCGTCTCTGTCTGATTCATATATCCTGTCTCCAGTCTTGGGCAGTTGCATCCAGAACATGCCCTAAGTGTAGTTTCTTAACTTCAAGAAGACTCTGGCCATTCATGGTCGACAATGTACAACATCAGATCTCACCCCAAACTACAAAAGGCATGTGGCCTTTGTTGTAGTAATCATTCCACTTTAACAAGTATTCTTGCTATTGGTAAAACTGAGCAAAGACAAATGAGAATTTCAGTCCAAAAACAAATGAGTATATTGTGTAGAAGAGACATACAAAATTATATTTATCTTGCAGAGAAAGACACATGCTGTTATGAGTGGATTGTATTCATTAGATTTATTTCTGATCTAATTACAGATTTTTCTTAATGGATTGCATTTCTGCTCTTCTTTTACACTGTCATGTACTTATCCCTTCTAGCCGCATTCATCATCTTCATTTCACACAGCACCTTTCAAGTGTTCAAATGTCCTGATGGGGTCCCACCTACAAGGATGGCATGGGAAGGGTAATCACTTGTAATAGTTGCATATGTCATTTTTAGAGCTTAGTCAGCCCATTACTAATCATATACAAAAGTAGTAACCACTGAGAGGTGGGACTCCTAAGGAAAAAAGCACTTCAGCTTCCCAGCCTACAAGAAACAGTGAGTACTTAGCTCTCTGTGACTTGTTCCCTGCCTGTCAAGATGTCCTAAAAGATGCATTCACAGGCTCCCCAATTTCAGTTTTGTCAAAGGTCCTCTTATCCTAAGGGACATTTTAATTAATAGTCATTGTGTCAGTTGTTGTTTACTTAATGTATTTCTTTGTAGGTAATAACTTTACTTCATAACTTCAAAAAGCAACCTGAGTTAGTGGTTAAAACTATGATCCCATCTTCTCAGGAGGACTTTCCTGCCTGGAATCGCCTTGTCTCTCTGTTGTCAATGAAGTTCTTCAGAGCTTCTGCAGCATCTCACGTTCTTTAGAATCATGCTGCCCTCACCTTTTTCAACGTTAGAGAGGAATCACCCCCGGGAATAGGCAATCGCAATCTTCCTCTTCCCTAATTCAGCCTTTATAGTTCTCCTGTTACATGCATCACCCTTAATGATAATCACATGTCAGCAATGGGAAAGGCTCATGCTAAAGGTGATTGTTCTGGACATCCTTTTCTGAAAGGGAACTCGTCGTAGGGAAGGTCAAACATAATTGCATTCCGGCTAGAAAAGAGTCGTTAGAATATAGTGTGGAGTCTCTGTAAATTTTCAGGAAAGATTATGCTGTATATTATAAACAGTTACACACTACAGTTGTATTACTGACTGTATTCCTCTTTGGATCACATTTATTATGTTTCAGTGCCCATCTCCCTAGCCTTTTATTCTATCAACATATGTAGGTCTGGATCAGGAATAACCCCTCTCCCCCAATCCCTATAAGAGTTTCTGCAGAGATGAAAGTATGTAAGCACAAAAAATATATATATTTAACTTCTGTGCCTTCAAGAAATATGCGTTCATCAAATTCTTCTCTGTGGGTATATATATTGCAAATATGCAAATGGTAGCGAAAATTCATATCAATAACCAAATACATCAGGAGAGAAATTCAGCTAACCTCAATGTAATTGAGTCAATTTTGACAGTAAATACATAGTCCACCCCTCCTAATTTGTTGACTAAAAAGACAGATCTACGTAGGCAAATACAAGAGATGATGGGCTGGGAGGGGGTGGGAGGAACATGCACTAAACTACTAAAATGCTTAGATAGTTCACTGCTCCGGAAATCATTTATTCACCTGGAAGGATCTAGCCCAAAGATTTTCACAGACCTTTCCTCTACATTCCCAAGTTGAATAACCCACTTTTACTTACAGAACTTTTTATTAGATTCCTAGAAACCATGTAGAACAAGAAATAAAATCTCTAAGGCAATCTTTCCTAAAAATGTGATTCTAGACTTATATTGACCCACTCTCTAACGTGAAGATCACATACTTGACTCTATAAACCATTCTTCCCAAATGGAAGAAATAATTCTAACAAACAAATTTGTAACTAGTTTTAAAAAATTTCACCTAAAAGAAGAATAAACTGAATTATATAAATATTTAAGATAAAAGTGATATGTCAGATGGCTAGTTTGAGAAAAAATAATATTCTCTATAGGCATCTTTCTCTACCTTCCCATACTCATCTTACCATTACCTTCGAAAAATACTTCAAGGAAGAAATCTTGAAAGATTTTTCACTCCAATTATGCTGATATAATTGAGTAATAAGGCTAAAGTAATGATTTGGATGGGAATTATCAATGTTATTGACAAGAACATATCCACAAAGTGAGAGAATTAGCACAAAGAAAATGTGTTAAGTAGGATCTCACCATAAATTACCCTTGTCTAAGACATTTCAAAGTCATCACACTTAAGGAATTTTGATTCCTTATCCAAGAAACAACAGCACACTTTTAACTTATATTCTCAGGTTTTATATGTAAGTGGAAGCTGGCATACAGAAAGCTATAGCAAGCAAAAAAGTAGGCTTTTGGTGCACTTTTCCAAATTAGTGAATTGTTTTGTGAAATACACTGGACTTATCCAGTGTCTCATAAAAATGCCTTCAATATCTTCCTTTTTTAAGCCATGAGGTCACTGAATTTTATAGCTTAATGACTTGACAATTTCATTTATCAGACTGATTCCATTTTGATGTTGTTGACATTTCAGAATTAATTTAATATTCAAAACAATTAATATATCAGGTAGAATATGAAGTTCGTGTTTAGCCCAAACAAGCCACAGAGCGAGACAGATCTGCCAGTAGTTAAAACGCTCTGACACTGCCTTTCAACGTACAGCAAATAGAAGCATTGTTTTCCATCTTCTTTCTATCAAAAGTTGCCACTCCAACTAATGCAAAAACAAACAAGCAAACAAAAAAGATTTTAAATGCTAGTTAGAAGATTATGTCTATGAGAATCAGACAAGGATTCAGAATCAAATCCTCTCTATCCTATTTCTCCCTAGAGCATAGAGATAAATACATAAATACAAAAATAGACGACATGAGTCAAATTACTTAAGCATTTCTGGATATCTAGGATTGCCCTAAAAGCCCATATTCCACTAGCATTCCTCTTTAGCAGAGCCCTTTTATAAACAGAAAGAAGGGGAAGGGCATGGCAGAAAGCCATATTCCTTACTATTTTTTTCCATTTTAGCTAAAGATGCTAATTCCATGTTGTTTGAAAACTGCTTAGGATAATGTCAATTATGTACATTCTTCTTTAAAAATAAGTAAATTTTTTAATTAAGGGAAGAAATAAATTCCTTTTTTTCCTCTTTATTTAGCAAACATTTCTGATAGAAAAGCTTTATAATCAAGTGGAGCTCCTTTCTGACTGTTCCAGTTACCCTCAACTTTTGGGGTGGGTTGCAAACAGCTCTTGGAAAAAATATCCTGGTCTAGGTCAAAACTTGGAGGATTAAACAGATGAGATTTGTTTATTTTCCCTTGAAACACAGCCCTCAGCAGGAGGGTCCCATGCATCAGTCCACATTTTCTAGAAATGTGTTTTGACGTGTTGGGAGCAAAGGAATATGGTCGCCACCCAATTCTGCCGTAGATCCTAGGCACTGAATCTTCCACCACTGTGTAGATCCTCCACTAACTGTAGTTTGGCTTCAATTTTCTTACCTGAACCAACCCACAACGCTCTTGTTCTCCAAAATCCTACTATCAGGTAACCTAGCTCTTTCAATCAGTCTGTACATGAGATTTTTCAAGGAGTCCTGTCAAAGGAGGAGTGGCTTATGGAATGGATGGCAATGCTGATGCCAATCATTGGAACCTATTTAATCAACTGCTTCATTACATATTGAACCCTGTTTGGGACATGTACTCGGAAATACCAGAAGGACTTTATTTTATTGCTATTTCACGCACAAAAATTTTATGATATTTCATCTAAGAAGAGGATAACATCATATGCAAACTGAAAGTTGTTATTATTAGCCACAATTGTTATTATCACAATTTGCAAGAAAATATTGCCTTCGAAGTTTCATTTCAAGCCTCTTAAGATAACAAAGTTTTTGCTGCTATCAGTAAGCCTATAGGAAATTTGACACTACAAATCTTCTTTGAGACAGATGATGCTATGGGAAATGTATGCATGAGGCTTAAAATATTCTTGTTATTCTCAGACTGTTCTCACAAATTCTTCCTGGATTTACTTTAAAAAAAAAATGGACACCTTTCTCATAAAAATGGATTAGGACTTTTTCCAATACCTGCCTCCATTTTGTTGAGAAATGAGTCTAGCACCCAAAGAAGCTGTGAGCAGTGAGTTTCATCAGCAACCCTGCTTCTATGCCCTCTTTTCCTACTTCAGACTCTAAATCCCTGTGTACGACCTTCAGAAACAACTGCAAATGGTGAGAGAAAGCCAAAAGGAAGACAGTTGTCCTTCTTTTCAAAATGGACTAAATTTATCACCTTTAAAATTTTGACGATTTAAATTTTTTAAATTCAAACATAAGAAGAGATGTTTTGAAATGCCAAATCTGAAGCAAATATTGCATTTTTGCAAAGCTATCAGGAAAATGTATGCTAATTATTGAGACATGGGATTTAGTAATGTAGCAGTGCCCAACCACTGCTCTGTCTTAGCCCATTCATCAAGTATCTAGAGGCAAGTGAGTACACTAAAGGGGATGGACTGCTATCAACATCATAAGCACATCACCATTCAAACACTAGATGGGGTGGGAAGTGGGCAAAGTAGATGGGGCCAATCCCAGACCACAGGCCATGCCACCACCCTTGCACACCCTGTGTTAGATATGGCCTGAGTATTTTTTTCACTTGAAGGGAATAATACCTAGAGTGATTCCAGAGTCGTACAACCCAATAACCTGACTTTTGCATGCATGGAAAGTGAACCCATTTTTTTTCAAACTTGCAGCCATAGAACCAATTTTTTAAAACACTGAGAAAGCAGTACAGCCAAGTGGATTGGACCGAGCGATAAAGAATCTAAACTTGAATCTTTCTTTCCCTCCAGTACTCTGACACTCCAACTCTAGAAGTCATTTCATCAGTAAAATGAAAATAATTGCTTTATTGCTGTTTAGAATTAATTCATACCTCTTCAGAGTTTGACACTTCCATTAACCAACATCAGATCTATGAATGGTATTATTGTGGCTTTATCTAAAGGCAGGACACTGGGTCTGTATTAGGAAGAAATCAAAATCGGTTTGGGTTGCTTTAAAGCAACAGACAAAATAGTCAATAATATTTGGAAACAATGAAGAGGACTGTTCAGCACAGGCTGCTGAGTTATTGAGGAGGGCAGGGCTTCTGGTAGAGTGTCTTGATGTGTTGCTCTTCCTTGTTTTTATCTGTCGTGGTTACCAGTGGACTATTTCCTCATACTCATTCTTTGGGAGAAAGATAATAAAATAGGTCCAGACAATGCCTTTTATTTCCCAATTCTCCAGGAGAAGCAGTCCATTCCAGAGTTTGTACTATGAAAAAATGGCGGGTACCTCATTGATTGATCCCAAAGTTTTGTACAAAAGCAAAGACTGCTCTAATTGTCTCTACATCACATTGTATCCACTTCCTTAAAGTGACTGCAACCCAGAAAAAAAAGATTTGAGGAAATATTTCCAAGTCCTAATCAAAGTCAGAAATGACTTTGATGCCAAGATCTGAAATGTCGTTTTGTCTTTCTGCCCTCTCCACCCTCCCCCCTCCTCCAAATCAATAAGAGTTGAGAGATGCTGAAAGTGCTTGAACAGTATTTATCAATTAAAATTCAGGTCTGGATACTGGAGCTAGATAAATATCAACTGGGTAATCTCCTGAGGGGGGAAAAAATCAGAAAGCAAGCAAGCCAAAGAGGGCAGAAAATTAGTCAGATTAGCAAGTTTTTGTTCCAGAATCATTGACTCACTTTCTATTCTGTTCAATATTACTGTTTTAAAACTTTTTAAAAAAATCTATACAATCAAGGCAATGGAGCAATTTTAAAATCGAATGTCAGAGTCCATTATTTTTTTTAATTATGCAATTCCACAAACCTCAAGTATTTATTTTGTGCAAAGCGTTATACTAGGCACCCTAAGATAAAATGAAGAATTCAAGACCAATTAATTTAAGAGAATTAACACTCTCCCATGATTTAGTCAGGAAGAGTCCAGTTATGGAACTCTAATTAGATTAACCTTCCATTTTGGTCTAGAGACATTTTATCTAATTGAGCCTGCTTAATGGGGCCATTCTGAAATTTATCAAGGAACTTTCCATTAATAGAAGTTTACTAATTTTCTTTACTTCACATTCTGTCTTTCACCAATGAGATAAATGGATTTAGGTTCCACCAGCCCATCCAGAGTGCCTACACTGAACCAAGCCCAGTGTTGTTGACACAGGGTCTTGCATTTAACCTTCCAAGTTTGGAAAAGTTTGTCATGGAGATCATTCGCCTTACTATTGGTGATTTTCCTGTTGGTTGTTGAGACTAGATCACTGAATCTTGGCATGGATTCCCCATCAGCAACCTTCTTAAGCTGAATCTACTATTCTTCTAAATGTAAACTTCAGGTTTGTACAGCTCCCCACAATAATTCCTCTTCTATTTTTCATTCTTCGTACTTAATAACAACCTTTTAGGAGGAAGAAACTCATAGCAGTTACTTTATACTAAAGTGTGAGAATTACAAACAGGATACAGCATTGACCAGGCAGAAAGATATTAAAAGACACAAGTACTGTAAAAGAAGTTGAGAAAAGAATTGCATTTACTGCAGATTCAAATGTCTTTTAAACACTTCATTATGGAGAAAATGACTTCTCAAAAAGATATCTTCAAGTCTAAATCTCACCCCTAGAAACCATCTGGTCTCTACAACCCACATGCCCAATTAGCAGTGTGAAACTGCAACCACCAGCACTACCTTTCACTGTTGAGGAAAATGTAGTGAGAGGATGTAGACATTTCCATGGGAAAAGAAAGAGAACCAGAAGAAGCAACTATGGTGAACTCCCCTTATATAAACAAAGAATGTTTTTGTGAAATAAATGTAAGCTTTTGCTAGAAGGAATTCCAGTTAGAATGTAATCAGAAATGGCAAAACCATTTCAATATCATAACAGTAATATTTTCTAACTTTATTAGCACTGAGGTACAAAGCCAAACATGGAGGGGGAATGGTAAACAATAATTCCTGAAGTTAAACAGAGAAAGTGATTCTGTGAGCTCAGTGTTGAAAGAGAAAATTTAAATATATAATATTTTTGTTTAAATAGAATAGTTGCTATGACTTCCACTCAGGGATAAAATTACTTTTCCTTCTCTCATTACAAATTCCTATATAGAGATGCTGTTCAGTTGCAATAGGCATCACATTTTTATATTTCGATAAATCCATCCCATTGAATGTGATCCCCATTTCAGATGTGATTAGGAAATCCTACATTGGAAAGATAGTTTTTACAGACTTTTTTTTTAAAAAACAAATATGCACCATAAGCATTTTCTGGTGATGAGTGCCTGAAGCAACCCTAGTAGCCCTGTCAATCAGTAGGCCAGTGAATAGTTAAGGCAGAGAAACTGTGAATAAATTTAGCCTTCCTTGAGAACAGATACGCTCTCATTCACACAAACTCAAATTTATCTTCTTCAACTCTCTGCACCATCCTGACCTCTGGAATTGACCCAGGTCCACTGAGCAGTCAAACAAACTGCAATCTCTCGTTATGGGTGCTGACAGCTTGTTCAGCTTACTTCACCAACCAAATTTAATGGATTGTCCTTCAATGTTCTTTCCCTCGGTATACTCCTTTCTATAGGTCCTTGCATTTGACATGCTTTAGAAAAGGATTTTTCTAGAAAAAAAAACAAGTCAGCAAACCCTTTCAGTCAAAAAACCATGAACAAATTTAGCAAATAGTATGTTCATCATCCTGAAGTGTTATCACTCAAGAGAGGCCTTGAATGCTATTAATAAAATAATACCCTCTGAAGAGAGGCCTAGCTTGCACAGACATTCTTCTAGGGACTCAAATTTAGTAATACAGAAAAGGCATATTCCCTTCATAGGAAGGTCATGGTTAGTAAGTCTGAGTCACATTTTACTTACCTTTTTTCTCTATATGCTGATATGGTACTAGATTCTCTAGGACAAACAGAACCTGTCCTTTACCTGCATTATAGAAATGCCTAGTGAAAAAAAAAAAAAAAATCCCGTACTGACCTTCACATTCCACATGGAAAAGGTTTGTTCCAGGAGTGCAGTTAAAGTGTTTTGGTTGACTATAGGACATTTTAGAAGAAGCTACTATAATGATTCTTCAAGTTTGGTTCCCAGACTAGCAGCATCAGCGTCACCTGCAAATTCAGTAGAAATGCAAATTCTCGGGTCTTACCTGTGATTCTAGCCCAGTTGATTCCAACGCACACTCCTCAAGTTTAGGAACTCTTGATCTATTATACAGTCCCCGTGTCGTCAGGAAGAGCTGATGCCATCCCCTGTTTACCTCCTTCCAGGAAAGATGCTTAAAAGCTTTAATAGTAGGTTCTTTATATGCACAATATATTTAAATATATGGGCAGGAATGCCCACTATTCACACTTAAGATATTACTTGAAGGGAAAATTCATCCTTAGAAATATTCTTTTCTGGTATAACTGAGCTTCTAGCAGTCTCTTAAATCAGAGATTTCTAATCAGCTTTTCAAGTACTGTTAAAAACCAACACCTGATCTGCTTTGCCTGACCATCCCAGGGCCTAGAAAATGACCTTGAACACCTTTCTCTTTATTGATTAGCTCTGGCCCCTTTGCCTTAATGATAAGCTGTTGTAAAACAGTACTGAGTTGCACTTAAAGGCATAGTCTTCTGGTTTAAAGGGTAGTTGTGGACTGACTGAAATGAAACTATCACTGGTTATGAGTGATGTTTGGCTTTAGAAGGAGATATACTCAAAGTTTCATGTGGCTCATAAAGCCTGGAAACCACGGCCAATGCAGAATTCATCCTAAGGCCTCTGGAGGGTCCCTAGTTTGAATTGGTACAAAACTGGGAGTATAGAGGGAGCAAGTGTCAGCTTGTGAAAATGGTTTAGAGAAAGGAATTCACGATTGTTGGTTACGTATGTGTGTATGTGTGTGAGTACATTTCTTTAAATCTATCCTGAAAATATCACATTCGTGAGTATATAAAACATCCATATGTATTGTGATCCTTCCATTTGAATCAGAAAAGTAATTCAGAGCCTTTAAAAAGAAGCCTAAAATGTAAGCACAACATTGATATTCTGGAAAGAAACACTATAACTGTCTGTCTTAGTTTGTCAGAGCTGCTATGACAACTACAAACTGGTTTTAGCTCAACAGCAGGAAAGAGCCAAGCTTGTCAGATATTTTGGAATGGCTGTTCTTTTTCAGAAACTAGAACAAGTGATGCATAATACTGCATTCTACCTGCTTCTCTAAAAGCTGTGTTTCCTCTCCTGTTTCTGGCCAAAGCACTTTGGTGCATTTTCCATGTCTGAGAACATTTCCTCATTGGCTCTTTCCCTATAGTCCAATTCCTCTCAACTCGATCACCCAGTGGCTCTAGCTAAAGTACTGTCCCCACTTCCTCTATCTCCTCATTAATGTACATGTTCATTTGCATTTGCATATTCCGTCTTTTATTCAATTAAAGCTTTATAAGTTACTTCTTAGAATAATCACCAATATCAGACCTCTTGGGTGACGGGAAGGGCATCCTTGCAGTGAGAGGGGCTGGGTCAGAGGTACTGAAACCCACTCAGATCCATCAGCAAGATCCAGAGCCTTGACATCCGCCCAGACCTTTGTGGCCCAAGTGGATTTTTACAGAAACTTTTGCGCCCAAGGTAAAGTTACAGTGGTGGCTTGCCTTTGCCCACAACACATGGCTTGTGATATTGGCTCAAGTCTTAAAATCTTGAAACAAACCTAGACTACAGATTTCTCTCAGAAGGCTAAGGGAGAAAAGTTGCACATCCTAAAGGCCCTTTTCTTGTGGTACATTAAAAGGGCCTTGGTAATAGAAGGTAACAGATAATTGTTTTTAATCCCTCAACTGCCTTGCCTTTCAGTGCCATTCATGGTAATTTTCGTAGGACACCGGTGTAATTCAACACTATTCTAATAAGCCATAATACTAATTGTTGGCATAACTGTTATTACAATGGGACCTCCCCTGGGTTTCTTCTATTAGTTTGTGTAGACGGTGGAACGCTCACACTGAGGAAACATTTGGAGCTTCCTAGGCAAGGGCAGGACAAGAACTAGCACACTTTACCTTCTCTGTATATGTACAAAACACTGCTCGGTGCTCCGGGGAATATTCCAAGAGAAGACAGGAGAGAAGAGAGAATTCAGGTAGGAAACAAATTTAGAACTTCTCTCCGGCCTTGTTCTGGTTACTGATGGCAGTTCTTTCCCACTGAAGAAGTTTGGTGGATACTTTCAATGGTAAACCAAACTCATCCCTGGCGAGCACAAGAGAACATCAAAAGAGACAAGGGTGGCAAACCAGTGTGCCACAAACCTCCCCTCCCTAAGAGGTGATCATGAATTCCCCAAGCGAGGCAAAAATAGAAAGAATGGCCCATTTGCATCCTGTAGTTACAGTTTAAAGACTCTTTACAAATAACTTTCAAAGACAGAGACAGAGAGAGTGGGAAGAAAAGAGAGGGGAAAATGGAGAGAAAAAGATCTTACCTTGAAAAGCAAAGAAAGCAGTCCTAATGCTCTTCATTGTTCACATGACTAATGCTATTTTTTAAAGTAACTTCACTGCATTTTGCAATTCCTGAGTGGCACTATGTCAGTAATACATTTGGGTACTTGACTGAATTTTTCAGTTTTTATTCTTTCATGCCAATGAATGTAATCTCAAAGACTTACCATTGTGAGTTCCCGCACGCGCGCGCACACACACACACACACACACATAAAGGATATGCCTCATATATTACTCATATTGTGGGAAACACAATGTATAACATTTAAAAAGATTCCAGTGGATCCTTTCAGTGTTTTTCAGTGACACAATTTTGTGGGGGAATAAAGGTACACATATCCTCTTTACTATCCACATTGTTACAATTATGATCTTAAGCAACATTGTTAGAAATGTTTGTGTAAAATATCTTCTCTGGTATCAATGAATCAATATACTTTAAAGTTTAACTTTCAAAAAGAATATGTGCTAAACTCATATATTTTTATATCTGTGGTGTTTTCAAGTGTAGTGAACAAGTGATCTTACACCTGATATCATCAAGAAGGAAACTGGCCTAAAATAAATGTCAGAGGTGGAGGAAGTTATTTATAAAGACTTCTGCCAAAGACCATTGTTTAATGATCTGTAAAATGTAGACTAACTTCTTTTCTTATGCATATAATTGTAAGAAATGTTCACCCTATCCTCTATCTTTTGAAAGTCAATATTTTTTATCTCTAAGGACCAAGGAAAATATTTTTTAAGCCAATGTAAAACACAGAAGCCTTGGAAATGAGAGCTAAACCAACTTGGACCAATTGGAGAAGGCTAGATTAGAATTCCGCCATCCGACGTTCAATTTTTCAGTCTTTCCTAGAGTTCTTACCCTGTCCTAAATTACAATTGGGTATTTTAGCTAATCTTTCCAAATTGAAGGCGCCAATATTAATGACAGATCTTGTCTAATAAATGTTCCCTTTCAAGCCGACATGGATTGAAATTACTGTCTAATTTTCCCGCCTAGCCATTTCATGTAAGTTAACTCAGAAGTCTGACCATATGTTAACCTGTTCCCAAAAGGTTAACAGGCAATGTGCGCCAAGGATATTTAATTCGTGCAGTCAGCAAGAACTAGCCATTTTAAAAATACATTCAAATGTTTTGTAAATGAAATTTTTTGATTCCTATAGTTTTGTTCAAACTGTTAACTTTTGAGAGATTAGCTCTTATTTGAATTTTAGAAGTAATCTGTTATAAATTACATATTGCTTTGTTGACTCTGTGATTCAATGTACACTCAGCCATATTCCTGGGGGAAAATATCAATCCTATTGACTTTCTTGGCATGAGCCAGAGATTTGTAGTTTCTTTAAGGACTGCAAGTGTGAAGACAAGAAACACCTAAATGAAATGCTACTGAAGAGATCAGAAACCTACTGTATAAAATGTATTTTTAAAATCTTAACATGTATGTGATTTACACTGCCTGTTGATCTAGTCTCTGTGAAATAACCACAGCATAATATTTGTTAAGACTCCAAAACACCAAATATTTGTGAAGTTTGTATAGCACCATTGTTATAATATGTGATTTCAAATGGTAAGCATCTCTGTTGTAACCATGTGAACCCACAGAAGAATAAATTCCTGCTATTATGTACAACCAGCTCTCAGAACTGAGATTTCCTGCAGCTGCTGTTTCACCAATAAATAAGAATTGATTGTGAAAAACAATTTTTAAAGAATTGAGTTTATGATCACTGTGCATTTTATTAACGAATGAATTCAGAGTTTTATTTTTTACGAGAAATGCTCTCTCAGCCAGTAAATGCAACTGCTGACTTCAACCATACTATCATTTCAATGGTTTCTATATTCTTGATCTAACTACCAAAAAATGGAAGCTTGTTGCAAGGTGTGTCCTAACAAATGTACAATAAATGACTTTTCCTGCATGCTGCCTGAGATATGTTATAATTTGAAATGTCTTATCAAAAAATTATATATTTCGTAACCCAGAATTGAACTACCAATGTTTCTCATGTGTATAACCAATGGTATGTTTATGTCAAAATCAGAAGCATTGTCTGTCATACATGTATGTCATATGTGACATTTAATCTTGTTAAACTGTAACCCATAAAGCATTCATTGCCTGACTAGTCAATTCTGTACAAATCATTGTCTTAACTGTTTTCCTAATTTTACCATATTTCCTAATACTGAAATATAAATGTTTGTAAATTATCCATTCATTATTTTGTCAACTTTTATGTATCTTCAGTAGGACTCTGATAATTAAACTGGAACAAAGGAGATCAAAGCTTTACCCTGTCATATTCCAGTCCAGGCTCCAGGGACATTTTAACTTATGACAAAAATTCATTCATTCATTCAACAAATGTGTACGCACCTCAATTGTGAATCAGGCCCTATATCAAATAATGGGAAATTCTAAGAACCAGAGAAATCACAAACCTATATCCCCCAATGAGGACTTCTGTACTCTCCCTAAACCATTCTCCTGAAATTTCCATGGAGTTATGAAATTATTTTGTTTCTCCTGTGTTATAGCAAAGATTGAAATTATCCCCATTAAAGTCTTGGATTAAGATATGGTGCATTTGGCCCAGGAAAAATGCAATTAATTAAAATAAAACCCAATTTAAGAGATTTGTCCCTAATACTGGAAGAAACAAAAGGTCCTCTCTTGAAAACTGTACATTGTGTCTGTTTCAAAACATTATCCTTAAAATTCTTTGCTATACATAAATGCAGCCTCATATCACTTCCTAAAATGATGCCGCTGCTGGTGATCAAGGAATTCTGTAAAAGAGGAAGAAAATGCTGATGAAACTATAAATACCCCTCCACAGAATACCGCAGAAGGAGGACGGGAACCCATCCGAGATGTTTTCTCAATGACAGATGTCTTAATAAGTACCATGTCTGTCTACCACATTTAAGTGCTTGTGCACATACACACAGAGACAGATTCACATCTCCCACCACTTTTCCATTTTTCTTATTTAAAGAGATATTCCCACTGCTTTTCAAAGGTGAGTTGTGGCCATGACAGAGGTGAGTCTTTGATCCATCCAAGTCAGATGGCAGGAGAGCTGCACCCTCTCAGAGTGAAGCCCTGAACACCAAGGCAGATGAATAATTTGGAAGAAGCATGAAACCTTCTGGTCCCTACCGTTATGGAGCCTGGAGTGATGAGATTGATAAGTAGCCTCTGCCTTGACCTTGGTCAAACACAAATTAATTTTTGCAGGGCTTGAAATTCCTCTGACCATGTTAAAAACAATAGCAACTTGCCATTCCCATATGTATTCATAACTCATTCATTTGCTATAAGTATTTTCCAAACACTGGAGTTGAGATTAGAGCTATACATACACCCTCACTTGCACAAGACAAGACAGGGCCCCTCAATGCTGGTTTGGGGAGTCAGACAACTCTGGATTCAAATCCCAGCTCTACCTGTGTAATCTTGTGAATTTCCTTTACTATTCTGAGCCTCAGTTTCCTTGTTTGTAAAATGAGACTAACGGTGCCTACTTTTTGGATTGCTGTAAGGATTAAGTGCCTAGCACAGTGCCAGATACTCATGAATCATTCAGTAAATGTTAGTTGGTATTTTATGTCCTATATCTCAAGTTCTCTTAACCATGTCTTCCAAATTGAAAGATGAAAAACACAAATGAGCTAAATTCTAACTCTCTTTGTTGTAGTAGCTTTAGCCAACATTTATTGAGTGCCCACCATCGACCAGGCAATGAATGTAGTAAATACTTTACCTGGATTCTTTCCCAGATCCTCACAAAAAATATTATTAAAGAGGGATAATTTTCATCCCTTTTAACACATGAGGAATTTGAAGCTTAGAAAAGTTAAGTACCTGCACAAAGTCACATAGCTACTAAGTGGCAGAACCAGAATTAATTTAAGTCTATCCGACTACAAAGCTCAAGCTTGTTGTAATCATTGTGTTACTCTCCCTCTCTTTATCAACCTAGAAAGTATCTATTTGGTTTGAGAGAATTCCCAAAATGACAAAAAATAGTGGTGAATATCTACCAATAAAGACAACCTATGCAACCACCATGATCATCCATCAAAACTTCCATCTGGATTTGATGTACAACAACATAGTAACAATCCTCCTACATCATCATTATCATAGATCTTATAATTTGTGATAAGAGATTACAGAGAATATCAAATCAGAAAAGAGGCTTTAACTAATATCCCCAGATGTAGGGAAGCACACTAAATAAGTTTTTCATGCCTCATCAAAGTCACCTTGGAAACAGCTATTCAGCATCACCCTTCAATATTCCAGACAACCATGAAATACCAATTTATTTATTTATTGCTGTTTTTCCCTAGCTTATCTATAGATACCTGAATTAGGAACAAAAATGAATCTAATTTCACTCACAAACTGACAATTCAATATTATTCTCCTTTAATAAAGCAAGTTACAGGGTTATGCAGAAAGATAACCACAAAGACATTGGCTGTGGTAGGTAACCCATGAATGGGAACAATTACCAAAATGGGCGTGCATTATACCAAGAATTCTCCCTTATTGCAAATGATCGCTTTGTCCTAGGAGTACCTATGGCACTGGCACTGGTGCAGCACTGTTTGCATCATCTGTGAACAGCTGTGATTTTCCAATTGGGCCTAGTCTCTGTCCTAGTTGAGGCATCCAGAAAGGGAAAGACAGTATACTCAGATCCAGAGATTTACCAGTAAACTGTTATTTTCCTTTCATTTAGACCCCAATAATTGAGCATGTTTCAGTGTAGTCTCCTAGGATCTTACAATTCTACAGGTTTATAAATGTGGAGCCATAATGTCCCTTCCTAGGATCTGTCCTCAGCCATTCAGTGGCAGATGAGATTTCACTGCATTTCAAGGGATAATGGTGGGCACACTGCAAATATGCAATTAATGAAAGTTCATATTGGAATCTGCATTACCATATTAGCAAGGTCCTTTCTAAGTGCCTCTGACTCCATATCTCATCTATTAGATGAATATAGAATGTCACGAAATATTTTCAATATGTCAAATTCCAAAATGATGAGTCTATAATATGTGAAGGGGTGCTAGGGTGGTCCCAGGCATGTTCCATCTCTTGAAATGAAATCATTATATCTGAGCTGTAACATTGGCCTTTGTGACCAAGGATCTGAAATTGTAGAGAAATTTTTATTTTCTTATAGCAATGAAAAATGATTTAAATGAGCTACATGCAAAATGGATTAATTCTAAGTCCTTTTTCTTACTACATATCTATATCTTTATATATAAATGTATAGATATTGAAAAATCTGGTAATATATTAAAAAATCACTATATGTGTGTGTGTGTGTATATATATATTTTTTACAAGTATAATAAGAGCTCACACACAAACTAGAAAAAAATACAATGAAAGGTCAAGCCCTCATCAAAAAGCTTCAACTGTCCTGACAACTCTTTTGATTTTACTTTATGAGTATAAGAAATACTGCTTTTTTTTTTTACAAAAAATAAAAATTTAAAAAACAAAAATACCATGCTGAGAGGGCTACTTCTATCCTACATTAGTGGGTTGTAACTTTATTTATACTTTAATACAAGAACACTTGATACAAGTACATTACACTTTAATACAAGTACAAATATACTTTAAGATAAGTACATTTTTAATGAACTAAGGTGAATAAAGGCACAACTAAAAACTGTAAAAAAACAAAAAAACAAAAAAAACCCTAAACAACTTTCTTTGGTTACCATGAGAACTAGAACTAGAGGACAAACAACGAAGCAAGTTTCCCAGAGGGAAGAAAGCATGCAGCCATCTGTTTTAAAGTTCTAGCCAACAAATTCCAAGCATATGTAAGTCCCAGCCCTAAAGAAGCCAAGAGTTAAAGAGGCCAATGAAAAATCTTGTTCTCGGTTAATCTGAGGGCACTCAAGTTTAGAGGAAATGTGATAAGAAATGAGGCAAAAATCACGGTTCTTGCTGTTACTGATTACAGAAATTCTGTATTTTAGTACCTAAAGCCACATGATTCTTCATCCCTCTCACATTAGTGAGGGCTCCCACTAAGCCAGGATTCCGTAAATTCCAGAGGAAAAGTGAACTCAATTTCACAACTAATCTCCATCTGTTGACAAACCAGAGCATAGTGATTCCTCTCAAACATCATTCCCTAAAAGCTTTTCCATTCGCTAGGAATAAACAAGCAGGGTGACTGTGTCTTTCTGAAGATGACTTGAAGCAAAATCCAGATGTAGGTTCTGTTCATCAAGAGACTCACTCGTGACACAAACCAAACCAATTAAAATACACACACAAACACACACACAAAGGATGCAAAAAGGACAATGACAAGACCAAGATGAGGTGGAAACATCCACAGACATGCCAGACTCTTTAAGTTCACCCCACAGGGAATTTCATTTTACTTCTCAGAGGAAGCCTGAGGCAGAGTAATATGTTTTAATGTTTTATTGTCACCGGAGGCAGAGTTTCCACTCTGTACAGTGAGAGAAGCAAATAACCAGATCACTAACCTTCCTTACAACATTAAAGTCCCGTGAGTCCAAGTGTCACAGTATTGTAGTTCCCTAATGCCTAATATTACTCCAGAAGGGCAGTCCAGAGTACTGGCTAAGAGCAGAAATTCTGGAGACAGACC
Organism: Choloepus didactylus; assembly: GCF_015220235.1. Taxonomy (NCBI): domain Eukaryota; kingdom Metazoa; phylum Chordata; class Mammalia; order Pilosa; family Megalonychidae; genus Choloepus; species Choloepus didactylus. Next base: position 52,136,380 of record NC_051323.1, read on the forward strand.
ACCTGGCTCTCCTAAGCTGTGTGATTGTGCCAAGTTATTTACTTTCTCTGTGCCTCAGTTTCCTCATCTGCAAAATGGGGAGAATAATAGCACCTACCCCACGGTGGTGCTGTAAGGATGAAATGAGTTACTATCGCAAAGCCCTCAGGAGACTATTGTGTTCATCTTTACTGCTATCACTGCCTGTAGCTGCAGAGCTGCCGTTGGCCCCATTTGCTCGCCATCCTTACCGAAGTATGACTCAAGTCTTACTGCACTGGGAGAGTCATAGAAAACAGAAGCCACCGAGACATAATTGGGAAGAGGCAATAGAAAAAAATTACTAAAATCAAAGAAACTGGTCATGGACACTGAAACTGAAAGGGTTTATTTTAATATAGAATAAAAGGAGATAAGTCTCAAAGTGGGGGATCTGTAGTAAAGAAGGAAACTTTCGGTGGGTCGCAGTATCGATACAGTGACAGTGATGCCTGCTAAAGTACTAGTAATTTCCACTTTATTACTGTATTATAAACAATCATAATATCAATAATTAACTTTTAATAAGTTTCAGCCACAGCTAGGCATTTGGTATGTAATATCTCATTCAACCCTCACAAGAAAACTCATGAGTCAAGTATTATTATTAACTCCACATTTCTAATAGTAGAACTTGAGAATTAAAAACAAGTCACTGATGCACGAGACTTGCATAGCCAAGCAATGCAGAACATCAATGCATGAGCTGCTGACTCAGAGGCTGTAGGGACCCACTGTGCTGCCCTAACTCCCACTCAGGTGAGCAGACACAGGTTGAATTCTGTAAAAAACCAAGTGTTGAACTGGATGGAAATCGTAACAGGCATTAAGAGATCTGCTCCTGAAATTTTCTCTTCGGTTCTCCTCCTTGTAGATTTCTTGTGTGTTATTATGTTAATAGTCTTATATTGTCTACCTCCAGCAATAGCTGCAAACTCTTATTCTTCCATAGCCTTAATGAATCTACTGCATGCATGCAAAAAGCACTGTTCCAGAAAGTTGCATAATTGCAGGACAAGCCCTCTGCTATGGGCAGAATACAAGTAATACTTATATTATGGGTCAAAAAAAAAAAAGAAAAAATACCACACGTTGAAATACTGTAAATCATGCTTAACTTTCCCACATGGGGAAAAAATGTGAAAAATGGGTGGATTAGGTTCATAACCACAAATATTTATAGTTGATAAAGCATTACATTTCAGAAGACTGAAATGCATCTAGTTTTCTAAGCTAAAATTCAGAAAGTTTTCTGAAATGTATATAAATGATTTTATCAGCAAAACCAACTACTTAATTGTAGAAATTATGTTGAATGTGACATGCATCATAGAATACTTGAAAATTTTCTTATAAATTCCTTCCGAGTTCCTTCAATGTTTTTAATGCAGCAATTCAGAATATGAAACAAAATATTCAATGTGTTCACAAAATTCAGGAAATATATTTACAAAACTTTTTGAATAACCCTGAGGAAAAATGCAGGGTCAACTAATCACACAAGGAAAATTGTACGCTGTCCTCTTTGTCCCACTGTAACAACATTGTAAATGTGCACTGTATCCATGGGTTGATATAAGAGATCAACCCATTGTTCAACATTGGGATTAATTTCCTCCAACTTGAAAGATGATGAAACATTTATACTCTACATAAGAGAAATCCCTTGGGACTAACATGCATTTAATTGGGAAAATGTTTTAAGGATAATTACTTTGCATCTAAGACCACCTATAAGAGTTTAGGACTAAATCTATTATGACCAGCCTAGGGCATTTCCTGTTGATTTACTCATAATTAGAAACATTTAATAAACTATTGTCTTTTTGTAACTGATTAAATAGAATTAAAGACGAATTGGAAGGTTTTAAAACTAACAGAAAATGTGATTTACTATTTTTTCCTCATCTGCCAGAATATAGAACTATTTCTTGACTTTTTCTGGGGGTCATCTTTACCAAATTGCCATTTTTATTCATTCAGAAGTTACTCAGAAAATTAACTCAAAGTCTCAATGACAATATACTTGACTTAGAGTTGGCACTCATGTATGGAATGGAGGGATCAATGAGTGGACGGATGGATAGAAGGTCCAGAGAAGGTCAGGATCTAAAGACTAACTGGGACTAACTATGGTGGACCAAGCTACTGGGGACTATTTCAGTCCCAAGAAATTACACCAGTGGTTTTCAACCCTGACCACACATTAACAGTGCCTGGGAAGTGTTTAGCATAAACACTTGGCTCAGGACTCACTTACTGACCACAAATCTTTGGGGGCTGTTTTGGGGGTTGGTGGAGCTTAAGTATGGGTATTTTTCAAAAGTGTCCGAAGTTGCCATACTCTGCAAATAAAAATGAAGGACATCCAGTTACGTATAGATTTCAGATAAACAATGAATCATTGTTTATCTAATAATAATAAAAGTATATTAGTTTCCTAGGGCTGACATAACAAATGACCACAAACTGGGTGGCTTCAAACAATAGTTATTTATTCTCTCCCAGTTCTGGAGGCTGGAAGTCTGAAATGAAGGTGTCAGCAGGGCCATGCTTCCTCTGGAAGCTTTAGGGAAGGACTCTTCCTTGCCTCTTCTTAGTTTCTGGTGGCTCCTGGTGAGCCTGGCATTTCTGGGCTTGTTGCATCACTCAAGCTCTGCCCCCATTATCGCACATCCTTCTTCCCTGTGTGAGTCCCCTCTACCTATAAGGACACCAGTCTTTGGATTTAGGGCACACCTATCCAGCACCACCTCATCTTAACTTGATTACATCTTCAAAGACCCTGTTTCCAAATAAGTTCACATTCTGAGGTTCCGCATGAACATGAATTTTCAGGGGATACTGTTCAACCCACTACAGTGTATTTCATGGGACATACTTACACTAAAAAAATTGTTTTTGTTTATTTGAAATTCAAACCTAACTGGGAGTCCTGCATTCTACCTGGCAGTCCTAACCCCAAGTGATTCTGGTGTGTGATATTGAAAACCACTGAAATGAACTAAGTTAAGACAAGTGGGTCAAGTATGACATCAAACAATTATGACAGCAGCATGACCAGGATGTCCAGGACACCCAGCATTGGGTAAATGACAGTGGAGGCAAGTGTTCAGAAGTCCCTGGGAAGACTAATGGAGTCAAAGCAAAACCCCAATTTCAGAGAAACTGGGACATAAGATAAGGAACCTAGGCAGAAAAGACAAGGTTTTGATGGTCAGAACACCGACAGAAACTGACTTAGAAGGTGAGAACGGAATTCATACTTGGGAAAGATACTTGACTCAGCCACCAAATTATGGATCCAGGATCCCTTGTGTTTTCTTTGCTGAGTGATGAATTCATTCCAGAGTCCAGGGTGCATCTTCCTGATGACTAAAGTGGTTGAACGTCTTTTCATGGTCTTTGGCAACTTGGATAGCCTCTTTTGCAAGTGTCTGTTCATCTATCGCCCATTTTTCTGATGGCTTCCCTTTTAAAGTAATTAATTAAGCAAGCTTTCTTATTTACATGTAATAATTATTAGATTTTTTAAACATTTATTTGAAGGTGATCATATCTCGCCCCCACACTCAGTAAGCAATTTCATATAACATCTCAGTAAAGAGGTTGAGAACTCATCATACTCCTTAGACTCACTATTGAGATCCCTCTTAGTTTTTCCTAGGATTTACAGTGATAGTTATCAGTTTTCACATTTTTGAAATGTGACATTCCAAACATACTGAGGTGCACTAGAGAAAGGACCTATAACCTTTTAATATCAAAGTCAATTGAGGCGCAAAAGATGACTCGTTTCTCTTCCCACTCTCACTCCAGGTCATTCAATATCCTTCTAAAACATGCTCTCTCTTTCCTTTCCTTTAACTCATGCCAACATCTAGCCTTCCAGGTGCCAGAGGTCCCTGCTAGACTTCTGCTGGCTCAACACTGCCCACACCTGCCTTTGTACTGAAGCTTAGGCAAATGGCCCAAGATTAATCCTCTGCTGTGACTGGGTCCTCACCTGGCATTATCCCTGCTCTCCTCTACCACAGGCCTGTTTGAAAAGTTGGCTTTAATCATCTGTTCCCACTGCCTCCCTGCCATTACACAAGGTAAAGATTTTCCTGCAAATTACCCCTCGGTCAAGAGGGAGTCACATTTATCCATATCCTTACACAGTCCCAGAAAAGATAGACACAATCTCTGTAATTTTATTTGGAACAACAAAGTATCTTTTGAGTTAGACATGTCAGCCTGAAATGACCACACTCAATGTTAGTTTGGACATTTATAGAGATCACATGACAGATTAGGTTGTAGGAAATTAAAAAAAAAAAAAAAAAGAAATAGTATAAAGATTTAGTAATTATTCCTGGGGTCTGAGGTCATAACTGGGAGTTCCAGATGTCACTGTAAATAAGCCTTTTGAAGATCTTTTGAAAAAAATCAACATAATGATATGTTATGTCATGATTTCACAACTACACACCCATAAAATAAATGAAAATGAAGGGTATCTGTGGCTAGGAATAATGAATTCCAGTGAAAGCATCATACACAAATTCAAAAGAGGCTCTCTTTCCAAAACTTAGATAGAAATGAAGATTACATTCTCTGGAAAACTGTTAGATGGTTCAAAAGTGCTCTATTGACGTTACTGCTAATGCTGAATATTTTATGTGTTTAAATAAAATTATTTATGAAACATGAAGATAAAAAAATACTGAATTACTAAGTAATACTCCATAAAATGTTGTTTGGGTATATATATGTAACTGAATGAATTAAAATAAATGTATTTTGACTGATTCATTTGCATCCTGAAAAGTTCACCTATTCCAGTTGATCAAAACCTTGTGTGCCTGTCATATTTCCCATTGAGACAAAGGGGAAACACTTGATTTGGAGTCTTTTCATACTTGGGCTTGTGTATTAGTTATATGAGTTCCCACCGCCCCACGTATTCACAGAGTTACAAGAACTGAGCCCCAGGAAGAGGGTGTTACAGTCAAGAATATGATACAGAGTGGTGAATGGGGAGGGTGGACGAGAACCCAGGCATCTATTTAGTTCCTGTGACTAGGAAGGAGGAAGCCATTTTAGCCAGGGAGGAAAATCCCAGCAAAGTCTCGGAGACAGGAATAAGTGTGCTAGGAGTAGACAGTAGAGAGGACAGTAAATTGAGAGGATCGATAGAATGGTGGGAAGAGAACAGAAAAGTTAGAAGATTATTTTTTTCCCAAAGAACTGTTTTATTTTTCTTATGTGTTGGACATGTGGTTTCCATTTCTTTTCCTTTGTGAACCAAATCCCCCTCCACCCCATAAAGCATTGCCAGGTTTGCCAACCATGGAGTTCTCCCCTCAGCAACAGGTAAGGACTGACTCCGGTTGGTCGCTGGTAGTGCCCTCTTCTCTGGGCCTGGTTATGGTGTGTCACATGATCCAAGAGGGCCAATGAGAGCCCTTCTTGAGAAACTCTCTTTTCTATGGGGTAAGAGAGCAGGAATATTGGCCATGGTTCATTGGCTGTGTTTCCTGGCCACATGGAGGGAGCTCATCTGCAGTGAGAGAGAACAAAGGTAACACAGAGAGAAACAGTGAAGGAGGACATTCTTCTTTTAACTTCTTGTTCCAGCTGTTCCTGAAAGTCTCCCTAGACCTCCCAGTCATATGAGCCCCTAAATTTCCCTTTTTATATAAAGCCAACCAGGAATCTTACATGTATATTGAAGAAAGCATAGACAATGAAAAAGAAAAAAACTGTAAGTCAGCCACAGGCACCATCCAGAGATGAGCACACACACATATGTACACTCAATTGCACTTGGAAGTATACCATGTCATAACAGATTTTTTTTACTAACATAGCATAAATTTTACTTTTAATTTTGACCCTGATATTAACCAGAATGAGCCATCTTTTTAAATCTCTGGTTATCAATCTTTGCATCTGTCAAATAAATACTTTGGAATTAAAGCATTAAGATCCAATAGGGTTGGGTAAGTAAAGGGGAACCAGCTGATAAAAGATGTCAAATGCCAGGTTAGACGTTTGGAGAGCAGTGAACCACAGTGGACCCCTAAGCCAGTGTCCTTGACAACTCCATTGTTCTATTTTATTTTTTCCCCTCTCTTAAGTCTCCGTTTGAAATTTTAAATAGTTCCCAAAACAAAGTCTTGCCATTCACTTTCTTTTTTCCCTAGTTTCATGCACGTCCCTGGAAATAGGTATTTGTTTCTCTTATATGAAACGGAGCTTGTTATATCTAAGCCATGGCTGAGACCTTGGCTCTGAAGAGAAGGCATTTCGAAAGCTCCGTATTGCTGTTATTCCTACTGCTTTCACAGACTTAGGTCTAGACTCTTATTAAAGATGCTCCCTTAAAACCAAGTAAAATTGAGAGTACCTCACAGCTAAAATAGCTTCTGTTAGCCTCTTATCTAATAATAGCCTGAATCTGGATTTCCTTTTGGGCACTTCTAAATTTGATTCCTTCTTCCTTTCAATCAGAGAGCTCTCACAGGATGGAGGCAAAAGTAGGTTATTGGCCTTTCATCCATCCTGGGAATTCTAGAAACCTGAGAAGGGATTCTCCCAAAAAGTGCTCTTCAGTATAAAAATTTGCCTGAGGGAAGATGAGTAATCCCATTTATATGGAGCATGGCATTTGCTTCTTCTTACAGTAGATTCCTTTAAGGACATGATTTCTAACAACCCTTCCTGGAACTGGTGGATGCTGTAATGTATGATATACAAACTAAGCCAAGTGATGCCAGACACACAGCCAGGGTCTGCAGTCAGACAAGGTCCTGTATCCCTGCCACAGCCTCCTCCCCATCTGGGTGGCATGGTTTTCTTTTGTCACATGCCACCTTCCCAACATGAGTGACTTCATTTGGGTTAACCTTTAATTAACCTTCAGTGACATCTGGTCTTTAGATCAGTGACTTTTAAAAATTATTTCTTAGCACTGGCACCCTCTTCAAATGAAATCTTTAGATACAGTGATGGAGGAGTGAGAGGTCCCTATCCTTTAGTGCACCTGGCCCACAGGTAATCACCTGCACTGAACTGTGAGGTGCTTCCAAACACTAAGTGGCTCCCCCTGGGGAGAGGGAAGACAACCAATATCTGTGAGCGTCCTCTAAGTGCCCAGGCACTCGCTGGGCATTTATGTTCATTATTTTGTTCATCATCACAGCCACGCAGTCTATAAATACTATCTTCTTTTCTTTTCTTTTCTTTTCTTTTTTTCAATAAACAAAGACACTGTGTCTCACAGAGGTCACTTTCCCAATGTCGCATGGTAAGCAGAAGGCTAGAATTAAACCTTGGTTTGTGACTCTACCCAGATTAAACCAGACCCTTAATTCAGAGAAATTCCTGAGAGAGCACAGAGAAAGGATTGTTATTCTCGCAGACTGGTTCTGTCACAGCTAATGAATGAATCAATGTTTGTTCTGGGGTAATTGCTGACACTCTTCTGCTGGAGGTCTATTGTGAAGGGTTGGAGAAGTTGAGGTGGGGGTGGCAGAGGAGCAAGGGACTTGGGAGCCACATTTGAGCTTCTAAGCAGTGGTTGTTTTTTCCAACCTGCAACACACATTACTGGAAACCACTACTAAGGTTGTCCTTAATTCCTTCTCCTTGTAGATTTAAAGCTGAGCTACTTGTCTGAGCTAACAGCTCCTAGTAGAGGAAGGAGAGCTGTGATTTCATTAAAATGCCACGTGGATGACAAAGAGAAGACAGAAGGAAGATAGCAGCAATGGCATTCTTTGGAGATTGCAATGTACTCAGAGTCCAAAGTAGGCTTGGCCATGTTAGCTCTGCGGGGTGGGTGGTCATGTCAAGATACCAGACAGGGGTGAGACCAGGTGAGGGTCGTTCTTTATGGCGAAATAAAGCAAAAGGTTGGTGTCCAGTTCTTGCCATTAACCCACCACCACCACCACCACCACATATCATATTCTCTCTCTCTCTCTCTCACACACACAGACACACACACACAGACACACACACACACATACACACCAACATACTCTAGCACAAAAGCTTGATATTTTGCCTTTGGAATTCTCAGGATGGTATGTTGACTTTGCCCTGTGCCCTAACATATATAGCTCAATAACTAGGAAAAGGCCATGCTTTTTAGCTTTCAAGAGATAACAGGGAGGTTTTCTAGCAGAAGATAAAACAGTGCTCCTTTCTAACTTACAGGTCTTTGGATGACTCAGGTGACCTTAATCACCCCCATCTCCTAGACCCTTCATGATGCCCAGTAAGGAAATAATGGCAGCAACCAAAGTCAGACTGTCTGTCCCTGCTGCCCAAAGTGAAACTTACATTTCATCACTGCTCCTCTTTTCATTTACTGGGAATTGAAGGAGAAATTGTAATACATGCGTACATGCTACTATTAAATAGAAAGGTAATCTGTGATTCAAATAGAGGAGAAAGACATCAAATTTAGCCAGTGGAAATTTAGTTAAACCAGTGTGGTGGTTTGAAACTTTATTTACCCAAGGAAAACATGTTCTTAAACCTAATCCATTCCTGTGGGTATAAAACCATTGTAAGTGGGACCTTTCGATAAGGCTCCTACAGTTAAGTTGTGACCCACTTCATTCAGGATGGGTGTTAATCCTATTACTGGAGTCCTTTATAAATGGAATGATTTCAGACAAAGAGAGAAAGCCACAGAAGCAAGAAGCTGAAATCAATGAAACACAGAAGAGAAAGGAGAGACTAGTAGAAGCCGTCATGTGCCTTGCCATGTGGCAGAGGAGCCAAGGATCGCTGGGAGTTGCTCTTTGGGAAGAAAGCATTGCCTTCATGATGCCTTGAATTGGGCATTTTCCTGGACTTCATCCATAAACAAATTCCCAATGTTTAAGCCCAACCCATTTCATGGTATTTTCTGGAGCAGCCTAGGAAACTAAAACCATTAGTAAATTCAGGGGAAACTGCAGAACAGATCTTGAGAAAGGAAAAAAAAAAAAAGAGAAATAAGTGAAGAATTATAAACCAATTTAACCCCAATAGTGAAAACAGTCAAGAATACCAAAGGAATCACTCCAAGTAGGGTTAAGGGCCCAGTTAGGGTAGCCCCACGTGCATACCATCCCGCTGCCCTGGTAATTGTACATTCTCCTTATTGTAGTGGGTTTCAGTGAGAAAATGGAAATGAAGAAAACAGTAACGAGGGGATGGAGTTTCACGTATTTTGGTTTGCTCCATCTTGGAGGCAGTTCTGGAGAACTTTGCAATGCAAACCAAGACTATATAAAGGGGTTAATTAGCTCTCCAGAAGAGGCAAAGAGAGACCCTCAGCACTAAAAAGCTGTTGCTTCTGCTGTTTCGGTAGAAGCCATGATAATAATAAATCATGTTTCTACTTTTGCCTAGCTTAATACAGCTTAATGCTGTTTCATGACTAGAAATCAGGAACCCAGCACTAGGCAAATGCAGATGCTCACTCTTGCAGAGCTCTCTTGTCACCCAAATTCCACTTCCTGCCCTTGTCTTCACTCTGGAGATCAGGGCCTTCCCAGTATAGGGCTGTAGAAAAGGATCAACAGTTACAACTGACCAATGATGGTGTGGCCAGGGGCAACCAACCTCTCATGCCAACCTCTCACAAAGAAGGAGATTGGTTGGAGTAGCAGGGGTTAGAAACACTTCTCAAGCAAAACTGCAGCCTGAGCCTTTGTTCAGTGCAGGGATAGGGATAAGAGTGTTTTCAGCAGCTGGAACCTTAATTGCGGGCTGATGCTCTTAGCAGTCCTATTATAGAAAACAAAGTAAGGACCAGACATCAAAAACCAAGATTGCACCAGCTGTGGCCAAGGCTGGCTTTAAATTGTCACCACCAAATTAGCATAAAACATCTTATGAGTCATTTTTCACATACATTTTACATTATCTCTCTTAATCATCACAATAACGCCATGAAGTAGTTACTATTGCCATTTTAAAGATAAGGAATTTCAGATCACTTCTCATAGAAGTTGTGTCATTTGCCCAAAGTCACATAGCTACCAAATAGCAGAGTTGACCTTCAAACTCAGGATTCCAAAGTCAGATGCTATTCCTCTGTTGTGCTCCTATTAAAAACAGCTGCACCCTCACCCCTGCCATTTATGACCCCAAAGGTTAGTAGTCAGCATCAGCTACATGTTCCCGTTTGAAAACTAGATGGGAGGAAAATGGTGTAGGTGGCAGCTGTAGAGAGGATGTGGATGGTGGAAGGAAAGGAGGCAAGTATTGGCTCAACAAACCTCACCAACCTCTGGGTATTTCCAGACCGGCCAACTGGCATTGAGAAATGACTGCCTCAGTGGACTGGGCCCAGAATTTTGACGGATAAAAAAATCATGCCACTCCCAAGTGGTAAAATGGTGCAATATCTGGAGAGCAGCTACTGGAGCAGGATCTAGGCCTCTGGGGAAAATGTAATATTAAATCCTGCAAAAAGAAAGGCATTGGGGAGGTTTAGACTATAAGGAGGAGACAGTTCATTTACAGAGCTGATTGTCTCCACCAGAGACAGAGTGAAGCCAAGGCCCAGAGTCCATGCTCTCTGCCAAGGGCAATCAGAAAGGGTAGGTGCCTCCAGGGGAAAGACAGTATTGGAAGAGGCAGCAAATTTCATTCTTCTGGCAACCCACACTGCAACTTGGCTAATGCTCAAAGTGTCTCAGGAGAGAAGCAGCTGGAGAAATTTGCTTTCTGAAGAAGCAGACTTGCACCCCCACCCATATCCACACTGAGAAAAAAATGCTTTAGCCTAAGACCTCACTATCCCTTAAAAATTCCCATGTTGAGTGGGGGTGGGACTGAGGATCAGGAAAGAGCCCCTTTAAGCCATTGTCTTTAACCCTTTCATGTGATTGAGTTCCTTGTTGAGTTTACAATAGTCAAAATTCATAATTCAACAGATTACCTCTATGATATCTCAGGAGGTAAGGTAGACATTATTATTCACTTTCTACACATGAGACAACTGAGACTCAAAGAGTAAAGTTCCCCCTTTACATGCTTTGTCCCTAGCACGTGTGGTCTCGACTCTATCATGCTGCCAACTGTGAGAGGGGGATTTAGTGCCTGGAGTAGGACTGAACCAGAAGTTGTGACATCTAAAGGGTGGCAGGAAGAAGCACAAAAGGGTCTCTTAAAGCTCCAAGAGTCTGCTTTTTTAAATATCAGCCAGAGAAGGGAAACTTTGCCCCATATTTAGAACCACTGGAGGAGTGATAAACATCTCCCTCTTGTTCTCTGAGCTATGGCCTCACCTCCTCCTGTCTCGACTCCATGCTGTCTCCTCCTATGGGTACCTTTTCCTGACATACCACCCACCCCCATGCTTGGGTAACTGATATCAGGTATCAGACTTGTCCATCCCATAAGGACTCCAGCAGAAGCTTCTCTCCTTTGTATTTTAGTACTGCTGTTGAGGCTGCCATCTCACTTAGATTTCTAATGTCTCTTCTTGGATTCTTATAGCCACAGATTGCTGGGTCCCAAACCCTGAGTTTCTTGTTCAGGACTTCTCAGATAGAGCTCAAGAATTTGCATTTTTTAAAGTTCCCAGGTGATGCTGGTCTGGAGACCACATTTTGAGAACCACTACTCTGAGCTACTCATGCTTTATGGGTGGGCTGCTCCTTACCCCAGGCTTGCCTCAGTGATATGCCTGGGAAGTTGGAGGAAAAGCAAATTCAGGCTGCCTTAAACTGCTTGGGAAATTGAGTGCACATATCAAAATATATGTTTGTCATCTACGTTGAAGTTACCAGGAAAAACTCTTAAAAGAAGTAAATTTATATCTGGACACATAAAACACTCACAATGTGATGTGTATTTCTTATGAGTCAGCTGCAGGTGAATGTGGAGTAATTCTCCCCCAGCTCCACACACCAACTTCTATGATCAAGAGTCCTGAGGGACTGTTCTACGGTCCCCAATGTCCTACAATAACTGAAAGGCCACCTATAATGCCTGCTCCATCTTTCCACCCATCAGAATCATAATATACCATATGTTAGGTCATAAAACAAGCTCAATAAATTTAAAAATATTGAAATCATGCAATATATCTTCCCCAATCACAATGCAATGAAGCTAGAAATCAGTAACAGATGGAGAATGTGGAAATTAAACAATGCACTCTTAAACAATCAATGGGTCAAAAAGAAATCACAAGGGAAATTAGGAAATATCTTGAGGCAAATGAAAACAAAAAGACAACATACCAAAACATGGAACACAGCAAAGGCAGTGCTGAGAGGGAAATTTATAGCTCTAAATGTTTGCGTTAAACAAGAAGAAAGAAATCAAAACAGGGACCTAATCTCACAACTGGAGGAGTTAGAAAAAGAAGAGCAAACTAAATCCAAGCAAGCAGTAGGAAGGAAATAAAAAAGGTTAGAGTGAACAGAAATGACATAGAGAATAAGGAAACAATAGAGAATCAACAAAACCAAAACTTGGCTAAATTTTTAGAGATAAAAAACCCATAGGACTGTACAATACAAACAGTGCACCCTAATATAAACTATGGACTATAGTTCATTGTATAATTATAATAAACTTGTTTCATCAATTGTAACAGAGTTACCACACCCATGCAAAGTAAATAATATGACAAACTATGGGGAGGAGTTTGGAGTATATTAGAACTCTGTAAATCTTTTCTGTAAATCTATAACTTCTCTAATATTTTAAAAATTAAGTTTTAAAAAAAGCAAACATGTTGAGGAGGTGTTATAGCAACTACAGGCTGTGAATGTGGTGGTTAAGACTGCAGGCCTTGGAGTCAGACTGCCTGATTTTAATTTCTACTCTTCAATGTGCAAGCAATTACAACCATGGGTAAATCACTCAACTTTTCTGTGCCTACGTTCCGTCTTTCAAATGAGTCTAACAATACTATCTCCTTTCCCAGGGTGGTTAATAAGGATACAACAAGCTAATCCGGTTGCTAACACATATAAAACTCGCAATAAAAACTGGCTATTTTTAATGCCATCCCAGTATTTTCAATGAACATCTTAGCATGAATTCCTTTATCAGATAAACGACCTGCCTGAGTAAAGCAAGAATTATAAAAATATGGGGGACTTTTGTTAGAGGTTCATGAGGTTGGATCATTACTTTAGGAGAGCAGGGCATATGAGGGGCACACAGAAGGAGGGGCACAAAAAGAAGGCAAAAGACAGTGAAGTAGGAGATGTGAGGACACCAAAGTTTAGATACTTGTGTCACAATTTCACTGATGACTGGAAGAGAGGGCTCCTATGTTAAGAATTAAACTAAATGAACCTGGTATTCATTTGTTTATGCTTTTCCTTTCTGGAATTGAAGATCGATCCATATCAACTAAATTCAAAAGAAAGAGTTCTTGGATTTCTGTCCCTCCAAATAACATTTAGATGAGTTAAGTGTAAATGAGTATGAAACAGATGGATTAAACTGTCATTTAAGTACACAGGGGTTGAGAATTAAATGAAAAAGTCTGTTAGTAAAATAAATTCGGAGGTAACGGAACATAAACACTTGAAAAGGTATTTGTAATCTGAAACATTCCTGGGATGCAGCCATGAGGAAGTGCTCCTGCCTTGGATTCCTTAGAAAACATACGGGAAAATCTTCAGGACTCGTATTAGACAATGGATTCTCAAATCATTTCTTTTTTATGCCTATAGCTACTCTAGTTTTATAATCCTATGTTTCCTCCTACCACAGTCCTTTTCCTCTGATATTTTATTTAAGATGACTTTTTATCAAATGGAGAAATAGTAGCCCTGGCACTATGACAAAGAACAAACAGGTATAACTTCCTGCAGATTAAATTGTATTCAATAGTAACTGTTTTTAAGGATTATTTTTTTAAAATATTCAAACATATGTATATTATGGGCTAGAATTTATAACCAACATGAATATTTAAGGCAAAATTGATGACTTTAGAGAAATTTTGCTTTTGCCAGTAGGCTGCTTTGGGAATTCCCCCAGAATCCCAGAAGTCTAAGTTCATTCTTCTTTGTTAAGGGCAAAAACTTTTGAGAAGCATATAGGCCTGATGATACGTGAAGAGAATGAGGGTTAGAGGGAGAGTAAGAGGCTGGTAAGAAAGTCCAGGAATAAAATGCCGTCCGTCTTTTATCACAGGATGTAGTACAGTTTCACACTGTGCATCCTGGTTGCATTTGTGAACGAAGACCTTATCTCCCTTGCTCTCTCTACTCTGAAACAAGACTCACCAAGGGAACTTTTGAACAACCAGAATCCTAGTCCACCCTCCCAAAGAGTCAGATTCTGTAGTTTGAAGTAGGATTCAGATCTGCCTTCTCATCAAGTCTCCTAGGTGCTCCTGATGGTCTTCTGACCATACAAAGAACCACTGTATATCACAGATGTTGTCCAGGATTCCTCCCCAAATCTGGGGAGGATATGAAACCAACCAGTATTTCTCATTAACGGCCAGTTAGGTACAGAAAAATAAAGCCAATTTTGAAGAAAAACTTGTTTCAGTCACATATCTAACCTAATTATTTTAGTTGACCAAGCAAAACTCAGTTCATTAATGCTATAAACTAGCATGAATGAGCTATGAGCTTGAAACTGAGACTACAAAATCAGGGCCATGCATTCCCTAAACTCAAGCAGTTCACACACTAGGAGAAAAGACAATTGTGTGAGCAGTTAAATTATGAAGTAAATCTGACAAGTACAATTTCAGAGAGAGGAAGAGGATAAATGGAGTACAAAACAGCTAACCCTGCGTGGGGGCGGTCAGTGAAAGCTGCAGTAAGTCAGTAACACTTGGGTCAGGAGCTCTTAAACAGGGTGATTGGCTAAATGAGGGGCAAAGAACATGTGCAAAGTGTCCCATTATGACCCATCTGTCCTATCCATGGAATGGTCATAAATTCAGTGTGGTGGAGGACCGGGTGGTCTGATGTGGGGAGATAAGCCTTTTGTTTCAACCTCTAACGTGTGGATTGACCAAGAGCTGAAGAGAAGGCTGTTATGTGGTAAGGAGTAGAAGGGAGTAAAGATAAAGAGCAAGGGGGTTGCTTAAATCCACTCAAAAAGCAGCTGGGGACCAACTCTAAGCCTCTCCAGAGCCAGAGAGTTGTTTAAATGCCCAGAAAATTGTACCCAGATGTTTTGACATGAGGACCTTATTTCCCATGAAGTCAATTAGATGCACTTGTTGTTTATACCTAGAGCTCCGTTCTCTGCCGGATTATGATGCACTCCAAGGGGATGTGCTGTTCAACCCTGTCATGTCTCCCCAGTGTAATTGTCATGTATGTGTCTGGAGCTAACTGAAGCTTGCTTGCTTTTTTTTTTTTTTTTTTTTTTTATTTTTTTTTTTTAATCATCATTTTATTGAGATATATTCACATACCACGCAGTCATACAAAACAAATTGTACTTTCGATTGTTTACAGTACCATTACATAGTTGTACATTCATCACCTAAATCAATCCCTGACACCTTCATTAGCACACACACAAAAATAACAAGAATAATAATTAGAGTGAAAAAGAGCAATTGAAGTAAAAAAGAACACTAGGTACCTTTGTCTGTTTGTTTGCTTCCCCTACTTTTCTACACATCCATCCATAAACTGGACAAAGTGGAGTTTGGTCCTTATGGCATTCCCAATCCCACTGTCACCCCTCATAAGCTACATTTTTATACAACTGTCTTCGAGATTCATGGGTTCTGGGTTGTAGTTTAATAGTTTCAGGTATCCACCACCAGCTACCCCAATTCTTTAGAACCTAAAAAAGGTTGTCTAAAGTGTGCGTAAGAGTGCCCACCAGAGTGATCTCTCGGCTCGTTTTGGAATCTCTCTGCCACTGAAGCTTATTTCATTTCCTTTCACATCCCCCTTTTGGTCAAGAAGATGTTCTCCATCCCACGATGCCGGGTCTACATTCCTCCCCGGGAGTCATATTCCACGTTGCCAGGGAGATTCACTTCCCTGGGTGTCTGATCCCACGTAGGGGGGAGGGCAGTGATTTCACCTTTCAAGTTGGCTTAGCCAGAGAGAGAGGGCCACATCTGAGCAACAAAGAGGCATTCAGGAGGAGACTCTTAGGCACAAATACAGGGAGGCCTAGCCTCTCCTTTGCTTGCTTGCTTTTTAATAATTAGTCAGGTGGTGGTAATAAAAGCTGAACAGAAAAAAAAAGCCTGGGCTGAGTTTCATTTAATAACTTTGGGTAATGAAAATGAATAGCAGATGAGCCTAAGCACAACCTGCTTTGACCTTGGGTGCTGAGGCAGAGGAGGGCTGGGGTGGGGCTACCTGCGATTTCCTCAGCTGTGTCTCCCACCGAGTGCGGGAGCGGGCAGGGGCACACAGTGCTGAGCTGAATTTGAGATTGTTTTAGCTCCCTGCAGAAAGATATTGTGAAGGTCAGGAAGCTGATAAAATCTGTCTTTAGAACACTCCCTTCTTCTTTGCTTCATCCTTTTCCCACCCCTGACACTTCTTCCCTCAAAGTACTTTCATGTGGCCCCATTTTGCCAAGCTCCCCACTGGAACATTGCACCAAGGCTTGCCTGGCACCCTGAGAACTACCTTGATCTACCATGCCCAGTAGGAAAGGTAAATGGGGAACTCCAGCAACTACAGATGGTTCCACCAAAAGCCCAGAAACCTCTGCAATAAATGTTTGCATCACCCCATCAGACAAAGAAATCCAATCAGTTGAGGCCTTTGGCTAAAGGCCAGGAGAACACAGAATAAGTAATGTCAGAGTGAATTCATTTATGTTAGCTACAGCCTTGTAGGTAGTTGGGAAATAACGATTTCAGCTTCTACATGCATTCCTCTTGCTTGCTGGTTTATATTTACCACTCGAGCCCGGACCTCTCTATTGAACACCAGACTTTTATATCTAGCTGATCCTTGATACGTGCACTTAGAAGCTTAATAGGCATCTTAAAAAAACAGACTCTTTATCTTCCCCTCACCCCCATCCCTTGCCTGCCCTTCTCCAATCTTTATCTCAGTCAATGGCCACTTCCAAGTTTCCACTTGCTCTGGCCCAAATCATGACATCATCCTTCGCTCCTTTCTTTTTCTCACATGCATATTTAATCCATTACCAAATACAGTTGGCACTCTATGAAAGTCCAGAGACTGATTATTTCTCATCATCCCCACCACTGTTTCCTGGTCCAAGTCACCATCATTTCCCCTACAGTTTACCGAAATATCTTCCTAACTGATCTCCCTGCTTCCATCCTTGCCTGGAGAGCAAACTTTCCACAGAGCACCCAGAGTGACCCTTTTAAAAATATTCATATTGTTTCTCATCCAAAACCCTCTGTATCAGTTAGGATTCTCTAGGGAAACAGAATCAACAAGAGACATCTATAAATTTTAGTGCCTTTGAATCTAATCAGAGTAGAAAACCAATTGTAAAAGCCCATTTTAAGATTCTGTTTCTCAAGAACCACTCCTGGTACCAAGTTGTACCTACAGTTCTCTAGGGAAATAGAATCAACAAGAGATATCTATAAATATAAGATTTTATAAAAGTGTCTCACACAACCATGGGTATGCACGAGTCCAAATTCCATAGGGCAGGCAGCAAACTGTCAACTCCAATGAAGGTGTTCAATGAACTCCTCAGGCAGCGAACTAGCAACTTCGATGAATGTGTTCGATGGACTCCTCAGGAAACGAACTGGCAACTTCGATGAACTCCTCAGGAAACGCTTCCACTGTCTTGCTTAAAAGTCTTCAACTGATTGGATTAAATCCAACTGATTGAATTCTCTCACTGCGGAAGACATGCCCTTCGTTGACGTAATCAGCCACAGACGCAATCAATTGATTTCTGGTTTATTAACCAGCCACAAATGTTCTTGCAGTAACAGTAAGGACAGTGCTTGCTTGACCAATCACCTGGGCACCATCACCTGGCCAAGTTGACACATGAACCTAACCATCTAATAGCTTCCCAAACACTCAGAAAAAATTAAAGTTCTTCCAAGGCTTACATGATTGAGTCTTCCTGATATCTCTGTGACTAAATTCTACCACCTGCCTCTTGCTCCCTTTGCTCCAGCCACACCAACCTCCTTGGTCTTCCTTGAACAGGCCAAACAAACCCATGCCTCAGGGCTTTGCTGTGCCCTTTGCCTGGAACCCTCTTCCCCAGATATCCTTATGGCTGCTTCCTCTCTCCTTCCCATCGACATTCATATATCACGTTCACAGCGAGTCCTTCCTTGACTACCCTATTTAAACAAGAAGGCACCCTTCCTGCTCATTCTTCTCTACAGCACTTATCACCATCTGACATACTCTATTTCTTTTATTTACGTATTAATTGTCCCCCCTCCCAAATAAAATGTTAGCTACGGAGGGCAGAGATTTTTGTCTCTTTTGTTGACCAAAACAATGACTGGGTACTCAATATTCTTTTTTTAAGTGATTGGATATATATCGTCAATGCACTC
Source organism: Choloepus didactylus (assembly GCF_015220235.1). Taxonomy (NCBI): domain Eukaryota; kingdom Metazoa; phylum Chordata; class Mammalia; order Pilosa; family Megalonychidae; genus Choloepus; species Choloepus didactylus. The sequence goes on from NC_051323.1 coordinate 52,154,882, forward strand.
CAACCAAAGACCATCAGGAGCACACCTGTGGTTAAATCTGTTGGGTTTATCACTCTTTGCAGTGACTGAGAAAGCACACCATGGGGAATTGTGGGGTGTGTTGGTAAGCGAGTGCTATAAAGGACTTATTATATGATTTGTACTTGTGTGCAGTGGTTTTGGAGGCAGTTTAAGGAAGTAGAGCTTTGCTGTGGATTTGATGCTATTACCAAGCAGGGATAATTCTATGTTTGGGTATCTTAAATCTTATCTAGAAGGAAGAGAGACTAAACGCAGGCTAAAGCTGTAATGAGAAAAGGAACAGCAGTCACTGATAGTAGCTATTTTTTTTATCGTTTTGTGGTCTGGACAGTGTTCATACTTTGTCTTTGTTCAGAATTTATTCTGGAGTGAGCGGTCTTCTTTTTGTTTTGATCCACCATGGTCACAGGATGACCTTGACTACTGCTGATGTTCTGTGAAATTCTTTATGTTGAACAGAAGAATCCCAAAGCCTACTTGATAATACCATGTCAATTTCTGGACGTCAGGGGCTGCTTTTCTCTTTACACACACACACACGCATGCAAAACTTTACACATATGTAAGCTTTCCTTCTCTTTTCTATTCCATTCCCATATTATTACATACATAACATGTTGTGGAGGGTGGTAAATTTACTATTTAATGCACATGGGTTACCGCCCATTGATATGGGGTCACAATAAAATTGGAGGAAGAATGAACACCATGCAGAGATCCTGAGCATAAGGCCAGATTTAGTAAGAAGGCTTGGTGTTGGGTTGCTTACCTCATAAGAGGGGTATTTTGTTGTTCATAAATGAGATAATTGACATTATGTTAGATAAAGGAATTTTTAAAAATTGTTCAGCAGGCATATGCTAAACAGCTTAAGTAATAGAATGTAATGGACATGCATAGATTTTATCTATTCAGCGTCTCTTCCCGTGGTTTTGGGACATTTACCCTTTGAGAAGCACCCTCCCTCCATTCCATATCTTGACAGCGCTGTCAGTTAAAATGCCGCTCAGGGAGAGAGCAGCCCAAGCCAGGCCAAACAAGTTACCCTGGATATGCAAATCCTCAATCTTCAGGACAAAAATAGAGGTTCCAGAAATGTCCATTGGCAGTCTCTGAGAGTTTTCTGCTTTCAGGCTAAGACCTAACTTTTATTGAATCTTACTATGTGCTAGCCACTGTTCTAAGCATTTCACATAGGTTAACATATTTGATCCCCACAACAACGCCATGAGGTCAACACTACAATTATCCCCATGTCTCCAAATGAGGAAACTGAGGCAGAGGGAGGTTAGTCATCTTGCCTAGGTCTTCAGACATGCCTTGGTTACTGTCTTTATCAAGGCCTGATTAGATACCTCTTTCTTTCATGCTGGGAGCCACCAGTGTCCTTCCAGTAATTTATTATTGTTAAAGTTAACCACAGCTGGCTGCTTTTGTTTGCATCCAAAGAAATGTTATGTACTAAGCCTCATCCATTAGAAGGCTCTCTCCCCTGTGTTTCTTTTTCTTAAGATTAGGTATTGGGTTAATTAGGGTTAGTACTTAATAAACACTGGATTAATTCAAGTTAATAGCTGGTAAATTGTGCGTGTGTGTGTGTGTGTGTGTGTGTGTGTGTGTGTGTACTTGAGAATCCACAGGATAAAATTTTCAAAGACTCCTAAGTTTACAATATCTTAAGCCTAGAGGAATAAAAAATCACAAAATTCCTGGCACTATAATATTTCATGATGGAGCTATTTTGGAGGAAATCTTCTCATACATGACTCCCATAAGCTCATATCACAAAACTGATCCCAAGCCCTGGCAATAACCCCCAAACTTCTCTATGTTTAGCTTTAAACCCAAGGAAAAGATTAACCCTTTCTCCCCATATCAAAATATTCCTAAAAACCCATCTACTAGTAATGTTCCATGATATTTTGAAAATGGATTTAGAATATAAATTTGGTAAAATAATAAAAACATTTTAAAAAAACATCTTTTTTTTCCTCCCACACTTTCTTTCCTATTGCTGTTTCCTTCCCCCTGCCCCCAGCATTTTCAAGAAGCCAAAAGAGGATACTTAAAGATTTTCTGGTTTTTAGTCTCTAAACTGTGACAACAGTAACACTGAAGATGTAGATTAGCTAGAAATACTGATTTGTTAAATGTGGCCAATAATTTCCTCTTATAATAAAAATATTATAATGGTCCTTGGAATCAATTCCTTCAGAACTATTTATACATAGTTTGATATAAGGATAAATTTGCCAATTGCCAATGAAATTGGCAGTAAAAAGGACACCCTGAGGAAATGATTCAATCTAAACCACACTCAATATGGATGCACTTATCAAGCACGCTTTCCAAAAACTAACCCTTAGTTTGCAAACCATATGCAAAGGGTTAGACAGTTCGTTGCATTCAGTATCACAGAACAGGCTCCAGGGGCCCCCAAATTTGATTACACCCAAGGTCATAAGAACCAGCCCCAGCAGAGAGTTTGCACAGGATCAAAACAACCTTGGTTATTAACTCGAACACAGACACTACATCTCCAACTTATCTCATACACCATAGACCAGCAAAATGAGAATTCAGAAATTGAATATAGAGAGGGAGGACCAACAAAAGGAATATACAGCCAATCATATTAATGAGGATGGGAGGGTGTAAATTATCCACATTGATGGATACTTGCTCATTCATTCATTTTTTTCTACTGTATGTGCTTGGGAAACTGATGAAGTAGGTAACAGCTTTGATGCTGGAGAAGAATACAAGCTCTTAATAAATTTTTAAAGGCCTTAAAAATGCTATGAAATGTGATGCAGAGAGTGTGATGGAAGAAGATAATGGAAAATGTAACCTCAAGGTCAGATAAGACCTGTCTAAGGAAAGGGCAACTAATATGAAACTTGAAGAACAAACAGGAGTTAACAGAGAAGAGAGCAGTGGATGGATTTGTTGGGAAAAGCATAGTTAAAGACCCTGAGAGGTAAGAAAGAGGAACTAAAAGATGTCCAGTGAGTGGTGGCCAAAAGGCTAAAGGGGAACAGGATGAGATGAGATTGAAAAAGTGGGCAGAATCAAAGTTGCTTAACCAAGATTTAGACTTAATTTTAGGAGCAAATACGTGCCTTTGAAGAATTTTAAACCATAAAAACAGGAGAGTTAATATAATATACCCAGACTTGCAGTTTTCAAAGAATATTCTAGCTATACACTGGAGACTGAATTTGATAAGAACAAGAATTAATAACTTAGTTCATTACTATATATATAGATACATAGTGTCTACTGGTACACCAAGTACTTTGTAAGTACTAGGGATAAAGCAGCAGAGAAAGATGAACTGTAAGAAGGTCAGAAAGGAGATTAATATGATAGTCCAGGTGAGAAGTAAAGGCGGGTGGACTAGGATGCTGGTCATAAGGCAAAGAAGTGGACGGATTTGAGATTTACAATAGCGCCTCCATGAGCTATGGTGATAGTTGGGCAGTGAGGTAGGCAGGGAGATAGAGGAGTTAAGAAGTCCCAAGTCTCTGTCTTGAGTCATTTATGAAATGAAGTTTTAGATTTGTGGGAGGTGATGATAAGTTCAGTCTTGGACATTGGGCCAGTTTGAATATATTGTGTCCCCCAAACGCCATTATCTTTGATGTAATCTTGTGTGGGCAGACTTTATCAGTGTTGATTCGATTGTAATTCTTTGAATGTCTCTTTGGAATGCGCCCCACCCAGCTGTGGGTGATGACTCTGATTGGATAAGTTCCATGGGGGTGTTGCTCCGCCCATTCGGGGTGGGTCTAGGTTGATTAATGGAGCCAGATAAATGAGCTGACATAACAGAAGGAACTCAGTGCAGCTGTGAGACACATTTTGAAGAGGAGCAAGCTTGCTAGAGAGGAACATCCTGGGAGAAAGCCATTTTGAAACCAGAACTTTGGAGCAGATGCCAGCCACGTGCCTTCCCAGCTAACAGAGGTTTTCTGGACACCAGTGGCCATCCTTCAGTGACGGTACCCAATTACTGATGTGTTACCTTGGACACTTCATGGCCTTAAGACTGTAACTGTGTAGCCAAATAAACCCCCTTTTTATAAAAGCCAATCCATCTCTGGTGTTTTGCATTCCACAGCATTAGCAAACTAGAACAGACATGTTTTCAGAATATTTTATGTTATGTAGAAACATCCAAGTGGAGAACTCAAACAAGAAGTTGTACACAAGAGGCTGGGGCTCAGCTGGGGACAGGGATGGATTTGGTTACTCAATGAATCCATGACAGTAGATGAGATGGAGTAGGAAGAGTGTAGATATTGAAGAATAGAGCGCCAAGTAATTCTAACATTTATAAGCTACTTAGACAAGGAGCTGAAAAAGGAAACCAAAAAGGAACAACCAGAGAAGCCAGAAAGAGCGTGGTTTTGAGGAGGACGAGTGGTAAATGGTATCAAATGTTTCCATGGGGTCAAGTAAGGTAATGACTGACAATTGTCCCTTATTTAATATGAAAGTCTTCTGTGGTCTTGGTGAAAGCAGTTACAGTGCTGTGGAGAGGGAGTGGTGGGGGGGGGGGGTTGGAGAGGAGGATGGAACCCCATAATGGGGGCTGGAGGAATGAGTGAGAGATTAGAAAACAGTTAGTGAGGACAGCCTCTTCACCAAGTAGCTGGAGGGGACAATGAGGTAAAGCCAGCCCAACAAGAAATTATGTGGTCCAGGTGAAAAAAAAATAGGGGGTTGTTACTGCAGCAGTAACAACTTGGAGAAATTAAAGCTCCTGCAATTAGGCAGGATTTGACAAAAGAATGAGCTCCTGGGAAATGAGGGAGGGGTGGAATCAAGAACAGAAGTTTCTGGAATTGGACTTTTATAGGAGGAGAGATACCTCCTTCATTGCAGAAGGACAGAAGGAGGAAAATATTATTAAAACGCAGGTAGATTTGTGGACTTTATAGCACGAAGTTGAGGAAGTTGCTTCCCAACAGCTATTTGCTCTGTAAAAGAGGAGCAAAATCCATCAGCTTAATTAGAGGAAATAATGATTTGAAAGGATGAGGACAGTTGTACGGTTTGAAATGGGAGTATGAACTAAATAAAGATTCCTGGGTTACTGGACACTCCAATAGGGATAATGCTTGGCAGAGTCTATCTGTACAAAAAGTGGAATTTTATCAAGAAGTACCCAACGGATCAGACACAGATACATGAGAAGGTGGGTGATTGGATTCATCCAGGGTTTGAGGTTTCTCCAGGTGGGTTTCAGGAACAAAAGGCAGGGGAGGTTGGGTTACTAGAAAGAGAAACAAAGATTTGAGATGCAAAGATTCTCCCTCTATTTTTTCCTTCTGCTTAACAATCAAGGTAGGTATCAGGTATTCAAGAAGGAGCCTCCATCTCTCTGGTCTCATGTTCTTTGTTGACGGATTTCTGGAAGAACATTTCCAGGATTCTTCAGGTCTTCTTTGCTTCCCTTTCCAAGACAGAGTGATCTACTTGGTGAACTTGGGAGAAGTCAAACACCGCGTGGCTTGGTGTCTCTTGAGTTTCCTCCCTGTTGGTCCCAACGCAGGCGTTACCTGCTCTGTCACAGGACAGCTCCCTGGGGTAAGCTTTGCTCCTTCCTGGAGAACAAGTTGTTGGAGTTCTGCCAGGGGCTGAGTGCATAAGACTCTAGTTCAGGAGCAGAGTAGTAGAAAGCCCAGGTGAACACACATGGGTATCCATTTTCCCAAATCACCTTCATCAGTAGTAAAGCAGTTTTATCTCCAGCTTTCAGTCTCCTTGTCTCATTTCTCAGATGATTCCAAATTCAGGAAGGAAATATATGGGTTGAGTATCTGTTCCCTATTGCTGCTTAGCAAATTACCACAAATTTAAAACAGGGTACCTGGAACCCACCTCTGGACCTAAATGAAGCAATGTCCAGATGTGCATCTGGGGAGTGGGACCAGAGCACCAGGGTTCCTAGTCCTAGAAAAGATTCCCATTCCCGGTGGAAATGGTATGGAGACAGAGAACCACCAGACTTCAAGGAATTGCTGTGGCATGTACGATGTCCCAGTTACCAGGATACACTTGAGATCAAGGGCCCTTCTCCCATTTCCTAAATCATGATGCATTAGTTTTCTAACAATCATTTTTAAAAAATCCACAAACTTGGCTTAAAACAACAGAAATTTATTCTCTCACACTTTGGAGGCCAGAAGTCTGAAATCATGGTGTTGTCAGGGTTGGTTCTAGCTGGAGGCTCTAAGAAAGGAACCCTCCTTGCTTCTTCTTGGCTTGCAACTGTGTCACTCCAATCCTGCCCCTCTTCAAATGGCCTCCTTATAAAGACATGTCATTGGATTAAGGACCCACCTTTATCCAGGATGATCTCATTTAACTATACCTGCAAAGATCCAATTTCCAAATAAGGTCACTTTCTGAGGTTCTGGGTGGGCATGAATTTGGGAGGATGCTATTCAACCCAGTACACAGGTTTGCAGAGGCTTGCTCAAAATAAGTGTAACTTTTCACCCCTTCCTCATGTCAGGAAAGTCCCATTTATCTTTGGTTTTTCTTCTTTCTCTTCTTCATTTCACTCATGATTTCCTAAACCAGGCACTTTCTTAGAGAGCATATTAGAATACCTAAATTTTAAATAATAATATAAATCACTCATTTTCAGTAACTGGAACAATGCCCTGAGTTGCTCAGTTTTTCTAGCCAACTGAGAGACAGGAGGTGCCAGCTGGCCGGTCTTAAGGCTGATGCGTGTAATGTGTGGGCACAGAGGTTAGTGGTGATTTTTTTTTTTTTTTTTAATTTCCACTGAGGGTTACTATCTAAGGGATCTAGCTGAAATGGGGCAAATTTACATTTCCTGGAAGAAAATCGGAGTTAACTAGCCCCACAAACAGAAATTTCTAATAATTCTGGCATGCCTCTTAATTTAGTTCTTCTTGACAGAACGGAAGTCCAGAGAGGATTATCTTTTGGAGGATGCCTGGGATAAACTGGGATATGAAACAAGACAGTTGGGGTGATGGGAACTCATGCCTCAGAGTTCAACTGCAGCTCTGTTCGAAGGCCTTGGGGCTCTGAAATGGAGAGAGGGGCCCCTCCATCTCCTGGTCCAATTCAAGGAGCAGCAGAGTGGGTGGTTCAAAGGGGCGAGCATGAACCTTGATGGGTTCTGTCCCCACTTTCCCTTGACCACAATTCAAACAGCCCTGCTTTTGGGTCAGCCCTGCCAGAGGAATCTCGTGGTGGGGTGACTGGCTGCAAGTCTCTCTGAATTCACAATTTGGATTTTTTTTCCTCAAGTACTATTTGCTAGACTTTTTCTCCTGAAGAAAGTTTGATCTTTATTCTCAATTAATGTAGCAGTTATCAGCAGATACTTACTAGTTTACTTACTGGGGGATGTCCCGCATCCTATCTCCATCCCTTCTACCCAGCACTCCGTCTTTCTTTGGGGAGAGCACTCCAACACGTGGAACCTTGTGGAAGGCCAATTTCTAACACATCCCTCTCCCTACAAGCTCCTCCTATGGAAACTCATATGATCTAAGCTCAGTCAATTGGATGCTTGCTCCCCAGATAAGGAAGCTCAAGCAACTGAAACAAGGTTGAAGGAAATTTCAAGGTCAAATCACGCAGGTGGTGGAAGAGCAGGGGCACTTGGATCAAAGAGGTTTTATAACAGGATCTTGACTGGGTATCTGACTTCTCAGCCTCTGGGACTCCCGTGGTTTACTGTGCACTTTTCATTCTTGCTTCTTAAATTCCTATCAATTCAGGGATCCCTTCCTGGTATCATGTTGCCAAATGTCCTTCTTGCTTAAGACAGTTTCTTTGCAATCAGAAACCTGACTGATAAGTTTTCTACAAAGATTTTATTCCATCAGTCAAGATATGTGAGAAATTCTCCTGTATTTCAGTAAAAAGTTGAGTTGGGATGGGTATGCAGACAGAAGGAAGATGAGTACAGATCAGTGAGGACTTGGACTGGCTCTGTGCTCTATTCTTGAGCATAGTATAGTCTATTCCCAGCACAAATGAGAGAGAATGGATCTGTGCGGGGGATGGTGAGCTAGGAGATCCAGCTTGTTTTCTAGCATTCTTCTGTGTTGGGGACATAATTACTTCCGAGGCTATACCGAGAATTCCCAGAAATGTGGTGTTTTGTTTGCTAAAGTTGTCGAAATACAATATACCAAAAATGATTTGGTTTTTACAATGGGGACTTATTGACTTACAACTTACAGTTCTGAGGCTGTGAAAATGTCTAAACCAAGGCATCAACAGGCGATACTTTCTCCCTGAAGACTAGCTACTGGTGATCCTCTCAGCTCCTCTGTCATGTGGCCAGGCACACAGCAACATCTGCTGGTCTCCCCCTTCTCTCCCGGGTTTTGTTGCTTCCAGCTTCTGGCTTCAGGGGCTTCCACTCCGTTTCTGTGGTTTCTCTCTCAGCCTCTCTGGCTTTTCTTTATCTTTCTCTGAATTTCCTCTCTTATAAAGGACTCCAGTAAGAGGATGAAGACCCACCTGGGGAGATATAACCAAAAGGTGCTGATATTTAACTCAAATTCTATGGGACTCCTAGGCCCTCCCAGACATCACATTGAGATTCCAGTCCATCTTTCTCCTCTTCTTTCACGTTGACAAACACGGTTGCACATACTCATGAAAACTCTACATTTATTTAATGCCTTATAATTAAAAGAAGAGTTGAAGAACTTTCAAGTTAAAGAACTTGAAAAAAGCACTGGTATCTAGACTCTAGACCCAACACAAAGTAACAACCAACAACAGATCCACAGAGAAGAAGTCAGAAAAGAAATTAAGTTGAAATATTCTAGAGAAGACACACTTCCTGTGAGACATAACAAGAGGCTCATTTGCCAAATTAAATAATGTGGCTCTTATAGGCCTTTGGTTTGGCTGCCAACACCAACCACAGCAGATTAAAAATGAAACAGCACATCCATCAAGGTAACAGGCACTGATTCATCAGCTCCAGATGTACTATGTGTAAAGCTAAACAGCTGTTTACTAAGTATGGACACATGAAATGAACATGCAAATGACTGTCAAAGCTAGGGAAATTTTGTAAATTAAACAGGAAAAGGGACTATTCGGTTATTATATTCAAAGTCCCATTACCAAAGAACACTTGGCATTGTATCTTGGTCATTCAGTTCATAGGATATTAACTTGAATTTCCAGTTTTAAAAGAAAATACTTACCTAGTGTTAAATTTGACTGAAATTACATAATAGTACATCAAGTTTCTGATATAAATAAGTTCTAAAATACAGGAAGATCCTAAAAAGCAAGGCCTAAGGAATCCAAAAAATTTAATTTTTAATTAATTTAAAAGTTTTTTTAACTTTTATGATTTAGCACTGGCAATATGAGGAAGTTTCTTTCATTTTGGGTGCTTTTCCTCCACCTTATCAGTTTTCCTCCCACAAAATGGGGAAAAATGAAATGTGAGTATGCACATCTTGAGTATTTCTAAAATACCTTTAATTTCCCCCACCTTCCTGCACCTACTGGCCCACAGGTGTTTGCATTAGCGCCCAACCCAGACGTTGGGTAGAAACTTCAATTTGTTTGCACTGACAATCTTCAGCAGCACTCTGGAAACATAAAAGGTCATAGGCATGCAGTATCTGCTGTCAAATGAAAAGGCACTGCCTATTTTGATCTCCCCCCACGCCCAGCCCATCTTTCTGCTGTCTATATCGGAGATAAATGAGGGCAGCCAGGCCAATGCGAACAGATTCGGGGCGTGTGACCGAAACTCCTCCTCGCCTGATAGTCTCACCCCTTCCTCCCCCACCCTCTGTTTGCTACCGATTCACTTCACTTGTGTGCCTTGCTGCCAAAGGAGCAGAAAGGCTTCGAAAGAGAAACTGGCCGCCGGCAGCAAAGTGCACAGCGCCCCTGGCTGAAGGGAGATGGCCTGGCACCCTCCAGCCCCGGAGCGGTGCATTTTGCACCCTCCAGCCGCGCGCCGCTCCGCTGCCACCTGCGCAGCCGCCGGGGGAAATGGACGCGCCTGCAGTCTCGGTTGGCGCCAAAGCCATAGTCTTTAAGTGAAAGGAAAGGCAAGAGAGACAGCTTGTGGAGTAGAGTTAAGAAAATATTTGGGACAGACAGCAACCCAAACCCAAATCCTGATTTCTTCAATAGCAAGGAAGAAAATTGTCAAGCTCTTAATAAGCAGTCACCTCTCCTTGGTCCCCCCATAAATACTCGGTATGGAGATTTATTACTGCTAAATCATTACTATCACTTGCCATCCACTAATCTTTTCTTAATATGGCATTGAATATAGACCCTTAAGTAATTATGTTTCTTTCATTAGAATAGGAAGTACATGGAAATGTTTTGTGAATGAAAACCCCCCTCCTTTTTTTTTTATTTTTTATTTTTTTTTTAATCATGATGACTACTATCTAGATACATCTGGTGTACAGGATTTATAACAATGTGCTTACTCAGAGCTTTAACGTAAATTTCTTTGGGGCAGAAATCTGGAGAGATGAGAAGAGTAAATGCATTCTGTGTTCATTTGTTTGCTTCATCAGATTCTGCTAATTTGGAATTGTTTAGAAAACAATGTCTTTTATTTACAAAAATCCTACTTTGTTTCAAAATGAGTTAAAGCAGCAAGGTAACTTAAATTAGACCTAAGTGGGTGAAAAATTCCAAACAAAGCAAGAAAAAATTAACAAATAAATAAAAAAGGGTATAAAATAAAGCCTGGCGTAAGGCTAATTCAATCAACATTCTCCTGGAATAGCCTGCACCATTTAGAACTTTAAAGGCCCATCCATTTATTCATTTAATAATTAATTATTTAATGTATACTATGTGCCAGTTCCACTCCACAGAACTTTTCCCTCTTTGGCTTACAGAGCAATTGTTCTCCTCTCTTTCCATCTAACTAGTTCTTAATCCTTCTCCCACAACTTAAGTTGAGGAAGGTTTTCTGTTCCACTCTCAATCCCTTTGTTTTAATTTCTGAAGAAAATAATTCCTAAATGCTGGACCAGTCTCTTTCTAAAATGCAAAGTCTGCATTTCCCAAAGCCTCAGGGACTTGGTTTGCTTCTTAGAAGGAGGATCAAAAAAAGAGAGGATATATTCAACAGTCAACAATCAAACAGAAACAGCCCAAAGAAGCAGGCTGACCTAGGATCCCCTGCTTGCTATAAGAGGAAAGTGGAGACTTAGGAGGAAGAAAGAGATTAGAGAGTCAGGGAAATGGCATGAGACTGCAGGATGAGGTGGCCCCTCCCCATGACTCCAAGTCTTTAGTAAAGTTGACTAAATGAAATAGTTAGGGTTAGTGGGTTTTTTTGTGTGTGGAAACTGATGAAAGGGCTGCACATCTGGATTGATGTGGGGCTAATCAGAGGCAGTCGGTGGGACTCAGGAGCCAGAAGATAAGAAGGCTGTGAGAAAGTAAGCCCCCAGGAAATAACAGAAGCCTAGACTAAATTCTCCTTTGGCTTTATTTGTTTATTTTTCAAAAATCAAGCTAAAGCTAACAATGAGCCCAAATCCACAGCGGTGGTGAGATAGTTTCCATCAGCCATTTCTGATGGTCCCCCTCCTTAGAAAAGTCCCAGGAAATCAAGCACCAGGGATCACCATATGTAATCAATCAGTCATTGTCACTGGGCTGCATTGGCCAGCTACCCCTTCCTCCCCAGGCCCCCCATCCCCAGATTCTGCTGTCCCAGCATGATGGGCTCTTCCAGAAGGGTGGATCTGCTTCTGTGCCTCACTTGGAGCCATGGAAGTTAGCCAGGCTGAGAGCTCCTCTGTCTTGGTAATGGTCTTTCTAAGAGCACCAAGAAGTCACACTTTTAGACTCGGGTCATCACCCCAGGGCACAGCCATAGACTGGGAGGGGCCCTGATGCCTCAGAGACTCTCAGGCCTTAAGCCTCCCTCCATTCTTGGGTAGAATCTCTTTCTTCTGTCTTACTAGTGTCAGGGGCTCCCTGATTTCCCTTTTCCCTCCACGATATCCAGAATAATCTCAGCAACAGTTTTAGTTCTTTACAAAAGACGGGAAGCTGCACTGACCTCAAATACTGTCTGCTTTCAGTTCTTCAAACCTCCTTAAGTCAAGGAAATACTAAGGGCCCAAATGCTTCGAATGGGGAAGAAACAAGAAATTTCAAAACAAAACAAAGCAAAACCTGCCACAAATACAGGTGTAAAATGCACACACACATATAAATACACACACACACACCACCTGTATAACAAGAAAAACCAAATTTTGATAGTAAACATACAAGACTGATAGTAGTTATCTCTGAGGGTTGGGGTTATGGAATTTTATTTTCTCTATTTTCCAAACTTTCTCCATGTAATTATTATAATAAAAAGCTAACAGTCCCCTAAGCCAAGGCGAGTTCACCAGCAGCTGGGGTAGACAGTTTCCAGCCTGCTGAGAGCGTCCCCCTCGAGCTCCTGCTTCTCCCGTCTCTGCCAGTGGCTTTCTCAAACACCCGGAGCAGTGTGTACCTGGGGGGAGCCTGGGAAGTGCTACGGATTTGATGACCCCAGGACTAAACCTCAGCTGAGGGGGCTGAGAGTCAGTAGATAAATGTCATGACTCCACATCCTCTGGTAGGAAAATTCTGATACATGCACCATAAAGGACCTCAGAGAGCAGGATTCGGCCCCAACTGCCCAGGTTGAGACGTGCTCATCAGCACACCCCGTATTGGCTTTACTCCCTTCCCTGTCTCACCTTCCCCAGGTCCTCAGCTGTACTTCCTGGGGACACTTCTCAAATCAACTACTCCTAGCAGGGTCCGTTTCAGGGGAAAATGTAAACTAAGACAGAGGGAAAATCACTATCTCCCAATCACAAGCTCTTTCACATTCCTCTATAATACAGAGAGATCTGCTGAGACCTTCACTTGCCTAAGTTGAGGTTCCTACAGCCAGTCACCCCTGGATTACTAAATTCCAAGCTTCGTTTTTTATCTCTGTACCTCTCCATTACCTAGCACGGAGCTCTGTCCTCCTTAGATGTGCCATTAAATGCCTATGAAATTCAATTAGATTTTAAATCAAAAAAAAACAGAGACTTGCTCCCTTAAGTGAGCCCGGCATCAGCATAGATTCAAAATCAGGCCCTTGAATTTCAATTTGCAGCACAACCCAAGTGTGCCCCTAAAAGGGGCCCTGTGGGTGACAATGGGTCTTTATAACTCACCACAGCACCCAGGAGCATGGATGTAAGTCAATCCCATTGATTAATTTACGGATCAGTTCAAAAGGGCACCATTTCAGTGATGGGAAATGGTGCACATTTAAAAAGGCTTCACTTTGCCTGCTCATCCCCTCTAGAGTAGTCACATCCTTTGAGACCAGCAGTATCTCCACAAGGCTCAGCTGCCCTCAAAGAGTAAACACCAGCTCATTGACATTTTCTCAATATGAGCTCTCCACGAGTCATTACTTCACAATTTGCTGGTACAATGAGAATTTATACTGGTAATGATGACACAGAGGCACTAATTGCATGATCCTAAAGTGCTTTCATCAAAAAAAATGGAATTACATTTGTTTAATTGTTGAATCATTCTTCAAAAATTGGCAGGCCATCTGAGGGCAACTAAGTACCCCCCAGTTAACCAGGACATTCTATTAACAGCAAGACTCCAAGCGTGCAGGGCAATCTGAAGTACACAAGACTTTATCTTCTACATCACTGCTACAGGGCTTGATGGGCAGAGTTAGCTGTCCTGCCTCTCTGCCTCACAACTAGCATATGGCTCCCCTCTTCCAGCTTGGTATGCTCACAGCAAGGAAGGACATGGAGTTGGGAGATAGGAGTCTGTAATCTTTGTTCTCGCACTTAAACTAGCTCATCATGACCTGAGAGATTAGTTTTGACAAAATAAAGGTGAGCCTTATTTCACAGTCTTTTAAAATACCCAGAAAAGAGTCTAAAGCACTTCAAGGCATTTAAAACTTCAAGAAAATCTTTCTCATTACTCACTGCATTTGAAGTCTGGAGTTAATTTAAAACTGGTCTTGCCAAAGTTAAAAAGCCAGCAAACTCATCTCTTCCGGTACTGTGAGTTCCCCAGTTCAGCCCTCTTTTTGCTCTTGCTCTTGAATATTCAGGATTCAATAGGGGTAGGGGTGGGTGGTTAAGTACAAACATTGGATTCTGTTCCATGGCCCACTCCTTCTTTGGGGCTTCGGCTCAAAATTAAATCTAGCCATGAATCTTTGCTGAAGGAAGCAAAGGATTCTTGTAGAATGCTTACATCTGGACTTGAGATGGGAGTTGGGCAGGGCAGTAGGTGAAGGGGTAGCAGAGAAGTTTGGCAGCCTCCAACCTCCTTTCCCATACCTGGTGGAGCCATGCATCTTTGGGCTTATCTTCCCCTGGTTTCTCTTTCCTCCTTCTCCTCCTTCCTCTGCCTCCAACTTTCTCCTAGTCTTACTTCCTATCTTGACTCCTTCCAAGAGGTAGGTATGGCAGAAAAAAGGATTTAAAGTGTTTTGTTTGTATTTTACTTTTAAGGAGAATCTATTTTTATGTTTTAGGCACCACTTAAAATGTTTTCATGTGTAATATCTTATTGACCCTGTTTACATTCAAACCTGGTTCTCCTTCCTCTAAATTTAGAACTATTTCTTCTACCCAAAGTTATTAAGAAAAACATAGTCAAAGTAGCTAGCAAAAATGTCCCTGTACTCCCTCTGCCCAAGTACCCAGCTTTAAGCGAAATCCGGCAGTAACTATGAATTCAAAAGAATAAAAAATTATACAAAGGTATCATTGAGAATGAGGATGACACCCTCAAAGAGTGATGAGAATGGGTGGAGAGAAAAGTACTAGTATAACTGGGGTTGGTACCCAGTAGGGAAGGGAGGAGAATAAGATGGCCATTAAAATTGTGGGCTTTAACTTGACTCCCAGGGGTGTAAATCTCCCTGGCAATGCAGGATACAACTTCTGGAGATGAGACTGGACCCAGCATTGTGGGATTGAGAAAATCTTCTTGACCAAAAGGGTCAAGCGAAATGAAACAAAATAAAGTTTCAGTGGCTGAGAGATTTCAAGTGGAGTCGAGAGGTCACTCTGGAGGGCATTCTTATGTGCTATATAATTATCAATTTTTAGTTTTTAGTGTATTGGAATAGCTAGAAGGAAATACCTGAAACTGTTGAACTGCAACCCAGTAGCCTTGATTCTTGAAGACGATCGTATAACTATGTAGCTTACATGGTGTGACTGTGTGATTGTGAAAACCTTGTGGCTCATACTCCCTTTATCCAGTATATGGACAGATGAGTAGAAAAATGGGGACAAAAACTAAATGAAAAATGGGGGGGGGGGGGTGGAAGTGGGGGGGGGAGGAATGCTTTGGGCGTGCTTTTTTACTTTTATTTTTATTCTTATTTTTATTCTTTTTGGGGTAAGGAAAATGCTTAAATTTTATTGGGTAATAATGCACAATTATATGATGGTACTGTGAACAGTTGATTGTACACTGTGGATGATTACATGGTATGTGAATATATCTCAGCAAAACTGAATTAAAAAAAAATTGTGGGCTTTGGAGTTAGGTTGCCTGGTTCTATTACTTACCCCTTAAACTTCTAAGCTATGGTTTTCTTATCAATTAAGGAAGCACAGCAATAATCCTAGGCAACAGCATTGATATAAGGGTTAAATGATATTGCATAATCCCTAAACCATAGTAAATTACCTGTAAAAGGAAGAAGGTGATTCTGAACAGATTTATTTCTTTCTCTTAAAAGTCATTTTACTTCTCTTCACTTTCAATTAATGTAGCTGATACTTAAAATTAATAGCTGCCTTCTTTGCTTCCTGATTTGCTTGTGTTCTCTGTGTGTTATCAATTAGAGTCTCAGCTATTCTGGAAACAAAGCCTGATTCACCATGGGTGTTAACCACTTACATTGATAGTAATTACACTCACAGCAGTGGCTGCTCTTGAACCTTAACTAGAGCTGTCTTCAAAGGCACTGACTCTCTAGCTTTCTCCAGCCAGTGGCATCCCAATTATGTACCTCCCTGCCTTGCTGGTCCTTGTTCCCCACATGGAATTTAGGAGCCAATGGCCTGTAGCTCCTAGTTCAGTTAATTCAGCCTGAAACATGGCCCAGCTTCAGCTCAGTTTGAGATATTAGGGGGTAATGAGGAAATAGGGAGTGATTTGGTAAGCAACCAAGGACAATGGAAAGGCTACATGATTCACAAAAAAAGATCAATGAAGATGAATGGGTAGAAGAAAGCAGAATGTAGCCAGAGACAGGGAAGAATAGCAAATTTCTGGGCTGTGTTATATTTTGACAACCGCAGAAGAAAGAATTGGAACTCGCCAATGAGTGTGTAGTTAAATCAGATTTGAGATAATTTATTCATCACTCATTCAATAATGCATTCAATAAACATATTTATATATAAATATACATACACACTCACACCAGGCACTGTATCTATATACACATACACACGCACACACATACATATATACATAGACACATACATATACATACTAAGCACTGTTTGAGATGCTGAGATATGATGCTGAACAAAACAAACAAAAATTACTACCAGCAGAGAATCGAATTGGGCTGCCTGCTGGCATTTGATCAACTTAGCTTTTCTCTTCAAGCCTCGTGGGTCTGAGAATAGCAAGTTTCATGGGTTTAAAAGAAGCCCAAAGATTGCCACGTCCTGTTTTGCTGATTTTTTTAGTTGGAGGCTCTTGAAGAAGGCACACTTGTACATAAGAAGTCATTGAAAACACTGGGGGAATAAAATGTATAGGGAGGTAGGATAAAACGCTTTCATAAATTTAAAGGTACACAAAGACAAACTCATCAAAACTGGGAAATGTACTGACAATATTAAGTATGGTATTCTCAGACCTAAGTCTTTTGAAATGATTTTCAGTTGCTTAGCCTCTGTACTAGGATTACCAAAACTGAAGAAATTAAGTTTAATCTACCACTTTGCCCAAGCTAACTCAGTTAAAAGCCAGTACACATAGAGCCAATGAGGTGCTACTGTTAAGAATTCCTTCAATGGAACTTTCAAGTCTGGGAGCTGCAGCCCTTGGTCCATAGTTATGCATTTTTCCATGACAGCACCTAGAAACAAGGGCATTACAAATCTCTCCTCTCATTCTCCACAGAGTAAGATAAAGAGAGGCATATTGTTAATGGTCTAGTGTGCGGTAGGTTGAATTATGTACTCCAAAAAACTCATGTTCTTAATCTTAATCCAAGTCCCTGTGAGTGTGAAACCATTGTAAATAGAATCTCTTGCAGATGTTATTTTTAGCTAAGGTGTGGCCCAGCTGAATGAGGGGGAGAGGGGGTGATTCAGATTACTGGAGTCCTTATAAAGAGAACCTGGAAGTCTCAAAAGTCAGAAAAGAGAAGATATCACCATGTGATAGGCAGCAGGGTCAAAGCCAAGGAACCCGAAGGATTACAAGTAGTTCACGCTAGAATACTACAGATTTGGGTAGAAAGAATTACCTTGCTGATGCCTTGATTTTGGACTTCTCCTAGTCTCAAAACTGTCAGCCAATAAACTCCTTTTGTTTAAGCCAATCCATTGTGTGGTATGTGTTAAGCAGCCTGTCAAACTAAGACAACTAATGATTCTAATTCTTACTATCTACAGGTTTTATTCAAAAAAGTCTACCTAAGAAATGAAAGATAGATGACATCAAAAGCAGTTGTCAAGTGAATGGTTTTTAGTGAATACTGTTACTTCTTTTATTTACTACTCCACAAAATAATAACTGGTGTCAGAAATCTTACTGCAACCAGATAATTTGAAGATACCCAGTAACTTATAATTTCCCCCTTTCTTTAGATCCCAGATCCCTATTCCCAGCTTTACATAGCAACATGTAGCTAGCTCCCTTCATAGCAGTCTTTATCATTATATTTTTATATTTACTTGGATGGTTATTTGATTGGTCTCTTTCCCCTCCACCAAACTAAAAATGCCATGAAAGCAGAGATCAAGATGGTTTTTTGCTTGCTACTGAATCACCAGCACCTATTACATAGTAGGAACTCAATAAACATTTGTTAAAAGAACGAACTCTCTAGGACCTGTAAGACCATGCAATTGGTTAAATGCCAAACACATCATGGTGGGCTAAATAAATCATGAGGAGTTGGGGAGGGGACCAGGAAATGAAATAATTTGTGGTAAGTTATAAACTGTGCCTGTGGGAAAGTCCAGTTCAAATTCCAGGAAAGGACATGCATCCATCCATGGAAGCAGATGTGATGATGTCAGCCTCCTCAGCAGTTGTCAGCCTGGTGTTATCCTTTCGTTGTCATCATCATCATCATCACCATCATTATTTGGGGCCACTACTGTGTTGAGTGTTTTACAAATATTGTTTCTAACCTTCAATAACCCCCTGAGTTAGGCATTATTATCCCCATTTTACAGCTGAAGAAATTAAGGTTCTCAGAGTTCTTAAGCAGCAGAACCACAAATGGAGCTCAACTCTGCTCCAATTATACTCGGCCTCTTCCCCACAACAGACACTGTTTTTTTTTTTTTCCAGAGATGTGTACTCAGAACCATCTTAGATTTCACAGCACCACAGTTCTGCCTCTCCATCTGACTTTGTTTGAGCCCACTGGTTGCCACTGGATTCATCTTATTTTTTTCAAAGTAAATATTTCTTCATGTGGTTTATTTATTCCTCATAGGGCCTGGTTCTGACAGCTCTGGCCACTCTAGGAAAAGAGCAGATGTGACAGACAGCACAGGGCCCTCTTGGGAAGAATATATGAAGATAAAATGCTGAAGTAATTTCATTTCTTGACTTATAAAATAGAGCCAGCTTAAGAATACCCTTCTTTTCTCACTGGAAATCCATGGGGTATGAAAGAAGAAGTACTTTCATTAAAGGATCCTTAATATAGCATAATTATTTTTTTTTATTGTTTGTTTTCATGATATGGGAAGTCCAATGGTTTGATGAAGGAAGGTGTCATGTCAATCATATTTCTGTTGTAAGTTCCCATCTCCAGGCACAATTATTTGCATAATAGAAATTTAATAAATGTTCATTGAATTTAACTGTTTTTCTTAATAACTGATCACATATCTTGGGGAAGAAAGGAAGATACAATTTGAAGATGATAATGAAGACATAAGGAATATAACTTCTTGAATGTGATGGCAAACAACTAGTGGCATTGAGTGTTACTCAAACAAAAGTACATGGCTCTCCCCAGCCCACTATGACATGTCAGTAGGCACTGACCTATAATTCTAAGGCCTGGAGGATCATCAGAGCAGGTCTAGAGAGATTAAAATTTAATTTAATGTGTTTTGTCTTCCCTCTCATTAACAGGTATCTTTGGGAAAATGGATGATGTTTCTCAATAACCCATACATACATATATGTAGTTATATGACATGAAACTTCAATTGCAACATGGGTGGCTAGAAAGAAAAATTGGTAAATCATGCTGAGTTCAGTGCAGATAGCATAGGTCAGATAGTTTATCCTCATTGATTGTCAAGAGTAGTTTCTGAGGAGTGATGTCATCAACATGGTGACATAAATAGCTACTGAAAACTTCTCTCTAGACAATCAATGAAATAAAGGACAATTCTGAATTGTTTGAAACTCTAGAGGAGGATATAGACTGGGAAGGACCCTGCAAATGTTGAATTGGAGAAAGCAAGGAAATATCAGATAGGAATGTTCTGTCCTGGACCAGCTGGTCCTCACCCCCACCCCCCAACTCAGTGTCACGTGAGAAAGGCACAGAATCAGCAGATGGGAACCCTTCCAACAGGGACATAGTCTATAAAATCTCTCACAGCAGTGAGACATACCCCTAATGTTTGAAGACCCAGGGGACAGGGGAGGACACATCAAGGCCCAGGTCACTGAGGGACAAAGAAACTGAGAGAATGTGGACAGAGACCATGGTTCCAGTCTTGGGTATGAAAACCCTTTTGCCACCTTTGAAAGAAGCAGCAGCCAGTGCCCATTTCCTTGCCTGGGGGCAGCTGGAGTACTGGGTCAGATGAGGGAGTGCTCTGCCACAGGTGGAGCCCCACAATAAGCCAGATTTAGGCCAGCAAAGTGAGGGCATAGGAATCTCACAGGTTCAGCTCATCTGTGCATGAGCAGCCTGTGCTCAGAGGCAAATCTGCTTCTGAGGTCAATTAAGTTACCAGACAGCATCATCTGCAGGACAGTCCAGAAGGTGAAAGGGAATTGAAAAACTTTTAAAAAGATGCTCTAGATCCTTTCTTAGGACCACAGGAGCTGGTCTCCATGCCCCATATGGAAACCTGGTCCTGTTTAGGCTGAGAAATATGGAAGACCCAACTATTAAAGCAGGGTTCTAAAACAAACCCAGGTCTTGCTGGCTGGTGGAAAGCAGAGCACTACTGGGAGCCAGCAGAATTGTATTAGCACACACAGTGAACTTACTGGGGTGTCCAGTGCCTACCTCCTACCCCTGTGGCAGTCCACAGTGAGCACCTGAATGGGGGGGCGGGGGAGTCTGGGGGACAGAACCAATCTGAAAACTGGCAGCAAGAGAAACAAAGAAAAGATAGAGATCAAAGACAACCAACAAGGAAACCATAGGCAAAAGAGAGAGAAAACAACCTCTAGAATAAGCTAATCAAGAAAATCAGATGCCTAGACAGCAAAAATTCACAAGCCACCTCAGGAAACAAGAAGATATGGCCCAATTAAAGGAAAAAACTAATATCTCAACTGAGATTCAGGAGTTGAAACAACTAATTAAAGATGTTCAAACAGATCTTCTAGATCAAATCAATGAGTTGAAAGAAAATGTGACAAAAGAGATGAAGGATGTAAAGAAGACACTGGGTGACCATGAGGAAGAATTTGTAAGCTTGAAAACACAAATGGAAGAACTTATGGGAATAAAAGACACAATAGAAGAGAAGAAAAACACAATGGAGACATACAACGGAAGACTTGGAGAGGCAAAAAAAAAAAAAAAAGGATCAGTGAACTAGAAGACAGGACATCTTAATCCTACACTCAAAAGAACGTATAGGGAAAAGAATGAAAAATATGAGTAGGGTTTCAGAGAACTGAATGACAAAATGAAGCACACAAATATACATGTTATAGGTGTCTGAGGAGGAGAGGAGAAGGGAAAGGGGACAGAAAGAATAATAGAGGAAAAATCACAGAAAATTTCTGAAACCTTTTGAAGGACATAAAATTACAAGTCCAAGAAGTGCAGTGTACCCCAAACAGAATTGATCCAAATAGACCTACTCCAAGACACTTACTAATCAGATTTTCAAATGTTAAAGACAAAAAGAATTCTGAAAGCAGCAAGAGAAAAGCAATCCATCACATACAAGGGAAGCTCAATAAGATTAAGTGCAGATTTCTCAGCAGAAACAATGGAGGTGAGAAGGCAGTGGTATGATATATTCAAGATACTGAAAGAGAAAAACTGCCACCAAGAATCCTATATCCAGCAAAAATGTCCTTCAAAAAATTAGGGAAAGTTTGAAATGTTTATACATAAACAAACACTGAGAGAGTTCATGAACAGGAGACCTCCTCTACAAGAAATACTAAAGGGAATGCTACAGACAGATAGGAAAAGACAGGAGAGAGACCTTTGGAGAAGAGTATAGAAATGAGGATATTGGGAGATAGAAAGAGGGTAGAGATCAGGCATTTGGTGCTGAAGGAGTACAGAATGTTCAAGAGGAATGATTATATAAATCCAGAAATGGATAGCACAATACTGTGTGATGGTAGCACAATATTGTAAGTACACTGAACAAAGATGACAGTTGAAAGAGGAAGATTAGGGTTATGAATGGCACCAGAAGGAAAGATAGAGGATAAAGACTGGGACTACATAGCTTAGTGAAACCTAAAGTGGTCAATGATTGTGATTAAGTGTAAAAATATAAGAATGTTTTTATATGAGGGAGAACAAATGAATGTCAACTTTGCAAGGTGTTGAAAATGGGACAGTATTGGGGAAAAAATACAATCAATGCAAACCAGAGTCTACAGTTAAGAGTATCATTGTAATATGCTTCCATTAATTATAACAAAGGCAATATACCAAAGCTAAACATCCATAAGAGGGAGGTATAAGGGAGAGGTATTGGATTCTTGTCATTGGTATTATTGTTTGACCTTTTATTTTATTTTATATTTTTTATTTTTTTTACTCATCATTTTCTTCCTTTTTTCTTCTCTTCCTCTTTCCCTGCAGAAGAAATGGAAATGTCCTCATAGAGATTGTGGTGGTGAATGCATAAAACTATGTGATTATACTGGAAAGAGTGTTTTAAAACTTCAACTTCTGGGTGAGACCAAAGGAAGAGATGTTTGTGCAAAATCTGCATTTTCTGTAGCACCCTATACAATCTAACTTGTATGGTCAGTTTATTCAAACACCATAATTACATGGAACTTTGAATAGGAAGTGAAATCTGGTTGGCTTGTACAATATATTGTGAAGCCCTGATACATCCCAGAGTAATTTGGGTGGAGAATTAAAATGTATTTGCAAAGCCCCACTGAGGCACTGGGGGAAATTTGGAAATATGAAACTTCCCCACTTGAGGAGTTACTGATATTCTCACAAGAATTGGGGACTACCAATTTAGAAGTTTGAACCCTCCGTCTTGGGGCTTGCCCTTATGAAACTTGTTACTGAAAAGGAGGGGCTAAGCCTACTTATAATTGTGCCTAAGAGTCACCCCCCAGAGAACCCCTTTTGTTGCTCAGATGTGACCTCTCTCTCTAAGCCAACTCTGCAGGTAAACTCACTGCCCTACCCCCTGCATGGGACCTGACTCCTAGGAATGTAAATATCCCTGGCAATGTGGGACATGACTCCCAAGGATGAAC
Source organism: Choloepus didactylus (assembly GCF_015220235.1). NCBI lineage: Eukaryota > Metazoa > Chordata > Mammalia > Pilosa > Megalonychidae > Choloepus > Choloepus didactylus. Next base: position 52,177,841 of record NC_051323.1, read on the forward strand.
CTGGACTTAGCATTGTGGGATTGAAAAAGTCTTCTTGACCAAAAGGGGGAAGAGAAATGAAACAAAATAAAGTTTCAGTGGCTGAGAGATTTCTAATAGAGTTGAGAGGTCATTTTGGAGGTTATTCTATACATATATAGATAACCCTTTTTACTTTTTAGTGTATTGGAATAGCTAGAAGGAAATCCCTGAAACTGTTGAACTACAACCCAGTAGCCTTGATCCTTGAAGATGATTGTATGACTAAATGGCTTACACTGTGTGACTGTGTGATTGTGGAAACCTTGCAGCTCACACTCCCTTTATCCAGCATATGGATGGATGAGTAGAAAAATGGGGGCAAAAAGTAAATGAATAATAGGGAGGGATGGGGGGTGGTGATTTGGGTCTCCTTTTTTACTTTAATTTTTATTCTTATTGTTTTTTTTTTTTTGCAGTAATGAAAATGTTCACAAATTATTGTGTCAATGAGTGCACAACTATATAATGATATTGTGAACAATTGATTGTACACTTTGATATTGTATTGTATTTGAATATATCTCAATTAAAATTGAATAAAAATAAATAATAAACAAATGTAACCCCCCCGCCAAAAGAGTAATTTCCTCTTCATTGGATCTCATTAACAAGAATGTAAAGAAGACTAGCTATACCTTCTATTTTCCATCCAACTTCAAAATATATGGTCCTTTGCCAAAATATTGATAAAGGTAATAAGTAAATGACCTGAAGGGGTGACCCATCTATTGGGCAATATTTCAAGTTAAAAGTTTTCCCCACTTTAGGGAAATCCAATTAATGAGATTCTAAGATTTCAACCAAAATCTGTGTTCAAATTATGGGTTGGAGGAAGGAGTAGGGAATTTATTTAAATTACTGAAATAATCTGTTCTATTACACAAGATTCTCTGAAGGGTTCTTTAAACAGTGTGATAAGGCATTTTAAAAATGTGGAATATGACTCCCGGGTAGGAATGTAGACCTGGCATCGTGGGACGGAGAACATCTTCTTGACCAAAAGGGGGATGTGAAAGGAAATGAAATAAGCTTCAGTGGCAGAGAGATTCCAAAAGGATCCGAGAGGTCACTCTGGTGGGCACTCTTACGCACACTTTAGACAACACATTTTAGGTTCTAAAGAATTGGGGTAGCTGGTGGTGGACACATGAAACTATCAAACTACAACCCAGAACCCATGAATCTCGAAGACAATTGTATAAAAATGTAGCTTATGAGGGGTAACAATGGGATTGGGAAAGCCATAAGGACCACACTCCACTTTGTCTAGTTTATGGATGGATGAGTAGAAAAATAGGGGAAGGAAACAAACAAACAGACAAAGGTACCCAGTGTTCTTTTTTACTTTAATTGTTTTCATTTTAATTATTATTCTTGTTATTTTTGTGTGTGTGCTAATGAAGGTGTCAGGGATTGATTTAGGTGATGAATGTACAACTATGTAATGGTACTGTGAACAATCAAATGTACGATTAGTTTTGTATGACTGCGTGGTATGTGAATATATCTCAATAAAATGAAGATTAAAAAAATCAAAAAATAAATAAATAAATCAAATTCATTTTAAAAAAATAAAATAAATAAATAAAAATTAGAGGATTTAATGGCATAGATAAAATTAATATAGTATCCCAAGGCTCCTCCCTTCAGGTACTCGACCTTTGAATTCAATTCAACAAGCTTCCAAGGAGGGCTTGGCTCTATTAAATATTGGAAATGTGGGGAGACAGCACAGAAACAAGTACTGCCTCACCTCTCAGGGACACAAAAATATATGATTTCCTTTCTTCCAAATGGTCTTGGAATCCAAGACCAGTGAGCACAATTTAAAAGGATACCCAAAGAATTAACTTTATTGTTCTAATAAATTAGATGCAGAGATGACTGACATGAAAGCAGAACTTAATTAAAAAACAAAGCACAAATTAGCTGGAATGAAGAGAGGGGAAGTTCTATTCATACTAAAGTTCTCTCCTTCCGTGCCCTCTACACCCATGCGCACAAAACAGGCAGTAGTAAGCAGAGAGGACGTCAATGACCTATTAGGATAAAAATAATTATGCTAATAATAATAGCATGGACAATTATGATGAATTAAAGCATTAAATACATCAAACGTGATGCCGGTGATATCAGGGTAATGACTTAGTGAAGGAAATCTGAAAGGCCAGTTTTAATTATTAATAGCAATCATAATACTTCTCCAATAACCAGGATTCTATCAATAGCAGGGATTAAAAAAAATGCTTATTTAAAAGTTTAGAGAAAGACTTCTCAGGAGTACCTCAAATGGCACTGAATACTGGTCCACTTCTCCCTGGGGCCTGGCTATTGTGACAATTTCCTGTGTTTTCTCACTTCCTCACCTATCCTACTAATAAACACTCATCACCAAAAGTAACCCAAATATTTCACTGTTTCTTGCGATCTGAAAAGGCATAGCCAGCTCTCCTGGCTAATTCCAAGTTAGTCCGGCTATTCAAAGCTCACCCCACTGCTGTGAGAGATTCCAAGAAGGGAAGAGAAAAGTCCCTTCATCCCTGTCCTTATTCCCTCACCCCACCCCCATACGTACATTCTTGCATACCACTCTTATACTTCAGAGAAATTTTAAACTGTATATCATCATGAAAAGATTTGGAATCCTTAGTCTATACTCCCCACTAAAACTCCTAATAGTCTGGGATAGAAATGCTTGATTAGTCTGTCGATGGTTATTCAGTGTCCCGATAAATCACCTCCTAGCCTGTCCGACAGACAGATGGAGAGGCAGCTCTATATTTTCGTTAACTTCAGCATAATGAACAATGTTTCCTAGTCCCAAACGCCACCTGAATCTCTAGTGTCTAAAATTCTGTACCCTTATATGTAAGAGGTACCCCTCATAAATCCACAGAGTTGGGTTTTATTTTTTAATCCTGTCTGATAATCCTTACGTTTAAATTGGAATATTTTTAGCAGGTTTACTTAAAATGTGATTACTGATGTATTTGCATTTAAAGTACCATATTGCTGTTTACTTTCTCTCAGTCCCAACAGTTCTGTGTTCTTTTTCTCTCTCACTCCTGCCTTGGCTTCTTTTAGATCGATTGATACTATAGTGCTAGTTCCCTATTTTCCTCTTGATTGTCTTGTTTTCTTTACTGGGGTCTTGCTTGGAACTTACATCTCTGGCTTGATGGTTTTTGTCACCTTTGGAAAATTCCACACTAATACTTCTTCAAATATTGCTTCAGCCATAGTCTCTCTCTCTCTCTTAGTCTCACCTTTTATTTACTTGAACATATTAAGCATAGTTATTGAAAATCTGGGTCTGATAACTCTTTTTCTGGTTCTTTTTTTTTGGATCGATTTCCTTTATCTCTTGTTTCTATTGGTTTCTGATCACAAATTCATGTTTCCTCATATTATATGAAAAAAATGTAGAGAAAATTTGAGGCATTACAATATAGTATCTTCCTCCTAAGAAGTTTTCAATTCACTCCTAGACCTAGGATAGAGGCACTCGCAATTCCAAATCATCTCAGGTCAATCAGCATTTGACATGATTCAAAACCTGTCTATTTTCAGTTTACATTTAGTCCCGAGGAGTACATCTCTGGAGTCCTAACACAAAGCCTGAGGGATTTAGCAGAGCTCACCTCTTTTATGAACTCTTTAACTCCAATATTTGTCCCACTAGCCCTATGAGCCTGTCCAAATCTTGGCTTAGCTTCTCAGTTTTTAAGTTTCTTCACCCAGAAATGGGTTAGAAACCTCTAAGGGAAAAGCAGCTCCAAGTGCCAGCCTCACTTCTTTGGATGTCCTTCTTCTCCCAGATCTTTGATCCATGAGTCTTCATTGTCTTGCTTTTTCTTATGCCTTAAAATAGATGTTTTTCATATTTGATCCAGCTTTTCCATTATTCCCAGTGGATAAGTGGTCCCAACTACATAGTCCACCATTACCAGAAGTGGCACTCTCAAGTTCTAGAATCGAACCATTAAAGTTGCCTTTGGCTGAAGGCTTTGTCCCCTAATTAAAATCCAAACACCAGAGAGGAGCACATTAAGCCTCATCACTCATTTGCATTTGCAGAAAGATAAATGTGTTTGTTCTTTCCAAGGTGGTGGGGGTTGAGGGTAGAGAACACAGAAGGAAATGTTGGGTGCCTTTGTTACACTTTAGCTGCTAGAAAGGCTTTCCCAGAGCTCCTTGGATATACAGATACCAGAGATAAACCAGCTCTAGGTGTACACACTGATCTACACGTACATATTTTTGATCCTGATTTTGAAGATGATGCTGCCGAGAAAATTCTTTGCTGCTGTAAATGCTTCACTAGAAAAATCAATATAAAGACGACAATCCATCCATCTGTAGCTGCCAATGGCAAGGTCAGTCGTCATTTGTACTCTTAGTTCTTAGCATGAAAAACCTGCTCAACCTTAGCCTGATAAGCAACTCCAATAACTTTCCTTAGGGAAGCACTGGCTGCTAATTGTGAGATGAGTCCCTTGGTATTTCACAAAGTTTGTGCTCTCAGCCAAGGGTGGATGTGATTATTTAATTAAGTATTTATTTTTGAGCATTTTTTTTATATTCAAGTTGATATGGAAGGTAAAAAGATGAATTTTATTCCTACCCTTTCACAACATGAATCTGGTTACCATGGTTTTACAAGTTGTGTTGTACACGTCTTTTTTGTAAGTAATTTCAAGTCCTTTTTGAAAGCAGGCAAGACATAAATAATTAATACACCTATGAACATATCTCTATCTCTGTTCTCAGGGAGTTTATGATCCAGAACCAGTTCAGCTTACTGTGGAGTTAATCAAGATTGGGGTGTCCTTGAATTGAAGGTCACTGAGTTACTTGGGAGCATATAGGAAGGCTCTTGTAAGGCAGGCACATTAGCTGCCTGCCCAACAACCAGTCCTCCTCCTTTCGTCTTAACAGAAGCCCAATTTTGTTCATGGACCTAATCTACCCTCTTCACTGACAGTCATGAGCTTAAGGGAAGCTGATCCTGCAGCCCCCACCCCAAGTCCCCATTTGACTATCTCCAGGGATAGGCCTGATAGAACTAAAGTTAATACCATTTCCCTGACCAGTATTAGGGCAGTGATAGACACATGACCCAGTTCTGGTCACTGAGTTGTTAGAATAAGTCTCCTAAGCACTTCCTAAGACAAAGCCATGAGAGAGGCTTTCTCTCTTCTTCCTCTGAATGTTTCCATGTCTAACAGTGACACCTGGAACTGCGGAAGTCATTTTGCAACAAATCCAAGGATGAAGCCAAGGAGGAGAAAGACAGATTCAAGAGAGGGAAAGAACTTGGCACTTTGATAACATTATTGAACCAGCAGACTGAAAGTAAAAGTAATTCATCGTAGCCAAGATTTTCAAGAAGGAAAGAATATAAAGAACAGGAGAGTTAAAAAACAAACAAACATATGAATGAACATAAAGGTTTTGATAAAACTGGATGGAATTTTTTTTTTTATTATACCCTTTCATATTCTAAGAAAAGTATAATAGGAAGAAGAATGTGATATCTGACAAAGATATCTATCAGGCTCAATTACAATACTGTGAAGATTTTAAAGGCAATTTCTTAAGCAAACACTGTATCACAATCAGTGCATTTCTATCAGATGTCCTCGATCAGATGGTTTTTCAACCTTGGCACTATTGACATTTTTTGGCCTGATAATTCTTTATTGCGGAGGGCATCCTGTGCATTGTAGAATATTTAGAAGCATTCCTGGCCTCTACCCACTAGATGCCTGTAGCTTCCGCCCCCGCTGTAACAACAAAAAATGTTTCCAGACACCATCAAATGTCCTCTGTGGGGCAAAATCAAGAACAACTGTCCTAAATAAAATCACTTTTTTGCAAGCTTCAGTCCAGCGTGAAGGAAAATATGCATTCTTTTAAAAAATATACCTTACTTTGTTTATTTTCCTCTTAAAAAAATTTAAATTTTGAACACTACTACATAAATATGTAATGTAAAAAGAGAAAGTCACCCATAACCCACCCACTCTCAAACTGTTAACAATTTTGTATACAAGTTTCAGTGTTTTTCTATTCACAAATTTGCATATACAGAAATAATTTCACAAATATAAATAGGATTATAATATACATTGTGTTTTACAATTTTATTTTTGCTTATCCATGTATCCTGTGCATATGCATCTTTCGACATTTGTATGTATGTGTATATATATGTTCCTATACATACATTTATATACATATAAATATATATTCATTTTAATGGTTCAACCTTATTCTTTCTAAAGGCTCATGGTATGTCATTGTATGGCTCTTCCACAATTACTCCCTAAAGACGAGAAGACGAGCATTGGAGTTATTTTTGATTATTTGTTATTACAAACAACATGGCACTAAGCAAAATTTCATATAAATCTTTGCATACACAAGTTACTATTTCTGTAAGATAAATTACTTGAAGTAGAATTACTGGATCAAAAGTTATAAAATCAGATTTTTGTGAAAGTTGAAGCATACCTCCACTTAAAGTTCAGAAGAAAATTTATTTATATGAAATAATAGAATATAAGAACCAGGAGGAATCTATTGCATAACATTCAACTACTCTAATTTATGTCCAAGAAAAATTTAGCCCAGGAAGTTTCAAGGTGATTTGTCCAAGATTACACAGCTTTTTCTGTGGCAGAGCCAAGACTAGAACTTGGGCCTCTTGAGTCCTATTCTAATATATGAAACAGAGAGTAGTGTGTGAAATACCAATTTACATTGCTGTAAGTCTTCTAGATTTTATAGAAATTTCTTCATTTGTCTGACTTACAAAAATAAGAATACATTGGGCTTTATATAGAGCAGTGATTCTCAACTGAGAGTGACTTTACCACCTCACCCTCCCCACCCCCGGGGACATTTGGTAATATCTAGAGCCATTTTTGGTTGCCACAACTGTGGTCAAAGAGGCTGCTGAACATTCTACAATGCATGGGGCACCCCACCCCAACCACAAGAAAGAATTACATGGCCTAAAATGTCAAAACTACCAAGATTGAGAAACCCTGATAGTAGAGAAAATATCTTCAGATGTCTATCGGAATATGGCCACATCCCTTCCCTACCTTACCCTAAACACATTCACGCACGCAGGTACCATATGGAAATCCCTGAGGTCAGAGGATAATCATTAGCCACATCCCTCTATCCCATGCGATTACGGAGCCATTTGATGAGACACAGGCATCGCACAAATGACAATGACAATAATAGCAGCATTCCAGGTAAGGCTAAACTAAAGCGTTTGCCTTGACCTATGGCCAGAGTTGTGCTTCCTAGTCTAGCTGTCTAAGCTGTACTTTGTTCCACCAAACAGAATCCCACCCCCTTCCAGGGACGGGGCTTACGGAGAAAGCTCGTGACAGGACTGAGCTGAGAAGCACTGCTGAGGAGAGGTCATTCCAAGAGAGACGCAGGCAGGCTGAGCCCTCCGTGCTCTGTTTTTTCATCCACACTTGCCCATCACGTAAGTCGTCCATTTCCCATGAGGAGTACAATGAGGGATGGAGATCCTGCCTGGTCCTCCTATTCTTTTCCACTTTGGGGTAGTAGAGTAGAAGTTACCTCCTATCTATGAAAACTTGGGGAGAGGGAGAAAACTCTCTGTAACAGTGATTGAAACTTTGCAAGACAGAGAAGCACTTGTTTTGTTTTGCACCAGTTTAGATTCACATTGTTGCAAGTGTCTTAGATGCTAACCTTTGCAGCATGTAAAACAAGTTGGTTTAAATTTTTTAAATGCTGTATTTTTATAGTATTACTATATATAGTATTATATATTATATATCATAGTACTATACTATACTTTTATAGTATAGCATAGTACACACACCTGTATATGTGTGTGTGGGTGTATCATGTGATAAAGAAACCAAATTGTCTCAGTTATGCAAAAATTTGATTGTTGGAGATTAATATTTTTGTAAAAAAAAAGTTCTGAGTGAATCAATTGGACATTAAAACAGACTACCTGTGCACCAAATGACAAGTGCTGTGTACTATCAGTTTGCTCTGTCACCCCTTATCTTTCTTAGCTCATCTTGGAAGGGTTTTCCCTTCCAGCTGATAACATCTCTGCTTCTTAAATACTTGCTGTCACACAGACAATTTCCTCAAATTTTACCTGTTTCTCAAGTTGTACCTGCTTCTTATAACTAGCAAAACCGTAGAGAGAATAGGAATGACTAGAATAGTGTTTTTGGGTCAAATGAGAATAAAAATCAAATTTAAAGGCATCAATTTTAAGCATCAGGGTCAGTCACGTCCTCTGAATGATAATACTCAGGAACTCAAAATGCTTTCGAGACCCTCTGCAGCCTCCTGGCCACTGGGAGGGCAGGCGAAAAACCAGCACTGAGGCGAGCAATCAACATGTGCATAGGAGGCAATTATCCAGAAGTAACATTTACATGGCCAAGCCATGTAGGTCTGCGACTGACTGAAAGTCAGCAGACGTACAGAACTGAGAGTTTGAGTTTCAGAAACTGGGCTTACTGTTTTATTACATGAACCTCTGTAGAGAAAAAGAAAAATGAAATAACACTAACTTAGCCAAAGACTGAGTACCTGTCCTAAAATAACATATTCCCTAATTCTTACTCTTCCTTTTTAAATGAAACTTTGAAAAATGAAGTTTACAAAAAGTTAAGAGGATGTTGATAATGAGCCATCTGTGCACTCACCAACTAACAAGAAATAAAATATTATTAACACATATGAAGCCCCATGTAGCCTTTCTTATTTATATTAACCAATCTTCAATCCCACAGAAAAATACCATCCTGAACTTGGCATCTATCATTTCCATGCATGACATTTTTACCATGTATATGTGACCCATAAATAATATTATACTGTTTGAATGGTTTTGAAATGTATATAAATACCACCCTACAGTGAATATCACTTCTGCAACTTGTGTTTTTTCACTCAACATTGTGTTTTTGAGATCTAGTAGGCAAGAGGCTGCAATTTAATATTTTTGAGCAGGGGAATGACAAGAACTTTCCCTTGTTTTGACTTAGACCATCATAATTTGGGGAATTATCATAGTAGACAAGTAATAACTGAAACTATAATTACTCTAGGACCCAACATAGGTTGTTATCAAGTCCACCCATAATAGCTAACATCAATATCCTTCAAATATTTGAACAAATATTTCTCTCTATATATCTTACACACAATTTCTCCTTTCAGAAATGCTACTTCACCATCCCACAACCCCCGCCATCCCCCTATCTTTTCTAACTGCCACCATCCCTCTAATACAAAGAAAAATCTTTAGATACCAACGTCTTACATTGGAAAGAAAGCAGATTGAATTAATCATATGAAGGACAAGTCAATGACTACCATAGATTTATCATGCTTCATCTCAGAAAAACAGGAGTCATTGAAGAATTACTATAGAGAGGCCGTGAAAGCAACTGAATCCCCAAGTCATCCCCAAAGCAGTCCCATTACCTTACGGTCACAGTTCACAGGGCCTGTCCCTCTAAACTGTAAATTCCTTGAGGACAGGAGTGTGTTTCTACTCCTCTTATCCCAGAGTCTAGCAGAATGCTTTGCACAAAGCAAGTTCACAATGAGTATTTCTTGAAAAATCTGATGATGACGAAGACAACTGGGGCAAAAATAAAATGCAATATTAACAAAATTTCAGGTTCCAATTTTCAAAATTACTAAGCTGTTGCATTTTTATGTAAGCTCTCCTAATTCCTTCTAATTTTTCCATCACAAACATGCTTTTTATTGTTCTTTCAGTCTCATTAGAAAAATGAGAAAGCTTGCCATCTTCAAATACTAATTATCCTGACATTTTCAAACTTGAGGCTAAATGTATCATCAATGAGCTTTAACCTTATCAGTTAGAACCCTGCACCCCTGCGCTGACAGGAGGGCCAGCTGGTTCCCAGAGGGTATTCTGTCATGGCTACAAATCAACATCTCCAAGGATTCATCAAATCTTGCTTCGTCCAGACCTCGGAAGGAAAAATGAAGCTCGTGTGTATCAGAAAGTCAGTTTTACAATAAGAAATATAACTACCAAGCAGAACAGAAAATGCCCGTTGTCAAGCTTGGGCATCCTGTTTCTCACACAGTGCTAAAGACTTGCTGATGACATTTGCTTTCCAGAAGGTCACCTGTGTGTGTATGTGTGTGTGTAAGTGTGTTCTTTTTACAGACTTGCAAAGAGTTCCTGTTATCCTAAGCCGGAGGTAGTATCCTGCTTGAACTTGACCAGTGTCATCTTTTGCAGAGGTCTATTTTACAACTAGCGGACTTCAGAGAAAAAGTGTGTACATTTGCTTTTAGTTGCCTTTTGAGTCCTTGATTGTCCTTCTGTTAGTTTTTCTTATCTTAAAAAACTGATCTGATTTAGCCCTGATCCCAAAAGGAGATCTAATAAGGGTGCTGGGTAAAGTATGTGTGATGGTAGAGCTTTAGTGCCATAAAACTCCAAGAGACTCTTTCTATAGGAAAATAATCTAATCGTGATTTACAGACATCTAAAGATTAATTAAAATATTATATCTCGTGAAAGATGCACGTCTAAGAAAGTTATTTATAGTAGGTCATCCAAAATCTAAAAATCTTTTATTATTTCATAATCTTGGATTGGTTAGGCTATAGACAGGGAAACAGATGAATAATACACATACTGGAGGAAAGAAACCTCAAATGAGATTGATTCCCTCCAACATTTTTACTAATATTTTACAATATCAGAATATGTGAATTGAAAAAAATTAAATAGTTTTTGGAAGAAATCTCACAATTGTATTTAAGTTGGCTTTGTATGGCCAAAATAGCCATATTATCACCTTGAAAATTTTATTAGGACCTTAGAATTTCTGCACCAAGCAATTAATTATTTAAAAACTAACAACTTAAATGACCAAAATTTGTGTTAAAAGCAAAAACCCTGACTCCATCATATGAAGGCCAACCCTGCCCCAGCTTCAACTAGCCATTCCACATCAAAACTAGCACAGAAGGGCTCCCATAATCCCCAGTCAATAAATATTTACAGTCTGTATTTAATCTCAAAGAACTGGGATCCAATCAGATAATTTGTTAGGGGGCCCATCATATATTGATTTAAATAATTTGGGGAATGGCAAATAAATTCTTAGAAAAGGACTTAGAGCAATTGTAAGTTCTTGTTGATGTTAAGGGTCAGTCATCCCCCGAAAACATAATAAAGCTTGAGCTAATACAAACCAAAATTCATTGACACAATGTCTAAAGGCTTAAGATAAGGTGTCCAGTTTCCATTTAGTAAAATTAGGTGTTTTACGTCCTACAAAAATCAATTATGTTGTCATTTGAATATCTCCCCCGCTAAGTTCAAAGTCAAATACCAGTTTTTGCATCAATCTTAGAGGACGGAGTCCTGTGGCCATCCTCACGAGGGGGTGGGGAGAGGGGAGAAGATAAAAATAGCTTCAAACATTGACTCTGCCTTGTCCAATGGGTATAAAACAGGGAAAAAGGAGAAGTAAACTGATATCCATTGCCAGCAGGAAAATACCACACATTAAGATCTATATACCAAACTTTTAGTAACTTCTTTAGGAATTTCACCACAATTAAATCTAAATTATAAGCCAGCTTCTGAGCTGTCCACATCCCAGTTCTTAGCAACCATAGGTAAAGAGCACCAAAGCTTTCCCTGAGTAGCATGCTGCAGGGTACCGAACCGGGCTCCAGTTCGAGTCCTGACTTTTCAGTCACTTACAAGCCCTCTGGCTATGGATGAGTTAATTAACCTCTCTGAGCCTCAGTTTATTCCAGCAGGACTATGACTAAGGGCTTAAGAAAAGACGAGCTATTGTCATTTCATGTGACTGTATGTGGCCCCTCTTGTCAGATGGCTCAGTGCAGGGGAAGGAAGGCTTAGAGTCAGAGTTATGGGTTTGAATCTCAGGCCTGCCAGCTAGGGCCACGTTACTTAGGAACAGTAGCTAACATCCTGAGGTTGTATTTTCCTCATCTGTAAAATGGGGCTAAGAGATTTTTAAGAGATTTTCAAAGGAGGGGACCGATGCATAGTAGGTACTCGGTAAAGGTTGGCGCGGTGGTTGTTCTATTGTTGTATTTATTATTATCGTCGTAGTGTTGGTTGATGGGTTGGAATGAGGCTGCGGGCTAACTGAATAATAAGGTAAAGGAGGAGGGAGTCGGAGGTGGAGCTGCCTTGACAGAAGGAAAGAAAGGTAGTGGGGTGGGGAGATGAGAAATAGGTCAAGAGAAAGAGGAGAAATCTTAAAACGCCAGGCTGAAGCCCCTGACGGAAGAAAGGGAGCAGTCAGTCACCTAGTCCAATGGTTGGGGGAGGAGAAACAGAAGCCAAGGGGTGGCTGGGGTGGGGGAGGTCCGCAAAATGGCCAAATGAGCGCATAAGAATGAAATGCTTCCCTGATCAGTGGACCACAAGTGGGCACTGTGATAAGTATAATGCACAGAGAATCCTGTGATAAAAGCATGCTATCACCGCAGTCAGTTGAAGCCATGGAGAGGCGGGTTGCTGCTATTATGGACACATCTAAGGAGAATCGTTTCATGATTATACTGAGAGAATACAACAAATACATACAAATTCTACTGGGGTCTTCACTCCCTTCCTGCCTCCTAGCACAACGAAAAGGAAAGAAAGGGTAATGGGAAAAATAGCATGTTGATTCCCATAGATTTCCCTGCAATACTGAAGAGCAGAAATCCTGGGGAGAAAGGACAGGAAGTTTCCATCAGCTTTCAGGACCTCAAATACCGAAAACATTAGGTTTTCTAGACCAGTGGACACTGTGGAAATAAGAAATAATTTACTGCTAACACAAATCAACCTTACCAAACCACAACAAACCAACTGGGTTTGCTCAATGAAAATCAAGCAGCTCTTTGGGAAAGATTACATAGAATCCCAACTTCCCAACGTTCAGGGAGGCCTTCCTGGTTCTGTATCATAGAGGAACGGCTAAAGGTCCCTTTCAGGAGGCCCTGCTCCATCTTTAATATGAGAAAGACATTTAGTCCAACCATCTGTTTCACCTCACCTCCTCTCTTATTCAACACAGCCAGCTGCTGGGATGCAGAAACTCTTCATCAGCCACCAAAATAAAGTTTGCTCTTGACAGAACAGAAGGAATCTTGGTAACCTGATATTAAAAGGGCTCCTGCCTCTCCTGGCCTCTACAGACAAGGAAAAGAAAAAAACCAGAAGCATTCCTTGAAACATTGTGGAAAACCACCAGGATCCTGGGAAATACATCAAGCTACAACAATACAATTGAGACACCCTCCTAGAAAAGACACCTCAGCCTGGAACAAGAACAAACCAAACCCCAAGATGAGCAAGCAGGACATGGAGACCCAGGTTGGACATGAACAGAAACAGTGTGTAAAGGGATATGGAGAAAAGAACAAAGAGAAGTAGGTAAATGGACAATGTGAATGCCAAAGGATGGGGGGACCAAAGGAGCAGCTAATCTGTACCTATCCAAAGAGCTGAAGACAGGAGTAGGCTGGGGGTGGAAATGTATGCAGAGTGTTGGGTAGATGGAGCAGAGGCAATAAAACAAATGTTTTGCTTCTGCAGTCTTCGCTTGTAGCTTAAATATGAGGAACTTCAATAAAGCTGTTTGTCTTCTGTACTTGACACTGTGGACTGTTACAAAGAGCTGCTGCTTAGCCATATTTTACATAAAACCATGATTTCTGAGGAAAAAGCACTGGTAAGAAAATGGATTCCTGGAATTTAAATTAAACCAACCAAATGGCTTTGACAACCTAGCAAGTCATAATCTAATATTTTAGGAGAAAGAGTGCAAATACCTATCATGTTTGGTTTTCAATAGTAAAAAAGATTCAATGATACATTTTGCTTTCCTCTGTATAGCTCTCATTTGGCTGCTCTTCACCAACTCTTGAAGTTTGTTTGGGACAGCAGTCCTCAGGGGGGGTGGGGGTGGGGGAGTGGAGAGTATTTATTGAGCATCTATTATATAAGTGATCCTATGCTAAGTGCCTTACCTCTGTTATATCTTTTAATTCTCACAATCAACTTGCAAGTAAGTGATTATTATTATTTTAGATTGCCAGGCTGCTAAGACAAATACTACGCAATGGGTTGGCTTAACAACAGGAATTTATTGGCTCAGTTTCAGAAGCTAGAAGGCTTGCTTCCTTCTGGGTTCTAGCATTCTGTCTAGCCAGCAATCCTTGGGTTCTCTGGCTTTCCCATCACATGGTGATGTCCTCTCCTTTCTCTTCTGGGTTCCATTGACTTCCAGCTTCTGGCTTCTCCCTGTGGCTTTTATCTCCCTATGTCTTAATTTCTTCTGCTTGTAAAGGCCTCCAGTAATCCAGATTAAGGCCCAATCTCATTCCGTTGGGCCACACCTTAATTAAAACATCTTTGAGAGATCCTATTTACAACAAGTTCACACCTACAGGTATGTGGATCAAGACAGAACATGTCTAAATTGGGGTACATAATTCAATCCACCACAATTAACCATATTTTAGAGCTGAGAAGCAGGGTTCATAGAGACTGAAACATTTGCCTAAGGACACAGAGCTAGTTCATGGCAACACTGAGACTTAAATGCTGTGTGCTGTTTGTAAGTGTAGTTTGGGAATAATTGCCCTCCTGTGAGTGTTCTCCAGGAAACTATAGGCTAGAGACTAGAGCCTTTCATGTTTATAATACAATGAAATATATATTCTCAGTTTGGGCAGAATTGGTAAATCGCTTATACACAACCATGTGGGAATCATCAAGACTGGGATAATTTTTTTCATTAATTCTGGCAATATGTTTTCTCAGAAGGAAGCAGGAGAGAGGGAAATGGATACAGAATGGGAGGAGTGAATGAGAGTCCAGTTACCTGCCCACCCTCCTGTGTGAGTTATCCCTAATGGCACAGTCGGAAACAGTCTCAAACCATGATGCCACCCTGGAGGAGACACAGACAGGGATCATTTTAATCATTTATTAAACAGTAGCAGAAATGTACAGTCTGTAACACATAACCAACCATTCAAATCATATTACAATGATCTGAAAACCATGTGACTTCAGCAATCATTGACTATTATATACTTTGATGGCAGCGAGAACATAGTTGCTTGGTTGTACCATTTTAGGCTTCACTTTGAGTCCTTTGATCATTTTTCTTGTGGTTAAAACAAACAAAACTGCAACCATTGGACAGGAGGCTCCATCAGTTGTTTTTTGGGGCTTTTCATGCTGATAATTCCTTTCCTACACTTTAGCATTACACATGTGATTAGCCCAAGGTCTTATCTGTCCAACCTCTTTGAATGTCAATATAACACTTCAGTGCACCCCTGTCCAAGGCTGTGGATGTTAGAGTATGATTTTTTTTTTAAACATATTTTCAGGTAACTAAGGGAGTTTCCAAAAGGACAGAAAAGCTAAAACCAAACTGGTGGTTTCCCAGGCAAGGTAACTCACGTAAGAGTAGATTGTTTAACACAAGTGAGCTTTGGATTTCAGCTGTTTGGCCTCTAAAGAACTGTATATTAGAGAGGGACTCTGGCCAGTGATGAACCTCAATTGTATTAGGGGACTATGAGCCAATACTTTTGTTTCCAAGATGCTGCTGTTATAACTTGCGATGTAAATAAATGGATGGTCTCTGAGCATATTTCTGCTAATTGCTGTGCCTGAAACAGACCATTCTCAAAGTTTTAAGCATGGCTAGTGGTCAATCAAATAATAGCTCTTCAGTCTATTTTACCAGAGAACCTTCTGTCCTCCCTCCTCCCTTTCTACACCTGTTGGTGTTTGGATCTCCAAGTGCACAATTTGAAAACCCCATTAAGATCCTGAAGACATAAAAATGTAGGGTTTGCATATTCAAGTAGACAATATTGTGGTCTAAAATTTAGAGATAAGATCCCTGGAGAAGGAAACTATGAATATTCAACACATGATTCAGGAGGGGTTTGTAAATATACTGCTGCTTAAGAGTTAGGAAACACTCAAGAATTGGGAAATGCTCAAGATCGACATAGCCCTCCAGTAATTAATGGAAGCTATAAAAGAGTCCTGTGTCCCGTAACCTGTCTGAAGAAGGAATGTGTTAAAGAAGGTGAGTAGTCTGTATGGAGACTTTTTAACTGTGTCCCCTGGCAGAAACCACCCAGTCATCAGCAATGCCTTGTCTACAGCACAGCAGGCATGACTCAGCATCCATTAGGCTGCTCTAAAACTTGGAGGTAATATTTTCCAGGACAGTTTGCTTTCCTTTGCTCTGACCCATCATTTCAAAGCAATATTATGATCATTAATCTGCTGTGCAAGACACAGCAATATCAAGAGGATGTCCTGGATATTGACCACATCACACCAGGCACTGGAAAGGCATCCACCCCACTGCAATCAATATATCAGCCTCCTGGTTTATCATGTATTCCTGGGGGTTAGTTAGTGCGCATCAGTACTCAGAACCTCAGAAATGGCCAAACTGCATCAGGAACACTCTGTAGCAACCCCACTAAGGAATATCCAGTGAGGATTTAGCTAGCAGTACCTGGCTTCACTCAGGAGCATCTTCTTTTTAAAAGCAGAAAAGACAAAATGTTCTCCCTGCCTAAATGTGCTTCAATTTTCAGTCTTCCCTCCAACAGCCCTGGGTGCTCTCAACAGATCATTCAAATGCATCCCCCACTCTCATGATTATGTTTTGTTTTAGTAAACAATAGTTCTGAAGATAGATGTTAGAACAACAAGGAGACATTTTTATTGTGAAGCCTTGATAAGTGTATTTCAATCTTGTGAATTCGGTAATTTCTCATTTTAGCACCCAAAGGAAAGGTGTCTAGCCTACTTTATTGCAATCAAATGCCCTACAGCACACTGAAGACCCATTTAGGGAGAACAAGACACTCTCTGAACAAGCTCTGAGTTAAAAAAATCCTTGTTGGGTGCCTCTGTGAGGTTTCAGCCCTTGAAAACGGTAAATCACATAAGTTCTTTAGGAAATTAGACATTGTCCCTTTATTTCCTTCACGGGGATGCTCTAAAATGTAATCAATACCAGCCATATTTTCCCCTCTTCCTTGGAGCTGTAGGCCCTTCATAAAATACAGAGTTTAGTGATTATGTATCTAAATTACATATAGGAATGAGTATCTGGAAGGTTCAAAGCTGCTTTATTTATGAGTGCAGATGAGCCTTAAAATTTGGCTTCAGTTTGAACTTGGGGGTCAGTAATTTGGAAAATAGACTTGGAAAGACTATTAGACTGAAAGAGAGTACTAATCGTAGCCACCTCTTTTCTCGTGCCAGACACCGTACTGGGAGCCTTTGACACATTTATTATTTCTCTCAACTACTTTGCAAGTAGTTATTATCCAGCTTTCACGAGTGGAGAAACTGAAGTTTAGAAAAATTAAGTAACATTCCCAAGGTCACGGCTAGTAAGTAATAAAGCCATGTCTATCTGATGTTTAAAGACTTGTTTCTTCAAATACACTACGGCACCTCTCAGAACATCTTTAGTCTATTCTGGATTAACAAATGACTTTAAGCTTTAAATTTAGCATCTCTTTGCCTCAAATTGTTCATCTATAAAATAAAGGTAGTGCACTAAATAATTCTTTGTTTTCCTTCCTGCTTCAAATCTTTATGATACCATGTTAAAGGCTACATGGCCAAATGTACCATGTAACAATGGTATATTTAGGATTTTGAAATCCTATAACACAAAATCTGGTTTATAATCTATTGATTAAACATTATGCTAGCAATTACCCTTAATGGGCAATTACAAAAATTGAACCCAGAGGACAACAAATTGTCAAGGCCCTTCGTAAATGTTTGAGTGTGATCAACAAAAAAGAATAAATGCCCCTCCATGAATGCTAATTATAGACATGTAATCACAGGGTAATACTTTGAGGCCTGAGCCCACCCCCACCCCCTCACCCTACCCAGAATAACTGTAACTGTCAACGTCCTAAGAGTATCTCTGAGGTGCTTTGATCTAAGTTTTTCTTTCAGCAATATCTCTGCCTTATGCAGACATAAGTATCTGAGAGCTGAAACAATGCAGACGGGAGTTTCTGCAAAATCCTAGGTTGAGATAATCTAGTACATTATAAGATCCCATGGCAGTATATTTTGCTTTAGATAAGTTAAAATACTTTAGCTGAAAGTGTGAACTATTTCTGGAAATATAGGAAAGTAGTTAAGGTTAGACATCCCATTCTGCCATGTACAGGCTAGTTGATAGAGGGTTATATACACTAACTCACTGGCAAGATGTACCTTAGGGAGTTGTGAGAACTAAGTGAGATAAAATGTATACCCAGTTGAAGCCACCAGTTCATGCAATAGCCTCTTAACTGGTCTTTCTGCTTCTACCCAGCCCCTACAACAGGCTTCTCTCTGTGCAGCAGCCAAAGGGATCCTGATAGAAATGTAAGTGAGTAGACCTGCCATTTCTCTCACAGTGAAAATCAATGTCCTTACATGTCCTCTAAGCTGTCTCTCCTGACCCCTCCTGCCTTACTTCTCTGGCCACTCTCTTGAATGCTGTTTTGGCCACCCTGCCTTCCCTGACGAGTCTTAAGCACACCAGAAATGCTCCTGCCTTAAGACCCTGTAACTAGCTGCGCTCTCTGCCCTGGAATTCTCCTTCTCCAGATCCATGTGTGGCTCATTCCTTCACTTCCTTCACTGAGCACCTTCTCAGCAAGGCCTCCCTTGGTCTTCTTTCCAAACTGATAACTCCTCTGCTCCTAAAATTTACCTTCTCCCTTCTCTGCCATAATTTTTCTCCTTGGTTTTTATCACCATCTAACAGACTATACATTTTACTTGTCTTATTTATTGCCCATTTCACCTTCTAGAATCTAGGCCACAAAGAAGAGATTTTTGTCTGATTTGCTCACTGTTATTGTCCTAATTTTCAGAATTGTGCCTGATGTATTAGTGCTCAAAAAGTATTTGTTGATAAAGAGAAGGAAAGAAGGAAGGGAGGGAGGGAGGGAAGAAGGAGGGAGGGAGGGAGGGAAAGAAGGATAGAAGGAAAGAAGGATAGAAGGAAAGAAGAAAGAGTGAGTGAGTCAGTCAGTGAGTCAGTGAAAGATCAACGATCTTGGCATGGTCTCCATAAATGAAAGGCTACTCTCGTGGCTTAGGTGGTCAGCCTTCCCTCTCAAAGTTGAAATGGCTTCATATGGTAAAGCCCTTAAAACTTTACCTGGTTTGTAGTAGTAAGTGTCATGTATTATTATTAAAATTTAAATATTAGCAAATTATATAACCAGCAATTCATGGAAGAAGAAACCTGAATGTCCAGAATCATATGGAAAAATTTCTCAACCTCACTAGCAAACAGAGAAATGTAAGTTAATGCAATATGAACTACCATTTCATAGCCATCAGGTGGGAGAACATTAAAATATCTGACAATATTAAATATTGAGGAAGACCTTGAAGAAAAGATCATTCTTATGCAGTCCTGAAAGGAGCTTAAAATGTTATAACCCATCAGAAAAAAAAAAACCAGCCCAGCAATATTTGTTAAAGCTGAATAGGCCCATAGACTACAATCCATCATTAAACTCAAGTAGTGTTGCACAAGAAGACATGCACAATAATGGTCATTGCAACATAATTTGTTAGAAGAATTATTGGGGAATTATCAATGTCCTTAAATGGGAGAATGAAAAAATAACTTGTTACATGTTCAAACAAAAGAATACCATGCAGCAAAAAAATGAAGGAACTGAAATTGTGTTTAGCCACATGAATAAATCTCAGAAAACATAATGATGAGTGAAAAAAAAATGTAGAAGGTTACATACAACTTACCATTTATATAATTTTAAGCACACTCAAAACCATGCTAAATTAGTATTAAAAACATATTTGGTAAAGTTTAAAACATGCACGGAGATGAATAAATACAAAATTGAGAGTAATGATTACTTCTAAAGCACGGGGGTGGGGATGAGGAGGTGGGATATGTGAAAGGTATAGAAGGAATAGCATCAGTTATACCTGTAATGGGTAGCTTCACTAAAACATATGAAGTGAAAAAGCAAAATATAAAAGCTTAGATGGTGCTTATGTAGATACTTATTTATTGCTCTCCATATTTTCTATGTGTTTTAAATATTTCATAATTTAAATACAATCTCTCTGAGTATTATTGTTTTCTAGAAAACAAAAGTGTCACCGAATACCATGTCTAGAATGATCATATTCCTATAAAAGAAAAAAAGCAAATGAACAGGAGGATATGGATATTCTTATATGTGCTAATGCATTAATGAGGAACTAGAAAATGCTCAGAGACTGGTGACCACGCCTGCCTCTCGGGCAGAAAGTGAAAATGGGGAGGCAGAAGGGAGAAGAACTTCGACATTTTGCTCTGTATATTTCTGTATTGTTTGGCTCCTTGACTCTGAGAATATATTGCTTGGGTAATAAAAGAAGCCATAATAAAAGGAAGACCTGATGGAGTGGAGCTCAGAAGAACAATCAAAGGCAACACCCAAAGAACTTGAAGTTTAGGCATCAACTATACAAAAAAGTCAGGATCCTACTCGAGGAAAATGTCTCCTCCCTTCAGCAACAACGAATTCCCTTCAGGGCACCTCTGAATGCTAAATTTCTGAGGCATTATTAGTGGGGAAAAATTACAGTGCTATCCTGAAGCTACACTCTCTCAGCAGGAGGGACTGAGTCTCACGATGACACAAAGATTATAACCGTCCGTTTATTCATGAAGGACAATTGTTTCTCAGGCCAAGGAGTATTTGTGAAATGGAACCATCCTGAGTCCTATAGATTGATGACGAGACAGTGCTGGGAGGGGGGTGGCTTTGAGAAGCTGTCCTTCTGATCTCCAAAGAGTGGGGAGCACATTCTCATTAATCACAGTGAAATCAGAGCTCAGCAATAAAAGCAGCTGGGTTTAGAATGAGCTGTTTTTTAGGAGTCATTTATTTACTTGATGTTATGTCACTGATAAACTGTGCCAGCCACGATTCTTCGTGATTAAGCCAAGTTTATTCAGACGCACACCACCGCCTCCTGGAACAGCTAAGGCCAGAGCCTTAGATTTTTGCCAGGGACTCCAAATGATTTGGGCAACTCCATAACAAGTCTCTGGCTGTAGCAATCAGAGCTTGCAATTTAAATCATGCTCATCAAGGTACCTGAGGCAAAGGAAAGCAGGGGTGGGATGGGGGGTGCAAACGAGGGGTGACTGCAGAACTATGTCAGGAGGATTGTCCTTCATTGTTTTCTGAAATTCGTGTAATTGGAGCACTACATGATAACAAAGATATCCACGATTTCTTGTGGGCCACTCATACGGATGCTGAGTGCTATTTGTAGCTACTTCTTTTAGTCTTCACAGTCCATGCACGCAGAGCTGAGTATCAGAAGGCTGGTGAGTTGGGGTAGAAGTCCAGTTCTGCTACTTAGATGCTGAATATCCTTTGGCAAATCATTTATTTTCTCTGAGCCCCAGTTTCTCCCCCTTAAAATTGGGAATATTAATCCATAAGATTGTTGTAAGGGTAAAATGAAATTGTGAATGCAGAGGGGTCTTCTTTTAAAATTTTAGCTATTAATTGCTATAGAAGCTAAATGAACAGTAATGGGAAGTATAGTATTCCTCCAATATCCAACACACACACCCACACACACCCCACTTATGCCTGTCCTGAATTTCATAGGCATCAAACCTTCTTCCTTTTCTCTCAAGAAGAGCATACTCTATCTCTTTCCTCAAAGCAGCATCATTTCTTTTAAAATCTAAGTATCTTGAGACTTTGAAGGGTTCACTTTGTGTGGATTTACTTAGACTGCCATTTCCCCAGGATTAGCTAGCATTTGGAGGTTGGCTAACAGTTAGGAAAAAGACACAAGAGCTCTCAGAGGGAGGAGAGTGGGAGGAAACCTTTTTGACCTGACAGTGTTGAGACTACTTCCATAACCCCAGTGAGCTGCTGGGGAGTGCAGCCATGCCCACATTCCAAAGTGACCTGCACCAAATTCCTCAGAGGTCAAAGCAAGAAACAGAGCAAGAGATGAGGGTGATACTCAAGATCCCCAAATTCAGCAACACAAAAAATATCATTTCCCCATATGACATGGCCCACCTTTTGACCTGCTCCCAACACCCCCCTCCCTGCCACAATACCAAGCAGATGTCTTCGTATAGGTGACTACTTTCTTCTGGCCCATTCTTGGAGACTTAATAATGTAGTTTACATCTACAGATGGCAAATCATTGCCCCATCAACAAAAATTACATTGTAGTCTTGCAGCTTTTAATTTTTCAAGTAAAAAAAGAATGCAATCCTCTTGTAAAAAAAATGTTTTAAATATTATAGGTATCTTAAATTCCCTTTGACCACCACCTACCTTTAATCATTTTTATGCATTTGTACATACATATATAAATATGTAGGAGAGGATCTAAGATGGTGGCATAGAGAGGAATGGAAGCTAGTTAGCCCCCCTGGAACAATAATAAACAACCAGGAACAACTAGTAAATAATCTGGAATAATTGCAGGGGGACAAATGTGACTGTCCACTCATCATACACCAACCTGAATTGGGAGGAATGCCCAAGATTGCAGCATAAAATCCATAAGTAAAAACTGCAGATCCAAGCCGGGAGCCCCCTCTCCCCACTGCCCAAGCTGCAAAGCTTCATGTTGCTAGAGAGCAGCTCTCTCCAAGCAAGTGAACACAGCTCAGCTGAGCTCCAACTGGGGTTTTAATTAACAAACATGGACTGCTCGACACAAGCTACAAATCCTCAACAAGCAGACAGAGGCTTTGGGTGATGACTGATCTTGGAGAGCCAGACGGTGGCAGCAGACTGGCCCTGAGGGGGGCTTTCTGTCCCTGTTTCAGCTTCGTGGAGAAAGCCTCAGCCATTTTCAGTTCCCAGTGCTCTGACCCAGACAAGGGTAGAGATAGCACAGGCAGAGAGAGACCACTGAAATGCTAATGATCTTTCCCTAGGGGGTCTATCTTCCCTAAGAGGAAAGAGGTGGGGCCCAGCTCTACTATCCACCTTCCATTAAGAATCAGACCCCAGAGCCTGGGGGAAAACAGCCACAGGCCACACCTCCTTACACCAGTCTGGAGCTACAGGCTGACAGGCACCACCTGCTGGGCAGAAAAGTACAGTGACCTGAGGCCTCACATGGTGTACCAGTTTTCTAAGACAAACCATCAGGGAAACCAGATACTGAATAGTTCTTCCTTCTGGGACCAGAGCCCATTTTGGTCTAGGAAAACCTGATTGGGGTAACCAAGGAAACCATGCCTAGACAACAGAAAACTACAACCCACACCAAGAAAAACAAAGTTATGGTCCAGTCAAAGGAATAAACTTACGTTTCAACTGAGATACAGGAATTTAAACAACTAATACTAAGTCAATTCAAAAAGTTTAGGGAAGAGATGGCAAAAGAGATGAACCGTATAATGAAAACACTGGACGTACGTAAGGTAGAAATTGAAAGTTCAAAAAACAACTGGCAGGATCTATGGAAATGAAAGGCACAACACAAGAGATGAAAGACACAATGGAAACATACAACAGCAGATCTCAAGAGGCAGAAGAAAACACTCAGGAACTTGAGAACAAGGCATCTGAAAGCCTACACACAAAAGAACAGATAGAGAAAAGAATGGAAAAATACGAGCAAAGTCTTTGGGAACTTAAGGACAAAACAAAAAGTAGGAATGTACATGTCATTGGTGTCCCAGAAGGAGAAGAGGAGGGAAAAGGGGCAGAAGCAATAATAGAGGAAATAATCAATGAAAATTTCCCAACTCTTATGAAAGACATAAAATTGCAGATCCAAGAAGTGCAGCGCACCCCAAACAGAATAGATCTGAATAGGCCTATGACAAGACACTTAATAATCAGATTATCAAACATCAAAGATAAAGAGAGAATCCTGAAAGCAGCAAGAGAAAAGCGATCCATCACATACAAAAGAAGCTTGATAAGACTATGTGCGGATTTCTCAATAGAAACCATGGAGGCAAGAAGGAAGTGGGGTGATATATTTAAGATACTGAAAGAGAAAAATCACCAAACAGGAATCCTATATACGGCAAAACTGTCCTTCAAATATGAGAGCTTAAAATATTCTCAGACAAACAGACAATGACAGAGTTTGTGATCAAGATACCTGCACTACAGGAAACACTAAAGGAAGCACTGCAGACATAAAGGAACAGACAGGAGAGGTTTGGAGAACAATTTTGGGAGATAGTAGCACAGCAATGCAAGTACACTGAACAAAGATGACTGTGAGTATGGTTGAAAGAGGAAGGTTGGGACCATGTGGGACACCAGAATGAAAGACAAAGGATAAAGACTGGGACTGTGTAACTCAGGGAAACCCAGGGTGCTCAACGATTGTGATAAAAGGTACAAATATGTTTTTACATGAGGTAGAATAAATGAATGTCAACATTGCAAGGTGTTAAAAATAGGGTGGGATTGGGGGGAAAATACAATCAATGCAAACTAGAGACTATAATTAACGGAAACATTGCATTACCCTTCCTTTAATATAACAAAGGTAATATACCAAAGCTAAATGCATAGGGGGTGGGGGGATAGGGGAAGGGTATGGGACTCCTGGCATTGGTGATGTTGTCTGACTCTTTATTCTACTTTAGGTTAATGTTATCTTTCCTTTTGTTGCTTTCTAGCTATCATGTTTATTTTTTTTTCTCTCCCTCTCTTTCTCTTTTCTTTTTTCTTTTGTCTTTCTGCCTTCTTTGACTCTTCCTCCTTCTTTGTGGAAGAAATGGAGATGTCCTTACACAGATAGTGGCAATGGTGCTGAATACATAAATACGTGACTAAACAGGGAACCAACGATTGTTTACTTAGGACGGAATGTATGGTGTGTGAACAAAACCGTCTTAAAAGAAATGGGTTGATGAAGAAATCACAAGGGCACTATATTGAGTGAAATAAGAAAGACACATAAAGGCAAATATTGCAGGGTCTCACGATATGAACTAATTATAATATATAAACTCATAGACATGAAATATAAGTTACCAGGATACAGGATGAGGCTAAAGAATGGGGAGTAGTTGCTTATTATGAGCAGACTGTTCAACTAGGGTGAACTTAAATGTTTGGAAATGGACAGGGGTGATGATAGCATGTTGTGAGAATAACTAACAGTGCTGAAAGGTGTGTGAAGGTGGTGGAAAGGATAAGCTCTGAGTCATGTATGTCACCAGAAGGAAAGTTGGAGGTTAAAAGATGGGAATGTATAAAAGTGAATCTTGCAGTGGACAATGCCCATGATTAACTATACAAATATTGGAAATCTCTCTCCGAATTAGAACAAATGTATGACACTATAAATATATGCCTATTGCAAACTATATACTACAGTTAGTAGTATTTTAACATCTTTCATCAACAGTAACAAATGTACTGTACCAACTATGAATCAGTAATGGAGGGGGGGTGGTTAGGGGTATGGGAGGATTTGAGTTTCCTTTTTTTGTCTTTATTTCTTTTCTGGAGTAATGAAAATGTTCTCAAAATTGAACAAAAATTAATTGTGGTGATGGATGCACAGCTGTATGATGGTAACATGGGCAACTGATTGTACACTTTGGATCTTTGGATAGTTGTATGGTATGTGAACAATCTTGATAAAAAATACATATATATATATATATAAATATGTATATATACATGTAAAAATTACGTGCCACATAAATGGTGTTAAACTGCAATTATTCTGTAACTAACTCTTGTGCAGTGAAATGTTTGGGGCCTTCATCCATGTTACCTGTGATGTCCTGTTTACATAGACTTTGTTTCTATGTAACTTGATGAGACCAAATGTTTCCTACTCAGTATCACTTAGAAAAGGTGAAAACAGTGTCCATTTCCATTTGAGAATACAGATAAACAGAAAGAAACAACTAGGCTATTTCAAGGGCCTCAGGTAGGTATCCTAGTCCTCAGAAGAGTGACTCTACCCACACTTGAACCCTTATTTATAAGTGATAGTGCCAGGAATCAGGCAAATCAACATAGAAGAAACAGTAATAGCTCTCAGTGATTCAAAACATAGAATCATAGATCTTCAGCAGGAGGGGCCAGAAAAGATCTGATTCCGAACCCTGTTGTTTACAGATAAGAAAATTGAGGCTAAGAAATATTACACATTTAGCCCACGATGTGGCCCAAGTTTCCTGGCTTTGCCCTAGTGTCATTGTTACTGTAGTTTTTCTACTCCCCCAGATCTGTCTTCAGGACCTCGGGAGTAATCAATGAAGTAATCCATATTTTAAAAACAACAAACTCTTGCAGTGGATCAGTTACAAAAGAAGTGGTATTTGCTTGGTTCTTTGAGCTGGGTTGCTGCAGTCAACATGGCATCGATAATCAATCAACAGCGGTGGTGAAAGATTAGTTTCAGTAATTTCCAAAGGCCTGAGAGGTCAATATTTGCACAAATGGGATGACAGCTGGACTTCCACCAACCACAAATATATTAAATGTAATTAAATGATGCATGTGATGCACTCAGCACAGTTCCTGGTACATAAAGACTTCATAACAGTAGGCATTTTTATTTAAAGATGCCCTCCTGGCTGGAAACTCTCTCTCAATTTAAAGAAACTGAGGACCACTGAGTCCTACTTGCCAGCACATTAGCCCAAGTCAGCTTTCCAACAGTTGTTTTATTTTAGTCAGGAAGGTGGTGATGATGGTTTATGGTGAGTCCAGAGCAATTTGGGTTGATTCCAGTAAAGAAAACCTCATTTTATTTCATTAGGAAAAGTGTCTTCTCATTGTAGAAGTCAGCACTTTTCTGACCTGGCATCCCTGCTTGGTTATGAGTGGAAATGACTTCTAATCCTTCTCCCAGGCCAGCCTTTCTCCAAGTCTTCAGGCAGCTGCAACGTGACAGCTGGCAATTAGCTCACGAGTTAAGAGATTCTTCTCAGGTTTTTCACATTTGCTATATTAACAAACTTATCCATTTGATTTTTGCCAAGGTCTTCTTTCTAAATGAAAAGTAAACATGTCATTGTCCTTGGATAAGAGCCTCTTTTACCTTCTCTCTCTGAAGCTTATGAGAAACAGATGCTACCTGGTTATAATTTGGGTCCAGGGAAACCCTTCTGCATTCTAATCAAATATATGTAAACCAGATGTTGACCAGCATATCCTGACCCCTTGAGATCTACATAAAATCAGCGCCTGTTCCAAGCTTGGGGGCAAGTCCAAAACATCTGCCCCCTCTTCAAAGTTTCCTGCAAATTCCTGGGTAGCTTCCTTCTCATAATCACCTCTGCAGCTAGGATCCTGGTTCTCATAGGCTTGCTGTCTCTGCTTGGCACTGAATTTCCCCAGATGCCAAACTCAGCCTTATCAGCAATTTTCAGTCCAATAAATCAAACATATCTGCAAAGCATGTGTGAGTATAATATGCTAAACATAAGATGGGGGGTGGGGGCAAAGGAGGGTATTGCATCACAACTATTATGTATCCCTGTTCCTAATAAACCTTTCAGTAACCCCTCCTTGGGGAATTTCTACTGGCTCCTCCATTCCACGAAGAGCAACTTCATCCTAACTCTCTGGCTTCTCTCTTTTCTTGTCCAACCTCCTGTCTCTTCTTCTTACCTTCCTGGAACTCCAAATTCCTCTCCTTCTGTTAGGCAAAGCCATTCAACTTTCCCCAAATAAGACAACAAACCTTTGTCCCACTTTACCTTATTCTACCAAACCCAACAAACTCTTTGAACAAACCATCTAAAGGGCCCCACCCTCCTTAGTGGTTGTCATAACTAATGTGAGTTTGTTCATTTGTTTTTCATTTTGTTACAGGTGAATCAAATTCTTGGTTTTCCAATGCTTGGTTTGGAACAGGACCAGAAAGCCAGATTGATCACATTGAGCTTTTCGTCAGGGGCTCCCCCTGGAGTTCTGGGGGTACCAGATGTATTGCCATTTGCAGCTGCCTTGAATGGGAGCCAACTGGTTGAGATTACAGAAAATGACAATTGTGTGGAGCAATATTCAAGGCATAGGACAGAAAGGAGTTAAGTATGAAATTGTAAGAAGAGAAAGGAATGCAAGAAGGGATGAAGAGACAAGAGGGGAAGAAAAGAGAAGGGTAAAAGGGGGATTGGAGGGAAAATGGGGTAGTTTCAAATACAGGAAGAGGAAGGGAATATGTGAAAGAATGGAAAGCTCAAGTGGGCAGTGGGAGAATGGAGGTGACAGAGAAGAGGGGCCTACCCTGCCCACATTTTCTCCTGGATCCACTGTCCTTTTGACTCCTCACCCCGCCTGTAGTAAATGGCAGTGTGGTCTAGAGGAATAGAGCCTAGTGTTCTGATGTGTGTCTGTGGGCTGGTCATTTAATCTCTCTGATCTGTTTGGTTTGCCTCTAAAAGATAAAAATTAAACTCAATGTAAAGGTCCCTTCCAGTTACGACATTCAATGACTCAACAGGATAGGGTAGCTACTTCTTCACTTTCCTACCCCTCTACACATGCCTTGCTTACTCCTTTGTTTTCTTCTCCCTTTCCCTCCCTCTTTCCAATCTAGGCAAGGTGGAGCCAGAAGCCAGGAAGCTCACACTGAGTCAAACATCTACCACAGTTCTCTGCATTCTAACAGCATCCCTAAGATCCCCAGAAGGGGGTGTAACATTCAAATACATATTTTTAACCATGATTCCAGCCATTTTAAGTATCATGTGAAATCAGGTTATTTCAACCTGCATAAACTAGTTTTACTGTTTTACCACTCAAATTAATCAAAAAGGCCAACATGCTGAGTGCACTTACATGCCAATTTAACACTCATCAAGGGCAAGACTGCAGGCCTGTGCTGCATTCTGTGGGGGTCCCAGAACCGAAATAATGTGGCCTGAGAACCAGGACTACCCCAGTCAAGGAACTATAGGGCTGGTAAGTGGGATACGGGGCTGGAGGAGTTTGAAGAACACAGTGCAGCAGCCTCCAGCAACCCTTGTCAAAATTCCTACCTTCTTAAAGTCCTATCTCTGAAACCTTTCAGGAGGAAAACTGTTAGAGAATTAGAAACTAATTCATTAGATGTTATCAATGGTTGGTTGATTTTTTTAAGGCAACACTTATTAAGCTACAGAAATGAATTTCTAAGTGTATAATCTAGGTCATGTAATAGACTAAAGAGAAATATAGATATGTTTGAGCAGAGATGGCTTTTCAGTGCCTCTGAAATTATACTACACAGACTACATATTTCTCTACCTCTATAGAAAGTTGCATTTTTTTCCCAGGTGCTGATACTAAAAAGGAAAAAAAACAAAGAAAGAAAGAAAGAATCAAGGAGAAGCAGACTGGGAAATAAAGGAAGGTAAGAAACAATAAAAGTACCAGGGATGAGGAATCTCACTGTTATACTTGGAGCAGGCTTTCTTTATATCGAGAGAGCCTGGCAGTAGCAGATTAAGTGCCTGTGAATTAGGTCAGAGACTGGCCAGCATTTACAGTTGTATAAATTTTAGAGGAAACCCTGAGAGAACGATTTCCATGGTGAAATATATTTTATTTGATATATATTTGGCATTCACAGTGCATAAAGACCCTGAGAAGTCTTACAGGAAAAAAAAATTCTGACCTAATAAGCTCAACCTGCCCTTGGTTATTTGACTATGAAACTCTCTTTTCATATAATGCCTACTAGCATATTGAAGATTTGGTATTCCAGAGACACACTTTGGGAACACCCAGATCTGGGGTTCATGATTAACCTTTCCTCTGTTGTAGGAAGATGAGATCGGGGAACTATATAGCATTAGAAATAAAGTTACCCCCGATTGGTGTTTACAAATGAAAAGCAAGTTACAGAGGGGGAAGGGGAGAGATGTAATTCTAACATGTGTTTTCCTGCTGGAAAAATATGCAGATTAGCCAATCATTTGGAGATAGTCATCACTCTTTCACTTTTGGGCTGTTGCTCCAAACAAATGAAGGACCGTGTGATGCTGAATTACCTTTGCAGGGTTTATTGTCTGATCTCCCTCCCACAGACAGGCATTTTTCCTCCTTAATTATTCCTAGGAAAGTAACCTTGGTTTACCATGGATGGAAGAGTAGATGCCTTGCTTCTAAGTGTCACAAAATCAAAGAATCTTATGACTACACGTGAATAGCCAGCACTGATACATGGGGCAGGAGGGGAAATGCAGTGCAACACTATGAAATCCTGAGGACAGCGTCTCCAACAAGCTATGCCACCAGACCACGTTATACTTACTCATGGTTGCCTCACCCCTAAAATGAGAATGTAGGATTAGACTCACCTCAAAATTCCCATTTAGTGCTAACAGAGCAGGAAGCAAGGTAAGAAGGTGGCTAAGTTATCTGGCTTTAGCACCAGACCATCTTGAATTTGAATCCCAGCCCCACCACTTACGGTCTGCAGGCTTGGGCAGTTATGGGACTTCTCTTTACTTGAGAATGATGATAATCATCCCAATATTTGATTAACTAACATGTGAGGATTAAATGAAATGTTATATCAAAAAATACTTACATCCTGGCACATAAAAACTGATCCATAAATATTCCTATTATGACTGTCACTAGCTTCCTCTGCCACTGTCTGATATGTAGGCAATAGATGGGCAGGGCCAATAAAGGGCCAGATTGGGCCATGTAAAGTCAAGAGATTCATGTAGCATAATAGCTTGGCTCTGCTAGCCTGCACCAAGTAATAGAAATTTCTGCTGAGAGATCATTTGCTGGGGGCTTGAAATGGATTAAAAAATACTGTTTAAATCAGATTGTGCCACACTTCTGCTTAAAACTCATTAATGGTTACCAAATGCATCCAGAATAACATACAAATGCCTATAGGCCCCAGCATCATCGGCACAGATCTCCTCTCTGCCTCACCCCCCATACCCTCCTCCTCACTGACCATGCTATGGCTACTCAGCTCTACCTTTAGGATCATGTTCCCGCCGCTGCCTCTGCGCAGACTGCTCTGAACCGCATTCTTTGCAAGGCCAGTTTTTTCTCATCTTTCAGATTCCAACTAAACTTCACTTCTCCAGAGAGGCCTTCCCTAGCCAACCAGCTAAAGTGACTTTCAATTTCCTCCTCTTCCCTCCAAATCCCATATTTGTTATCTTAGTACCCTGTAATCAATTCATGTTTCAATTAATTTGATATTCAATATCCACAGGCCCATCTTAACAATGAGAATGTATGCAGGAAGGGGAGAAAGTTAGTCAGGAATTATTTAAGCCCTGATCTTTTAGCTCCAGAGCTCACTATCCCTGACTATAGCCTCTATGCCTATTAATTCAGAATCGTAAAAGACAGAAAGTATCAGATCAGCAGCTAACGTTATGGCTTTACCCATGGTACAGTCAACTGGCGAGGAGATGAGACCATGTCATGCAAATGTGACCTACCTTTGTAGGTGTGGGTAGATAACCCCAAGCATACCTGAGCAGTGTTTCCATCCTATGGAGCAGAGTAGAAAAATCAAGCTCTGAGAAAAAGCTAGAAAATTTCTGCTCATTCAAGAATGAATCAGCATCTCTCCTTCTCTTCCCCGGGAAGCCTTCCCTGATCCCCATGAAACCTTCAGAGCATCACTGGCCACTTCCTGCTTTCTGAGCACCCACATTAAAGCAAGTGTCTCATGCTTTAATCCAATCCCAGGAATGAGTTCTTTGTGAATAATGCATCTCTCCTACTAGGCTGTGAGCACCTAGCACAGAGAGCCTGGTTCATATTAGATGTTCTATGGTTCTTTAATGAGTGAATGAATACATTAATGGTAGAATGAACTGACTGATTAATCAAAAATTAACTGGTCACTATGACTGAGGGTCAATTAAAGAGGAGCAGGGAACCAATGTTGGGCCAGGTATTAGCACTGCTGATCTGTAGCCATGTGCATACACAGAGATGGGAGAGAGAATGTAATCAGTGCACGCCGGTGACTGGTAGCTGGTAAACTTTCGGAAACAGACAATTGTTAATTGTGATGATGATGATGATGGTGGCGGTGGTGGTGGTGATGATGGTGATGATTCCAGCACTTAGTGAAAAAGTATCTAAAACATTTTTTCACTTCTGATAAAAAGGTGAAAATTGCCCAGCACCTCCATTTTCTCTTTTCTCCATGTACATTTAAAGGTCATTTTTTAAAGTAACTATTTTATACTGGTTCTATGGGAAGATAACTAAAGTCTAAATATCTGCACTTCAGAGGATGCTTTAAGCTAAACTGAAATTAAAATCAAAGGAATAATTCCATTTTTGTCCCAAACATCTTGAAACTCTTTTGGTCTTCAGCACAGGAGGGTAATCCAGTTTTTATCATTTATTTTGTATGAATACAGCTGCTTCTTTTTGCTGAAGCAGCTGGAATTTATCTCATTTCCAAAGTTTCACTTCAGAATTTGGCTTTTTCCCTTTTTTTCCAGGCCTGTTGTAAATAAGGACATGGTCTAAGAGACTGAAAACATAAACAAAGAGCAGCCAGCTAAGGGTTTCTAAACTCAGTTTTAGTTATGAGCATTACTGGGACTCCCATCCACCACTAATTTCCCAGTAATGTTTAGATGTAGGACTGGGAGACCAATTATAGAGTCTGCAGAAAGGAGCCTGTTTAAAAAGTTTGGAGCTTTTGAGAAACATTAGAGAGTTTTGTGAAAAACTAATTGTATATGTTCTTGGATTGATGACATTACCTGAGTAGAGAGGAAATTTCACAGTAATTTGGGTAACATGACAGAAGCCTGTTGGAGCATCCTCTCTGCTCAATAATCCTGGGAAAAAGCTAGGGGTTGCATAGTTCCCTGACAAATGGATGTCACTGTGTCAGATCTCAGTCACTGATTCTCCAAACCAGGAATATTTCTGGGATCACTGGTAGATGTTTGGTAAGAAAAAAATGTAGTTGCTTTCCACACAGTAATAATAGTGATGGTGATTCCATAATAATTAATCAATTATTTATTAATAAGCATAATCATCCATAATATTTTATGAAAGATAGCTTACAATTACAGATAGTTGGGTTTGAATCTTGATTCTACCACTTACTAAGCTCTGTGACCTGTAAATCATCTAATCTCTCTGTGCCTCAGTTTCCACTTCTGTAATGTGGGAGTTAGTAATGGCTTCTACCTCAAATGACTGAGTGAGGATGAAATCCAAACAGCTCTTAGTGCAAGGTAAGTGGTATATAAGGACTAACTGGATTGTTGAGTTCTTATCCGGAAGGATAAAAATTATTTTACATTGGCTCTGACAAATCAATGACTTATGTTATGTTACCCTTATTTTGTTGATGTAGAAACTGGGACTTCAAGTAACGTGCCCGAGATTACACTTTTGGTAAGCGGCAGAGTGTGCACTTGAGCTGAACTCTCTGCTCTTAATCATGGTTCTACTCTGCATCCTGGATAAGGAATAAGGTTGTTGACTAGGGGTTGGATTTGAGCAAAGGATTGAGCAAAGGAAAGAATTCACAAATAGATTCAATTAAATGCTGCAACAAGTTCACTTTGTGATGCACATCATGAATTCAGATAGAGAGAGATTTATAAACTATGGTTTCTCTAGAGGGGAAGTAACCTTGGAACAGATCTCATGTTCTCCGTATTCCTTTCAGACCATAATATTTTTAAACAGGGAAAATCTGATTAAAAATAAAACTTATTTAACAAAGAGTTAAATAAGTGTATAAGCCAAGAGATAAATCTTTGATAGTGAAAACGGGGCATACGTGTAACCTAGCATTGGGCATCCTGGTGGGAGGTGGGAAGGGAGGGTGGGTAGAGGGGGGTGCAAATAGAATGAAGGGGTCCTAATTAGCCCCCCTCCTCTTCTGTCCTACTGTTCTGATTCACACAATAGCAGGGCCTGGGTGAGCTTCTCTTTACATCAGGTTATCTGGGAAGCTGAATCTGAGATGGAGTTTGATGTGCAGGATACTTATTAGAAAGTGCCCTTGGATCAATTGTAGTGGAAGGGGGGAAGGAGGCAGGATTGGGCAGAGGAGGGAGTGGAGGTGTAAAGCAGAGTCCCTAGCTTCAGCCCACCCTTTGGAGGTGCTCTGGAGATAAAATTGCCCATCAGAGTTGAGCTACGTTAGGGCCAATTGGCAGGGCCTTTGTACTCACTCGTGGTGGCCTTGTGCAGCTGAGGCCATCCTGGAAGGGCCGAGAACAGAGGGCTGTCTGCCACCAGCTCTCCCAGCAACAGGGGCATCAATCCTTCCTTCAAAAGGGAATCGGGCCGTGCGCCTCAGCGTCTGACACACCAGGGCAGCTTTCTTTACCTGTTGTCCAGCAACCACCTGCATCATAGTCAACCCAAAGCAGCCAGTTCCTGGGCCCCAACTCCTATGTAATGAATCAGAGCCTCTAAGGGGAAGGCCAGGGACGAAGCACTTTCATAAGTTTCACAGGTGATTCTGATTCACAGTGAAGTTTGAGAATAGCCGTACATAGATAAAGAGAATAAAGAAAATTTCCTGCCAAACAAAGCAGGAAGTTGGAAGAGCATACATCCAAGCCCTGCTACTAATCCTACAATGTTCAATGCAATTTACAAAGTAAACTCCTGCCTAAAATAAATTTCCTCCAGTCCCCTCAGCGACTCCTGTAAGAGGATTTTACTCAGCGGGCATGGATGCATTCTCTGTGGCTGGCCATTCATCCTGCATGTCTGCCCACAGACGCCCAGAGGCATTCGGGTTTTCAATCCATCAGCACGACTCTGGCAGGCCTGGCGCTGCAAGGCTGATGCATCGTGCCAGAAAGGTGCACTGGCTGGGTAGGGGCTGGGTCATCTATCTTCAGCAGAATCCTTGTTGTTTCTGAAGTGGCCGTATGTTAATAACACCATTCAGCTAAATCACTGTCCTGTATAAGGAAGCTTTGGGAGGGCCTTGCCTAAGATCCCAACTCCGCACCCTGAGCAGCCAACCATACAGAGGGCAATTTAATCTCTGTCTCAGCACTTCCACATTTCTACACTTAACTGCTCATCTGAAACCCATTCTCTGGGCCTCTTCCTGCCTACCTCCTGATAAGGTCTGGGGCTAGCAGTGACACATCGAACCTGAAGCCTAAACCAGAAATTGCACCAGCCATTCAAAATTGAACATAATGAAAACAGCAACATTTTCTTCCTAAAGAAATAAATGTTCATACTTTTCAATATACATTATGAGACCTTACAAAGTTTATATTCTTTGACCCCATACATTCATCTCTTGGAATAAGCCTAAGGAATAATAACAAATATGGGAAAAGCACAGAGATGTCCACTATGAATGTCCTTTATCAGTAACAGTGACAAACATCATAAATGGCTAAATATGCTGCAAAAAGAATAATTAAAAATACAATACTATATTATATGTTATTAAAATATTTTATGAATATTTTGAACAGCAAAGGAAAATGCTTCCATTTAATATTAAGTGAGAAGTGCAGAATACATGTTTGTTTACCCAGAATGAATTCAAATATGTTAAAAATGGATAGGAAAAAAGACAGAATGTAAACTGACAAAAATGTTAATAGAAGTATGTCAGGGCAATAGGAGATGGCAATAATTTTCTTTTCTTCTTCGGAATGTTAACCTTACAGTAAAACTTTACAATTTTTACTGCTTGGATTTGTCAAGTCTCATTTGATATTTTATCAAAGAATGTCATTAAAATGACATTGCCAAAATATGAAGATAATGTTTGCTTTATAGAGATACCCTGCTAGAGAAAGAGAGATTAAAGAAATGATAATCTGTTATTTGTATAATTGACATATAGACTTGGGCAATGCTTTGCTTTTATCATCTGTGGTTTCAGCAGTGTTTTATATATTGATAATCCCCAAGGAACTAGCCTTCCCTAGAGATGAAATCACTGCCATAAGCAGTTGTCTGAGAAGCAGTTATGGCTGCCTGCCCCTATCCACATGGTATATACAGGTTTCGCTGTGATTCTAGCTGTCTCTATAGGATTTTCAGGTTTATTTTTGGTCGTTCAGTATGGATTGTCTTCTTGGCTTATTCTTTCATAGATAAAAATAACAATCAACTGATTATATAATAATACAAATCATTTACATGAAAATTATGAACAAAATTAAAAGGATAAAAGTTTTCAAAGCAAACAAGCTGGGGGAAATTGCCACAGAAATGATAAGTGAGAGGATAGAGTCCTTTTATCAACGAGTTTGTACAAATCAAAAAGAAAAATAGTTCACATAAGAGTAACTAAATAGCCAATAGAAATAAGTTAAGTGAATAAAGCTAGCTTTCAGGGATGAAAATTAAATGATTTTAATTTTCTTAAATTATATATATATATGACAAAAATTTTTAAAACGTTTATACCCTTACAGTCTTTCCTATTCTAGGAATCTACTATAAGAAGATAATCAGAAATTGTTACAATTCTCTATTGCTGGGTAACAAATCCTTGAAAACTTAGCTGCTTAAAAGAGCAGCAATCACTTATTTAGCTCACGAATCTGCAACTTGGGCTCAGCCAAGAAGGCTCATCTCTGTTCCATGTATCATCGGCTGGAGCATCTCAAGTTGGGGCTGGAGGATCCACTTCCAAAATGGCTCATTAAAATGGCAGGGAACGTGGGGCCAGTTATCTGCTGGGAGCTAATCAGGGGCCGAAGGCTATGGCCCTCAGTTCTTCTCCATCTGGGTCTCTCCAGGTGGTCTACATCAGGTGGGCCTCTCCACAAGTTACCTGGGCTTCCTCACAGCATGGGGGCTGGGTTCTAAGCATGAGAATGCCAAGAGACAGGAAGTGAAAGCAACCAGTTGCTTAAAGCCTGGGCCTGGAAACTGGCTTCCCAGATTCAAGAGGAAGAACATAGATCCCATCACTAAACGGGTCTATTTTAGTTTGCTAAATCTGCTGAAATGCAATTTACCAGAAATGGATTGGGTTTTTACAATGGGGATTTATTAGCTTACATGCTTAGAGTTCTGAGGCTGTGAAAATGTCCCAATCAAGGCATCAACAGACAAAACCTTCTTCCTGAAGACAGGCTGCTGGCGATCTGGGACGCTCTGCCACATGGCAAGGCACATGGTGGTGTCTGCTGGTCTCTCTCTTTTCTTCGGGGTTTCTTTGCTTCCAGCTTCTGGCTTCAGTGGCTTCCTCTCTGTTTCTGTGACTTTCTCTCTGAGCTTCTGTGTGTGTCCTTCTCTCTCAGTTTCTGTTCCTTCTATTTTATTCTCTTATAAAAGATTCCAGTAAGAGGATTAAGGCCCACCTGGGACATGCCTCACCTGAAATAACCTAATCAAAAGGATCTAAATGTCCACCCACATGATCTGCCCCCACAGGAATGGATTCCCTTTAAGAACATGATCTTTTCTGGGGTCTATAAAACCTCCAAACCATCACAGGGTCATATTTTAAAACCACCACAAAAATACAAATACAAGAATATAAAATATTTATTGAAATTTTATACAAGTTAATTACTAAAAATATGAAAACAATAAAATATTCAACATCAAAGGAGGGGTTAAATGTCACAGTATCTAAGTATTGAACTTAGTAATGAAACTTATTATACAACCATTAAAAT
This sequence comes from Choloepus didactylus, assembly GCF_015220235.1. NCBI lineage: Eukaryota > Metazoa > Chordata > Mammalia > Pilosa > Megalonychidae > Choloepus > Choloepus didactylus. Next base: position 52,215,581 of record NC_051323.1, read on the forward strand.
TACAGTCATAAAGATTTCTAAATAGCAAGGAACATGCTTAAAATGTTGGATAAAAAAAATTATGGACTAAAACTGCACACAGTTGTATCAACGAAATAGGAGCTTTTTGTGTCCATAAATCATCATTGGTTTTCATTTTTGTTTTCTTTATTCTTCCCTTCTAATATTTCCCTAATATGCCATAATGGGTATATATTACTTTTATTATTATAAAAGACATTTGATTTAACAAATTGGGAGAAGCCCTCAGATCAATCATAGCAATCTTTAATGTGATCCATTGACCAACCCTGGCCCTAATCTCATGTGCATACCCCTGGACTGAATCAGCTTGGAATCTTCCCTTATCCCTGCCTATAGTGGGTTCCTGGTAATGCATCCTTTCTTGGCTTTTCTCTTGCTTGGAATTCTCCTTCCCATGCTACCCGCCTAATTCGTTCCTTGACTTTGCTGACCTCAGTGTCTCAAATGTGTACCAACTTGTCCATGTTTCTTGAACAGGTGCCCTGGGTCACCTGGAATGACAAGTCAAGTAATAATAGCCTTGCCCTGCTCCTCTCCCTTTAATTGCTGTGCTCTCCAAATGGAGGACTGACCCTTGGTGCAGCAGAAAGAGTTGGGCCTTGTGCCAGTTTGAATGTATTATGTCCCCAAAATGCCATTATCTTTGATGTAATCTTGTGTGAGCAGATGTATGTGTTGATTATACTGTAATTCTTTGAGTGTTTCCATGGAGATGTGCCCCACCCAACTGTGGGTGATGACTCTGATTGGATAATTTCCATGGAGGTGTGGCCCCGCCCATTCAGCATGGGCCTTGTTTAGTTTACTGGAGCACTATGTAAGCTCAGACAGAAGGAGTGAGCTTGCTACAGCCAAGAGGGACACTTTGAAGAATGCACAGAAGCTGAGAGAGTAGCTGCAGTTGAGAGAGAGTTTGAAGATGGCCATCGAAAGCAGAATCTTGCTCCAGAGAAGCTAAGAGAGGACAAACACCCCAAGAGCAACTAAGAGTGACATTTTTGAGGAACTGCAGCCTAGAGACGAACGTCCTGGGAGAAAGCCATTTTGAAACCAGAACTTTGGAGCAGACGCCAGCCACATGTCTTCCCAGCTAACAGAGGTTTTCCGGACACCATTGGCCATCCACCAATGAAGGTACCCAATTGTTGATGTGTTACCTTGGACACTTTATGGCCTTAAGACTGTAACTGTGTAACCAAATAAACCCCCTTTATAAAAGCCGATCCATTTCTGGCATTTTGCATTCTGGCAGCATTAGCAAACCAGAACAGGCCTATTTGCCCACCACATTCACTTTCCTCCTTGCATACCTCAGCTCATGCTATTCCCATCAACAGAACTATTTTTCACCCATCACCTTCATCAATTGATGAAGGTGTGATTAATTTTCTAATAAAATGCTAAAATTATCCAGGATACTCCACCTGAGCTTTTTCCCTCTCAATGTTTCTACCTCCTTGTTTCCCCATAATTGTCACCACTCTCTTTTCACTGTCAACTCAAATTAGAGCCTTGTCCACTGGGAAGCTTCCCTGACACCCCCAAAATCAAACCCCCCACAAGGGTATGCTATGTCTTTTCTGTCTGCTCTTATAGGGCTCTATACTACCCCTCTCCCAACACATCATATATGTAGAATTATCTGTTTATTGTTTATCTTCCTCACCAAATTATTAGCTCCCTAAGGACATGAATTGCCCTGACCACTATATTTGTGGTAGACACCAGCTGTGCCCAAAGCCATTCGCAATCCCTTTCTTTTCCCTGGCTGCTTCTCACAATAAGGTTTGGGAAGCCAAATGCTTATGTTCCCATGATTTCTTGTGATTAGGAGTTAGGGCCACGAGACATGATTCTAAGCCCACTGCGAGCATTTCTATTACAAAGCAATATTCTTCACTGGACCTGCCCTTTTCCTTTTTCTGTTATTCTGATCCTGAGCGCCATAGTGATAGCTGGAGCATAGCAGCCATTCAGCAACCATGAGGGAAAAACTGAGAAAATTTCAGGGACAGTGGCACTAACATCATTGAGACATTAATCCAATAGCAGCTACTCTGGGCACCTTATTATATGAAAATACTAGAGATCTGTGTTTAAACCAGAGATTAATAAACTTCTGGCCCAAATCCCACCCACTGCCTGTTTTTGTAAATGAAGTTATACTGGAACACAGCCACACCTGTTCATCTGCACATTGCCTATGGCCACTTTTACATTACAAGGGCAGAGCAGCTGAAACAGGGACCATATGGCAGGAAAAGTTTGCTGCCTCCCAGTTTGCTGAACCCAGGTTTAAGCCACCATTGGTCAGGTTTTCTGTTGATGCTGAATGACTTTTTGATTGATATAATATCTCCACTTCCTAATATAGTCCCGATCCCGCAGAAGATTCACAATGTCCTCATTTTTTTTAAATCTTCCACAGTGCCAAGCAGTGCCTTACATAGGAGGTACCTAAGAAATACATGTATTGCTTGTTGTCTAGATGTGGATACAAAAAAAAAAAAAAAACAATTGAGAACAATTAAAGAAAATTTAAATACTAAACTGTGTGCATTGTATAACAGTTCTAAGAATGCAGGACTATATGTGGGGGCTAGTGTAGTAAAATAAAATTTCATGACAGAGCTGGGATTTTTTTTTAACAACTTTATTGTCTTTTCTTGAAGGATTTCCATTCAAATAACTCACCCAGCATTTGACCACTGCAGGGCTTTCAGAAGTCTATTGACCCATGACGATTCAGAAGAATATCGTATAGGAATTCTGGTCCTATGGATTTGATAAGGACTCCTGGCAACTTGGAGAAATTATGGTTTAACTGGAGGAGCTCCATAAGAGGAGCTGGCTGGGTAGGAATTCTGGATGGGCAGTGGAAGGGATTGGCATAAATAAAGGTGCGGATGTAGGAAAGACTATACCATATCTGATACGGAGGCGGGTTCAGTTTCCCCATTTATTTTGTAATGTAGTTTTCCTTAAAACAAACAAACAAACAAAAAACAACAACAACAACAACAACAACAACAAATTCAAGATATTAATGTCACCCCTTAACTTATGGGTAAAATTACTTATGGTCTCATTTATCTAGCGGTCTATTCTTCTGAAACAGTTAATGATTTTAAACTACAAGGAACAAAAGAACTATACTTTGACCTTAGGCTAATATGTAAAACAGTGGTTACTAAAATCCTCTCTTTACAGTGTTGACTGAGAAATAACAGAATGAGCTACAAGGCAATAAAAGCATTTATTTGGGGTCTTAGAATTGCAATTGAGGGAGCACATATTTAGGTAGCAACTCAATTGTGTCCATCTTGGGGCTTCTAAGCAAGAATTTTTTAAAGGAAAAAGAAGAAGACATATGTTGGTGGATATGCAGGCGTTCCAAGTGTCCTTCAACTTAAACAGTTTACTGATTTCTTTATCTTGTGGTTGGTTCATGACATCCACATGTCCTCGGGGTTGTGAGAAACATTGTTGCTTGTAGTTTCACATACCTTGGCAGTTTTGTGGATATCTGGCTGAGACACACATTAGAGTAACTTATATAGTAACTCCAGTTTGTTTTATTTCTTTTTACAACAGTGTATGCTTTTAACCTAAAAGCTCAAGTAAGTCTATTGATAATCCAAAACGCTTTTGCATTTTTAAGTCATTTCTGTCATGAAGAGGATGTGTTCAACTAAAGCTTTGCTGTTATGATATAGAGTGCTTATCTAGTCCAAGAACCCTAAAAGCCCAATATTAAAGACATTGATTAACCCCAACCCATCTTTATCAAGTACTGCCTACAAAACTTCCAGAAACCTGAGCTAAAAACCTCAGTAAGTAAATAAAAATTACTTTTCTAGGAATGTGAATGTGGTTTTATTGGAGATGGGAGGGAATGGGGGTGAATGACACCTTATCTTAAACTGAGTTAAATTCAAAACAGAATGAAGGCCATAACGGAGCTCCCCAAAGATGAGACAAACGAATGGGTCAGGAGACTATAGTTGGGGTGAAGTAGAAGGCTTAGATCAGGCATATAAAACCCAATTCCTGCTTCCACAATCTTGAGCTGATTGGCTTGAACCCCACCCTTGTTTGGTCAGCGGGAGCTCTGAAGGGAAGACGAAAACAAGGCTCAATGAGTATGTTTCTCTAATACTTGGAATCTCTTACCTCATTAGGGAGTTGTACTATTTCTGCCTCCCCTTTAACAACTTTGTTCTCTTTCCTTGAAGGAATTCCATTCAAACAATGCACACAGCATTGACCAATAAAGGGCTATTAGAGGTATATTGATGGATTAATGTGTTTTCTTCTGTACTCAAAGAAAATACCAAAGGATTTCTGATCCTAAGGATATAAAAGGAGTCAGTTTCATTGAAATGCTCTCTGACACCTTGGGATGTTCAATAACTCTTTGCCTTATGGATCTTGTTTTTTGCCTTTTTTCCCTTTGTTTCAGTTCCTGAGTCCAGTAAAAGAGATGGAAGAGCACTACACTAAAATCCAGACCTGAATGGAGTCAGTCATGTCACGTAACCTTTCTGTGTCTTAATTATGTCTTTTGTTTAACAACAGTTTAGAGTTCTGAGGCCTTTTCCAGCTCTGTGGGCCCTGATGGCAACCTGAGATCATGTAGTTACAACTGTTCTGGATTGTAACTGTGCTGACACCTCTGTGAGCCCCTGTAGAAGTAATTTCATGACTGTATTTGGGAAGGTAGCAGAAAGCACAAGAATTGCAAGAACTGAGCTGTCAGAGCAAAAAAGAGCAGCTCTCCTATATGTAGTCTGGGTGAGCCTGGGTTGATTATTCTACCTCTTTGAGCCCATTTCATCATCAGGGTATTGTGAGAAATATATGAAACAACATATGTAAAGCATGTGGCATGGTGCCTGATAATGACCAAATATTTAATAAACATTCTATCCTCTCTTTACTGATTAAAGACAAGGAAGAGAGGAAAGAAAGAGGCAAAAGTTAGAAATTACTAAAGATTTGACCAAGAGTAATAGGGGGCATAGTGAATAAATGGAAAAAGACAATTTAGTAGGATAAAATGGTCTGAAGGCAGTGAGAGTTAAATTTTAGGAATATCATTTTGAGATGAAAGCTAAACAACACAGAGAAAATAGCCAGTAGGCAGCTAAAAATGAGAAAAGAAGGCTTGTGATAATTTAACAAATAAAATATAAGATTTGAGATTGTAATTCATCATTGACACTCTAGAGCAAAGTTTTTCAAATGCTGACTGCAAATCATTTGAAGAAATATATCTGACATTTCTAACCAGTACTTCTTATAGTTTATATGTAAATATATATATGATTGTGCATGTATCTGTGCATATGATAACAAATTTTTCATGAAAAAGTTCATGCCTTTACTACATGAGGTGCAGTAGGATATTTGCATTATAGTCTATCTTATTCTACTTTTTTTTTGTTTCATGAAGGAAAAAAATCCTGGTGACAACTTCTAATTGATTTCATGGTTCAATAATGGGTTGAAAACTACAGTTTGAAAAAAACACTGCTTTGGTGGATATGGAGTCATGATTTTTACCTATTATCTAAACCACCTGAATTAAGAGCTCGATAATGAGCTTCTAGCTTCTTTCCCAGAACCAGAAAAATCACTATTTTTCCATCAAGTGTATACTATGTCACGTGCCTGGTAATTTAGTAGCTTATTTAATGTTGCTTGTTCCCTTAAATAGTAACTGGCATGGGCGAAAGTCCTTAACAGTTTTAGATCATATCAACTGCAGTTTCACCATCGAGCCTCTCACTAATCCTACTAGGTATTCACATTGGTTCATTTTACTCATGAAGAAGCTGAGTTCCCAAAGATTGACTTGCCCAAAGTCACCCAGCTCTGAGTCCAGATTTGACAACTCTGAAGACCATGCTCATCACCCCACAAATAAAAACTGGGTAAACTATTCAACTCACAGCATCATAACGACTTGCTGAATGACATACCAAAGTATTCTTAATTAAATCAATTCTGCCTACTGCTCAATAACGAAGTCATTTCAGAAGCTTCACCAAAAACAGAGTACAGCGTGGCCCTGTGTTTCTCTCCAATAAAGTTTCAGGTTGATGCCACTTCACGGCTCCAGCCACCAGTCTCCTGCTGGCTGCCCCCTTCAATACTCTGCTATTTCCACACAAGATGGGAGGTGATCTTAATTGAGATTACTTCCTTTATCTCTCTAATGAGTGATTTCCATTAAAACAAGTCCTTAGCTAGGCTCAGTAACAGAAGATGTAATTTCCTGATATTGGTTCTTTCTATAACTTCTTATAAATGGGTCAAAGGGGACAAAACGCTTTCACTTACAACTCTGCCCAGCAACAATCTTTGGCTCCATAGAGAAAGGTAAAAATGAAGAACAAGAAATAACTTGTCCCCTTAGATCTCTGCCATCCCCCTTTTATATGTTTTGGGTAACATTAAGGCTGAATCACCAAATAGTCATTTTCTCAAATTATTTTCCTCTTCAAATCCTTCTCTTCCTTCAAGAACCACTTTAAAAGCATCCTCTTTGCAAAGATTTCCCTGGTTATAATTAATGACTCCCTCTCTAATGTCCCTAAGCCTGCTCCATGCATCTGTATTCCACCTGCATCATTTTGCTTTTATTATAATTGGTTTGCAACCACATCCTTCAAACGTCTAGGCCTCATTTGTAATTTTTATTCTCACTATGTTTTATCTTACATGCAGCAAGCCTTCAATAAGGAGTTTAATGATCCAGAAGTTGGAAATCAAAGCAGTTTAGTCAATATCACCTGTTCATAAACATTTATACTGATAAGATTTCCTCCCAGGAAAGAAAATCATTGTTAAAGCTACGGATAGAGAGGAACTCTGTGGAAGAAAGAGTAAACCAAGAAGGAAAGTCAAATGTGGGAAATTTCAGTAATTAAGAAGCTAAGAGCGTAAGTGGGATCTGAAACAGAAGAGGAAAAAAAAAATAATACAGAAAGGGATGTAAAAACGATAAAACTATGATATAAATGATGGAGGAAAGGGCCTAGTACTTATTGTAAACCTGATATACACCAGATACATATAGTTCTCACAACCCCTCAACCAAGGGGTGGTAATAGCCCTGCCTGATAGATAATTGACAGTCAAAGAAGTAAAGCAGATTGCCAAAGGTTAGATTTAGGAAGTACCTGAATTAAGATTTAAACTTGGATTTTTTTGTTACAAATCCCCTACTCTTTTCCTATAACTGATTGCATGTCTAATATATTATTTTGCTCATTCCTATTGAAAGGACATAAAAACAGATGCAATGATACTGTATTTGAATTTCTACCACTCAGTTCTTATTCCTGTATCTGCATCTGACCTACTTCTTCCCTGAGAAATGTATGCCCTAATAATGCAATTGCCTTTCTTTACTTGCCCACAGGCCCTTGGTAATGATCCACCAGATACTGGAGACACTCCAAGAAATGGTCAGAAGCTGCTAACCTTTAACCATAGGTGCCTCAAGACAGGGACCCTTAGGCCCTAATATGGAAACAACAGGTGTGAGTTTCCAACAGGGACGGGAAGCCTTGCTTACAGGTACGTCAAGCTACACACTCCATTGGTTCCAAGGGGAAGTCATCAAGATTTTGCATCAATCTATAATCTCTTTTTCCTCATTTGCACTGACTGTTAGAGTTGGAAGAGCTGTCTATCAAATAATTAAGAGTAATGAATAGAGCAAGCACCACAAAAAGCAGTTGGATGAATTATTCTAACTCCTGCCCTCACAACCTTAGAGTCTGATTAAAAACTAAACTTGTCCTTGACCAGACACAACACGTTTATTGGAAATAAATCTTGCCCAGAGTTCAAGACACCAGTTTTAAATCAAGCCTGTCATTGGTTTATGGTTTAAATTTCCTGTATTTTTCTTGCACAAATGAGCAGATACATATATATTTTCCTATATTCCCTTCTTTCTTGCATGAATATTAGCATACTAGAGATACTTTTTGTACTTTGCTATTTTCATTTCACTAATATATCACCATTGGAAAATGACTGCATATCAGTCCATACAGACTTCTTCATTCTTTTTTACAGCTGCAGAAAACTCCATTGTGTGGAGATACCATGGTTTATCCAATCACTCTACTTTGGATGGATATTTAGGTTGGTTCCAATATTTTCCAATGATAAATGATTCTGCAAGGAATAACCTGGTGCATCTGTATTTTCATATTGTTTGAGATGGACCTTCAGGGGAGATTCCTAGAAGTGAGATTGCTGGGTCATAAGGTAAGGGCATATGTAGTTTTGTTAAGTAATAGCAAATGACACTTCAGAAGGGTTGTATCAGTTTGCAATGCGACTGGCAATGTATGAGTGTCTGTTTCCCCACAGCCTCATCAACAGAAAATGTTGTAAATACTTTCTAATGGTCACAAATATTATACATGTGAAATGGTATCTCAGTGGATTTTTAAAAATATACATTTGTTTAATTATGAATAATTAACCCTTTTCATATGGTTAAGGGCTGATTTTATTTCTCATTTTGTGAATTGTCTGCTCATGTCTTTCCCACCCCTCTACTTGGGCTTTTAATCCTTTGTTTCTCAATTTTTAAGATTTTTTTTATATATACGAGATATTTGGCATTAGTCTATAGTAAATGTTACAAATATTTTCTCCCAGTACTTCAGTTTTCTTGTGACTTTGTTTATGGTGGCATTTGGACATGTAAAAATAGTTTTATTTTATGTAGTCAAAATTATCAATCTTTTCTCTTATTGCCTATATATTTTGAGTCATAATTATAAAGCTTTTCCAATATGCCAAGATTAAAAGGAAATTCACCTATGTTTTCATACAGTACTGTATGGCTTAGTTTTTACATTCAGATCCTTGACGCATGTTGAGTTAATATTGTCCATAGTATGAGGGATGAATCTAATCATACCTTTTTCTAAATGATTAACTAGTTATCCCAGAATCATTTATAAAAAAGTCTGAGGAGGTGGGGCAAGATGGCGGATCGGTGAGCTGTATGTTTTAGTTACTCCTCCAGGAAAGTAGGTAGAAAGCCAGGAACTGCATGGACTGGACACCACAGAGCAATTTGACTTTGGGCATACCTCATACAACACTCATGAACATGTAAAACTGCTGAGATCAGCGAAATCTGTAAGTTTTTGCAGCCAGGGGACCCATGCCCCTCCCTGCCAGGCTCAGTCCCGTGGGAGGAGGGGCCGTCAGCGCTGGGAAGGAGAAGGGAGAACTGCAGTGGCAGCTCTTATCGGAAACTCATTCTACTGATCCAAACTCCAACCATAGACAGACTGAGACCAGACACCAGAGAATCTGAGAGCAGCCAGCCCAGCAGAGAGGAGACAGGCATAGCAAAAAACAGCAAGAAAAACTCCAAAATAAAAGCGGAGGATTTTCAGAGTTCTGGTGAGCATACAAAGGGGAAGGGCAGAGCTCAGGCCCTGAGGCTCATATGCAAATCCTGAAGAAAATCTGATCTCTCTGCCCCTTGGATCTTTCCTTAATGGCCCTAACTGCTTTGTCTCTTAGCATTTCAATAACCCATTAGATCTGCCAGGAGGGCTTTTATTATTTTTTTTTTTATCTTTTTTTTTTCTGTTTCTAAAACAATTACTCTAAGAAGCCCAATACAGAAAGCCTCAAAGACTTGCAATTTGGGCAGGTCAAGACAAGAGCAGAACTAAGAGAGCTCTGAGACAAAAGGCAATAATCCAGTGGCTGAGAAAATTCACTAAATACCACAACTTCTCAAGAAAGGGGGGGTGTCTGCTCACAGCCATCATCCTGGTGGACAGGAAACAGTCCTGCCTGTCGCCAGCCCCATAGCCCAGAGCTGCCCCAGACAACCCAGTGTGATGGAAGTACTTCAAATAACAGGCACAAACCACAAAACTAGGCATGGACATTAGCCTTCCCTGCACCCTCAGCTGGCTGTCCCAGAGTTGGGAAGGTGGAGCAGTGTGAATTAACAAAGTCCCATTCAGCCATCACTTCAGCAGACTGGGAGCCTCCCTACACAGCCCAGCAGCCCAGAACCGCCCTGGGGGGACGGCACTCACCTGTGACATAGCACAGTCATCCCTCAACAGAGGACCAGGGGGTGCACGGCCTGGAAGAGGGACCCACTCACAAGTCTCAGGAGCCATACGCCAATACCAAGGACTTGTGGGTCAGTGGCAGAGACAAACTGTGGCAGGACTGAACTGAAGGATTAGACTATTGCAGCAGCTTTAAAACTCCAGGAACACCAGGGAGATTTGATTGCTAGAGCCAACCCCCACCCGACCACCCAGACACACGCCCCATATACAGGGCGGGCAACACCAACTACACACGCAAGCTTGGTACACCAATTGGACCCCACAAGACGCACTCCCCCACTCACCACAAAGGCAAAGCAGCGGAGAACTGGCCTGTGGAGAACAGCTGGCTCGTGGATGCCACCTGCTGGTTAGTTAGAGAAAGTGTATCCACAAAGCTGTAGATCTGATAAATTAGAGATAAGGACTTCAATTGGTCTACAAATCCTAAAGAACCCTATCAAGTTCAACAAATGCCAAGAGGCCAAAAACAACAGAAAATTATAAAGCATATGAAAAAACCAGATGATATGGATAACCCAAGCCCAAGCACCCAAATCAAAAGATTAGAAGAGGCACAGTGTCTAGAGCAACTAATCAAAGAACTAAAGATGAACAATGAGACCAGAGTACAGGATACAAAGGATATCAAGAAGGCCCTAGAAGAGCATAAAGAAGACATTGCAAGACTAAATAAAAAAATAGATGATCTTATGGAAATTAAAGAAACGACCAAATTAAAAAGATTCTGGAAACTCATAGTACAAGACTAGAGGAAGTTGAACAATGAATCAGTGACCTGGAAGATGACAGAATGGAAAATGAAACCACAAAAGAAAGAATGGGGAAAAAAATTGAAAAAATCGAAATGGACCTCAGGGATATGGTAGATAATATAAAACCTCCGGATATAAGACCCATTGGTGTTCCAGAAAGGGAAGAAAACAGTAAAGGTCTAGGGAGAGTATTCAAAGAAATCATTGGGGAAAACTTCCCAAACCTTCTAAACACCATAAATACACAAATTATAAATGCTCAGCGAACTCCAAATAGAATAAATCCAAATAAACCCACTCTGAGACATACTCTGATCACACTGTCAAACATGGAAGAGAAGGAGCAAGTTCTGAAAGCAGCAAGAGAAAAAGCACATACAAAGGAAACAGCATACAAAGTTCACCACATACAAAGGAAACAGCATAAGACTAAGTAGCGATTACTCAGCAGCCACCATGGAGGCAAGAAGGCAGTGGCACAATATATTTAAAATTCTGAGTGAGAAAACTTCCCAACCAAGAATACTTTATCCAGCAAAGCTCTCCTTCAAATTTGAGGGAGAGCTTAAATTTTTCACAAACATACCAATGCTGAGAGAATTTGCTAACAAGAGACCTGCCCTACTGGAGATACTAAAGGGAGCCCTACAGACAGAGAAACAAAGAAAGGACAGAGAGACTTGGAGAAAGGTTCAGTACTAAAGAGATTCGGTATGGGTACATTAAAGGATATTAATAGAGAGAGGGGAAAAATATATATGACAAACATAAACCAAAGGATAAGATGGCTTAACGGTTATAACGTTGAATGTAAATGGAATTAAACTCCCCAATTAAAAGGTATAGATTCGCAGAATGGATTAAAAAAAAATGAACCATCAATATGTTGCATACAAGAGACTCATCTTAGACACAGGGACACAAAGAAATTGAAAGTGAAAGGATGGAAAAAATATTTCATGCAAGCTACAGCCAAAAGAAAGCAGGTGTAGCAATATTAATCTCAGATAAAATAGACTTTAAATGCAGGGATGTTTTGAGAGACAAAGAAGGCCGCTACATACTAATAAAAGGGGCAATTCAACAAGAAGAAATAACAATCATGAATGTTTATGCACCCAATCAAGGTGCCACAAAATACATGAGAGAAACACTGGCAAAACTAAAGGAAGCAATTGATGTTTCCACAATAATTGTGGGAGACTTCAACACATCACTCTCTCCTATAGATAGATCAACCAGACAGAAGACCAATAAGGAAATTGAAAACCTAAACAATCTGATAAGTTAATTAGATTTAACAGACATATATAGAACATTACATCCCAAATCACCAGGATACACATACTTCTCTGGTGCTCACGGAACTTTCTCCAGAATAGATCATATGCTGGGACATAAAATAAGGCTCAATAAATTTAAAAAGATTGAAATTATTCAAAGCACATTCTCTGACCACAATGGAATACAATTAGAGGTCAATAACCATCAGAGACTTAGAAAATTCACAAATACCTGGAGGTTAAACAACACACTCCTAAACAATCAGTGGGTTAAAGAAGAAATAGCAAGAGAAATTGCTAAATATATAGAGTCAAATGAAAATGAGAACACAACATACCAAAACCTATGGGATGCAGCAAAAGCAGTACTGAGGGGGAAATTTATAGCACTAAATGCATATATTAAAAAGGAAGAAAGAGCCAAAATCAAAGAACTAATGGATCAACTGAAGAAGCTAGAAAATGAACAGCAAACCAATCCTAAACCAAGTACAAGAAAAGAAATAACAAGGATTAAAGCAGAAATAAATGACATAGAGAACAAAAAAACAATAGAGAGGATAAATATCACCAAAAGTTGGTTCTTTGAGAAGATCAACAAGATTGACAAGCCCCTAGCTAGACTGACAAAATCAAAAAGAGAGAAGACCCATATAAACAAAATAATGAATGAAAAAGGTGACATAACTGCAGATCCCGAAGAAATTTAAAAAATTATAAGAGGATACTATGAACAACTGTATGGCAACAAACTGGATAACGTAGAGGAAATGGACAATTTTCTGGAAACATATGAACAACCTAGACTGACCAGAGAAGACATAGAAGACCTCAATCAACCCATCACAAGCAAAGAGATCCAATCAGTCATCAAAAATCTCCCCACAAATAAATACCCAGGGCCAGATCGTTTCACAGGGGAATTCTACCAAACTTTCCAGAAAGAACTGACACCAATCTTACTCAAACTCTTTCAAAACATTGAAGAAAATGGAACACTACCTAACTCATTTTATGAAGCTAACATCAATCTAATACTAAAACCAGGCAAAGATGCTACAAAAAAGGAAAACTACTGGCCAATCTCCCTAATAAATATAGAAGCAAAAATCCTCAGCAAAATACTTGCAAATCGAATCTGAAGACACGGTAAAAAAATCATACACCATGACCAAGTGGGGTTCATTCCAGGCATGCAAGGATGGTTCAACATAAGAAAATCAATCAATGTATTACAACACATTAAGAAGTCAAAAGGGAAAATTCAAATGATCATCTCAATGGATGCTGAAAAAGCATCTGACAAAATCCAACATCCAAATTGGAAAGGAAGAAGTAAAACTGTCATTGTTTGCAGATGATATGATCTTATATCTGGAAAACCCTGAGAAATCAACGATACAGCTGCTAGAGCTAATAAACAAATTTAGCAAAGTAGCAGGATACAAGATTAATGCACATAAGTCAGTAATGTTTCTATATGCTAGAAATGATCAAATTGAAGAGACCCTCAGGAAAAAGATACCATTTTCAATAGCAACTAAAAAAATCAAGTACCTAGGAATAACTTAACCAAAGATGTAAAAGACCTATACAAAGAAAACTACATAACTCTACTAAAAGAAATAGAAGGGGACCTTAAAAGATGGAAAAATATTCCATGTTCATGGATAGGAAGGCTAAATGTCATTAAGAAGTCAACTCTACCCAAACGCATCTACAGATTCAGTGCAATCCCAATCAAAATTCCAACAACCTACTTTGCAGACTTGGAAAAGCTAGTTATCAAATTTATTTGGAAAGGGAAGATGCCTTGAATTGCTAAAGACACTCTAAAAAAGGAAAACCAGGTGGGAAGACTTACACTCCCTGACTTTGAAGCTTATTATAAAGCCACAGTTGTCAAAACAGCATGGTACTGGCACAAAGATAGACATATAGATCAATGGAATCGAATTGAGAATTCGGAGATAGACCCCCAGATCTATGGCCGACTGATCTTTGATAAGGCCCCCAAAGTCACTGAACTGGGTCAGAATGGTCTTTTCAACAAATGAGGCTGGGAGAGTTGGATATCCATACCCAAAAGAATGAAAGAGGACTCCTACCTCACACCCTACATAAAAATTAACTCAAAATGGACCAAAGATCTCAATATAAAAGAAAGTACCATAAAACTCCTAGAAGATAATGTAGGAAAACATCTTCAAGACCTTGTATTAGGCGGACACTTCCTAGACTTTACACCCAAAGCACAAGCAACAAAAGAAAAAATAGATAAATGGGAACTCCTCAAGCTTAGAAGTTTCTGTACCTCAAAGGAATTTCTCAAAAAGGTAAAAAGGCAGCCAACTCAATGGGAAAAATTTTTGGAAACCATGTATCTGACAAAAGACTCAATGACGATAGTACAGACAGCCCAATTATAAAATGGGCAAAAGATATGAAAAGACAGTTCTCTGAAGAGGAAATACAAATGGCCAAGAAACACATGAAAAAATGTTCAGCTTCACTAGCTATCAGGCAGATGCAAATTAAGACCACAATGCGATACCATCTCACACCGATTAGAATGGCTGCCATTAAACAAACAGGAAACTACAAATGCTGGACGGGATGTGGAGAAATTGGAACTCTTATTCATTGTTGGTGGGACTGTATAATGGTTCAGCCACTCTGGAAGTCAGTCTGGCAGTTCCATAGAAAACTAGATATAGAGTTACCGTTCGATCCAGCGATTGCACTTCTTGGTATATACCCGGAAGATTGGAGAGCAGTGACACAAACAGATATCTGCACGCCAATGTTCATAGCAGCATTATTCACAATTGCCAAGAGATGGAAACAACCCAAATGTCCTTCAACAGATGAGTGAATAAATAAAAAGTGGTATATACATACGATGGAATACTACACGGCAGTAAGAAGGAACGATCTCATGAAACATATGACAACATGGATGAACCTTGAAGACATAATGCTGAGCGAAATAAGCCAGGCACAAAAAGAGAAATATTATATGCTACCACTAATGTGAACTTTGAAAAATGTAAAACAAATGGTTTATAATGTAGAATGTAGGGGAACTAGCAATAGAGAGCAATTAAGGAAGGGGGAACAATAATCCAAGAAGAACAGATAAGCTATCATGCGTAAATTTAACGTTCTGGGAATGCCCAGGAATGACTATGGTTTGTTAATTTCTGATGGGTATAGTAGGAACAAGTTCACAGAAATGTTGCTATATTAGGTAACCTTCTTGGAGTAGAGTAGGAACATGTTGGAAGTAAGGTAGTTATCTTAGGTTAGTTGTCTTTTTCTTACTCCCTTGTTATGGTCTCTTTGAAATGTTCTTTTATTGTATGTTTTTTTTTTTAATTTTTTTATTTTTCATACAGTTGATTTAAAAGAAAAAAAAAGTTTAAAAAGAAACAAGGGAAAAAATATGTAGAGCCCCCTTGAGGAGCCTGTGGAGAATGCAGGGGTATTGGCCTACCCCACCTCGATGGTTGCTAACATGACCACAGACATAGGGGACTGGTGGTTTGATGGGTTGAGCCCTCTACCACAGGATTTACCCTTGGGAAGACTGTTGCTGCAAAGGAGAGTCTAGGCCTCCCTATAATTGTCCCTAAGAGCCTCCTCCCGAATGCCTCTTTGTTGCTCAGATGTGGCCCTCTCTCTCTAGCTAAGCCGACTTGAAAGGTGAAATCACTGTCCTCCCCGCTACATGGGATCAGACACCCAGGGGAGTGAATCTACCTGGCAACGTGGAATATGACTCCCAGGGAGGAATGTAGACCCGGCATCGTGGGATGGAGAACATCTTCTTGACCAAAAGGGGGATGTGAAAGGAAATGAAATAAGCTTCAGTGGCAGAGAGATTCCAAAAGGAGCCGAGAGGTCACTCTGGTGGGCACTCTTACGCACAATTTAGACAATCCTTTTTAGGTTCTAAAGAATTGGGGTAGCTGGCGGTAGATACCTGAAACTATCAAACTATACCCCAGAACCCATGAATCTCGAAGACAATTGTATAAAAATGTAGCTTATGAGGGGTGACAATGGGATTGGGAAAGCCATAAGGACCACACTCCACTTTGTCTAGTTTATGGATGGATGAGTAGAAAAATAGGGGAAGGAAACAAACAAACAAACAGACAAAGGTACCCAGTGTTCTTTTTTACTTTAATTGCTCTTTTTCACTTTAATTATTATTCTTGTTATTTTTGTGTGTGTGCTAATGAAGGTGTCAGGGATTGATTTTGGTGATGAATGTACAACTATGTAATGGTACTGTGAACAATCGAATGTACGATTTGTTTTGTGTGACTGCGTGGTATGTGAATGTATCTCAATAAAATGAAGATTTAAAAAAAAAAGTCCATCTTTGTCTTTTATCTATACTAAATTTTCTTATGAACTTTGATCTATTTCCAGGTTTTTATTCCATTATACAGGTCTACTTGTCTATTAAAGCTCTATTATCTCAGTGTTTTAATTATGGAAGTTTTACAGGATGTTTTAACATCCGGTAGGTTTAGTCCCCTTGCAATTTTCCTAGCTATTCTTATACATTTGGTTTTCTATAAGAACTTTAATATCAACTTGTGAAACTCCAGACAAAAATTTGCTCAAACTTTTAGCAGTATTGTAATTAAATTTAGAAATTAGGAAGAACTGACATCTTCATAATGATGTGTTTCAGTTAGTTCTATCATTAATTCTCTTGGGTTTGCCAGGTAGATTATCATATCATATGCAAATAGAGGTAGTTTTACTTCTTCTTTATCCATTCTTATGCCTTTAATTGATTTTTCTAGGCTAATTGCATTGGTTAATATCTCTAGCAAAATATTGAAATTTAGAGAAGACAGAGGGCATCCATGCTTTGTTTCTAATCTTAGTTGAAATGCATTTAGTATTTCCTCATTAGTAAGATACTGGTTTTAGGACTAATTAACATATATTTTATCGTATTAAGAAAGTACTCCTAAATTCCTATTTTCTTCAAGTTTTTTTTTTTTTACATGAATAGGTATTGGATTTCGTCAATGGCTTTTTCAGCATCCATACAGACAATCATATGGTTTTTTCCCCTTAGAGATATTAATATGATGTGTGACATTAATGGATTTTCTAATATTAAACCAACCCTGCATTCCTGGAATAAATCCCACTTGGTCATGGTGTATTGTTTTCTGCATGTAGTGTTGAATTTTGTTTGCTAGTATTTTTGCAGCAATATTCATGAGTAATATTAGTTTGTGTTTTCCTTCTTTTGTACTGTTTTATCAGGATTAGTTACGGTATTTGCTTCATAAGAGAAATTAAGAAGTTTTCCTTCATTTTTTTCAAAGGGGGTAAGTGCATCTTAAAGGGCACATGAGTATTCCTAAAAAGGATAGCATCAGTACCAGAACCACTCCTGCTATATATCAGTAATGTCAAAGAAATGTGTATATAAGCTTGCAAATCCCAGCTTTGCTCTGTGCCTTCTTTGTTCTGCCCCCTATAACCCTCTGTAACCTATTGTGCAGTGGAGCTTCTTGGTCTGTAAATTCCCTAATAAACTGTTACTATTTTGCCATATGTAGTGGCCTGCTTCATTTTTTCTTTTTCTTTCTTTCTTTATTTGTTGTTTTTGTTGTTGGTCTTAAGTGCCTACTACACTTCGGCAGAACCTATTCTACGGTTCACGGCCAGACAGGGGCCAGTCGTTCAATATTTACCACTGAGCTTACTGAGGTTTTCTTTGCAAGGTAACATATGACCAAATATTGTGAAGGCTGCATGGGCCAAGATGTATTCTCTAATGTTGTATATATTCTCTATTGTTAAGGCGTAGAATTTGATGTATCTACATAAGATCTTACGTTGTTTATGTCTGCCATCTCCTTACTTATTTTTTATCTACTTCATCTGTCCTGTACTAAGAGGGCTAAATGATCACCTCCTCTTGTGATTCTGCCTATGTCCTTGCATTTCCTGTAATTATCCTTTATAAATGTGATTGTTAACATGATGCACAAATATTCATGAGGTTACACCCACATTGTGAATTGTGGCTTTTCACATTAAAAAGAGCCCTTTTAATGACGTTTTGGTCTTTGACTTGAATTCTAGTTCTTCTGATATCAGGATTGCTAGCCCTACTTCTTTATTTCTGCATTTGCCTTGTATACCTGTATTAATTCCTTTATTTGTACCCTTTCGGAGTCACTTTATGTGCATCACTTGCATGCTGTATTATAATTAGGTCTTATTTTATAAGCTAAATTGGAATAGTTTTTTTCTTTTATTAGGTGAGTTAAACCATTTACAGTTTATATGATTGATATGTTTGATTACAACTGTGGTGAAATATTTATAATTCTATGTATTTTGCTATATTTGCTATGTTTCTTTCCCCATGATATGTGCATTCCTTGCTCTTTAACTTAAAAATTTTTTTTGGTATTCAGAAAGGTTCATATTTTTTTCTAGTGATTCCTATTGTATCTATACTTTTTAATGCCTCTTATCTCCTAGGTTTTGTTTGTTTTGCCTTTTATTGTCTGGTTTATCAGTTATTATTACTGTACTTTAACTCCCACCATAATCAATAAGTTTATTCTATTTTCCTATTTCCCTCCTACTTTTCAGTTGTGTTATTTCTATTTGGCATATCATGCAATATTTGTACTTTAGTCCTTCACCCCCATTCCCATCTTCATTTTATTCTTAGATCTACATTTATATATTGAAATTTCCACCTGATTTTTAGTATTTTCAGCAACATCTTTTTGCTGAAAATTTCCCAGTCATCTCTTGGTCATGTGAAGCTCCTCCTCTGATACTGACAAAATTAATCAAATAACAAACACAGCTTTAATTTATTTTGCTATATAAATATTATTCTGAAACTTTGTTGTTGCTCTTTTCTTTTCCTTAAACTAAATTAGTGGCTAAATTCCAAATCTGTCTTTCCTTCCCACCCACCTCCCCAGAAAAAAAAAATCTTAAATCCATGGCAATATTCCTTTCCCATTGAGTAACATTTTGGAAACATTGTCATTAAAAACAACAAAAACATATGTGTCAAAAAAAAAAAAAGCCTCTCCAAAGACCTTTTAATAACTTCCCCATCAGAATATTTAGATCTAATCAGCATTTAATCCAATCTCTGCTAAAACCTATAACCTTGATAATGATACTCAGTGCTGGCATCGTCCCCAGTCAATTGCAGTTCTATTTATTCATTTGAATCTTAACATTTAGTTGAATTATCTAACAAAAACATCCCAAGCAAAAGAATGGAGTAATTATATAAACACTTGGAGCAGAACAATTATAAAGCAAGAGCAGTTAACATTTAGCTGGGCTAGAGAGCTAATCTGCATCTGGATATCAGGAGGTTCAGGCACCGGTGGCCTTTCCCATCCCCTTTGTTCTGTTCTTCTTGGGTTTTTGCTGATTTGCTCATTTCTTTTCTTTAATTAGATGCCATAGAATGTTTTTCTTACCTAGATGCCAACACTCATAGTCACATAGACTCATATACAGGAATTTCAATTCAAAGATATGTCCAGGAGCCTTAGAAACTCATGCGAGCAGAGTTGCTATAGGTGGTCAACAAAGAAGACATTGAGCTGTGAACTGGTCTGTAGTTAGCCTCTGTGCACAGGTAGGTGCAAGCTCTTAGATTAAACTCCTTTCTGGACCTTCAACCACATGAAGGAATGCAGGAAAACCTGCAGCATCTAACTGTAAATGAAAATGTTACCTAATTTTAGGAGACCATTTTGCAGTTCAAGGTCCATTTCTTTGCCCTGTGGAGATCTTTAATAAGGAGCAACTTCTCTAACTTTATTTTCTCGGTATCATTTATACCCTTCCTTTTTCTTCTCTTAAACCCACTTGCTCATGTTCTTGACAGTCTGACTTGGTTCCCAAGGAAGATGTAGCTTTGATTCACATGTGCCTAAATCACTTGCTTTAAAATATCACGCTTCTCAAGAATATACTAGATGAGTCCTAGGGAAGGCAGGAACATTTGAATGTACTTTGATAAAACTAAACTTCTCTTTGAAAAATGAAATCCTTCATGCTATGGCATGTTGCTCTCCAAATAATAGTCTCAGGAACAGAACATGTCAGAGCATGCTGGGCTCTGCACAGGCAATTGAAATATTGAGATTTGTGTGCTCCAAGCAGGTTCACTGTTTATTTCGTTTACTCTAAATGCCCTCAAATGGGGAAGGAAAATTAAAACCTTAAAAGTAGGGACACATCCCCTTGCCTCTTCACCCTAAGAATTTCAAAGACAGATGTCTGTGAATAGTCTTGATGAGGTAGTTAGTGCAAAAGGACATACAAATGACTAATTCTCAATGATTCATTCTCATTCTCCGTTCAAAAAATTTTTAAACAGCATGTAATTCATTTCAAAGCTTCAAATTATATGACCCCTTTTTCCATGACATGGTGTTAAGGAATCCCTAAGCAATTAAAAATTTCCTGAGAGGAAGCGCATGATGGTCATCTGCTGTTATCTTTTTGACATTGATGTATCTTTTTCTGAAATTGCTAAAATCTCTGTTTGGATAATTATTCTCACACTATTCTAACAGCATGATTGTTAGCCTTCTGACTTAGTTGCTTCGGACTGCTGTGACAAAGTACCATAAACTCGGTGGCTTCAAACCACAGAAATCGAATGTCTGACAGTTAGGAAGGCAAAACATCTCAAATCAAGGTGTCGGCAGGGCCACGCTCCCACTGAAACCTGTAGGGGGCATCCTTCCTTGCCTTTTCTTAGCTCTTCATGGTTCTTTGGCAATCCTTGGTGTTCCTTGGGCTTGCAG
Organism: Choloepus didactylus; assembly: GCF_015220235.1. Taxonomy (NCBI): domain Eukaryota; kingdom Metazoa; phylum Chordata; class Mammalia; order Pilosa; family Megalonychidae; genus Choloepus; species Choloepus didactylus. The sequence goes on from NC_051323.1 coordinate 52,236,631, forward strand.
ATGCAGAACTTCAATCTGCCTCATCGTCATATGGTGCATTCCCCTGTGTCTGTCCCTGTGCCCAAATTTCTCTCTTCTCATAAGGACACCAGTCATATATTTCAGAAAGATTATGTAGACATCCCTGTAGTACCAATTACTCTATATTGTACTTCTGGGTCTGCATACCCACCTACCCCACTAGACTATTACCTTGTGAGAGGGGACTATGTCTTATATGCCTTTGTATTCCCAGGACTAACTGCTGTGTCTGACATTAACTAGTACTCAATAAATACATGGCATGGGCAGACTTCTTATTCTGGAAAGATAGTAGAATAAAGTAACTTGAAAACCCTCCTACTACAAACACCTAGATAAAACATGAGAAACATTTTTTTTAAGATGCATTGCTCAATGTACAAAAAAGAAGGGGAATTCCTAAATGCAGCATTAAACACCAAAGCTACATATACAGCCAATGCTATAGCAGTCCTGGGAGAGGCTGGTGAGAGGTGGAGGGTAGTAATCTTGGCAAGATAGGAGCTGGGATTCTATTGTCTATGCAGAAACAGAGATGAGGCTGTGGGCTGGTGTAAAGTAAAGAGGTAAAACTAAATTGGCACCCTCAAAGGGCTGTAATTTTAGTAAAAGATTTGACACAAAAAGAAATTTCCACTAACACTAGGAGATGAGAAGAAACCTTATCTCTCTCTGTTGGGCTCTAGATAAAAATAAAAATTTCCATGTAACCATTTAAAATCCCAGGCCTGCACTTCCTTTGGGTTTAGTATTCAAATATGTATTGCTTTGGAATCTCCAAGTCAACAGATTAACACAGATCAATTCCAGACTCAAAATATTCCCACAGTGCTTGTCAAGAACACATGAAAAAACTATTCTGGAGGGACTCTGTCTCAACCCAGGCTACAGCTTCCCATCTATAAAGTCATACTGTGATCTAAAATTATAAATACACAAGGAAACAATCCATTGTGGAAAAAAAAAAAAAAAACTTGAAAGCCTAAGAAGAGAATAGAACTATATAAAATGGAGGCAGAAGACAAAGTAAACAAATCACCAATATAATCTCTTCAAAATAGAAAATACATAGCCATTGAAATTAACAAAAAATGGATAGGTTAACAGCAGATTAAACATAGTTTAAGAAAGACTTGATGAACTGGAAGATAGATTCAAGGAAATCCAAAATGAAAAAGAAAGAGATTAAGAGTAGGAAAATGTATAAGAAAAGTTAAGATGGAATAGAAATGAGTAACCTTAATCTACACCTAGAAGCAGTTCGAGAAGGAGAAAATAGATGATGAGAGGCAATTTCATAGATGTAATGTCTGAACATGGCCCAGAATGGAAAAACAACATAAATCTTAGGATTCAGGAATCACAGTGAATCCTAAGAGGAATAAATGAAAATTAGTCCATACCTGGATACAACATAGTGAAATTGCAGAGAAAAATGCAAAAAGAAAATCTTGAGAGTAACCAGGAAAAAAAAAAAACTTAAAATACCTTTAAAAGAACAACAATTAGACAAAAAGCAGATTTTGTTCAAGTATACAGGCCTGAATAAAGTCTTGGTGGAATGAATTTAAAAAAGGATGTTTGATTTAGCCCAAAGAGGACAACAGGTTTTATTTTGTATGCTATTTTCCAACATCTGGTTATGTCTCTGGAAAGATTTTAAAGTCCATTCACCCTTAGCAGCAAAAAGAAATCCTTTCATCAACTAGTGCTGTTTGCCCTTGGCAGAAGAAGGGTGAATAAAGCTCCAGTGTGTGAGTCTGTTGTCCATCTAAAATCTAGACCCAGGGAAATATTACTGACTTACAGTTGAAAATACCTCTCTGTGGCCCAAAAGCCACAATAAGGAACCTTCAGTTTATCTAATGAGGTTGTTTGAAGGATCCAACTAATATATATAAAGCAAATCTTTGAAAAGAGTTGTTCAAATGTAATGGCAATTATGACAATTACATTGCCTTGAGGACAGCCTTAAGCCCCATAAATGGCACCCAAACTCACCTGCCCCTCTCAAATCAGCAGAAGGAAGTTGAGGAACTTCTGTTTTATGGAGAGTCAAGATGAAACTCAAGGAAGTTAAAACAAGGACTGACCTTAATTAACTCTACCTTCCTTGACAATGGCCTGGCATTTGTGTGCATAGGCAGTAAAACATAATTTAAATTGGATTTTAAAGACAGACTCCAAAGTAAGGAAATAGATTTTGTGACTAAAGTACCATAAAGTACATTAAGCCCTTTGGAACCTGGTCATACATTTTCCCATAGAAACAATGTAATAGATAATGAGTAACTCTCAGACCAATGTAACAGGCAAAAACCTACATCACCCACAGTGAATCTGAAATAAATCATATCCACTGGGTACCACCTGACCAATGAGTCTTGTCACTACAGAAATGTCTACGTACAGTTTCAGTGTGGAATAGAAGAGCAACAACTACAAGACCCAAACTCCTTTCTCTCTAGCCATGGCTTGCCCACTATTCCATGCTGTCTCCAGCTCTCCCTCCCTTGGATGCCAAACCCCACCCAACCCCCAAACTTGGAGGGGGCTGAAGGAGGCTGAAGGGCTCCAACAATACCTGTGTGGGCTTGGGAGTAGTTTGCAAGGAAGTTTTCCTTTCCTAGAGAAGATATGGGCATACTTGCAAGCTAAAAATTCTTAAAAAAAAAAAAGACAGGGTGGCAAAGCCAGGTTAGTTCTTTACTGTCTTTGTCCTCAAGAAATTTGTCTATTAATTAAATTGTACTATAAATAATAATAGTAGTAGTTTGGATTTATTAAGTATTTACAATGAATCAGGAGAAAGCACTGTGTTAAGCACTTTACAGATATTATTTTATTTTATTCTCTTAGCTAACTATAACATAGGTATTATTATTGTCCCCATTTTAAAGATGAGAAGACTGAGGCTTAGAATGTTAACACTCGTCCAGGGTTGAAGAGCCAGCAAAGATGGAGACAGGATCTGACAAAAAGAAGGTGCAGTTTGACTCCAGCCACCATGCAGCAACCACTGTGCTCATGGCTTCCTGTACAATCCTATTAGGTTGTCAGGAAGAGTGATTACTCAGAGGAAAGGCAAATAGGTTTTAACTCATGTCACCTCTAATCTATTGGTGGTTGTTTTGATAAAAATTCTAAGACTCCATCTGGGTTCCGTGAAAAAGAAGGCCATGATCATTTACCAATGTCTGCCATTAGTGAGGAAGTGGTAGAGTGATGATATGTGCTACATATTTTCCATCCCCAGAATTGTGAATTCTCTGGAGGGTTTCTATCCATAATACTTGAGTTGGAATTTTAAGAAGGAAAAATAACATTGACAATTGCTGCCACTCCTGATTTAGTTTTTAATGGAAGGATATCCATCTGTGATATAAAGCTTAAAATTGAATACAAGCTGCTAAATTATTCTGAAGTCTATATTGGTGAAGGTTAAAATCAAATACCATCATTTCAAACATTCCATAGTTTTTCACCATGATAAAGGAAGCAATCATCCAGCAGCAGGGACAAAATGAAGTGGCATGCTTAAAAACAAAACAAAACAAAATTTTAAAACTTCATAACTGTCAGCCATCTGCCGAGAGTTCCATAAGTCAAGCACCCAGATTAATAAATCCTGGTTTCCCACGGACCCAGGGAAACACACAGGACAATCACAGTGCCCAATATGTATTTGACCAATTCTCACAACCAGCCTGGCAACTACCATGGTCCAAGCCACCCTCATCTCTCAGCTGGATGACTCATATCCTCCTACCTGGTCTCACTCTGGCTACTGTTTTTCTCCTTATTTTCATTACAGGTACTAGAATGATCCTTTTAAAACATAAATCAGATACCTTTACTTCTCTGTTCAGAACCATCTGATGACATCCCATAATTTCTATCTAAAATTGCAAACCCCAAATTCTCTATCATATCTCCCTTCTCACTTATCACTCTTTTATACCCTACATACACATTTTTTGTCTGACTCACCCCTACTCTCCATCCCACTAGACTGTAAACTCCATTGAAGGCAGGGACATTTTCCATTTTGTTCCCTGCTCCATCCCAGTGGATAGTAGGCTCTCCGTGAACAGATGAATCAATGAACAAACAAACAAGTTAAACACCCAGGCTAGTAAGTCCTGTTCCCTGTGAGTCCAGGGAAACAGAAAGTAAAATCAAGCTTTCTACTTTGGAAAGTGGATCCAGAGCACAGAAAGATTTCCATAAATATCCCTAAATGTGGCTTCAGGTGGGGACCTGGGCCTATTTCTTAGGAGACAAAGATTCTTATTTCTAAAAGTCTTAGCGTCTAAGACCCGGCTCTGAAAAACTCTGCAGCGGCCAGAAGAGCACGTTCTATTATTAGGACTCCACTTTCTCTGCAGAACTGCAGCACCAGCATCGCCCAGGACCTTGTGAGAAATGCAGAATCTCCGTCCCCAGGCCAGAACTAATGAATCAACAGGAGTATTTTAACAACCTCCCCCACCCCAGGCGATTAGTATTTTACTTGCCGTTTCCAACTGTGTGCTTGGTTCATGGCTTAGTGGGATGGATTCGCTCTATATCACGATTCACATTTGAAGATCAACTGTTGTTTGTTCTTATACAAAAAGCCATAGCAGCTAAGGTAGGACATCATCCAATTACATGATTTTGGTTCTAATTATCTTACACATCACCCACACAGCAGCAAGTTTTTACTTGTCACTAACAAACTCATAAGAGATTCCTTCCTGAATCACCACAACCATCAGAGCTGTGAGTTCTCCCCAGAAGCCTTCAGTTTCTCTCTGGGCTTTATCCACCAGGCCCTGCTCACCACCTGTTTTCTGGTACAAGGAGGCCCACCTGGGTGTGAATCTGTATTTCTATCAGTGACCTCTTCCTTCTTCAGACATTTGGATGTCAATCCCCACCCAACTGCTCAGATTCTTTGCCTCCTGGTTTATACTGACTTTGCTTTATGCTGACTCCTCTCTGACCTCATTGTTACCCTCTGAATTCACAAGATTTACCCATCTTCAGTTCCATAGCTCCCCAGTATCCCTTACTTGTGATCTTCACCTGCATGCTGTACCATCAACCAGAGACAAAGTATCCCGGCATGGTCCCTTCTGAGTGGTTTCATGGGAATGGCAAGCATTTGGGGCTCAGTGCCAGGCTTAAGAGATCTTTTCCTCTTTGGTTAGAGCTTTCTTGTGTTCTGAAACAAGCTGAGCAATTGACAGGCTGCCTCTAGTGCAAAATTGCCCCTGGGTTGGCATCTGTTGATACAAAATTCAGTCCTTTCCCATTTATTTGACTGCAGTTTCTAAGATTTTCCTTAAAGTTCTTGGCTGTTCTCAAAGATCAGCTTAGAGCTGGCATTGATCTTCAGGTCATCCACACACAGCAAGCAGCTGCTGATGTGCTATATATCATTATGTCATCCCTTAGATGTATAAAATTTATTGATATTGGCTTAAGAAATTCAATTCCAAAAGATCCCCAGTGAATGCAGCAAAGACCTCTTGGGGAAAAGAAGTCAAAAAAGGAAAAAAAAGCAACCAGTTTGCTTATTCTTTCACTAAGTGAAAGAAATAAAAGTATTGTGTTTAATTGTATTACAGTATAAAGAAAAAAATGGATTGGTCTTAGACTGTTTAGCACTATTAAACTACAGAGATGTGTTAGGGCCATCTCATTTAATCCTTACAGCAAAGAGGATCCCTCTCTTATAGAGTAGAAATTTGAAGTACAGCTGTAAGAAGAGAGATAATACATGAAAGTCCATAAACAGTGCCAGTCACATATAAGTAGCAGTCAATAAGTCTTTGCTTTTGTTGTTGTTACATTCCCTTATTTTGCAGTTGTGAAAACTGAGGCTCATATAAAGCACCCTGTCCTAACTCATTTGGCTTTCTAGTGGCAGAATTAAAAATAGACTCTAAATGGACAGGGGTCCTTTCTACTAAACTACACAGTCTCTCAGAATTACTCATCTACAACAATTCTAGATGATATTTCCAGGGAAATGGATTCATAAACATTTAATAACCGGTACTCATATTGTCGTTTTTATCACTTTGTAAAGTATAACACTTGGGTTTCTAATGATTTGATCTTTTTGTTGCTGAAACAACATTCTTTCTACTCTTCACTTTAGAGAGTATTTCAGGAATGATGAATGTATCTTCTCCACCAAAATGGACATCATGAGTGTTTTGGTTAGTTAATTTAATGATGATAAAGTTATTATAAATAAATAATCATGGATTTCACAAAGAAAAATCCATGTGGCTGTGGATTTTAATGTAGCACTATTTTTAATAATGAAAAACTGGGAGAATGAAATGTCAAAAACCATAGAGAATTGGTTGACTGTATTATGGTAAAACCATATAATGAATACTATACAGTTGTTAAAAATGAAGGTATAATACGAGAATATTAAAAGGTATGGGAAGAGAGGCACAATATATTAGGATAAAAAAATTGCATATGATGTTATTTGCTTTATTTGTATTTTTTGGTATATCTCTATTTTCTAAAAATATTACAATTAGTATGTTTTGTTTTTGCAATTAGCAGGGTAGCCATCTTTGATAATAAATTTGTCAGTCCTTTTACCTCCTGAAGATAAATTAATATAAGTAAAACAAAAATATTTCAGGTCTAACTTGGGCAATATGGCACCATCACAGAACTTATAAATCTCTATGTACTCTGAGGAGTTGTTTATACTTGAAACTCTGCAGCAAGTCATGATCCTGTGCTTGCTATCCATTTGCTGTTTTAATATGTCAGTAAACATCATCGACAATATCGCTTATTGAAAACGCCCTGAAGTAGAAGTCAGGACATCTTGTTAATAGGTTCAGGTTTGACACTTCCTAATTGAATGACTTGGAGAAAATTGCATCTCTTTTTGTTTCATTTTTTCATCTGTCAAATAAGGATATAATTAAATTGAAACTCCTTAAGAAAAAAGACTGACAAGGTCTCATTCAAATTTGTGGCCTCAACTTAGATGGGAAAACATTGTATGTGCAATAAGCCTGCTTATTTCATGGAGGAATTTCTGGGGACCATGGAAGTTGTGTTTATGGATTGAGTATTTTGATAAGTGTACGTCACTACACAGCAAGGTTTCCATAAGGAGGGAAGATGAATCCGACACTTCTTATTTACTACATCAGAGCCTCTCATATTCACCTATCCCAAGGGTATTTAGTCACTTATTCCACCCCCAGTGGCTACAGTAGCAACCAACTGTGGAAAAGTTGACCAACTTCACATGGACACAACCACACAGTACCTCCCCACAAGCCTACGACACATCCCTCTTGCCTCCTGCCCCCAGGTTTCCCTGTTAGTGCTGAAAAATGAGACACTGTGGGTCCAACTTGAAACCCATATATATGCAACAAAAAAGTACGTATGAATTAATACTCAAAAGGCAAAACTCTGACCAGTGGACAAAGTCTTCTCCTTCCTCCCCAAAGACACTGTCCTGAGCAGTGGTCATTTATAGGGCCAATGGCTCTTAATACCAGCCTGGTAATGCCCCTTCATGTTGGATTTCCCACCCTCTTCCTTCACTCTTTCCCTGACTCCTGCCTCCTGAAATTTCAGCCCCACTCAGGAGTGGCCTAAAGGGCAGTGGTTAAGGAAATCCTCCTAGTGGTCAGAGCTGTGAGCAGAATATTTGATCACTCACTTTGTTTGGAGGGAGAGATGGCCTGAAGTATAGCTATACATGGAATCCTGCGCAGTGAGGAATGAAATGGCTGGTTCATTGGGGCCTAGAAGTAACAGATTAGAAGATTAGGAAGAAAGACGTCTAGGAAAGAAATATTAGAATGGACATATGAAAAGAGCCACATGTCTTAATCCTTTTGAAGTCCAGAGATGGGACTTTACTGTGTGTGTTTAGCTGAAGAAGCCAAAGGTGGGGTGTGTGTGCGTAAAATGAAAAATAACATTGAAATTGAAACTCTGGTTACAAACAGCTCTTCTTGAAGCTGTAAAGTAAGAGGGATTTTTTTATTCCCAACTTCTACCCTCCTCATTGTTAGGGAATGTTGCACAAGAATCCAATATATATAACCAATTTGATATTTGTGATTTTTAAAAAGTTTTATGTTACCAACCATAAATATGTATATTATTCATTTATCTTTTATAATTATAAAAAAAAGCTGAAGGTGGATCAAGATGGTCAGTGGGAGGCCTCAGGGCTCCATTTCCCCAAAGAAGCTTTGAACAAGCAAGAACTAACAGAAACTTCTCTCTTAAAGCTCCAGAAAACAGTTAAAGGATTACAGTAACAGGATGAGCACCAAATCAAGGAAACAGTAATTTAAAAGTAGTAGGATTTTGTGGTGCCCTGCTGCCTCTCCATTCCCTCACTGGCTAGGCAGAATGCGGGTCCCTGAACCCAGATCCATGAGCACATTCTGGGAGCATCTATATCTGTCCCAATCTGTTTGACGATGGCCTGAGAGGCTGAACCAGAATACCGGTCACAAGCTCACTGTTCCAGAACTTGCCCTGCCTGTAGAAGGCAAAACACAGAGCTCTCCTACAGAATGCTGCGGGAAAGCAGTCAAGTCATGGCTGCCTGGGGCAAGGGGTTGCTGGCTGTGGGATGTATACTGCATTGTCAGAGACCATGAGGAAACTGTCTTAGGGAAGAGAGGACATTTGTATTCGTGTAAAAGTAGGGCCATGTGCATGCCCGAGATGAGACACATGTGCAGAAAGAACCAGGGAGGCCCCTCCACTTTGGCCTTGAGCAATTCTCCAAACTCAATGAATGGATAAACTCTGAAGAATAACCTTGACAGTACATCTGAAAGAGTGGGAATTCAGTGAAAATTCACATGTTGAATGTGAAATCTCTAGTTCTGTTTCAATTTAACTCCCAGAAGGCAAACAGTCGTGCATGTTCTCCTCAGTCAAGAGAATTCACTCTAAGAAAAATTACAACTCAAGAGAAAGAACTAAATATGTTGACACTTTGTGCCCTCCCATCACAATGAAATGACCAGGTCATACCTGATCACAAAAGTCAATAAGCCCCACTCCCATGCCAAGACATTCCAAACAGCTTTTTAATGTCTTACTCTTGAAATGAACAGCTGAGGATCACTGGATATTTGAGAAATGCCTGTAACATGAAAACAGAGATCAAAACAAACTTAAAAATAAGATACAAGGAAGATACTGAGATAATGCAGGGAAGAGACTATTTTAAAAGAACTATAAATTATTATGCTCCAAGAGATAAGAAACAATCCTTTAAAATATAAAAAAGGAACAGCATATAATGAGAGTTTGTGACAATTTAAAGTAAGAAATAAATTAAAATTCAGTATGCATTAAAAGATAGAGTTGAATGACTCTCTTAGGAAGACAGGTGCTGGTAGAGATTTAAGGGTACAGGACACTGAAAAGCTACCACTTGAGCTGCTCCCACTGGAGCTGTAGCACCTCTGTCCCTGCTCCTGAGTTGAGTTTTGGGAGCATCTGTGATGGTTTGGAGGTTTTGTGGTCCCCAGAGGATCATGTTCTTAAAGCTATGGATGTGGATGTAGACCCACTGTGGGTGGGAACTTTGGATTAGGTTATTTCAGTTGAGGCATGCCCCAGGTGGGTCTTAACCCTCTTACTGGAGTCCTTAATAAGAGGATGAAATTCAGAAAAAGACACAGAAAAAAGACACAGAAGCTGAGAGAAAAAGCCACAGAAACAGAGAAGAAGCCACTGAAGCCAGAAGCTGGAAGAGAGAGACAAGCAGACACCACCGTGTGCCTTGCCAGCCGACAGAGGAGTCCTGGATCACTGGCAGCCAGTCTTCAGGAAGAGGGAATTGTCTTGATGATGCCTGGATTTGGACATTTTCATGACCTCAGAACTGTAAGCTTGTAAACTAATAAATCCCCATTGTAAAAGCCAACCCATTTTATGGTATCTGCATTTCAGCAGCTTTGGCAAACTAAAAGAGTACCACTGTAAACAGTCCAAGGCAGACAAAGACTTTGAGCTTTTGTTCCTCCCGCTTCTTACACGGTGCCAAAGCATCCTAATCACTGTGACAATTTACTTCATTAGCCAGATGCTTGGAATGCTGGATGCCAAATATCTCAATATTCAGTTTAGTCTGTGTAGACATGGCTCTGAAGCAGGGAGGAGGAGGGGAACCCCCAGAAATATTCCATTTACTGCACAATATGCACTGCAAAGCAAGTGGGCATTTCCCGCCCCCTGCATTTCCTGCCTCCACAGCCAGTTCCAGAGGAATGATTAAAACACAGGAAAATATGAGCCTTTGTCACCCATCACTGTTGAATAATGATCACTTCAGTCATGTAGGAGTCTGCTTTGATAAGGAAATGCACTGCCTGGAAAATGTAATGGTTCATATTCATGCATCTGTGCTCTTGCAAATGTTTTCTTAGCACCATCATATTGGGTATGATTAATTTTCCACTAGATTTACAAAGAAAGAGTAATCTCTCTTTATAAAATGTTAACTTGTACTTTCTGAAGAAATTATGACAACAAATACTGAAATTATGCTCCAGTTTTCTGCAGGAAAAAAAGTTATTTCCTTTAGCTGGAAATTTTCATTTGGACATTATATTTTCTAACATAACTATATACTTTCCCAAATTTATTTAGCAAGACATATATTGAAAATGCATTATAATATAGTGAGTCTTCAGTCCTATTCAGTTCTTCTAATCTTTCATTGAGAAGGGAGAGAGTAATTCACAGGATCCCAGTTCTCCACTCTATGATGTACAGAGAAGGCTACTCGAGATGCACAACAGCATAATTCCAAAGGTGTAAGCAGGAGAGAGCTCAAGCAGAATGTCCTGGCACTTAGCTGGGGTTGCTGCCTATTCTCAGAATACAGACTTATCCCTCTTTTCAGAATTACAGTCAGGATCATGGAAAGGTGATGGAAAGTTCAAGGTATGATGTTGAATGAAGAACCAAGAAGTAAACTGTATACATTAGGTGCCATTGTTTATATATCAGGAGACTTCATATGCATTTTGCAGGTAGTAAGTATCCCAGTCCCCCAAAACACATACACATGCACACTTATATATTTGATTCAAAATATGTGAGATGAGATGCAGGAATCTATCTTTCAAAAACTCCCAGGTGATGCTGATTATTAGCTAGAGGACCACCTCCTTTAATGATCTCCCAAGTCCCTTCCAGGGCTTTGGGAAATAGAAGACCTGTCCTGTGCCCTCCAGGAGCTTGACGTATAATTAAAATTAAGACAGAGCAGGGCAATATAAAGTAACTGCTATATGAGCCACATGAGTGTTAGAAATAATAAAAGTTCTAGGGATGTAAAGGTTCAGAAGCTCAACTCTGGTGGAGGAAGACTCTGTGATAAGTCTCGAAGACTGTTTGGAATGTGAAAAGGCAAGAGAAATGGAGGAGTCCTTCTAGGAGGGGACGAGAGAATAGCCTGGAGTGGGGCGCAGCAGGCCCAGCAGTGGACGCAGGCACCTGAACACTGGCCATGGACACTGCCAGCTTGGCCTTAACCCGATCATTCTCTCTTCTGGTGAATTTTCATCCAGGTTTGCTGATGGAGAAACAGGAACACTCATTCATTGTTGGTGAAAGTTTAAAATGGTGCAGCCACTGTGGAAAACAGTTTGGTAGTTCCTCAGGAAGTTACGTATAGAATTACATTGGACCCGGTAATACCACTTCCAGGTATACACCCAAAAGAATTGAAAGCAGGGATTCAAACAGATGTTTGCACACTGATGTTCATAGTGGCATTATTCACAATTGCCAAAAGATGGAAGCAACCCAAGTGTCCATCAACTCAATAAACAAAATGTGGTATATACGTACAATGGAATATTATTCAGCCTCAAAAAGGAGTGATGTTCTGATACATGTGACAAGGATGAACCTTGGAAATATCATGTTGAGTGAAATAAGCCAGACACAAAAGAACAAATATTGTTTGATCTCACTGATATGAAATAATTAGAATACGTAAATTCATAAGTCAGAAACCAGAATACAGGTTATTAAGAGCTGGGACGGAGTTATGGAATGGGGATTTAAGGCTTAATTACTACAGAGCTTCTGTTTGGGATAATGGAAAAGTTGTGACAGTGGATGGTGGTGATGGTAGCACAACATTGTGAATGTAAATATCACCATTGAATTGTATATTTCAAAGTGGGTAAAAGGGGAGATGTTAGGTTGTATATATGTTACCAGAATAAAAAAAATTTTTTAAATAGACACAGCTGTGGAGGAATGGGGATTAAAAACTAAAGGACAAATGGGGTGGGATGGGGGGATGATTTGGGTGTTCTTTTTTCACTTTTATCTTTTATTCTTGTTCTGGTTCTTTCTGATGTAAGGAAAATGTTCAGAGATAGATTGTGGTGATGAACGCATAACTATGTTATCATACTGTGGACAGTGGATTGTATACCATGGATGATTGTATGGTGTGTGAATGTATTTCAATAAAACTGAATTTAATAATTAAAAAAAAGTAAACGTAATGTAATTAATACTGAATTGTACACTTAAAAGGGATTAAAATATGAATTTTGAGTTGTATATATGTCACCACAATAAAAAGATTTTCTTAAAAAAAAAATAGACACAGCTTGGCTCAACAAAGTTTGCACTCTGGTCAAGCCATTTCTTGTTTTGATTTATCATTTGCTCACTCACTTGATAAATATTTGTAGATCACCTGAGGGAAAAAACCTTTAAAAAACAAGCAAGAATCCGATAACTTCATTAACCCATAGGATCTAATTGACATTTAAAGAATGCTCCACCCAACCACAGCAAAATATACGTAGTTTTCAGGCACCCATAACAAATACCAAGATAGACAGTATCATTAGCCATAAAACAAACCTCAAGAAATTTTAAAGAAATTAAATCATATAGAATGTTTTCACAAACCACAATGATTATCAGAGTAGAAATCAACAACAGGAAGATAATAGGAAAATCTCCAATCACCTGACAACTGAACACACTTCTAAATAATCCATGGGTCAAAGAGGAAATCTCAAAAGAAATTAAAAAGAAATACATTGAACTGAATGAAAATAAAAATCCATCATATCAAAATTTGTGGGACATTGCTAAAGCACTGCTAAATTTATAGCGCTAAATGCATATATTTGAATATAGGAAAAGTCCCAAATAAATAATCTAAGCTCCCACATCAAGAATCTAGAAAAAGAAGAGGAAACTAAACCCAAAGCAAGCAGAAAGTAGAACACAATAAAGATAAGAACAGAAATCAATAAAATTTCAAACAGAAAAATAGAGAAAATCAATGAAACAAAAAGCTTTTTCTTTGAAAAGGTCAGTAAATTGACAAACCTCCAGCATGACTGGCAAAGAAAGAAGGTGCAAATTACCAATATCAAGAATGAAACAGGAAATATCACTACAAACTCTGCAGACATCAAATGTATAATGAGGGAATGTAATTCCCCAAACATGAGTTTAACAACTTTGATGAAATGGACCAATCCCTCAAAAACACAAACTACCATAACCATAACCCACCCAATACAAAATAGAAAACTTGAATAACCCTCTCACTATTAATGATATTAAAGTCATAAAACACTTATAAAGGAATCTCCAGGCCTGAATGGTTTCTGTGGAATTGTACCAAACATTTAAAGAAGAAATAATACCAATTCTTTACAATCCCTTCCAGAAAATAAAGAGAATGGAACATATCCAAATTCATTTTATGAAACTAGTATTACCTGAATATCAAAATCAATGTCAGCACAAAAAAGAAAAACTATGCACCAAGATTCCTCATGAATTCAGACACAGAAAATCCTTAACAAAATCTTAGCAAATAGAATTCAGCAATATATAAAAAGAATTATACACTGTGACCAAGTGGAGTTTATTTCATACACTGTGACCAAGTGGAGTTTATTTCAGAGATGCAAGGCTAATACAATATTTGAAAATCAACCATTGTAATCCATCACAATAATAGGCTAAATAAGGAGAAACCCATTGTCATATGACTTGATTCAAAATATGCATTTGGCAAAATTCATTACCCATTCGTGATAAAAATATTTCAGAAAAATAGCAAAAAGAGGGAAACTTCCTCAACATGATAAAGAGCATCTACAAAAGAACTCAGCTAACATCATACTTAATGTTGGAAAACTAAATCCTTTCCTCCAAAGATCAGGAAAAAGGTAAGGAAGTTTGCTTTTATCGCTCTTACTTCTTTTTGTACTGGAAGTTCTAGCTAGTGCAATAAAGCAAGAAAAGTAAGTAAAGGACAAAGAGATAGGAAAGGAAGAAATAAAACTGTCACTATTTGCAGATAACATGATTGTCTAAATCCCAAGAAGTCTACCAAAAGAAATCCTCTAAAACAAATGTAACACCTTTTCCAACTACTAAAAAAAGAAATACTTTGGTGGTAAATCTAATAAAGCAGGTCAACTTTTATGCTCACAAATATACAACACTGATGAAAGAAGTAAAAAATGATACAAATAAATATAGACATACATGTTCATTGATGTCAGCAAAGATATGAATTATCCCCAAATTGACATACATGTTTAACACAATTCCTATCAAAATCCAAGCAAGATTTTTTGTGGATAAAGACAGTGTATTTTAAAATTTAGATGGAAACACGAAAGAATTATAATAGCTAAAACAACTTTTAAAAAGAAAAGCAATGCAGGAGGCATCAATCCACCTAATTTCAGACTGTGTGATATTGGTAGATGGTTAGGCACATAGATCAATGGAACAGAATAGAGAACTCAGAAATAGACCCACACAAATATGCCGAGCTGATTTTTTGGAAAAGGTGCAAAAGCAATTCAATGCAGGAGGGAGGGACTGCTTTTTCAACAAATGATGCTGGAGCAATTGGACTTCCACAGGCAAAAAAGTGAACCTTGACCTCATACGTTATACAAAAGGTTAACTCAAAAATGGGACCAATTTACGTATAAGACATAAAATTATATAAAACTTAGAAAAGAAAGGTATGAGAAAATCTTTGCTATTCAGGGCTAGGCCAAGAGTTCTTAGACCTGATGTGAAAAGCATGATCTATAAAAGGAAAAATAGATAAAATGGACTTCATCAAAATTAAAAACTTTTGCTCTGTTAAAGACCCTGTTAAGAGGATGTAGACAAGCTTTTTTTTTTTTTTTTTTGCTCATAGTGAAAATTTATTTTATGTATTTGAAAGAGTACATTTAAAATTATTAGTTACATTGTGGATAACAATGATGAACACTGTAACTCTCCAATATATTGCATAACCTGACCAACCACATGGGTTTCTATAAATAGTGCAAAATACTTTATATAGGAATGTGTTCAGAAGGGTCTTTGCAATCAAAATAAGGAAAAGAAAAATCTTACAAATCATCCATGAACATATATTAAAGTGGTATGGGAGAGGAAAATTAAAAAAAAAAAAAGTTACAATCTTAGGAGAAAATATGTACAAACCACATATTTAACAAAGGACTAGTACCAAGAATATATAAAGAATTCTTAAAACTCAACAGCAAAAAACGATCTCATTAGAAAACGGGCAAAAGACATGAACAGAAATTTTATCAAAAAAGGATATACAGATGACAAACAAACAGGCACATAAAAAGTTGTTCAATATTGCTAGCCTTTAGAGAAATGCAAATTAAAACCAAAGTGAGATATCAATACAGACTTATCCGAATGGCTAAAAAATATATAGTGACAACACCAAATTCTGGTAAGAATGCAGAGAAACTGGATCACTCACTCTGGAAAACAGTTGGCAGTTTATTGGGGGAAAAAAAAACCAACCTCACTCAACTTCAGTTACCATGCAACCCAGCAATTGTACCTGGGCACTCATCCCTTAGAATTGCAAACATATGTTCAGACAAAACCTGTACACAACTGTTAGTAGCAGCTTTATTCATAATAGCCAGAAACTGGAAATAACCTATATGTCCTTCAACCAGTGGAATTGTTTAAACAAACTATGGTGCAGCCATTCAATGGACTATTACTCAGTAATAAAAGGGAACAGACAATAAAAACTATAAAAAAGAACAAAGGAACAAACTACAAACTATTGATAGATGCAAAAACTTGTATGAATCTCATTTCCATTCATTCTCCATTATAGAAATTGGAGAACGGCTTAATGATTGTGTGGTTAAAGTCAGGGGAACAGAGGGGCACTGGGGGAAAATAGGTATGACTATAAAAGGGAAAATGATAGCGTCTTGTGGTGATGGGAATAAATGGTCTGTATCTTGACTGTATCAATATCAATATCCTGGATGTGATATTAAACTATAGTTTTGCAGGATGTTATCATTAGGGTAAACTGGGTAAAGAGTAGCTGAGATCTGCCTGTATTATATCTTACAACTGCATGAGAAACTACAATTTTGAGATCTACAATCACAAAATAAAGTTTAATTTTAAAACAGGAAAATAATAAGGTGGACTGCTTCATGAAAGGACATGAGTAAAATTTGGAACAAAGAAAAGTATGTCTCTTTTTCTTTTTGGAAAAAAATAATACTTTCTTATATACATGTCCTATATACCCACCCACTCCTCCAGCTGATAGTTCTGTAGAAGCAGTATGGTGGATGAAGGGTTAAGCAAGTTATACACCATTCTCAAGTCTTTGCTTAACAGTGGAAACCACTCAATCCACTTGGAGTTAGACAAAAGCCTTCCCCACTCCTCCACAGCACCCCCCACCCTTACCCAGTGCAGCCTCAGCTCCCCAGCCAAACAGGAGAGTGACTTGAAGCAGCTCAAGGGCTCTGTCTTCCTGTCTCTGTAAAACGGCATGAGGACAACCACACCCCACACCTCACAGCCCTCTAATGAGGATAAGCAGGATGACAACTGTGACAAGTATTGGATTTCTCAAGAGATTTATTAAGTGAGGAATCAACTTCTGCGGTGGTCATGGTAGCAGTTTGAAGGAAAGGGAAGGTAATCACGCCTGCTTACAATTTGCAAATGGAGAAGTGACGCAGGAATTGAGGTGGAAATGTGAGAAGGAAAGATTTTAGTCTCAAAGGGCATGTGGTTGGCTTGAAGCCTGAGGTAACTACCCCCTCGACAACCCACAGGCACGCAGGGCTCCAAGAATTCCCTTCAGGATGGATACTGCCAATAATACAGAGGAGTTCCATTGCAATGATGTGGTGTATCCTGTCACATCAAATCGTTTTGTCAAACTATTTTATATATCATACATTGGCAATAGTCTGCATTTTAGACAGCTTTCTCTCTAAAGTTGAGGAATTGTAAATGTCTGCTTGTCATTCCAATGTCGATACTACCCTCTGGTGGCTAAATCTGGTAGCTGGCTTGACAGTTTGGCCAGTTTTCCTTTGATCACATTGATAAATCTAAAGCACCCTCATAAAGAATGACGATTCTTTTTAATAAAAGTAAATCCTTTCTCTGTTCTCATGGACTAGCATGTTAGAATAACAGTATTAGCTACTCAGTTAGCTATTAGGACTATATTTAAGCCTCATTTTAAGTAATATTTAAGTTATATTTACCAAAAAATTATTCAAAAAACATTTACAGTAGGGTTCCTTTAAGTATTTAGCGCTTCTTATAAATTTGGAACGTGATTTTATTTACAAAAACAATCTATGGTAAAAGATGAATACATTGGTTTCCATTGCCATTCAAGGATGAAAGGATGATTTAGCCTCCTCAGAGGGCAAGGATATTTAAGGAGTTGTGTGAAATGAAGACACATGTCTTAGAGGCTCTCAGATGCCAGCCTAGATCCCATGCCTGCCACTTACTGGTTCAGGATCTTGTTCAAGTCACACGACTCTGTGGTGCCTTGGTTTCCTCTTCTATAAAAATGGGAAAAAAAATAATACCTCCCTTCCACACACATTTAAAAATTTTAAGTACAATTCCTGGCATGTAATAGTTGCTCAATAAATTATATATATTAATAAATATAAGGTAGTACCAGTTCACATATTCTGAAACACTCAACTATAGTTGAAATGTCATTCGAGAGAATATGAAAAATATGAAACATGGGCCAACATTCCTTTGGAATTTAATTACCAGGACAGGGTACGAAGACCATGTCTCCAAATAGTACATCTTTTAGTAATTATTTTAAATAATAATAACCAACATTTGTGTCCCAAAAATAAAATTGGCTGTCTATCCTCCAGCTACCCTGACATCTTATGGGGGGGGGGGGGGAGGAAAGGGGAGCGTCAGTGTTTTTTCAATTCAAGAGGCAAATTCATCCTCAAATATATGGGGACAACAAAAGCTACACTTTTAAAGTTGTCTGGCAAATTATCTTGTCCCTTACTAAAAGAAAAACAAAGCCCTACAGATAAATGCAGCTGCAACCAATTACTCATCTCCATTAAACACTCATGTAAAAGACTAATTCAAACTACCCTGCTGACTACACCTGAATGAGAAAAGTAAACAAGTTATAAAGGGAAAGGGCAATATCTACATTAAAAAAGCAGATCTATAAAAATATGTAAATGGTCATTTCCAGAACACCAATATTAACTAATAAAGCAAGTTGAATAACTAGCTTCTTTCTTATTGAGTGGCCTGGGTTACTCCCAGGGTAAGTAATATATTGCTTCTGCTGTTAAATATTGCCAATCTCTTACAGATATACAAGCCCCATGCTACTCTTTAAAAACAGCATAAAATTAATGATTTGAAAGAGACTTTAAAGTGCTAATAGTAGCCTTCTGCTTCCATCAAGTGACAGAATATGTGCTTAAGGTTTCATGAAGCAACCAAAACTCTATGCAGAAGAAGAGATTCTACGCGCTACCACTGTTGGCGCTATGTTCCAGACAGTGCACCTAGATTTTTTCATGGATTGTTTTATTTAATTTTCACCATAAAAATATAATGTTGTTAGTATCATTTGGGGGAAGTGAGGTAACCTGCCCTTGATCACACAATTCATAATTGGCTAAACAGGGATTAGAATGACCCGATCTTCTTACTCAAGCCCAAAGTCTACTAGTCTGTTTTGGGGGGTGACCACATAATATATGGGGTTTCAAACCATTGGAATCACCTGAAGAGTTGCTGCTGCTGTTGTTGTTTTAATGCTCATATCTGAATTCAACACCCACGTAATTTGATTTAAATGGTCTCAGGTGTGTCCTGGACGTTGTGCTTTCTTAATGTGCATTTCTTAATGTCCCAGGTAATTCTCATGTGCGGCCAAGTTTGGGAATTATTGTTGTAGTATAACAAGAAAGGGTTGTGTGTTCCCTTTCTCTTCATATTGTGTGCAGGAAATGAGAAAAATTTAGTATCAGACTGAAAAGAATTGGTTTGGGGGTCATTCGGATCTGGGTCTGAATCTCAGCTCTGTCACTTGCTAGTTTTATGATTTTGGTCAAATTAATCTCTCTAAATCTTTACTAGCTTACTCACCAGCAAAATGGAAACTCAGAGGGTGTTTATGATGATTAAATTAAATATGATTATATAAGTGAAGAGCTTAACTTGGTTCCTGACTGCCGTAAGCATTTCATAAAGGTCACTATTGTCATTCCTATAATCATCATCTTTGAAATGCTGCATATTGTATTAAGTTAATGCTTTCATTATATTTGGATAAGGAATCATGAATGAAATGACATTGTTAATGTTGTTAACTTTCCTGGATATTGCCCATAAGATTTTATGAGATATAGTCACATATCTTCTCATTTAATACTTATCACAACTCTATGAAATAAAAAATATTGTTCCCATATTATAAGTGAAGGTGAAGCTCAGAGATACCAGGTATCTTTCCTAATGTCACACAGTTACTGAGTGACAGAATCAGAATTTGAATCGACCATTCTCTTAGTTTCCTGAACTACTGTGACAAACACTGCACACTAGGTTTGCTTAAACAAAGGAAAGGCTCACGGTTTTGAAGCTAGAAGAAGCCCAAAATCAGGATATCTGCAAGGTATGCTCTCGCCCCAAAGACTGTGGCATTCTGGCATTGTGCCAGCAATATTTGGGGTCCCTGGCTTGTATTTCTGCCTCCTGTCACATGGCGATGTCCTCTCCTTTGTTTGCTTCTGTAACTTCCAGGCTCACTTTATACTGCCTCCAGTAAGCTGAGTTAAGACCCACTCTGCTTCCGTTGGCCATCCCTTAACTAAAAATATCTTCAGAAGGTCCTGTTTACAATTGCTTCACATCCACAGGGGCACGTGTTTGTTCGGGTACATAATTCAACCTACCACAACTGCCTACGTAGATGGTAACACCTCATACAAAATGTGAGACTGGTATTTTTACAAAACATAATGAAAGTCATAAAATGGTTTTCTTAAATATAGACTTGTTATTCTGAAGATGCTGCTGCAGTTCAAAACAATTTAGGGAGTTACCTTTTTAATACAAGAGAAAAGCATCTTATCTTGTTGCTGTTCCTTCTTTAAAACACTAAAAAGTGTTGCCCAGTATGATGATCAGCCACTTAATCCAGTGGACTTTCTCTTAAATGACATTTCAAGGGACAGTAGACAGTTTCCATCAATGAGAATGTTCAAAGGGATTTGTCCCAGATCTTGCAGGTAGTCTCAGAAAAGGAATTTCAAAGATAGTTAAGCTATAATTGCAATCTACTGTTTGGAAGGATGAAGGAAACCTCTTTGGATGTACAAGTTCTGTTTTTGTTTGTTTATAATTTGTTTCCTTTTTCGTTGTTGCAATTTGTAAACGTCTAGAGATAGTTCTAAGAAGACACAAGTGAGATCTCAGCAAATGTACAATGACTTTGATCTTTACAGAAAAAAATCCCAGTCAATGCAGACACCCCAAAATATTTTTTCTCAATTAGGAGTACTTTCCCCTGACTCATACAGAGAAAATAACCAGACTTCATTTCTCTTTCCTTTTATAGAAATAACTCTTATAAAGATAGCCTGGAGGCTTACTGATTCTCAAAAACAATTTTTCTTTATATTTTATTAGTTCTTCCTAAAATTGTATAACTATAATCATATTAACCTATAATCTTTAGAAGATTGCAAGCGTTCTAAAAATGCATGAAAACTAATCTCAGAAAACTGACCCTCAGTAAATATGATGGAATATATGGAAAGAAGAATTAAAAACCAATAGAGACAGCAAATGGAAATTGGGTCCAAAGACTGTTAAAGCTGGAAGAGACACTAGATCATCCAGTCCAACCCACCTACCCAAGAGTTAAATCAACTGAGGCAGAGAAAGATTGAAGGGCTTGAAGCCACGGTTCTGAGCAGAAGAGCCAGAACTAGAATGCACATTTATCATTTGACTTCTAGAACTGGGCTCCCACACATTTGATTTGCTCCAACAATGAATAATAGGACAGTTTCTTCAGGAATAGCATGTTTTAAAAATGAAATCATAATGAGATATAGGGGTGAGTAATAACACATTAATATTGAGTCCAAAAATTGTTATACTGTTGGAAAGGAAGCCTAAGCCTGCAGATTCCTAGGATTAGAAAGGGACTCAGAGGTCATCTAATCTTCTCCCCACTTCCTTTTCAGATAAGGAAACTACATCCAAAAAAGAAGTCACAACTAATAAATAACAGTAATGAAAGTTAGCACTTGCTGAATTTTGCTCTGGGTCTAGCCCTTTGCTAAGTCATTGATGTGAACATTCTCTCTTTTTTTTTTTTTATAACAATCACCCTACTAGGTAGGTTTTATTACTATTTCTATTTTACACGTGAGGCAAATGATGTACAAAAAGCTTAAGTAAATTACCAAAGGCACACAGCTGATGCAGTAGGCAGCCTTCTAAGATGCCACCCAATGATCCTTCCGTCCCGGTATTCACATCCTTGGGTAATTCCCTCTCCTTGACTGTAGACAGGACCTCGTGACGGACTTCTAACAAATAGAATACAGTACAGTGATGAGATGTCACTTCTAAGATTAGGCTACAAAAGACTGTGATATCTGTCTTGCTGGCATTTTTTTCTGGGTCATCCCCCTTGCTCACTCTGATGAAGCAAGCTGCCCTGTTTAAGTAGCCTCGTGGGCAGGCCCTTGAGGCTGGGAACCGAGAGGTGGCCTGTGGCCAACAGCCAGGTGAGATGGAGGCCTCAGTCCAACAGCCCGTGAGGAACTGAATCCTGCCAAGGACCACTCACAGCAGAATCCCAAGTACAGGATTCCAGCCAGCACCTTGATGGCAAGCTTGTGAGAGACCCTGACACTGAGGATCCAGTCAAGCTGCACCTGGATTCCTGACCCACAGAAATGATGGGACAATAAATGTGGCTTTAACCCACTGCGATTGATGGTGAATACAGCTAGTGCCTTGAAGTCTCAGGATTTAAACTTGGGGGTACCTGCCTCCAAAGTCTATTCTTTCACATGATACAAAAATGTCACGATGATATAACAATATCATGATAATAGTTATATAGTCAGTGATGGCATTTAGTCAAGAGAGAGTCAGTGACACAAGATGAGAATTAGCCGTGATAATGTTAAGTCCATGTTCTCATTCATTCATTAATTTATAGGTGTCGGGAACTGCCCTGGTTTCCATGATACAAAGATGAAAAAGACAAGGATTTTGAAGAAAAACATGCAAAGAAGGAAATTTATATTTATATTTTTTAATTAGCACACAAGTTCTGGTTTATTTTCATGACTATAACACACAGTTCTGGTCTTTCCACTTTTGTTATTATCTTTTTAAGGTAGCATATGTATCAATCCTATTTTACATGCAAAAAAAATGCTATTTAATATGAAAACCATTATTCCCTTTTATCTCTTCTCTGACCCTAAGCACACTAATCTTTTAAATAATGCTTACTAAAATAAATAGAAAATAGGTATAGAGCAGATGGGGTATTATAGAAGAACCCTACAGGGAAGGAGCGGAGAGAGTATGACAGATTTAAATGCAAGAAAGCCTAAAGAAGAGAAGACAATTTTGGGAAAAAAAAAAAAAAATAGGGCAAGGGAGACATTAAAATTGTCACAAAAAGAGTTGATTGAAATATTGATTGCTTGTTGTAGCTAAACCATGTGTTTTATTTTCCAGCTATCCTCTTTTGTATAATTGAGGAGCTTTGTACTAAAGGTGATAATTCATGGCTTATTTGAAAATTTATCTGACTTAATTAGCAGAGGGTGACAGAGAAGATAATGATGGCGCTAAATGTTGACTTTAGGTTTCTAATGTTTTTCAGGAGAATTTGTCTCAGTTTGGTTGATGTGACTGATAGGCAATGAAGTGAAAGTAGTGATGGATTAAAAAAATGATATGTTTTTCCTCAAGCTATTTGATAGAGAGCTGGAGCTGGAAATAGAGATTTTTTTTGTCATGTCTTACATACATTTTAGTCCCCATAAATATTTCTTTCTGCTTCAAATAGCTTAGTCTTTTGTTTTCTCAACTTTTCAAAACTATTAGCTTTGGCTTACATTTTGGTTTTACATATTTGTTTTCCTGAACTGCATTAATGCTGCATGTCCCACACTGCAAATGGCTTTTCCATGGGAATTAACAAAACAATCATGTTTAAAAAAAAAAAAAAAAAAAATCTCTAAATAAAAGAAATTCCAGCTAAGATAGCCATCCTCTGATCATTCCTGTCAGACTATGTCCCTAGCAGGTAAATGTCTTCTGAAAGGAATTATCCACTGAGGACATGAAGATTCCCCTTGAATCCCTCAGAGCCCAAACTTCCTTTTTGTCCTGACCAAGATGGCCTTTACTTCCTTTTAGCTTGACTCGACTTCAGACAGGCTTCTTCCTGACTCCATGCCCCTGACTTCCCTCTCACTCTGCCCCTTGCAGTATCCAGGCACCTGAGAGGCTTGTCATTAGGCAACCTCTGATCTTCTCTTCCTCTCTCCTGGCCCTTACAGATTCCTGGCGGCCTAATTACTGCAAAGGAAGACATTCTGAACCAAGAGGTTCTAATCACAGCCTCAGTAAATCTCTCACCCGTTCCAGTGAGCAACCCCCTTTACCTTCTTCCAGGGTTTTCCTCCCAGCCTTAAAAAGCTGGCTGCCCTTTGTCTCCCTCCCCTACCATGGTAGCTGTGAACAAAGTCATCCTTGCCTGGTTCCCACTGGCCGGTACTATTCCTTTCTTTGACAGCGCATGAGGGCTAATGAGCGAACAGTGGAGACTGATGCTGAGGTCAGTCAGCCCGAGAGGCCCGAGTCTGAGCTGGACCACCCGAAACACAAGCACACAAACAGATCAGCCTATGGAACAGGAATTTGAAACAACACAGTGAATATGCAGGACTGCCAGAACCTAAATGAAAACAAGAAAACAAATGAGCAACATATGAAACAGGAAGAAGATAAATTAAAAAAAAAAGAATTTGAAAAATTGGATATAAATGATATGTTGAATTCCTCAGTAGAAGAATTAACAGCCTAGGAGAAAAGTTAAATAACAAATTAGTGAGCTGGAAGATTGGTTTGAAGAAATCCCCCAGAAAATATTAGTAAGGATATGGAAATAGAAAAAGAAAAGAGAAAAGATGTTAAAAAAAAAAAAAAAAAAGTAAAAGTATCCACAAAAGAGAAAATAATAGGGAGAAATTATTGAAGAAATGATCAGTGAGAATTTCCTAAAACTAAAGAGAGACCCAAGACTACATATTGAAAGAGATTATTCTGCAAAGAGGCTTGAGAGGACTGCCATTCCCCAGGCTCATTGTGATAAAATTTAAAAACAAAGAAATGTTTTCTGAAATGCATGAGGGAAGCAAATCCCTTTCAAAAGTAATTGAAATTGGTGTCAGACTTCTCAGCAGTAGCACTGGATGCATGAATACAATAAGCTAATGTCTCAAAACCTCTAAAAGGAAAGATCATCGACCCTGGGATTGTATATCCTATTATGCTAGCATTTAAAAGTAAAGATAAAATAAAGACACTTTCAGGCTTAGGAGATGTTAGAAAATACATCAACATGGAAGCTGTTTAAAAGATATTCTACAGAAAGAAGAGACATGAATGCAGAAGGAAGCAAAGAGATAAAGAAAACAAGCAGAAATAAACTAATAAATTTGCAGTGTAAATAAACAAGAATTACCAGAAGAAGACATACCATAACAATCTGGGGGGAAAAACTCTTATTAAAAAAAATTGCTGAGGAAATGAGGTGGGGTCAAGAAAAGACAGTAGGAATGTGCTATCTGTCTATTGTCCTCTCCTTATTTGGGGTGGAGGAAGGGGTCAGGCAGGAAGACAGACACACTTTCTAAGTTGATGGGGGAAAGTAGGCATGAGTATGGTTTTGCATAATTTAGGGGTAACCAAGAGAATAATAAAAAAGAAGTCAACTTTCAAACCTATTCAGAGGAAAGTGAGAATTTTAAAAAATAAAAAAAGAAACAAAGCATAGTAAATAGGAAGCAAAAAATGAGATGTTAGAAGTCCCAATTTAACAGTTACTCTAGTAAATATAAATAGGTTAAACTCATGAATCTAAAACACAGATTCTAAGTAGCAGTTTCTTTGTAAAATGAATGAGAATCCCCATCAAGCTCACAAGGATCCCTACCCTGGGAGGATTAAATAAGATTTCTCATGTGAAAGTGCTATGAAGAATTTTACAGATTAAATATTATTAAGTAAGCAAAGTATCATTGGCTGGCATGTACCATTTTTGTGTACTAAGTAGAAGAGATAATTTTCTAAATGACAGTCACCTGGCTTGAAGTGTGCATATAATTCCCTAACCAAAAAAATTACTGACTTCTTGGAGAAATGGATCAGATTCCTTCCATCTCACATGTAGCAGAGACAAACATATTCATATTACAATTCAGATGTGTAAGGTGGGCAAAATATTATTTTATTAGTCTATGATTAAATTATTCTTTCTTCCAAGTCCCTACCTTCTGATCAATCCAGTTTAGATATAATGTCATTCCATAATTTAAATGGTCCCTTTAAATAGTGTTCAGTCTCTTTAAGAAAGGATGTTCGGAGGCCCAGTTTGTCTCTGCCTGCCCGCCTCTCTCCCTAACTTGGTAACCAGGTGTAAAGGGAGTCAGGTGTGGGAGGCCTTGATGACACTGGGGAAAAGGGGTCCCCTGCACTTATACCAGGACTCTGTACTGGCTCGCTGCAGATGGCCTTTGTCTGCCAGACTGTCCTGGGCTCTGCTGGCCTTCCAAGATGAAGTCAGTATAACCCAGGCTCATTCTTTTGGCTCACATGATGCTCCATGATGTTCCTTTGCTAATTCAGCTTTGTTTTGGCTCCAAAGGGCTGAAACCCTGTGAGCCTCTTGCCACATCCTCCGTTGAGGGTGACTTCACACTGATTTAGCAACCCCTTAGGAGGCCCACTGGCCCTCAGTTCACTGACTTCACAAGAGAGGAATTAGGGCAACTCAGGAAAGCTGAACTGCTGGGCTTCTCTATGTTGAGCACTCAGCATTATTTCCTATGACTGTGCACCAGAGAAACAAGGAACAGTTGGCCCCTTTCTCTGCCTCTAGTAGTACCCTCCTTTATCCAACACACCTGCTCCTCCTCAAGCCTAAGGCTGGAAAAGGGAA
This sequence comes from Choloepus didactylus, assembly GCF_015220235.1. Lineage (NCBI taxonomy): Eukaryota > Metazoa > Chordata > Mammalia > Pilosa > Megalonychidae > Choloepus > Choloepus didactylus. Next base: position 52,263,284 of record NC_051323.1, read on the forward strand.
AATGAGCAGTGAAAGTCTTATCTTCTACCTTCTCCTTTCTCCCTTTCTCTCTCTCTTCTTCCCATACTCTCACAGGACCAAAAAATGGGGGCTTACTCTTAATTCTCACACATCCTATCCTCTCTCCCCCAAAGAAGGACCTTGCTGGCATGAGTAGACAGGGCATCCTCCTCACACCGGGAAGGATTCTGCCACTCGAACCATCGGGCTTAGTTGTTGATATTCTTTAAGGGAGATCAAGGGGTCTGCAATATCCTTTCTCAATACCATACTGTGGCTTGTAAGTTTGCCATCTCCATAAATCTGAGTATCCAAATCTGAGTGTGCCCTTGCTCTTTCCCTTAGTCTTCCTTTTGTCGTCTTTATTTTGTAATATATTCTCTTCCCTAGCCCTTTTCTTACCCCCACAGATAACTGCCTAGGGCAGGCTAAGCTAGAAAGCCTGTATTCAGGAAAAGAAAAGAGAAATGCAGATTAGTAAATGTTTAAATTATTCCCCTGTGACAGGCAGGTAAATACATCGCGGTAAGACAGGACATTTTCATGGAATGAGGAGGAATGGGATCCAGATAGAGACCTCCCAGGAAGTTTGGCCTCCTGAGGCTTCCTTAGATGTTAGTCAGCCGGAAGGATTCCCTGGTGTTCAGGGAACCTGGGACAACTAGTGTTGTGTATTGAAATATTAATGATCTTAAATCCCAAACACACTGTACCTGTGTTGACGACAATTAAAACGTAAACAAATTGAGAAAAACATACATTTGTAACAAGTGATAACCAGACGTTTATTTGAGAATATGATAGGGACCGGCCTGAGGCCGGCCAGAGGGGAGCTCTTATAAAATCCAGGGCAGGCACCATTTTGGCAAGTCAGGTAAGAGGCAGGCTGACACCCGTCGCTCCGACTCCGGGCTCCGGGGCCCCCACTTGGCTGCAAGATTTGCTGCCTTCCCTCTGACACACTGGGACCAGACCAGAGCTTCCCGCCCGTGGCTTTGGATCCTTCCAACGAAAACCGGGTCCGAGACCCCTGGTTAAAGGTACGCACGCTTCCTTTTGAGAACTTTAAATGTGTTGTTTGCTCTTGACCTGGCTACTGTGCATTGGTTGTGTTGGCCCCTTGTGAGTAAGCAAGAAAATGAGTTGGCACTGAGCATTTAAACTAGAGTGGCATTGGGTCTGCTTTCAAGTACTGAACTTACTTTCTATTTTGATCTGCGTTCAGTTTGTTATGAACTGCATTTACACACAAGGACAACTAGCCTAGGAAGCTTTTCAGGTGTCATTGGTTGGCCAGTCCTGACGTCGGTCTAGGGCGGATAATGGTGATGGCGATGGCGATGGCAGGACGGGGGTGGACAAGGACTGACCTGGAGCAGAAGCAGAGACGCAGATGTTTGCGGGAGGCAGGCAGAGGGTGGATGAAGCAACTGAAGCAGTTGGCTGTAGGCAGTGCTGAGTGAGTGGAGCTTCTGGGGAACTAGAGCTTAAAGAAAACTTTTTACAAAGTTTTAAACTGTTTCTGCCCCTCAAAAAAGCATTTATTATGGCCACATTGAGTCTGTAACCCAAGTTTCCCATCACTGGTCTTCCTTAGGAGTGGTATGGAATTAAAATAATCCTAAATGATTAGTGCCATCAGCAAAGGGAGGGTGTTGGCAGCACTGGGGAGGTAAAACAAGCATCTCAGAGGTATATCAAGTGAAGTTAGTGACTTGCTGCATTTCACCTCATGTTAAGTTTGATTGGAATGAATTATTTAGAGGAATCCTTAGCTTTGACCATATTTATGGGGAGTGTCATGGGGGATAAGAATATGTAGTGGGGAATTTATGTCTATCATGGTTGATCTTAAATTAAAAAGAAAAAAACAGTGTGTTTAGGTCAGGGGTCACAAATTCACACGGTGTCAGGCTTCATGTAGGCAAGCCAGCTTTGTGGGGCAAGAGTTTGGTACACGGAGCATTGTGTGCTGTGAAAAACTGGAGAGACCCGCCTGCTTAAAGGCATCCAAATGTAACATGTAATCTCATCCTGGGTGCCAAAGAAAAGACATCTGCCAGCCCCCTGTCCTCCACATGACACCACTTGCAACCTCTGATGTAGGCAAACAGTACTGTATCATTTGAAGAAACGGAATAGGTCTTTATTTTGTTAAATAGGTGAAGATTAAGATGTGTGAATTAAACTTTAAACTCCTCTGTGTATATTCGGATGCACTGTGTGCGTGGGTGGAAAAAGAATACCAGTCACTCCAGGCAGTGGAGGGAAAAATCCTCTCTGTCCTTGGAAGTAGTCCTGTGTGGAAATCGGTGAGAGGCTGATTAAGACACAAATGTCATGGGTTTTGAATAGTTTTCCTTAAAAGGGGGCCTCCTGAGATGTGTATGTCATTTGTATCTTCTCCTTACCTTAGTAAAGGGTAACCTGAGTTAGAGGTTCAAGAAAACCATGGTGGGCTGTGAGGTGAAAGGAAGATAAGGAGAAAGCCCCCCGCTTCCCTGTGTTAGTCCTGTATCCACTGAGACCCTCCCTCGCTTTACAACATGGGGCCTTTTTACAATAGCCCAAATGGGAGTTTGCAAACTAGCAGTCTATGCATCAAGTTTGCCTGAAGATATATTTTATTTTGCTTGCCCAGTGTTATTAAAAATTTTGAATTACTTTTCAACATTAAAAAATTGAGAGATTTCAGATGGTCCTGCAGCCCCCGAGCCAATGTCTTGCCTGAGCTTAACAGAGGGTGTTCCCTACACAGGAACAGGGCTCCCCTCTTCGGCACAGACCCCAACACTTGTTTCCTCATCATGGAGGTTGCCTCTTATCATCATCTCGTCCTATTGCTATTATGTTTTACTTTTAAATATTTTACTTACTTATGTTTTCTGCCTGGCACCATGGGTGTTTGAGTCTATCATCCCTCTTCTGTAGTTTTCTCCACTCCCCCAACACCGGGTCATGTTCAGGATTGCTGCCCCATGCTCGGCAATTTGCCAGGGTGCTCATGGGGATGCCATCTAAGAGGGAAAGCTATAGAGTGTGGTGAGATAATGGCACCCCAAAGATGCCATATCCTTATCTCGAGAATCTGTGGATATGTTACCTCACATGGCAAAAGGGACTTCACGATGTGATTATGGTTAAAGACTTTAAAAATAAACCAGGAGATTATCCTGGATCAGCCAGTCTAATCACATGAGTCCCTAAAAGGAAGAGGGGGGCTGAAGAGCAGGTCAGAGAAGTGAGCTCAACCTGCCATGGCTGGATTTGAAGATGGAGGAAGGGGACCACAGGCCAAGGAACATGGACAGCAGCTTCAACTCATACCTATAAGTTCCAGTCTGCCTTTCTTGACAGCTGCTCTCTGTTTACCTTCCCTACCCAGCCCTCACAATCATCAGCCAAGAACCTTTCCTGGTGAGTCAGAGAGATGCAATAGAAGGAGGAGGAGGAGAGATTTGAATCATGAGAGGGACTCAATCTGGAGAACTATAAATTTTGTGTTGTTTTAAACCACTACATTTATGGTAATTTGTTACAGCAGCAAAAGAAAATTCACAGAGGTTTACAGACCATCCAAACTCTGGAAAACCAAGTCCACATGGTCCCTGACCAGCTCTACCAAAGCATTCCCCAGGTTGCATAGCCCTTGGAACTTATCTCAGCCAATTTGCCATTTGTAATGGTCAGATTCTTTCTGATGGATTTTGATAGCCTGCAACAACTAGCATAAGTGAGGGCATAGGTCTCTTGTCCTACAACCTCATTACCGAGGAAGTATCAGACGGAATTATGTCATGTGTGCAAACACTTATTAGCAAGGAGGCACAAGAAGAAGCAGTGTATGTTTGCCAAAAGTCAATTTTCCAGAGGTGAAGAGCCCCATTGTCCAGTCTCCCACAATCACCCCTAAATATGCACATGTAGCAGAGCTAAAATTTACACATTACAATCTGGTCTCTAGTCCAGTGTAGCTTCCTTCTTTATCTACATCAGATCTCAATTTGCTGTCAGGCTCTCTTTCCCAAGAATGACAGAAAAAAATTATAATAGCCAATTAAATATAACTGAAACTCTTTTAGTTCATTTCAGTCAATAAAAATTCAAACTCTCTATAGGGATTTCCCTTTCTCAAAGAGTGTATCCTTTCTTTCCTTCTTCCTTGATGGTTTGTGGGCACAGAAAGGACCCCTTATACATCCTCTTGGACCAGGGGGCAAGGGAAGAGAGTGGGTCTCTAGTCTTCATGCTGACATGCTCTGAAGTCTCAGAATCAGTTCTCGTTGATGGGTGGCTGATCTGATCTTGACCCTGAGCATCACTCTAGCATCTGCCAACAAGAGGCTGGTCCCTCTTGCTCCTTGTTGGGCCTACAGTTGATGTCCGCTGCTGACGCCCACACCTCCTGCCATAGCTGTTGGCCAGGAGGTCCCCACACATGGCAGAATAAACCTCACCAGCTCCTCCAGGTCTCTCAACGGGGCATGCAGAAACTTCTGGATGGGAGTAAGGCTACCTGCAGGCTGAAGGAAACTCAAGCCCATCCTTCAGCACTTCCACAAATTTGAAAATGCTGCCTCTGAGAAAACAGAAGCCTGTTCCCTTGCCCTGAGCATTTTTGAAATTTGCTAAAACCAGAAGGGAACTCCTTTCTCTGGTCTAAGCCTAACTTTGGTTCTTTTAAAATAAAACAATAAGACTGACATTTCAGGATCTAATCCTTTTATTTTCTTTCCAAACAATCCTAAACAACATTCAGATATCACACGTGCTAGTTTCAGCTGTCTGCTTATAGAATGAATTTTTTCATAAATCAGAGCTAATCTGGGGTCCCTATATTTTGAGGTGGGGGTGGGTAGTCAGAGGTGTTTTGCCTACCAGGGGTTAACTGTTTCAAAGTCAGCTAATCCTGATTCCAGCACCCCATCTGAGGCAGAGTCCATCCATGGGCTCTGGACTTCAGTCACAGCACTGGACAGAGCTGGCACAATTTTTGGAGAGATTCTTGCAGGAATTCTGAAAGAGACTTGCTCCAATTGCTGCCATAAATGAAATTTCTCTTTCTGGCAAAAGAGCACACAGATCTTGGTGAAACTTACTTAATAATCATAGTTTCTGCATTTTACATTTTTCTCAGAAGAGAAAAATAGGCATCATTAAATCTGATGCATATTAGGAGAATGTGAACAAACTGCTTGAGATAAAAACAGATTTTTCTCGTGTTTCTTTTACTAAGTTGGGTTATTTAGTTTTCTGCCTCAGTGTGAGGCATTAAAGAACTTATCAAAATCTTGTAATTAGAGCTCCTCAGAAACCTGCAAGTCTAGCATCTACCTTCACTGATTACAGTGATTCATCTTGCTCACAGAAACATAGTTTGGGTTCTCTGCAAGCCTCTAATTGCCCTCGATGTTTAGCCTGTGACTCAAGCTGTAGCATCGTCGCAGACCCTCTGAAGATCTCATGGGCTAATGGCCCATGGGAGAGACTGACTGTCTGGAAAAGCAAGTGTGGGGGTCGGAGGTGGGGTTGGGGCCAAATGCTGTTTGTATTTGTGTGTATAAAGGGAGCATTTTTCAAATACTTCCTAGCGTATTTTCCCTTCTCAGAAATTGCTCACTTTCCTGCAGCACTTCTCATGCTTTTATCCTGAGGAAGAGGAGGACAAATGCTACCTGAGACAGAAGGAGAACACAATGTAGGGCCACTTCTTGTCAAACAAGAAGAAGAAATTGCAAGTCCTTGCTGTGAGGAAAAAGTAGTTGCAAGAAGGGAGAGAGAAGGGTAGCCTGTGAATAGGCAAATAAAGTTAAACTGGGGGAGTAGGAAATAAATTAGGAAGCCCAGTGGCCACATTGATTACAGTTGATTATATGTTCTGTAATCAACATTTTCAGTAATAAAAACAATATTTTATCTTCATTTTTTAAAATTCCTCAGTCATTTTTTCAGTGATTATAAATTGAAAACAGAAGAGAGGGGTGCTATTTATCAGCTCCTGCTTTAATATGGTAAAAATCAGTATGAGGTTTAGTGTGCACGATATTAACAATTCTCCTGAAGTGCAGCTTTAATTAAATTTTAGCATCTTAAACAATGACAGGGATAAAATGGGCACTTGAATCGGATTAAGGATCACATAAGCCTTCCACAGGAAATGGAAAGAAATGAACTGAAGTGAAACTTTACTGTTACATGGAGGATAAACTGAAAAGAGAACTATGAGATAGGAAGCAATGGAAGAAAACTTCTTGGCTGCATAACGAAGACTTTCTTGGTGCAATTTCATATCATTAAACCAAAACCAGACTTCTGCTCTTCCTCACCTAAGAGAGTTGCAGAGGTCATCTGTGAAAAAGAACACACCCATGTAACCATCAAACAGTTGAAAAGCAGAAGAGACAAAGTCACAAGGCAAGTCATGGGCACTGACAAAGTTAACATCAGGAACAGGAGAAGCAACCCAATTACAAAATGGGGAAAAGACTGGAATTGGCATTTCTCCAAAGAGGATATACAATGGCTTAAAAACACAAGAAAAGATGCTCAATATCACTGGCTGTTAGGGAAATGCAAATCAAAACCACAATGAGCTATCATTTCACACCCACTAGAATGGCTACTATGAAACACACAAAAAACTGCAAGTCTGGGGAGGATGTGGAGAAATGGAACTTTGTTCATTGTTGGTGGGAATGTAAAATGGTGCAGCTGCCGTGGAAGACAGTTGGGCAGTTCCTCAAAAAGCTAAGTATAGAATTACTATATGACCTGGTAATCCCATTACTAGGTATATACCCAGAAGAATTGAAAGCAGGGACTCAAATAGATACTTGCACACTGATGTTCATAGCAGCATTATTCACAATTGCCAAAAGATGGAAGCAACCCAAGTATCCATCAACTGATGAATGGATAAACAAAATGTGGTATATACATACCATGGAATATTATTCAGCTATAAAAAGGAATGAAATCCTGATACATGTAACAACATGGATGAACCTTGAGGACATTATGCTGATGAAATAAAGCAGACACAAAATGACAAACATTGTATGATCTCACTGATTAGAACTAATTATAATAAGCAAACTCATAGAGTTAGAATCTAGAATAATAGGGGATAGATTTGGGTTAGAGAATGGGGAATTGATGCTTAATTTGTACAGAATTTCTGTTTAGGTTGGCTATAAAGGTTTGGAAATGGATGGTGGTGGTGGTAGGACAGTATTGTAAGTGTAATTAACAGGACTGAATTATATAGGTGAATGTGTTTAAAAGGGGAAACTTTAGGTCATGTATATTGCTAGAATAAAAATTAAAAGATAAAACATGGGACTGTATAACACAGTGAACCCTATTATATATGATGGACTATAGTTAATATACGAGTATAAGAATGTTGTTTCATGAGTTATAACAAATGTACATTAATACAAGGTGTTAATAATAGGCTGGTATATGGGGAAAATACACCATTAACAATAGTTAATGATACTATTTTAATAGTGTGCAATTATAAAAAAGTGCTCTCATCATCTGTGACAAATATTTCACGTTCATGCAAGGTGATGGTGGTGGGGTGGTGTATGGGAATCCTGTATTTTATGCATGACTCTTTTGTAAAACCCACAACTTCTCAAATAAAAAAATTTTTTTAAAAACAAGGAGCCTCCCATGGAAATGGGAAACTGAGTTTCATGAAGCAAATTTCATATAGACAATTAATTAACAACCACTCACACACACACAAAAATGAGAAGGCATTAAGGGGTGAAACATTACCATTTCTACCCCCAAAAAATTGCAGAACAGGTGCTGTTGCTCTGGAACAGTTATTCCATTTCCTATGACAGAGACCCAGAAAATAATAAAGTACAAACTATCAAAGAGAGAGCTGAATTTAAGGGTTTGGTTGAGAGCAAAAGTAGAAAGTGAAAGAATGTGAAGACACATCACAGTACAAATCTTGTCCCTTCCTTTCCTATAGAAAGATCTGTAGACTAGGTCTTGACCATCTTTCCCTGTGAATTGCACATTCAGTGACCCGCCAGTTGTTCCTTTGTTGAGCCTCAGCATTTTTGCCAAGGGTTTTTGCAGACTTTTTCCTCCACCATTCCCTTAAGAGTTATAGCGGCTTCTCACTGAATCAGAGATATGAGCAAGGTAATAGGCTCCCAAAGCCCTTTTACTTCATGACTTCAGCCTTAATTCCCTTTGCTCATTCATCTCCTGCAACAGCTGTGTTCTTCTATGACTCTGATCATTTCATTCTTGCCTCCAAGGTTCTCCCAGGATACATCCCATCCCAGAATAGTGTCCTCATCTTGCCCCTGTTCCAGCCCTGCCCCACCCTACCCCTCCATTTCCTAGGCTTTTCATTAATGTTTTTCAAAAAGCTACCGCAATCCGTATTTTCTTACCCTTGTCTAAGGGAAAAGATGTGACAACCTCTTCTAGAATTCACTCTGCCTAAATATGTAAATTCCAGAATTTTGTATTTATTTACTCAACGTATTTTTTATATCATATGTGAGCAAAAGGGTGAGTGCAGTTCATGGAGGCACTAAGCCATTCTTTTACCTAATTAGAAACTCCTAGAGGGTAACAAAAGATCTTGTCTCTGTTTTATATTGCATATCTCCCAGAATAAATAGGTTCTTAATGATTTTAATAATGAAAGTGAAAGTCTCCACAACCCTGATTACATTCGTTTCAGGACAAAATACATACGTGTGTGGTGTGTGTGTATGTGTGCGTGCGTGCGCACTAAGCTTCATCTCTAAATATTACCTGCTAGATTCTGAGGTTCTGTGTCCTTGCAGAAATAATCTGCTGATTCTAGTCAATAAAAGATAGAACCTATTGAATCAATGTAAAATGAATAGCTCAAGCTAGTTGTTCTACTGAATTGACCAGTTAAATTAATTTGTTAAAAGTGGTCAGGCCATGACTCCTGGGGATGAGCCTGGACCCAGCATCATGTGATTGAGAAAGCCTTCTGGACCAAACGGGAGATGAGAAATGAGAAAAAATAAAATTTCAATGGCTGAGAGATCTCAAATGGAGTAGAGAGGTCATTCTGGAAGTTATTCTTATGCATTATATAGATACTCCTTTTTAGTTTTCAGTGTATTAGAAAAACTGAAACTGGTGAACTGCAACCCAGTAGCCTTGATTCTTCAAGATGATTGTATAACTATATAGCTTATACGGTGTGACCGTGTGATTATGAAAACCGTGTGGCTCACACTCCCTTTATCCAGTGTATGCACAGATTAGTAGAAAAATGGAGACAATAAGTAAGTGAATAAAAGGGGAGGATAGGAGGTATGGGATGTTTGGGGTGTTGTTTTTTCCTTTTATTTTTATTTTTATTCTTTTTTTTTTTGGAGTACTGAAAATGTTCAAAAATTGTGTTGATGAATGCACAACTATATGATGATACTGTGAATAATTGATTGTATACTTTGATGATTGTATGGTATGTGAATATATCTCAATAAAATTGCATTAAAAAAAGAAAAAAAAGTAGGCCAAGTGAGTCAGCATCTCCATCTCCACAAGGTCTCAGGCATGGGAAGGGTTTTGTACAGCTAATACAGTGTATGAAATTTGACACAGTGTATGAAAATTAACACCTTCAGAAGAAATGAACTCAAACACCTTCAGGGCAAGGTGGAAAACCAATGATAGGCACTTTTCATTAAATAGCTATTTCTTATCTAAGCCAAGGACTGTTTTAAAATGTCACAATTAAATGTCAGGTCTGAAAAGTGTTATGAATAGAGTGGCTAAGAGACTCAGCTTCCCAAGTGTCAGGTGCCTTGGGTCATAAGAGACCTTAAAGTATATCTAATGCAAACTATCTCTTGAACCTTCAACACTTTTCCCACTGACTAGTCAGTTAACTTCTTTGAACTCCTCGGGTGCCAAAGGCCTTAATCTCTCGCCATCACAATTGCTCTCCTCTGAATAACTCTGAATTGCTCAATATATTTATGCATAATTTATTCAACAAGTACTCATTAAGCTTCTCCGTGGCTAGGCTCTCAGCCACACCTAGTGATGAAAGGTCTTGTCTGTGGGGTCTGGTTTCCCTCTCCTTGAGAAGCAGGAACTAGAGTCATCAACCTGGGGTCTGAGCTGGGGAAGGTGGGAGCAGGGATAAGACCTGTAAGCTTTAATGAATAAAATGTCATAAGGGAATGCTCTGGGAGGCCTCTGTCCAGAGAAGATAATCCAAATAGAATATTCATTTGAAGAAGCAGGGCAGATTGAGAAAATCAGATGGAGTCCAAGGAAGACAGAGTAGATGAAAAGGTTATACTAGGCCAAATTGCCATATTATATACTCTTCTTTTTCAGTATTTGTTTCAATTGCAACTGATGATAGTATCATAAATGTAAATACTCAGCCTGAGCACAATATTCCAGTTGTGGTCTTACTGGAAAAGAAAAAGGGAAGTCACCTTATTAATCATATTACAGATGAGGGAACTTAAACCCAGAGAAATTTTCCAAAATCAGCCATCAAGGTTGATAACTCTAAAACCTGCATACAGTCTGCCCACCCCTCATGGCCCCCAGTTTAACTGTGAGTATGAGTATTAGTTTAACCATTTGAGAGTCATTTAAATGTCCGTTTGGGAAACTGGAATCCAGAGAGGGCTTAAAGTCAAATACTAAGCAGGAATTGTTGATTTGCTATTTTTTTAGGATTTCTGTTAACCAACCCACAGATGTCTTGGGAAAAAGGATGAGAGGAAGGAAACAACCAACAATGTCTCATAGATTTATGGAGACAAGAAATCAGAATGGGCCTTGTTAGAGGAATTTTATTTTTTAACTTGGTTTTGAAATCTTCATATCTTTCATAAAAATTTGAACACCAATAAAGATTCATGGATTAGGCAATGAATCCATTTTAAGTTCTAAGTTTCCTGAATAGAATATAGCTATGCAAAAGGAATAAATAATACTTTGGAAAGTAGGGGGAAACTAATTTTTTAAACATCACAGTAAACAATATGAAGCCATCCCATATAACCTCGACAAGGTTCATTATCTATTTATTCCCCAACAAACTACCCCCCAAAAAGCTCTACCCAGGTATAAAGAATTTACTTGTGAACCAAAAATAATCTGCCAGACTGCCTATGTTTAAATACCAGCTTCATTACTTTCTTGCTGTGTGAACCTGGGAAAATTACCTAAATTCTCTGCCTCCATTTTCTCATCCATGAAATGAGGATGATGATAATAATATCTACCTCACCAGATTGTTCTGAGGATTAAATGAGTCCAGGGACCAGAGCTTGGCACACAAGAAGTGCTGTATAAATGTTAACCGTCATATTCTCCAATTCCTTAAGGCTGGTTTGGTTTGAATCTCAGCACTTAATAACATAAGAAATAATTCATCTAAAAGTGTCAAAAACCTCAGAGTTTTGTGAGGATTAAATGAGATGATCCACGCAAAGCATTTTGCATAGTTTCTGGCATGTGAGTTTTCATTCATTCAATTAACAATTTTTGAAGGTGTTCCACTTAAGGCATTGTGTAAAAGAGTTTAAGACTCGGCCTCTGTTCTCAGAGAGCTTATTCCCTTTTAAAGAATTAAAATACATTTATCACTGTGATGTGGGGGGTGTCTGAGGAGCAGGCCAGAGAGAATGTGGGCAGAGTGCCAGGGAGGGGACCCGGGGCAGGCCTCAGGGATGGCTTGGCATCTGAATGGAATTCGGAAGAAGGACAGGACTTTAGGATAAAATGGGGGAGACAGCAGCACCCTCATTTTACAGGTAAGGAAACTGAGGCTGAGAGAGGGGTCCCAGTTGGCAGGTAGTGAGGCTCAGACCTGAATCCAGGCATCCTGGCTGCAGAGCCCCTGTGCGACTCCTGTTCTGGCCTGTTTCCCCGGGAGTCTTCACTTTTTCCCCATTGGGAATAATATTTATGGGATATGTTTTTAAACATGAAGTAATTCAGATTAAACTAGGGAAATGTTCTAGCCCTGTTCACGTCCTCCTTACCTGAGTGAGACACAGGCCTCCATCGCACTCCAGCCCTGGGAAGGCCCAAGGGGTTGAACAAACAAAGCACACTGCATTTGGGGGACAAGAAAACTGCTGGCTGCTGCTTTAATCTTGTGGCTCTGTCCCTGCGTTCCAGGTGTCTGCAGAGCTGGCCCTGAGAGGAGTGAGCCGGTAGACTGGCCCCGGCCTCAGACGTCCCCCTAGCTTAGGGCGAGCTTGGGAGAATTATTTTTCTTCTTGAGCTTTTCCTCGTAGAGTGGGAATGGTGACACTTATTCCTCACGTACTGACCAAGACCCGGGTTTGTTAAGGTTTATGTTTATAACAGAGAGGCGTCGAAACCTTTAAAGAAAAACAATCTGGAGCTCTCTGGCATTGGTTGACACTCATGACCCACCAGGGACCCACTGGTCACTGACAGGAGTGCTTATTTCCAGAAACTAGCTCACTATGAACCACAGTAACTACCCAGGATAATGATCTTTCCTCTAGGAGTCATACTCATCTGTTTTCCATCGCTTATGGTTTGTTTTCAAGGAGTTTTCTTTTTGTGGCCTCTTGATTCAAGTTGTGTGTCACAGAAGACCTTAATGGCATTGGATGCAATTAAGTTTCCCAAAAGGTACAAATTCATCAGAAATAGTTAAAATAGATTATTCCCGAGTTCCAGTTTACCGAGAAAATGGAAAACCAAGGAGGAGAATGTGATGGGAGCTGGAGTATCACTTGGGGGCAGGGAGGGAAGCCAGAATAATGACCCTCTCCTGCCCTAACTTCTAATGATACCAGAGGCTCCCAACGACAAGACGTTGACTAGATGCCAAACACTGCAGCTGGGTGTTTTACATGCCCCGGTCAGTCTTAGTGACAACCCTGGAAGGTGTATCTTATTGCTTGTATTTCACAGATAAAGAAACTGAAGCTTAGAGAAGTTAAGAAGCTTGTCCAAGTTCATAGAGGTACTAAGTGGCACAGCTGGCCTTGGAGAACAGCTCTGTTTGACTCCAAATATCCTGCTATTTCTCTCGCACCTACCCTGATCCTATGAGTGGCCCCTTGGAGACCCCTGACTATTCTGGAAGCACAAAAGGGAGGGGAAGGAGAGAACTTATAAAACTAAGTAGGCATCTCCTAGGCATAAATTGTAATAACATTTACAAGATAAAATTAATAATTGGGACACATAGAATTGAAGGTAGTGACTCAACTGTTACAGGAAAGAGAACAGACTTTAACATGAGAGAGACCCAGAGTCTCTTCCAGGCTGTCACTAATAAGCCACAAATTCTGTGGCATCTCTCAGATATTCTGAGTTTTCTTACTGAAAAATGGAGCTAACGCCACTTAGTTCAGAAGGTGTGAATGAGACTGTAAATGATTTAACGTACAGTAAATCATCTAAAACATAGTAAACGCTTAAGAAATGCTGATTCCCCCAACTCTTCCCATGGTCACTTGTCCCACTCTTCTCTCCCCTGGTTTAATACAAGATGGGCACACAACCCAACAGAATAACCTTGGTCCAGACAAGGACTGTAAACTTGCCAAGGCCCAGATTTCATGTTTGTCCCCATAGCCCACCATTTAGATTACTCCCTTTTCATTACAAACTTCCCTTGCATGTGGGAGACAAAATGTACTTGATAATATGTTTTCAAATATGATTTCCTTCATTGCCTCTTCCTTTTGGGCACAGGTCCCAGAAAAAGTCTTCATACCTCATAAAAACCACCAATGTTATTAAAGTTTAGTTCTAGCTAGCTTTTCTCTGTCCCAAAAGGTCTGGTTCGTGGTGTTTTTTTCCTCCAAAATATTTGAAAGGAGACTGACAATAGAACAGGCAGGCTGCAAATCTTATCACTATTTAAGGCATTATGCATGAGACTTCCCACACTTAATAATTAAAGATGTAGCTTTAAGAAATAATGCTTGTGGCTTAGTAGTTATAATGAAATGCTTTGAATCCTTTCATCCAAGACAACAAAATTCTATTTTTAATTTACAGGAAAGTATGCCATTATGATTTACTTTCTTTTTTCTTTTGTATTTTCATATTGTTTTGACATCCCTGAGTGCTTTCACTCTTTGACTACTCACCAAATCCCTCTCAGATGCTCATGCTCTTAGCATATCCTCCCATCCATCTAACCAAGTACAGTTTAAGGGGACCCCACCCTTGTCTAAAGAGGATTCCAGCCCTGGAGAGCAGATGCTGCATAATTCATTTTGGCTCCTGACTCAGAGTCTTGAATATAATGGGTGCTCAGTAAATGTTTAAAATTATTTGAACCATGTCTTATTCACGCCATGAACATCAAATAGAGCCTAAAGTATTACTCAGTATTTAGGCCAAACTTTATATATCTTTGCTTGTTTTATTGGGTTGGCAGATTATTAGTTTCTGTAAAGCAAGCATGCACTTTAATAGGAGAATGCTTTGTACAATGAAACATTCTCTGTATATTTAATCAAGTTGGAACTAAATTAAACATTCCATGTAATGAACAATTGTTGGGCCATAGAAAGCAGCTTGGGGTCCTACTTCACAACTCCTATGGAAAATGGATAATTGATGTTAATTTTTGTAGTAAAGAGATCAAGGAAGAATTCACTTAGAGTATGGAAGTGTCATTTTCCTCACTGGACTAAGGAGAGTTTTAATTATACATAGGGTCCCTCCTAGTTCTAAAAGGCACTGATTTTGTGAACATTGCACTAAATAAGACCAAGCAACATGGGACTTCTACAGTAGAGCAGAAACTGCTCTAAATTTGAAGTGGTAAATACTGTGTTCCAGACCAGCTCTTCCCAACCAGGGGCAATTTTGTCCCCCAGATGGCATGTGACAATGTTTGGAGACATGTCTGTTTGTCACAACTCAGGGAAGAGTTTATAATTGGCATCTGGGGGGTAGAAGCCAGGTATCTTAGTTTCCTGGCTGCTACAATTACCATGCAATGGGTTTGCTTAAACATGGGAATTCATTGGCTTACAGTTTTGAGGCTAGGAGAAGTCCAAAATCGAGGTGTCAGCAAGGCAGTGCTTTCTCCCCAAAGACTTTGGCATTCTGGGGTTGGCTATTGGTGATCCTTGGGTCCTTGGCTTTTCATCACAAGAGAATGCACATGGTGGTATCTTCTCCTTTCTCTTCCAGGTTCTGTTGACTTCCAGCTTCTGCTTCTCCAGGTGGCTTTCTTTTCATAAAGCCCCCAGTAATGGGATTAAAGCCAAACCTCTACTGATTGGGCCACACCTTAACTAAAATTAACATCTTCAAAAGGGGTTCACACCCACAGGAATGGATTAAGAACACGTTTTTTTCTGGGGTACAAAACTCAATCTGCCACTTAATCAGGACAATGGATGCTGCTTAACATCCTGTGATGCACAGGACAACCCCTCACAACAAAGAATTATATGGTCCAAAATATCAACAATGGCAAAGGTGAGATCAAGCTCTGCCACGTACTACTTAGGTAATCTTAATCTCAATCAAGTGACTTTCCTTAACTATGGGGCATGGAATTCCTTTCCTATTTACCTCATAAGTGTAGTAAAGACCCAATATGATACAAAAAAGGTACTTGATAAACTGTAAGTCACTATATAAATATATGTTGTTGGTATTAAAGCATATTTAAGAAAGCAAGGAAGTCAAATTGCTGAGTAAGTAATTATAAGTAGCCTCAGACAGCCAGTGCAGGTCAAATTGAGCAGACCCCAGAGGTCAGGCTAAGGACAGAGCTGCAGACACAGCCCTCCAGCAATTGCCCCAAAGAAGGCCAGTGTTTCTTAGGATCTCAGATCCACCTCAGAGCAGGCCTTCACCCTCTAGACTATTCTAGAACAGATGACCCTCGGAGAACATCTAAGAGATGCCTAGGAGAACCAGTAGGGCAGATTTACTGGGTTCCCTCCACTACTGGCCTCCAGTGAACACAAAGGTATGCCTGGGAACTCCTACCTGTGGGAGACTTCCAACTGCAGCCAACGAGTAAGGTCTGATTTCCTTCTATTCTGTTCCAGTCATAGTTCCTTCAAGACAAAGGGTTATCTATAGATGGAAATAACTTGCCAAAGCCATTCTAACAAAATATGTTGACTCCAAACCCTGGCATATGAGTGTCTAGAATTTAGTTGTTAGTGACAAGTTCAGGCCCAGCCCAAACTTTTATGGAAACAGGGAGCAAAGTAGTAAAGAAAGGCAGTATTGACATAAAAGAAAGTCAGTTCTGCTGCTGCTGTAAGGGAACTCGAATAAAAAGTAGTACAGAACTATTTCTCTTTCTTTCTTATACAGCCCTTAGAGGAAAAAAGAAATTCATTTTGTAGAACTGTCCTCACAAATCATAAACTCACTTGACAGAGAAAAAGCTCAAACTATCTGTTTAATTTATTGCAAATCCTTGAAATTTAGGACATTTAATGGCATTCCCCAAGGATCAATGAACTGAGCATAAAATTCTGAGATTTTTGTTTGAGGTTTAGCATTAGTGTTAGTTCACAGTCAACTTGCATCAATAATCTCCTACAATTTAGTAATAGGCAGAGCAAACCTCCACTGTTAGATTTATATAACAGATGTTAAAATCATAAAGGGAATTAAATAGATATTTGTGGATTCAAAACTTAAAAGAATTTAACATGAGAATTAACAAAGGAAAGTAATAAGTCATAGATGAAACACTTTAAATAAGTAGTCTTCAGTGGGAAGACCAGAGGAAAGACAATTTCCCTAATATGTATGGCCATGAATTTTAAAACATGAGGTTGGCATTATTTTCGAAATCACAAGAAATGAAAAAAGTTAATGATTGTGATAGGTTACCGCTGGTCGTATTTTTCTATGTTCAGGAAACTTTATTATTTAAAAATCTGAGAATAAACATAAAGACATATATTAACTCTTTCTACATTCTGTGCCTAAAAACACACTAAATCTTAACTTCATTGAAATGTACTTCTTTCTTTCTCCTTAATGACCCCTGGATTAAGGGCTATAGGAAAAGATCAACTGTTGCCAGGTTCTTCGCAAGCGCCCAAGTGCAAGGCACTTTGTGGAGGTCTCTCAAAAACACATCAGATTGCATGAGGGTCCTACCCTCACTTTTGTTTCTAATTGAAATGTTTACGTTTTTTAGCCTCATTAGGGGAAATAAATGAGAGAAAATGGAAACACTGCTAATACAGGGTTATACTAACGGTTCAATACAGCTCATAGGGAATTTTATAAGGCAGTATATGATCAATTGTTCCATGCATAGAGTAAACAGTGCTATTAAAATGCGAAGCTGAAGGAATTATTGTGAACAGGAAGGTCCTGGGAAGGCCTCACAGCAAGAGGGATCAGAATCTTGTTTTCAAAGATGAGGAGAATCATGATAGGCAGAGTAAACGGGGGAAGCATTTCATTGTGTCAACCAAAATGCAAAGGTAAGAAAAGCCAGGGAACAGTGGATTGAAAAACTTTGACTGCTCCAGAGGATGAAAGTGAGCCACTGGACAGAAGATCGAAAAAGAACATAATGTGAAAACTTTTGAAAGTAAATTTAAATTTGGGCTTTAATCTGCTCAAAAGAGGGAAGGAAGGAGGGAGGGAGGAAATGGGGAGGAAGAAAGGAGGAAAGAAATCTCTTCTTGGTGCCCCAATGCTGACAGACCAACAACATAATCAAATTAATATTTTTAACAAGATTAACTTAGTAGCAAAACACATGCTGCATCAGACAGAAAAGCCAAGAAGTAGACCAAGACCTGGAAGAACTGCTGGGTACCTCCAAAGTTCAATTCCTGTAGCCATCCAAAGCTTTGTATAAAGTTCACTAGGAATGAAATAATAATACTAATTTGACTCTCCTACTAGCAGATAGTTCATAGAAACATAGCTCCAATTATTTAAGCATGTTTTCTGCATATCAATCAATATTTTAAGAAATGACACTTCTTTGGTGGATTCTACAACTCCAAAGTGAAGAAGTTGCTGAATGATAACTAAGGAGCTTAGAAGATCACAAAGACTTAATAAAATTATAGTCCAAATTACGAAATGAACAGTTCTACTGGTTCCTACATATCTGGAACATAGTGCTATATTCTGGAGACCATATTTTGGAAGGACATTGGTTGATGTACTAGAATTCTCCAAAGTGGGGGCAACTAGATTAATGAAGAATGAAAAAACAATTGAAGGAGCAATCCAGATCCCTCATCAGCCTGGTTGCCTCAATCTACAAATTTTATACACACATACACATATATATAATAAATATGTGGGGTTTTTTTCTCCAGTGGAAAAGAAATCGGGAGGATGATAAATCTCTTCAATAGCTGATGTGCCATCAGGAAGAAAAGGCATTAGTCCGTGATGCTCTGGATATCAGAACCATCAGCAATGAGTAGAAAATACAGGGAAATAATTTATTGGCTGACTGCAAGAAAGTTCAAACAACTAAAAATAATCACTTGATAATGGAATAGATGTCCTCAAATGACAGTGAGCTTTCCATCACTAGAAGTATTCAATCAGATGCCAAATCACCATCCTTCAAGGAGGCTATAGGAGTGATTCTTAAGTTATGTGGGTGCCTGGATTAGATGACTCCAAGATGACATCCAACTCTTACAATCCAGGATTCTCTTCTCAACCAGGAATCATTTGGTTATAAGGAACTGAAACCCACTCAACTAGTTTTAAAAAGAGGGGGAAGTTTTACTGGAAGAACCTAGGGATATCTCACAAAACCCAAAGGTAAGGAGAGTGGTTGGGCCTCAGGAAGGACTGGAAGTAGGATCAGAACATGATCAGGGACCAAGAAGTGTTTCTCAGTCTCCCTCAGTGTCTGTGGCTCTGCATCTCTCTCTCTCTCTCTCTCTCTCTCTCTCTCTCTCTCTCTCTCTCTCTCTCATATTGTTTTTCCCTTTCTGTCTCTCTCTCTCCTATAGTCTATTATCTCTACTTCTCTATGTGTGTATTTCTTCTTCATGGATCTACGTGATATCCTATTATGGAGCACTCAATTCTTAGATCAACATCACTGTATTCGTTTTCTGTGGCTTTCATGACAAATTCCACAAATGGGAGGCTTACAACAACAGAAATTTATTCTCTCATGATATGGAGACTAGAAATCCAATTCAAGTTATCCCCAGGGCCACACTTCCTTGGAAAGCAAGAGGGGAGAATCCTTCCCTGGCTCTTTGGGCTTTTGTGTCTTACATAACTCCACTCTCTGTTGTGTCTTCACGTGGCCTTCTCTTCTTCTTGCTGTGTCTTTTCCTCTTCTGTCTCCTTGTCATTGGATTTAAGACTCAAAATCCTTAACTTAATTACATATGCAAAGACCCTTTTCCCAAATAAGGTCACATTCACAGGTTCCAGGTGGACATATCTTTGGGGATTGGCACCATTCATTCCAGGACAATTGCTTTACAGGTTTATACCCTGCAGCCAGCTAACGAGTCCAGTCCCTCTGTGTCTGATGATCCATTATGGTACCTAATTCTCCTAGACTAATCAGGTATTAGGGCCGCTTTTTGTAGAAAAGGGGTATTAAGTTATCCAGGAAGACCTTTTTGGAGTAGGAAGGAAATGATTGACAACTCTAAAAAATTAACTATAAAGACTTGATTTGCTCTGATGGTGAAAGTTCTAGGAACTAGTTTGGTACCTCAGATACTGGGTGGGATTAAGCCTGAAGGCTCTGTATTTACAGCTCATCTTTGCCTCCAACCAGATACGTGGCTTCACGCAAGTTATTTAATCTCTCCATGCCTCAGTTTCCTCATCTATAAAATGAGGATAGTAATAATTCCAACTATGAATTATTATGTGGATTCATTCAGAGACTCCCATAGAAAGCACCAAAAATAATGGATATTGTATATGGAGAGATATATAGATACATCTCAAACATTCAGATACTGGTGATACCTCCCGTATATATGGAACTTTCATTTTGATCTTCGGAATAACTGTAAAGTTGGCAGAGTAGTTCTTATATCATAGATTATAAAACTAAAAAATAAGTGACATCTACTATTCTTGCAGCTAATGACCAAACTGGGCCTACCTCTAGGATTTCCTGACTCTTTCTCAACTGCCTCTTCTATACACCATGTTGCCTTCCTTGATCAATTATATTTTTTAATAAATTGGTGGACTCAATATGCGTTACTTCACAGCCTGATGAGCAACAGTCTGTAGCCTCTTATACATCTTCTTTTTACAACATGCTGTTTTCAGTAACCACATTAAATGGAATGTGGCCTTGAAACTATTTTGTAATTGCTGTTCCCTGTGTCCAGACATCCATCTTCTTGCCAACTTCCCCACTAGGATGTAAGCTTAATGGAAGAAGTGCCTAGAACAGCCCCTGGCACAATGTAGATGGACAAAAAAAAATTATTAAATCAATAAATAAGCCCATCCCTCTGTTGTGGAGTCTACAGCCCTCCAGGAATTCTGGATCCCCTTGTAATAAAAGGAACCACTTTCCCACAGTCTCCTTACTTAGTTTTGCTTGGGAGAAACTTTAGCCACCATACAAAGTTGAATACAGCCTTGAAAAGAGACATAGGTAGGACGCGTTTCCAAGAACAGCTAGGGTCTCCTCTGAAACTAAATCAAAAGCAAAAGGAGAGACAGAAAAGAAAGAAAAGACCCAGGTTAAGAACAGTGGACCAAGGCCTTTCAGTACTTTGGCTGAGATACTGGAAGGGGACAGAGTAGTGATGTGTGAGAAGGGACTGTAAGTATGGGATACTTGCATCAAGGGCAAAAGGGGAATTGCAGAGAGACTTACCTTGAGAATCTAACTCACTTAGAACTCTTGTTGCAAGAACAGAAAACCCAGTCCAAAGCAACTGGAAAATCCAAGGTACTAGTCTGGTTTTAGGTACAGCTTTAAGCAGAGTTCAAATGATATGTTCACGACCCAGGTTCTCACCCTCCACCTCTCCATAATTACCTTTTTCTGCATTGGTCTGTCCTCACATGGCTTCCTCCCTGGGACTGCAAGAAGCTGCAGCAGTTCTAGTTTACATCCTTCCAATTTTAAGTCTAACAGAAAAGAGCGAGTTTGCTTCAGTGATGGCACAAACCAATGTCCCAGAATTGAATTTCGTTAGCTCTGATTCACCTGACTTGGTCTCTTATCCATCCACTGTGGTTAGGTGGATAGGATATTTCCATTGACTTATATCTAGGTCTCAGGCTCCATACTTAAAGTCAGGTATGGAGCCAACTTCTCTTGGAACACATGCACTAAAGATGGGGGAGTGATGGTTCCCCAAAAGTACTAACAGAATATTTTGTTCATAAGAAGGGGAAGTCGATGCTGGATGGCAAAACAACTACTGTGTACCCCATTTTCCCGACTAAGTTTAAGTGTGGCTTTCATCCTAATTGGCCTAAAGTGAACTTGGATTCTGGATTTTCGGAATCCCTCAGGACACCTGAAAATTTTGGAATCAGAAAAACACAAATTAAAACCTAGCTTCAACATTTCCTAGCCATGTTGTAGTACTGCCAGTAGAAACCCTACTAACTAACCTAGTCTCTACATCACTATGTTCAGCAGACTCCTAATAAAGCATCATTAACCTAAAAAAAAAATGTAATAGCCACCCTAAGTCATGTACTTTCTTTCACTTACAGCCTTATTTATTTAGGGCTAAGGTCTATTTCACTAGCCTTACCATTTCTAAATATATCTTAATATGTGTTAAATAAAGCAAAAAGAATATTTCTCCCTCCTCAAAATTAAAGATTTCAACTAGTTCTACATTAGAAAGTCAGATCATCATTAGAGTAAAAACAAAACAAATGCCAAGTCCTTTGGAAAGCTGGCCAAACACTGAAAAGCCCTGTTTATTTAAAAGAAGCACATTTTGCCTCTGTGTCTCATTCTCTGCACCTTAAATTTTTGGCATTCTCCTCAAAATCCCTTCTCACAGACAATAGAAACATTCAGTTTATCACCTCCTGCTGGTGGGACTTAATGAACCCCATTTATCAATAGAAATGAGCAAATCCTTTCAGTGCCTCTCAGTCCCTTCCCAAAGTTGAGGAGCGTGGAGCTCTCACCCTCAATACATAAAGCTCTCACTTCTGTTTTCCATTAGAATGTCTCTGCCCAAACTTCAGACCCACTCTCAATGATACTGGGAAGGGCTTCCGTGACCATTAGATGGGAGACAGTATTTCTCTGGACATTTTAATAGATGTGTACTTTTAATGCTTTCTCTATGTCCTTTCTTTGCCTTTCACTGTCTCCAGAAATCCTCATAAAGCCTCTTTGCACTGTCCATAATTCAGCTTGTCCTCATCCAGTTTTATTCTTCCTCAGAGAATAAATAATAGCTGATTACTCTCCACTCTTATCACACTGTGAGAATCTTTTACATCAGAGAAGACACTCAAAGTTTTATCATTTTGGTCATAATCTGAAATATTCTTAGTGCATACTTTTTTAAGTATTGACAGTGTCATAAAAGCACTGTTTAAAAAAAAATAGCCCTTGATTCAGTGGGACATGTTTCTTTTTACCTGGTTTCCTAACATCTCCTACTAGTAAGTAAATTAGTCACTGGTAGACCATTCAAATAACATTAATTACATATGCTTTTAGATCTACTTTAGGGACTCTCAGAGGGCAAGGTAAATTCCATTATTCCAAAGTATGTGGGCTCAGAAGAAAACTTCAAACCATATGTGACTCCTTGAAAGCAGTCAATATACTTTTCCTTCACTTTGCTCAGAGGGCTGTGCAAGTGAAAGTTCATAAGAAAAAAATCAATCTGACACTAATGGAATTGCCATCATGTGTTGTCAAGAGATAGCGAGGTTAAGCGTGACTTATTCTTTTCAGTCAACTAAAGAATCTTCACATCAGATCTTTGCTTTGTTAAACCTATCTGTGGAAGAATCATAAAAATATAGATTTCTAAAATTCTTACGTCTTTAACATAGATAAAATTACTTCCAAAAGAAAAATGCAAGTAAATTCTCTTGCAAACGATGCTACTAGACTAAGGAAGCCAGAAAGAGAGTGCCTTTTCTTCAGTGATCATCATAAAAATGAAATTTCTCAGGTTAAATCTTGCTTTACCTGACAACACTCGAACACCCCTGCCCTTCGGTAACAGCTTGTTCCCCCGGAAGAGATCTGCTTTCATCTTTAGATCCTGATATTAAGAAACGTTCTGTTCAAAATCAAATCCTATTTACAAACCCTGTTTTTATTTACTTCTCCCACTCCAATTTTACCATTTTGCTTTCAGAAGACAAACATGTTTTGCTTTCTCGGGATTTTATTTCATCCTCACTTCAACTTCATAGTCACTGTCCTTTTTTTAAATGCGTTTTTTTAATTGTTAACTTTAACATATATTTGTAACAGTAATAACTGTCAAAGTCTGATTTAACAAGTAGAGAACAAATTTCAAAGAATATTATGGGTTACAGTTCCACAATTTCAGTTATTTCCATATTGTAAAATATAACATATACAGAAAGGTGTTACAATTCAAAGTACAGCTCAACAAGCAGTTATATAGATAGTTTCAAAAAATGTTATGGGTGACAGTTCCACAGTTTCAATTCTTTCCTTATTGTAAAATATAGGGTATATACAGAAAAGTGAAAACTTTCAAAGCACAATTCAACAAATAGCTATAGAGCAAATTTTAAAGAATGTTTTGGTTACAGTTCCACCATTTCAGTAATTTCCTTCTAGCTATTCTAATACCCTACCATCTAAATGTATATATCAAGTTTCAGTATCCGTAATCCTTTGTTAAATCATATCTTGTTTGTTGCTACCCCTTTCTCTTGTTTAATCACTTTCCCAATCTTCAGGGGTATCTAGGCAGTGAGCACCCTAACTTGTTCATATTGAAAGGGGGTGTCAACACTATGGGGAAGGGGGCTGGGTCTTCTTGTTGTTCTTAAAGAGACTGTTGACTCTGGGTTTTAAGACTTGTCTGGCATAGGAACACTCTGGTGGATTTAAGTTTCTGCGGGAGAAAACTTAGTGATGAATCTTTTATAGAACATCAGATAGGGATCTAGGTATTTCAGAGCTATTGTTAGTAAGGGCATGGCATACTGTGGCCATTTGGGATATCTAGCTGGAGCTTGCATAGGAGAAACTTCCAAGATAGCCTCTCGACTCTATCTGAGATCCCTTAGCCACTATAACATTTTTTTTTTTTCCTTTCTTTTTCCCCCTTTTGGTCAAGTAGGCATTTTCAATCCCTCTTTGCCAGGGCTAGGCTCTTTCCTGGGAGTCGTGTCCCATGTTGTCAGGGAGATTCATTCCCCTCGGGGTCATGTCCTACGTGTGTCGGGGGGGGGGTGTGTGTGGTGAGGGTGTGTGTGTGTTAATGAATGCATTTGCCGAGTGAGCTTAGAGAGAGAAAGGCCACATCTGAGCAACAAAAGAGGTTCTCTGGAGGTGCCTCTGAGGCATAATTGTAGGACAGCTTAGCCTCCCATTTATATCCCTAAGTTTCACAAGAGCAAGCCTCAAAATTGAGGGCCTGATTAATCAAGTAGTGGGTTCCTAATTTCACATAACATATATTCTGTCCCAGGATAAATGGTCAGTTTCTAACATTATCTTCACTTACTTGTACAATCATCATCACTATCAATTTTAAACAATTATCATAACATAAAACATCCCAGAACTCTTATCAGCTGCTAATTATTCATCCCTGGTATTAGT
Source organism: Choloepus didactylus (assembly GCF_015220235.1). Taxonomy (NCBI): domain Eukaryota; kingdom Metazoa; phylum Chordata; class Mammalia; order Pilosa; family Megalonychidae; genus Choloepus; species Choloepus didactylus. The sequence goes on from NC_051323.1 coordinate 52,288,053, forward strand.
GTAGTTTAGTAAGATATTCCTATTAAATATAGTCTATTATATGTAATGGGTAGTTTTTCCATATACCACTCTGTTGTTAACTCTTTGTACCAGTGTCATACCTTACAATTATATCATGCTAACACTTACTTATGTTTCTGGTGCTACGTTGTGGGTTACATACCTTTAAACAACCACTTTTGAACATGTTCACCTTCATTGCAGCACTGATACTTATACTCCCATTAATGAGCCATAATCACACCTGTCCATTCCCTTCTAATACTAGATCTTAAAGAAGCTTCCCTACATTATCTTCTAGGAGTTTTATGGTACTGTCTCTAATATTGAGGTCCTTGATCTACTTTGAGTTAATTTTTGTATAGGGTGTGAGGTAGGTGTCCTCTTTCATTCTTTTGGATATGGATCCCCACTTCTCCCAGCCCCATTCTGAAGAGACTGTTCTGTACCAGTTAAGCGGATATGGGGGCCTTATTAAAAAATCAGCTGACTGTAGATCTGGGGTCTATTTCTGAATTCTCAATTTGATTCCATTGATCAATATGTCTATCTTTGTGCCAATACCATGCTGTTTTGACTACTGTGGCCTTATAGTAAGCTTCAAAGTCAAGAAATGTCAAGTCTTCTGATTTTGCTTTTCTTTTTTTAGAATGTTTTTAGCAATGTGAAACCCCTTTTCCTTCCAAATGAATTTGATAACTAGTTTTTCCAAGTCTGCAAAGTAGGTTGTTGGAATTTTGATTGGAATTGCATTGAATCTGTAGATCAGTTTGGGTAGGATTGACATCTTAATGATTATTAGCCTTCCTATCCTTGAACACAGAATATCTTTCCATCTCTTTAGGTCCCCTTTTATTTCTTTTAGTAAAGTTATGTAATTTTCTATCTAGAGGTCTTATAGATCCTTGGATAAGTTTATTCCCAAGTACTTGATTTTTTTAGTTGCTATTGTGAATGAAATTTTTTCTTGAGTTTCTCTTCAGTTAGGTTATTTCTAGTGTATAGGAACATTACTGAATTTTGTGTGTTAATCTTGTATCCCACCATTTTGTTGAATTTATTAGCTCAAGTAGCTGTGTATTGATTTCTCAGGATTTTCCAAATATAAGATTGTATCATCTGCAAATGACAGTTTTACATCCAATTTGGATGCCTTTTATTTCTTTGTCTTGCCAGGTTGCTCTGGCTAGAACTTCTAGCACAATTTTGAATAATAGTGGTGAAAGCAGGCATCCTTGTCTCATTCCTGATCTTAGAGGGAAGACTTTCAGCCTCTTAACATTGAGTACTATGCTAGATGTGGGTTTTTCATATATGTTCTTTATCATATTGAGGAAGTTTCCTTCAATTCTACCTTTTGAAGTGTTTTTATTAAAAAAGATGCTGAATTTTGTTGAATGTTTTTCAGCATCTATTGAGATGTTCATTTGATTTTTCCCTTTTAATCTGTTAATGTGTTGTATTACATTGATTGGTTTTCTTATGTTGAGCCACTCTTACATTCCTGGGATGAACCCCACTTGGTCATGGTGTATGATTTTTAAATGTGTTTTTGGATTTGATCTGCAAGTATTTTATTGAGAATTTTTGCATCTATGTTCATTAGGGAGATTGACCTGAGTTTTCCTTTCTTGTAGCATCTTTCTCTGGTTTTACTATTAGAGTGATGTTAGCTTCATAAAATGAGTTAGGTAGTGTTCCATTTTCTTCAATTTTTTGGAAGAGTTTGAGCAGGAATGGTGCCAGTTCTTTTTGGAAAGTTTGGTAAAACTCTCCTATGAAGCCATCTGGCCCTGGGCTTTTATTTGTAGGAAGTTTTTTTGATGACTGAATGGATCTCTTTACTTGTCATTTGTTTTTGAGGTCTTCTGTTTCCTCTCAGGTCAATCTAGGTTGTTCGTGTGTTCTCAAGAAATTATCCATTTCCTCTAAATTGTCTAGTTTGTTGGTATGCAGTTGTTCATAGTACCCTCTTTTGATTTTTTAAATCTGTGGGATTCAAGTATTAGCTGCTCTCTCATTTACAGTTTTGTTTATTTGTCTCTTCCCTCTTTTTGACTTTGTCAGTCTAGCTAAGGGTTTGTCAATCTTGTCAATCTTCTCAAAGAACCAACTTTTGGCTTTATTTATTCTTTTTTTTTGTTGTTGTTCTCCATAGCATTTATTTCTGCTTTAATCCTTCTTATTTCTTTTCTTCTACTTGCTTTAGGGCTAGTTTGCTGATCATTCTCTAGCTCCTTCAGTTGTTCCATTAGTTCATAGATTTTAGCTCTTTCTTCCTTTTTAATGTATGCATTTAGAGCTATAAATTTCCCCTCAGCACCACCTTCAGTGCATCCCATAGGTTTTGATATGTTGTGTTCTTGTTTTCATTCATCTCTAGATATTTAGCAATTTCTCTTGCAATTTCTTCTTTGACTTACTGATTGTTTAGGAATGTGTTGTTTAACCTCCACATATTTGTGAGTGTTCTAGATGTTTGATTGTTACTGACTTCTATTTGCATTCCACTGTGGTCAGAGATTGTGCTCTGAATAATTCCAATCTTTTTAAATTTACTGAGGCTTGTTTTATGCCCTAGCTTATGATCTATCTGGGAGAACATTCCGTGAGCACTCGAGAAGAATGTGTATCCTGCTAATTTGGGGTGTAACACTCTATATATGTCTGTTAAGTCTAATTCATTTATCACATTGTTTAGGTTCTCAAAGCATATCATTTATCTAGAAGAATATTCCATGAGCACTAGAGAAGACTGTATATCCTATTAATTTGGGATGTAACACTCCATATGTCTGTTAAGTCTAATTCGTTTATCACATTGCTCATGTTTTCAATGTCCTTATTAGTCCTTTGTTTGGTTCTTCTATCTATAGGAAACAGTGATGTATTAAAGTCTCCCATAATTATTGTAGAAACATTTATTGGCTTCCTTCAGTTTTGCTGATGTTTGTCTCATGAACTTTGAGCACTTTGATTGGGTGCATAAATATTTATGATTGTTATTTCTTCTTCGTGAATTGTTCCTTTTGTTAGTATACAGTGTCCTTCTTTGCCTCTTATGACATCCCTGCATTTAAAGTCTATTTTATCTGAGATTAATTTTGCTACCCCTGCTTTCTTTTGGCTGTAGCTTATATGGAATATTTTTTTTTTACATCCTTTCACTTTCAATCTGTTTGTGTCACTGGGTCTAAGATGAGTCTCTTATAAACAGTATATTGATGGTTCATATTTTTTAATCCATTCTGCTAATCTATATCTTTTAATTGGGGAGTTTAATCCATTCACATTCAATGTTATTACTGTGAGGGCAGTTCTTGAATCAGCCAAATTATCCTTTGGTTTTTAGTTGTCAGATCTATTTTTCCCTCTCTCTTTATTTCTTTTAAGTTACCCTTACTAATACTCTTCAGTTCCACGCACTCTTTCAGTCTTCTCTTGTCTTTTTTTCTCAGCCAGTAGGGCTCCCTTTAGTATTTATTGCAGGGCAGATCTCTTGTTAACAAATTGTCTTGGCATTTCTATGAGAAAATTTTAAGCTCTCCCTCAATTTTGAAGGGGAGCTTTGCTGGATAAAGAATTCTTGCCTGGCAATTTTTCTCTTTTAGAAATTTAAATATGTCATACCACTGCCTTCTCGTCTCCATGGTGCCTGCTGAGTAGTCAGACTTAGTCTTATATTGTTTCCCTTGTATGTGATGAATTGTTTCTCTCTTGCTGCTTTCAAAACTTTCTCCTCTTCAGCATTTGACAACCTGATCAGAATATTTCTCGGAGTGGGTTTATTTTGATTTATTCTATTTGGAGATCATTGGGCATCTTTGATTTGCATATTTATGTCTTTTAGAAGGTTGGGAAATTTTCTCCAATGATGTCTTTGAATACTCTTCCTAGCCCTTTACTCTTCACTTCACCTTCTGGTACACCATGATTCTTATATTTGTGCACTTAATGTTGTTAATCATTTCCCTGAGATCCATTTCAAATTTTTCAATTTTTTTCATAATTTGTTCTTTTATGATTTTGCATTCCATTGTTCTTTCCTCTGCCTGTTCAAATCTGCTGTTGTATGTCTGAAGAATACTTTTAATTTGATCAACAGTATCTTTTATTTCCATAAGAGTTGCCATTTTTTAAATTTACTCTTACAAAATTTTCTTTATGCTCTTCTAGGGTCTTCTTGATGTCCTTTACATCCTTAGCCATCTCTTTGATGTTGTTTTGGAGATTTGTGTATAATTCTTTGATTAATTGCTCCATGTTCTGTATCTCCTCTGGTTTTTATAATTTTGAAGTTTGGGTTGTTGATATCTTCTGGTTTCTTCATATGCTTTATAATTTGCTGTTGTTTTTGGCCTCTTGACATTTGCTTCTTTTGATAAGGTTACTTTAGGATATGCAGAATTATTTGAACATTTGTCTATAATTTGGCAGAGCTACAGCTTGGTGGAGTGCACCTTCCCTCTCCTATCAGCAGATGGTGCTCTTGAACCACCTCTTACCCTCAAGCTAGTTCTCCCCCAACTTTGTCTATGCACTGAGCAGGTCCAAACTAGGTGGAAATCCAATCAGTGCACCAATTCTCCATGTGCACTGGGGACTGCCTGCCCTGTGGGAGGGGAGCGGGCCTTTCACAATTTGGCAGGGAGTCCACTCCATAACACAGTGGTCCTGGCAGTTCTCATGACTGCTGATAGTATACACTGGGGCTGCAGAGCTGTGTGTCTCTCCTTCCATCTCAAATGCCCCACAGTCTGTGTCTGCAATGTGCCTGGGAGTCCCTGGGGTTGAGGAGTGGCTCCTGGCACTTCTGTGTGGCTCCCTTGCCTCTTGGCTTGCACACCACGGGCTTCTGTGGTGGAAGAGTGCATGCTTTCACCAGACCACTGAATGCTGCAAAGAGAGCATATGGGAGGGTCCCCTTAGGCACTCTCAGGACCAGCTTCATGGATGGATAACCTGTACAGTCACATACTCTTAAAGGTCCCACACTTGGTTTAATGCTCTGCTGCCACCATCTTTAAATTCTTAATAATTTTTGAACAAGAGTTCATATTTTCATTTTACACTGGGCTCCACAGATTATGGAGCCAATCCTGGTCACATTTGTCATCCAAATTCAGACACGTGCCCTTCTACATCTCAGACTCAATTCAGCAGCTAAAGCTCTCTGTTTTGAAACAGGTTCTAATGACTCAGCTCGCTTCCCCTTCTTCTTTAGTGCCCCACTGCATTCTTTATTCCTTGGGCTTACCACCCCCAGAGAGGCTGAGAAATGATGCCTAATGAATTGGCTCTCTGCTTCTTAGCTATCAAGTGTATCATTTTTTCATTTCAATGGTCTTACAGGAAGACTATTTTTTTCATTTTATCATTTTTCATTTCAATGGTCTTGCAGGAATCACTAAGGAAAAACAAAACTAATAAACATGGAAATTTTATAAAGTTACCAACAAAGCAAATGGCAGACCATGAACACTCCAGCCCTCCTGTCTTATTTCTGAGGGTGGAACAAAAAAATCTTCCACCCATACCAGCCCTGAACAGTGAAGCAAGAAAGAACAAAAGCATCTCCTTGGGGAACTGGCCTTTCTGAGGCCCACCGGGCTGGATGGCACCCAGTTCTCTGGACCTCTAGGCCCTAAGGAAGAGACCCCTTGAGCATTTTCTCAGATAGTAAGACTCCGTGAAGACCCAGGAACAGGAAAGTCAGGTCGCATCAGAAAATGGAGCCCTACACTCTGTGAGATCTGGGGCACATTTAATTCTATGAGGTGAGTCCTATTATTACACTAAGTTTGAAGAAGAGAGAGCTGAGACTTAAAGGGGTGAACTTTGCCAAATTCACACAATTAGGCACTGGTGAACCCAAGTCCAGACTGCCTGACCTCTTTGCTGCACTGCCTGCCATAGTTCTAGTCTTAGTGTCTTCAAAATGTAAGTGTGTTTTTACTCCCCATTCTCCCCCTGAAGAATCTTCAGTTTCTACATAAATAGGTGGGTACAAATGTAAACAAGGGGCCTGCCTTCCCTGGAAGCTTCAGGTCCCAAATGTAAGTGTGTAGTTTGGAGATGAAGGGAAGGCATAGCCCCTTCTGACTGCCAGGGGAGCAAGCCTAGGGACAGGGCACCACTTGATGGTGGACACATAAAGGCATATCTCTTGATTACCTTCTCTATGAGTTCCCCAGCTTGCTTTCACACAGCTTTCTCTAAAATCTTTTTATCATCATCCTAACAATTGTTTGGTCATCTTATTTGTTACAAAGGAGAATGTGCTTAGTCAAGCAACCATTCACCACGATCTCACCATCCCTTTCTCATCCTACCCCCAACTTCACACCATCTGGCAAGGAGTAAAACATCAGCAAACAGTCTATGTACAGTACATGTCCACCAAGACAAATGTCTGGGTGTCTTTATCACCAGGCCCGAGTGGGATAAAATGTTTATTTTAGAGAGCAGAAACTTTCCATCACAGCAGGGACTGTGCTCCAAAGCTATACAAGGTCTCAACTAAAGCCTTCTCTGAACACTTGACCCTAATCTTTACATTCAAGTTCTAGGGCACAGTCTGCTACATTCATCTGACTCAAAATGTCAGCTCTTGCTGATTAACCTGCACCTTTGGCTTCTCTGACTCAATTTGCTGTCCATGCTCAATATCTGCCATGAACCTTCCTGACACAGCCTGTCTGACCCTGCCTCATGTCTACTCTCATTCTCCACCCTTCCCGCTTCTTGCCACAGCCACCGAAGTTTGTTTATTGCTCATTTCCTCCTTAAATCAGTCTGAGACTCCAGAAACTTTCCATTGCTCAGGCCAGTTCGATACAAACTGTCAGTTTGAATACCTAAATGAAGAAGATGGAGCGTATCAAGGAGTCAGTAAGTACTAGACAGGGGATTAATGCTTAAAGAATAACATCCTAACCCAAAAACAGTATCCTGAAATTCAGATCTTTCCCCATAGTCTCAGGGAATTTGAGGGAATATATATGAGAATGTCATTCCTGTTTTAGGAGGAAAAAAGTGACATAATATGAGTGGTTGCATGCATTATGTGATGTGATAAGATTCTGCACACTAAAAGCATCATTTTACAACCACAGACTTTTTTTCTAAATCAATTTATTACCAATCAATGAAACAGTAGCCAGATCAACTAACTGTAAGGTTATAAGAAGCAGAGCACATGGGACATTTCTGAAATATCATTGAATGAGTACATCTTTCAAAATTAACCCCTGCCAACCTATCCAGGCTTCTTCCCCAAGCCTCTTACCCTTTATGTTCCAGCAGCACTGAGCTGTAGGTGTGTGCTAAAAACACTGTGCTCTCCAAAGCTTTGTGCTCCACACTCTAGCATCCCTGATTAATTGTTACAGATCTATCATAGGTTGAATTATGTACCCCAGAAAAAAAAAATCTTCTTAACCTTAATCCATTCTTGGGATGAGAACCCATTGAAAATGGGACCTTTCAAAGATGCTGTTTTTAGTTAAGGGGTGGCCCAAACTGAGTGAAGTTAGGCTTTAAAGCCATTACTTGAGGCTTTATGGAGAAAAAGCTGGAAGTCAGTGGAAACCAGAAGAGAAAGGAAAGTACATCATCATGTGACAGAAAAGCCAAAGGACCCAGGAATCGCCAGCAGCCAGCCCAGAATGCCAGTCTTCAGGGAGAAAGCATAGCCTTGCCGATGCCATGACTTTGGATTTCTCCTCAACCTCAAAACTGTGAGCCAATAATTTCCCACTGTTTAAGCCAACCCATTGTATGATAGTTGCTTCAGCAGCCAGAAAATTAAGACAGTTTTTGGTATCAGAAAGTGGGGTGTTGCCATTAGAAATACCTTAAAATTTGCAGACAGCTTTGGAATTGGATATGGGTAGAGGCTGGAAGAACTGTAAGGCAATTAATAGAAAATGCCTAAATTGCTTTGAAGAGACTGTTGGTAGAAATATGGACATTAAAGGTACTTCTGCTGAGGCCTTAGAATGAAATGATGGGTGTTACTGAAAACTTGAGGAAAAGTGCTCTTTGTTATAAAGTGGCAGAGAACCTTGAAAAATTGTGTTCTGATGTTGGATGGAAAGCAGAACTTGTAAGTGATGAACTTGGGATATTTAGCTGAGGAAATTTCCAAGCTAAGTGTGGGAGATGCAGCCTGGCTTCTCCTTGCAGCCTATGGTAAAATAGGAGGAAAGGAATAAGCTGAGAATTGAACCATTAAGGACAAAGAAACCAGAAATTGTGACTTTAAAATTCTTAGCCTATCCAGATAGTGTGCTCTGAGACTAGAAGTGGCTCTATCAGGTCCTTCCCTGAGCTTCCAGGGAGTGAATCCCCAGAGAACTGGGCTCCATGTGAGGTTTTAACTGAACAACACTTTGCTAAAGAGGGAGTGGCTGAACATAGATTCAGTCAGACATCTCAAAGGAAGTCAAGATTGGAAAAGCAGTTATCCAGGAAGGATCAGCAGAAGTTCTTTTGTCTGATGGTTTGAACCTTCTTGAACTGCACACAAAGCCAACAAGGTTTCTGTGAAATTTGTATGAGCCAGCCTTAACTGAAAGGGATGGAGAAGGGACTAATTGATGGAAGAATGACTTAAGGGCTGAAATATGGAAGCAGAGATCTGGACCAAAAAGATCTCCTCAGGCCAAGGGAGTGGGCCCACTCCTGTGTGGAATGGGCAGGTCTGTCCCTACACTTGTACGGGGAAAGCCCTCTGCCCCAGTACTTGGAAAGGTGGGTCTTGCCCTTGCACGGCATTGCTCAGGGAGAGTGCTGCCTCCCCAATGTTCAGAGATGGTGGGGACCATGCTTTGGCATTTGTGGAGAGCCACCATTCTGAAGCTTGGAGAGAGTGGAGCCTATATCCCAGTGTGTGGAAAGTATGGCCACTGTGTGAGCACTTGTAAATGGAGGGGCTACTGTTCCAGTAGTCCCAGAGGACAGCATCAAACCACAGGTGAAGATGCCACCATGTTCTTTGCCATGTGACAGAAAAGTCAAGGACCAAGGATCACCAGCAGCCAGCCTAGAGCACCATAGTCTTTGGGGAAAAACATTGCCTTGCTGGTGCCTCAGTTTTGGATTTCTCCTAGCCTCAAAACTGTGATCCAATAAATTGTATGTATTTGTTTTAGCAGCTGAGAAACTAAGACAATATCCTTCAAATCTCAGTTCAGATATGCTCTTCTTAGATACCATTCTTTATGTTCTGCATTATTTAGGATTAGGTTTCTATAGACAACAGGAAATACAAAATAAGAGTGCCTTACACAGACAGAAATTTATTTTTCTCACACAAAAAGTTTAGATGGAGCTGGAATGGCTCTGAACTCCTCCTATCTTTCTCTACCATCCTAGCTCTGATTCCATCCACAAGATCACCCTATAGGCCAAGATGGCTACTAGGGCTCCAGCCATTACATATGCATTCCATAGAATGAAAAAATAAGGAGGATGGGATACAAGGGCACCAGTCCTATTTGGGTCAGTTCTGACACTTCTGCTTACATTTTATTGGAAAGAACTTACTCATGTGGCCATTCTAGCTGCAAGGGAGTCTGGGAATGTCTGCTTTTCATTTAGGAACTTTACCCAGGATTCTGTTACTGAGGAAGAAGGAGAGAAAGAATATTTGGGAAGACAATGAGCATTCTTTGTTGCACTCACACAGGGAAAATGTAACTACTATTTTTCCACTGAGCCACTGTGCTTTCTACATATCCCCATTAAAGCTCCTGCTTTAGTTGAAAGTGATTGTTTGTTTAGCTTTCTGTCTACCCACAAGGATGTAACCTCCTTCAATGCAGAACAATATCATTTCTTTTTTATCCCTGTTATCTGATGTACTGGACCATAATAAGCACACAGTAGATATTGTTGAACGAATAGATACATGAATAAACAAAGATAACACTGGATAAACAATAAGTGTTCAGTAAATATTTTATTTACTTCTAAAACAAGCATTTCAAAAACAGACTGCCAATAATTAATTAAATAAATAATAATAATAAATGAGTTTATTAATGGAATAAGCCTCATTCACTAGAACCTCATAAATCATATTAATTATCTCAATATTAACTGTAACTTATTAATGCTTGAGTGTTCATAGTCTTCTACATTCTCATGATTCCATTAAAACTTGTAAGGAAGAAAAATGTGTATTTGTTGAGTCAGTTCCCATACTCCACTTTGTTGGGCAGAGTCTGGGAAATGGGCTTGGAAAGCAAGTGGGGCAGGAGGTCACATCCTACTTTCCAGAGAACCGCCTTCAGGAAGAGGGTCATCTATGGGAACATATGCATTAGAAGAGAGGGGGAGGGGTGAGGCCCCAGCACAGGGAAGGCCTTGGGATGGGTGGAGAATGTGGCAGTGAGAAAGGGCCACAGGGCAGGACAAGAGATTTTAAGCAGGTGTCATGGACTGGAAACCACGAGGAAAGGGGGATTTCTAAATTGAATGTGTAGCACACCTTCTTTGTGGAATGCTCCATAAAATACCTATACTGCCTGTCTAAGGAAAAAACAGAAAAGATTTTATTCTTCCAGTCTTCTGAAGTTAGACTGTTGTTTCTTTAAATGTAATATCAACATAAACTGGGTTACGTGGGATATTGGGATTTATTTTAGTTACATAGAGAACAAATCAGTACTTTTATCATCATTTCTATTGCTTTGGAAATAACCAGAAGTGTCTCTGGTTGATTCATGCTTCTCATGAGTTCTGGCACTAACCATGCCTCCAGTAAATACAGACTCACTGAATAACTTTTTTTTTTTTTTTTTTTTTTTTTGTTGCTTAGGAAAATATTTTGTTTTTACAAGAAAATTAGATATAAAAAGTTTTTAAAAAGCACTTCAGAAGGAAAGGAAAATTCCAGTAAATATAGTCAGCTAACTGGAGAGCAGAAAATAAACCATCTAGCTAAAGACCGAACGTGTTCCTTCTGAAGAGTTAAAAATAAGGTTTGATAATGGGGACCCAGCAGGTACTTGGGTTTCCCTAATAGGTTTCTGTATTCCAGGTGAACATTTCAGACCCTGGAGGGCTCTGGGAGCATGTGTGTGTATTCTAAGATAATTAGTCATCATTTGGTGGACTGTTATGCCAATTTTTCACCTTAGGGCAGTCTTGAGTAAAAAGTCCATTAAATTATATTTGCTCTTTGGGGACTGACTTCTGATCTATGAAGCAGAATAATGAAATGGAGATAACTCACATTGTATCAGGAGATGAAATTAAGGAAGCTATTTTCACCTTAGCAGGGAATGGTTCACTTAGTAAACAACCCAGGGAAAAAAAAATGCTAAACAGTAAAATTCTTGATGTCAGGTTAACTCCCAAGCTGCTGAAAAGATGATTACCTTTGTTAGGTTTTCTAGACTCTTTAAAGGCAGACATTCCCTGCATTAGAGGCTGACTCCAGGAAAGCAGTGGAAGCCAAGCGGAACATTTTGTCCTTGGAGTATGACACACCAATTGCTCAAATAAAACATGATTCTCAAGTAAGCTAGGAACCTCCACAGCTTTTACCCAGGCTTTTCTTCAGGAAGGGCAATAGTAAGGTATTTGCTGTGATGGATCCTAAAGAACACAGTCCTGGCACACTCATTATTAATATAAATACTTCATGCCTGTAAACCACTTTGCAATCTTTATCCATGTGCATTCAATACTTCATTGGGCCCTCTAATATTATCCAATGCCAGTCATCTCTAAGGATTATTTCTGAGACACAAAAGATAAAAGTAAATAGTTACGAGTCACCCGTTTACTAAATAGTGGGTCCCAGATCCTTTGACACTTCAACAGAGTAAGGCTCTAAGATACCAGTCAAACCAATATTTATTTGGAATACAATGTGCAACTTTCTTACTGTATGGATTCCACAGAATAAGCACTGGTGCTTTGTGGTCACAGTTATAGCCACTCTTCGTAGAGAACTCTGCACCCCATGCACAAGACTTCTAGTTCTTCTTTACCTTATTTTCATCTGGGACCAATTTTCCTTGGACCAGTGAGGCCATACAAATTTATTTCATGCTCCAAATGCCACTCAAAGCTGTGTCTAGACTGTAAGCTCCTAGAGAGCAGATATTATGTTTTGTTCATCTTTGTAGTTGTGCATTTAACACAGTGTCTAGCACAGAGCTGATACCAAAGGAAAGTTGGCAGTGGGTGGGGCGGGGGGATATGAGGGCAGAGAAAGAGACCACAAGTGAGAAAAAAAGGAGAAAGGAGGACACACATTAGACAGACTCACACTGTTATGGGTAGGAAAATATTTACTTTTTTTTTCTGTGACTGCCTGTGACTATGATGCAGAGAAGCGTTGGAAAAAGCTTGGACTGAAGGTTAAATCATGGGTGAAGATCCCAATCAGCAAAGTTCCTGACATAGCACTAGGCTTTTTTTTCCCTCTGATGGGAAACAATTACACTCTTTATAAACAAACAAACAAAAATGTTAGGAAAAATAAAAACAACAATAGCAACAAAACTTCCTAAAGGGCATTTGTTCCATTACTCTACCACTGAGGATATATTATGCAGCTCTTTCCACATCCAGGAGAAATTATGGCTCTGAGTATATCTTCCTTAAATCCAGGATTTATTTATGATCTTACACACACAAAAAATATAGTTTCTAGGACACTGGACTAAGTGCCAGCAGATGAGTTCTGATTCTGGATCTACCCTAGAATCATAAAATCTCAGAAGGCCTTCCGATCCAGATCCCCAATCTTTTCCCCATCATGGTGCACTTAAAACAAGTGCACTTAGAACCAGTCATTGGGCCTGGTTCCTGCCAGGGGAGAGGAAGGCAGTGGGTTTTCTTCAACAAAAGGAAACAAAAACCCAACCAACAAACTGCAGTCACTGGTTGAAGGTTATTACCCTATGGTAATAGTGCTTAAAAATTTCTTCCCTATTTCCTATTGGAACCATTCACATTAACCTCATGTAATCCTCACAAAAATGGTGTGAAGTAGGTAGTAGTATTCCCATTTTATACATAAGGAAACTGAAGCTAAGTGTAGTTGAGGAAATTTATCCAGCTAAGAAGAAGTGGCAGATCTGCCATTCTTAACTGGGTCTTCTGATTAAATCCATTGTTCTTTATACCATTTGTCCCCAAATTTGAGTATGCATCAGAGTCATCTGAGAAGCTTGTTAAAATACAGATTCCCCAGGGTGTGATTGTGGAATCTGTGTTTTTACTAAGCACCCAGGTTTAGCCAGCCTTGGGATCCACATTCAGGAATGCCTGCTGAACTACTTTCCACCACAGCTCTCCAGAGAGCTAGAGGCGAGCAGTGTTCACAGTTGCCCACTACTTGTCCACTGTCTTGGCTTGACCACACTTTAGTCAGCTTCTCTCCTTTCCCCAGGCCCCTGGACTTTGGTTTGCCCCCAAGTCTGAGTAAGCATCAAAATTCCAAATGCCTCCTGACACCCTAATGGCTCATCCCAAGAATAGGCTGACCACAAAAAGAAACATTTCCTGTCAGACCACCCTGATCATGCTGTCTGTTTGCCCCCTCCTACTTGTCTAATTTCCCCTCAAACATTCCTGCTGGCCCTGCTTACATCTTCCTAGAAAAGAAAAGCCTGAGACTTCCAGGAAGGTGGCAGAATAGGAGAGGCAGAGCAAGCTTCTCCACCATGGAATAACTAGAGAACAGGCAGAAAACAACTGGGACAGTGGTTACAGGGTTCGTGCAGCCAGAGAAGGGCTTCTGTATTATATAGGGAGGACCTAGGTGAAAATGTGGAGGAATTATGACTGAAAGGACAGGGTGAGTTAATTCAATTGTGACTGCCCCTGGGCCTGCTGGCTGGAGCAAGTGAGAGAAAAACTGCAAACTCCCACACTTCTAACTCCACAAACAGTGGGGAACATCACCCTTCTCAGTCCTGCAGCCAGATTGCCCATGTGGGAATGTGGGAACTAACAGACTTGTGTTAGCCACACACAGAGACCTTGCTGCAGTGTGCAGGCCATTGCAGACACCTGATTTGGGGGAGGACTGGGGGACCCTCCCCTTGGGAGGAGAGGGTACGCAGAGCAAAGCAAAGCCGACCCAACAATTAGCAGGCAACAGAGACATTCTGTGTTCTGCTGCCTTTACTCTTCCTCCATGGAAGCCCTCAGCACTCAAGGTATGCACAGAAGGAGGGGCAGGGACAAGGGAGAGTGTCACATGGAAGCACCAAGAGGCCATCCCCTACCTCAGAGGCTCACAGGTACATGGTGGACTGGGATCTTGTGGGCTGATGAAAAGCAGGACTCTTCTGAGCTGGCTGAGGGCTGGGGAGGGTGAAAATCTCAGCCTCTCAGCCTGAGGTTAATCCATTCAGAAGCCTAGACTCACCAGACTTAGCATGCCCCCAAGCAGATTCTCCACCAAGGGGCACCCCAGGCTGGTGGTCTCCAGCATGCAGGGACACCTGCTGCAGTGGACTGGATTTTTGTCTGGTTTGGGCCCCCTCCCAGTGGGCTTCTGCAGCCAGAGAAAAGCAAGCTTAAAGGGAAGAGGTGGCCCAAGAGGGCCATCTGCTAGGATATCTGGGAAAGTGCACTCTGGCAAGTCCCTGATCTGCCAAACCTCCTATAGATGTCCAAATAATTTTTTGCCTCTCCCAAAATAACATTATCAAGATAATTAAATGCTTAAAAATCAAAGAAAATCACAAAGCACATGAAGATCCAAGAAGATATGGCCAAGTCAAATGGACAAAATGAAAAACCAGAGGAGACACAGGACTTGGAACAACTAATTAAAGAAATTCAAATCTCCAAAACAACTTCAATGGGTTGGCTAAGGATATAAATGATATCAAGAAGGAGGCGGGGCAAGATGGCAGACTGGTGAGCTGTAAGTTTTAGTTACTCCTCCAGGAAAGTAGGTAAAAAGCCAGGAACTGCGTGGACTGGACACCACAGAGCAATCTGTCTTTGGGCATACTTCATACAACACTCATGAAAACGTGGAACTGCTGAGATCAGCGAAATCTGTAAGTTTTTGCGGCCAGGGGACCCGCGCCCCTCCCTGCCAGGCTCAGTCCCGGGGGAGGAGGGGCTGTCAGCTCCGGGAAGGAGAAGGGAGAACTGCAGTGGCTGCTCTTGTCGGAAACTCATTCTACTGATTCAAACTACAACCATAGATAGACTGAGACCAGACACCAGAGAATCTGAGACCAGCCAGCCCAGCAGAGAGGAGACAGGCATAGAAAAAAAACAACACGAAAAACTCCAAAATAAAAGCAGAGGATTTTTGGAGTTCTGGTGAACACAGAAAGGGGAAGGGTGGAGCTCAGGCCTTGAGGCGCATATGCAAATCCCGAAGAAAAGCTGATCTCTCTGCCCTGTGGACCTTTCCTTAATGGCCATGGTTGCTTTGTCTATTAGCATTTCAATAACCCATTAGATCTCTGAGGAGGGCCGTTTTTTTTTTTTTTTTTTTTTTTTTTTTTTTTTAAATCCTTTTTGCTTTTTCTAAAACAATTACTCTAAGAAGCTCAATACAGAAAGCTTCAAAGAATTGCAATTTGGGCACGTCAAGTCAAGAGCAGAACTAAGAGAGCTCTGAGACAAAAGGCAATAATCCAGTGGCTGAGAAAATTCACTAAACAACACAACTTCCCAAGAAAAGGGGGGTGTCCGCTCACAGCCACCATCCTGGTGGACAGGAAACACTCCTGCCCATCGCCAGCTCCATAGCCCAGAGCTGCCCCAGACAACCCAGTGTGACGGAAGTGCTTCAAATAACAGGCACACACCACAAAACTGGGCGTGAACATTAGCCTTCCCTGCAACCTCAGCTGAATGTCCCAGAGCTGGGAAGGTGGAGCAGTGTGAATTAACAAAGCCCCATTCAGCCATCATTTCAGCAGACTGGGAGCCTCCCTACACAGCCCAGCATCCCAGAACTGCCCTGGGGGGACGGCACTCACCTGTGACATAGCACAGTCATCCCTCAACAGAGGACCCGGGGTGCACAGCCTGGAAGAGGGGCCCACTTGCAAGTCTCAGGAGCCATACGCCAATACCAAAGACTTGTGGGTCAGTGGCAGAGACAAACTGTGGCAGGACTGAACTGAAGGATTAGACTATTGCAGCAGCTTTAAAACTCTAGGATCATCAGGGAGATTTGATTGTTAGGGCCACCCCCCCTCCCCGACTGCCCAGAAACACGCCCCACATACAGGGCAGGCAACACCAACTACACACGCAAGCTTGGTAAACCAATTGGGGCCCACAAGACTCACTCCCCCACTCACCAAAAAGGCTAAGCAGGGGAGATCTGGCTTGTGGAGAACAGGTGGCTCGTGGACGCCACCTGCTGCTTAGTTAGAGAAAGTGTACTCCACGAAGCTGTAGATCTGATAAATTAGAGATAAGGACTTCAATAGGTCTACAAACCCTAAAAGAACCCTATCAAGTTCAGCAAATGCCACGAGGCCAAAAACAACAGAAAATTATAAAGCATATGAAAAAACCAGACGATATGGATAACCCAAGCCCAAGCACCCAAATAAAAAGACCAGAAGAGACACAGCACCTAGAGCAGCTACTCAAAGAACTAAAGATGAACAATGAGACCATAGTACGGGATATGAAGGAAATCAAGAAGACCCTAGAAGAGCATAAAGAAGACATTGCAAGACTAAATAAAAAAATGGATGATCTTATGGAAATTAAAGAAACAGTTGACCAAATTAAAAAGATTCTGGACACTCATAGTACAAGACTAGAGGAAGTTGAACAACGAATCAGTGACCTGGAAGATGACAAAATGGAAAATGAAAGCATAAAAGAAAGAATGGGGAAAAAAATTGAAAAACTCGAAATGGACCTCAGGGATATGATAGATAATATGAAACGTTCGAATATAAGACTCATTGGTGTCCCAGAAGGGGAAGAAAAGGGTAAAGGTCTAGGAAGAGTATTCAAAGAAATTGTTGGGGAAAACTTCCCAAATCTTCTAAACAACATAAATACACAAATCATAAATGCTCAGCGAACTCCAAATAGAATAAATCCAAAAAAAACCCACTCCGAGACATATACTGATCACACTGTCAAACATGGAAGAGAAGGAGCAAGTTCTGAAAGCAGCAAGAGAAAAGCAATTCACCACATACAAAGGAAACAGCATAAGACTAAGTAGTGACTACTCAGCAGCCACCATGGAGGCAAGAAGGCAGTGGCACGATATATTTAAAATTCTGAGTGAGAGGAATTTCCAGCCAAGAATACTTTATCCAGCAAAGCTCTCCTTCAAATTTGAGGGAGAGCTTAAATTTTTCACAGACAAACAAATGCTGAGAGAATTTGCTAACAAGAGACCTGCCCTACTGGAGATACTAAAGGGAGCCCTACAGACAGAGAAACAAAGACAGGACAGAGAGACTTGGAGAAAGGTTCAGTACTAAAGAGATTCGGTATGGGTACAATAAAGGATATTAATAGAGAGAGGGAAAAATATGGCAAACATAATCCAAAGGATAAGATGGCCGATTCAAGAAATGCCTTCACGGTTTTAACGTTGAATGTAAATGGATTAAACTCCCCGATTAAAAGATATAGATTCGCAGAATGGATCAAAAAAAATGAACCATCAATATGTTGCATACAAGAGACTCATCTTAGACACAGGGACACAAAGAAACTGAAAGTGAAAGGATGGAAAAAAATATTTCATGCAAGCTACAGCCAAAAGAAAGCAGGTGTAGCAATATTAATCTCAGATAAAATAGACTTCAAATGCAGGGATGTTTTGAGAGACAAAGAAGGCCACTACATACTAATAAAAGGGGCAATTCAGCAAGAAGAAATAACAATCGTAAATGTCTATGCACCCAATCAAGGTGCCACAAAATACATGAGAGAAACACTGGCAAAACTAAAGGAAGCAATTGATGTTTCCACAATAATTGTGGGAGACTTCAACACATCACTCTCTCCTATAGATAGATCAACCAGACAGAAGACCAATAAGGAAATTGAAAACCTAAACAATCTGATAAATGAATTAGATTTAACAGACATCTACAGGACATTACATCCCAAATCACCAGGATACACATACTTTTCTAGTGCTCACGGAACTTTCTCCAGAATAGATCATATGCTGGGACATAAAACAAGCCTCAATAAATTTAAAAAGATTGAAATTATTCAAAGCACATTCTCTGACCACAATGGAATACAATTAGAAGTCAATAACCATCAGAGACTTAGAAAATTCACAAATACCTGGAGGTTAAACAACACACTCCTAAACAATCAGTGGGTTAAAGAAGAAATAGCAAGAGAAATTGCTAAATATATAGAGACGAATGAAAATGAGAACACAACATACCAAAACCTATGGGATGCAGCAAAAGCAGTGCTAAGGGGGAAATTTATAGCACTAAACGCATATATTAAAAAGGAAGAAAGAGCCAAAATCAAAGAACTAATGGATCAACTGAAGAAGCTAGAAAATGAACAGCAAACCAATCCTAAACCAAGTACAAGAAAAGAAATAACAAGGATTAAAGCAGAAATAAATGACATAGAGAACAAAAAAACAATAGAGAGGATAAATATCACCAAAAGTTGGTTCTTTGAGAAGATCAACAAGATTGACAAGCCCCTAGCTAGACTGACAAAATCAAAAACAGAGAAGACCCATATAAACAAAATAATGAATGAAAAAGGTGACATAACTGCAGATCCTGAAGAAATTAAAAAAATTATAAGAGGATATTATGAACAACTGTATGGCAACAAACTGGATAATGCAGAAGAAATGGACAATTTCCTGGAAACATATGAACAACCTAGACTGACCAGAGAAGAAATAGAAGACCTCAACCAACCCATCACAAGCAAAGAGATCCAATCAGTCATCAAAAATCTTCCCACAAATAAATGCCCAGGGCCAGATGGCTTCACAGGGGAATTCTACCAAACTTTCCAGAAAGAACTGACACCAATCTTACTCAAACTCTTTCAAAACATTGAAAAAAATGGAACACTACCTAACTCATTTTATGAAGCTAACATCAATCTAATACCAAAACCAGGCAAAGATGCTACAAAAAAGGAAAACTACCGGCCAATCTCCCTAATGAATATAGATGCAAAAATCCTCAACAAAATACTTGCAAATCGAAGCCAAAGACACATTAAAAAAATCATACACCATGACCAAGTGGGGTTCATTCCAGGCATGCAAGGATGGTTCAACATAAGAAAAACAATCAATGTATTACAACACATTAAAAACTCGAAAGGCAAAAATCAATTGATCATCTCAATAGATGCTGAAAAAGCATTTGACAAAATCCAACATCCCTTTTTGATAAAAACACTTCAAAAGGTAGGAATTGAAGGAAACTTCCTCAACATGATAAAGAGCATATATGAAAAACCCACAGCCAGCATAGTACTCAATGGTGAGAGACTGAAAGCCTTCCCTCTAAGATCAGGAACAAGACAAGGATGCCCGCTGTCACCACTGTTATTCAACATTGTGCTGGAAGTGCTAGCCAGGGCAATCCGGCAAGACAAAGAAATAAAAGGCATCCAAATTGGAAAAGAAGAAGTAAAACTGTCATTGTTTGCAGATGATATGATCTTATATCTAGAAAACCCTGAGAAATCAACGATACACCTACTAGAGCTAATAAACAAATTTAGCAAAGTAGCGGGATACAAGATTAATGCACATAAGTCAGTAATGTTTCTATATGCTAGAAATGAACAAACTGAAGAGACACTCAAGAAAAAGATACCATTTTCAATAGCAACTAAAAAAATCAAGTACCTAGGAATAAACTTAACCAAAGATGTAAAAGACCTATACGAAGAAAACTACATAACTCTACTAAAAGAAATAGAAGGGGACCTTAAAAGATGGAAAAATATTCCATGTTCATGGATAGGAAGGCTAAATGTCATTAAGATGTCAATTCTACCCAAACTCATCTACAGATTCAATGCAATCCCAATCAAAATTCCAACAACCTACTTTGCAGACTTGAAAAAGCTAGTTATCAAATTTATTTGGAAAGGGAAGATGCCTCGAATTGCTAAAGACACTCTAAAAAAGAAAAACGAAGTGGGAGGACTTACACTCCCTGACTTTGAAGCTTATTATAAAGCCACAGTTGCCAAAACAGCATGGTACTGGCACAAAGATAGACATATAGATCAATGGAATCGAATTGAGAATTCAGAGATAGACCCTCAGATCTATGGCCGACTGATCTTTGATAAGGCCCCCAAAGTCACCGAACTGAGCCATAATGGTCTTTTCAACAAATGGGGCTGGGAGAGTTGGATATCCATATCCAAAAGAATGAAAGAGGACCCCTACCTCACCCCCTACACAAAAATTAACTCAAAATGGACCAAAGATCTCAATATAAAAGAAAGTATCATAAAACTCCTAGAAGATAATGTAGGAAAACATCTTCAAGACCTTGTATTAGGCGGCCACTTCCTAGACTTTACACCCAAAGCACAAGCAACAAAAGAGAAAATAGATAAATGGGAACTCCTCAAGCTTAGAAGTTTCTGCACCTCAAAGGAATTTCTCAAAAAGGTAAAGAGGCAGCCAACTCAATGGGAAAAAATTTTTGGAAACCATGTATCTGACAAAAGACTGATATCTTGCATATACAAAGAAATCCTACAACTCAATGACAATAGTACAGACAGCCCAATTATAAAATGGGCAAAAGATATGAAAAGACAGTTCTCTGAAGAGGAAATACAAATGGCCAAGAAACACATGAAAAAATGTTCAGCTTCACTAGCTATTAGAGAGATGCAAATTAAGACCACAATGAGATACCATCTAACACCGGTTAGAATGGCTGCCATTAAACAAACAGGAAACTACAAATGCTGGAGGGGATGTGGAGAAATTGGAACTCTTATTCATTGTTGGTGGGACTGTATAATGGTTCAGCCACTCTGGAAGTCAGTCTGGCAGTTCCTTAGAAAACTAGATATAGAGCTACCATTCGATCCAGCGATTGCACTTCTCGGTATATACCCGGAAGATCGGAAAGCAGTGACACGAACAGATATCTGCACGCCAATGTTCATAGCAGCATTATTCACAATTGCCAAGAGATGGAAACAACCCAAATGTCCTTCAACAGATGAGTGGATAAATAAAATGTGGTATATACACACGATGGAATACTACACGGCAGTAAGAAGGAACGATCTGGTGAAACATATGACAACATGGATGAACCTTGAAGACATAATGCTGAGCGAAATAAGCCAGGCACAAAAAGAGAAATATTATATGCTACCACTAATGTGAACTTTGAAAAATGTAAAACAAATGGTTTATAATGTAGAATGTAGGGGAACTAGCAGTAGAGAGCAATTAAGGAAGGGGGAACAATAATCCAAGAAGAACAGATAAGCTATTTAACGTTCTGGGGATGCCCAGAAATGACTATGGTCTGTTAATTTCTGATGGATGTAGTAGGAACAAGTTCACTGAAATGTTGCTATATTATGTAACTTTCTTGGGGTAAAGTAGGAACATGTTGGAAGTTAAGCAGTTATCTTAGGTTAGTTGTCTTTTTCTTACTCCCTTGTTATGGTCTCTTTGAAATGTTCTTTTATTGTATGTTTGTTTTCTTTTTAACTTTTTTTTTTCATACAGTTGATTTAAAAAAGAAGGGAAAGTTAAAAAAAAAAAAAAAGAAAAAAGACAAACAAGGAAAAAAAAAAAAAGATGTAGTGCCCCCTTGAGGAGCCTGTGGAGAGTGCAGGGGTATTCGCCTACCCCACCTCCTTGGTTGCTAACATGACCACAGACATAGGGGACTGGTGGTTTGATGGGTTGAGCCCTCTACCATAAGTTTTACCCTTGGGAAGACGGTTGCTGCAAAGGAGAGGCTAGGCCTCCCTGTATTTGTGCCTAAGAGTCTCCTCCTGAATGCCTCTTTGTTGCTCAGATGTGGCCCTCTCTCTCTGGCTAAGCCAACTTGAAAGGTGAAATCACTGCCCTCCCCCCTACGTGGGATCAGACACCCAGGGAAGTGAATCTCCCTGGCAACGTGGAATATGACTCCCGGGGAGGAATGTAGACCCGGCATCGTGGGATGGAGAACATCTTCTTGACCAAAAGGGGGATGTGAAAGGAAATGAAATAAGCTTCAGTGGCAGAGAGATTCCAAAACGAGCCGAGAGATCACTCTGGTGGGCACTCTTACGCACACTTTAGACAACCTTTTTTAGGTTCTAAAGAATTGGGTAGCTGGTGGTGGATACCTGAAACTATTAAACTACAACCCAGAACCCATGAATCTCGAAGACAGTTGTATAAAAATGTAGCTTATGAGGGGTGACAGTGGGATTGGGAAAGCCATAAGGACCAAACTCCACTTTGTCTAGTTTATGGATGGATGTGTAGAAAAGTAGGGGAAGGAAACAGACAGACAAAGGTACCCAGTGTTCTTTTTTACTTCAATTGCTCTTTTTCACTCTAATTATTATTCTTGTTATTTTTGTGTGTGCTAATGAAGGTGTCAGGGATTGATTTAGGTGATGAATGTACAACTATGTAATGGTACTGTAAACAATCGAAAGTACAATTTGTTTTGTATGACTGCGTGGTATGTGAATATATCTCAATAAAATGATGATTAAAAAAAATAAATGATATCAAGAAGACACTAGAAGAGCATAAAGAAGAATTTGAAAGATAAATAGAACCATCACAGATCTTATGGAAATGAAAGATACAGCACATCAAATTTAAAATATACTAGAGACACAACAAATTTGAAGAAGTAGAAGAAAGGATAAGTGAACTAGAGGACAGCACAATTGATTGCAAATGTGCAAAAGAACAAATGGTGTAAAAGACGGAAAAATTTGAATTGGATCTCAGGGAAATGATAGACAACATGAAGTGCACAAATATAAGAATCATTTGTGTCCCAGAAGGAGAAGAGAAGAGTAAAGGGCTAGGAAGAGTATTTCAGGAGATAATTGGGGAAAACTTCCAAACCTTTATAAAAGACATAAATATGCAAATCAAAGGAGTCACTCCAAGACACTTACTAATCAGACTGTCATATGCTGAAGAGAAGGAGACAGTCCTGAAAGCAGCAAGAGAGAAGCGATTCACTACATACAAGGGAAGCCATATAAGACCAATTACTGACTTCTCAATGGGCACCATGGAGGCAAGAAGGCACTGGTATGACATATTTAAGATTCTGAAAGAGAAAAATTGCCAGCAAAGAATTCTTTATCCAGGAAAGCTGTCCTTCAGAAACAAGGGAGAGTTTAAAATTTTCACAGACAAACAAATGCTGAGAGAATTTGTTAACAAGAGATCTGCCCTGCAAGAAATACTAAAGGGAATTCTGTCAGCTGAAAAAAAAAAAAAATACAGGAGAGAGAGGTCTGGAGAAGGGCACAGAATTGAAGAGTATTAGTAAAGGTAATTTAAAGTATAAAAAGAGAGAGAGGGAAAAAATAAATCTGACAAATAAAAACCAAAGTATAAGATGGTTGGTTCAAGTACTGCCTTTACAGTAATAACTTTGAATGGTGAATGGATTAAACTCCACAATTAAAAGATACAGACTGGCAGATTGGATTAAAAGTTATGATCCATTGATATTCTGCTTACAAGAGACTCATCTTGAACCCAAGGATACAAATACATTGAAAGTGAAAGGATGAAAAAAAATATATTCCTCTCAAGCTATAACCAAAAGAAAGCAGGACAAGCTATACTAATATCAGACAAAACAGACTTTAAATGCAAAGATGTTATAAGATACAAGAAAGGACACTATGTGTTAATAAAAGGGACAATTCACCAAGAAGAAATAACAGTCATAAATGTTTATGCACCCAGTTAAGGATCTCCAAAGTATATGAGGCAAACATTGGCAAAACTGAAGGGGGCAATAGATATTTCTACAATAATAATAGGTTTCATTACACCACTATCTTCTATACATAGAACAACTAGACAGAGGACCAAAAAGGAAATAAAGAACCTAAACAATGGGGTAACTAAATTAGACCTAACAGACATATATAGATTTTTGCATCCCAAAACACGATATACATTCTTCTTTAATGCTCATGGAACATTCTTCAGGATAGATCATATGCTGGGGCACAAAACAGGTCTCAATAAATTTTAAGAAGATTGAAATTAGTCAGAGCACTTTCTCTGACCATAATGGAATGACGCTGGAAATCTATAACCACCGAAGAACCAGATCTTTTACAAATATATGGGGATTAAACAACATATTCTTAAGCAATCAGTGGGTTAAAGAAGAAATTCAAGAGAAGTCGGTAAATATCTGGAGATGGATGAAAACAAGAATACAACATATCAAAATCTGTAGGATGCAGGGAAGGTGGTGCTGAAAGGGAAATTTATAGCTCTAAATACATTTTTTTTTTTAAAAAGCCTTTTTCTTGTTGATTTTGAGGCACTTACAGATCCTGATATAGAAGCATTCTCCCTATTGCAATAGTCTTTCTGAATAAAGTTTCTCTTTACCTGAGTCCAGATTTGCTTTTTATTTGACAAGGTCCTCAGCCACTAACCAAGCTTCAAGCTTTGCAGGATCACAGAGGAGAGGATTTGACAACTCCATTTTGGTTTCTTTTTGTGTATGTGTCTAACTGGCTGGAGATTTTCCCCTATGGATAACCTTGACATGCCATCACAGGGTGATACATATTTGTCTTTAGCTCACTGTGGACCTTTCTGATCCTTAGCTTCAAGACTTAGTTCCAGGCATTTGAACTCCAGGCCTGTAGGGACGCTGAGATGAAAGCCTTTCTATTTCTCCAGTTTTTCTCGAAACTCAAAGAAGGTAAAAGTGTCTGCCGTGAAATATTTCTTTCCCCAGATGCATCCAGCATCCTTGCATTCCCAAGAAATGTTTTGCCATGCTGCCAGGACCCATCCTGTCAAAGCAATCTTGAAAATAGACAGTTTTCCTCCAAGGTGCTGCTTCCCCCCGGCTTTGCAAAAACCCAAGGTTCAAACTTGCACTTTCCATAAACTGTGACTAAGCAAAGTCTAAACTAACCTACAGCTACTATTTCCTCAACTCCCTCCTTTGCCCAGTTGAACACTTGGCCTTTGTTTTGCAGGACTCTTGCCAGGAGATCACCCAGATTTTAAGATGCAAATTTTATGGGAAAAGGACAAAATTTAAAGAACTTTAATTTTTGTCAAAGAACAAAATTAACAGAACTTTTTTTGGAATGTAAAAGTCCCTACCCTTCAGAATTAGAAAGCATTAGGCTCTTTCTAGTTTGGTGCTTAAAATAACTTCCTTTGATCATTATTTCTGTTAATAATCATTCAATTATGACCCATTGTACAACTCCATAATAATGCTGACTTTGTCTTTCAGACAACAGAAGAAATAAAATGCATCCATATTTATTCTTTTTTAAATAATTATGGCTATCACAGGAAATTCTGGTCCCAAAGGCACGTGTGTAGTGCTAGCAAATCTGAAGAGACTCCCCAGCCCAGCTTTCTGCATAGGTGATGTCTTCTAGTCTTTACTCCTCCTCCAGGAGCCTCTGAATGATAAAAGATGTGTCCAACAGGTTAACAGAAAGTAACAGTAATAGGAGGAAAAATCCTGGAGTCAAAAAATCTGGATTTGGATCCTAACTCACCCCAATTTTAGGCAAATACGATCTTAGGCACATCACTTAACCATTCCAAGTCTCAGTTTCTTGAGCTGTAAAAGGAAGCACAAATAACATACAACCCAGCCTACCTCATTTGGTTGAGAAAATGAGGCAATTTGAAAGTCCTCCACAATAGTAAAGTGTTTTAGAAAAGCAAAGCAATAAAAAAACATAAAGTACCATCATTGTGGCCTTCAAACCATCCCAACCTGATTGTTATGTATCCTTTAGTTTCAATTCCAAAGAAAGGAAGTTAATTCTCACCTCCATGAAATATCCCCAATTCTTCACGGATGCTTATGTCCAAAAGATGACTCTAGTGGTATGTGTTGATACTCTAACAGATATCAAAGTGCACAATGGGTGCAAAGCTTTCTAGGACAAATCTTAGATAATATATATGCATAAATCTAACTACAAATGCACTCGTTTGCCTAAGTTCTCATTTAAACTCTTATGGGCACTAGTCAATCAATTTACATAATCCAGTAGACCTGGTTGTACACATAAAGGCAAAGATTTTTTTGCCTTTCTAATGGACCAAAAACTTGTAAAGTTTTTCCAAACAAATGGTATTTTTCATGTTGGAACTGCAATGGAGAACTATTGTATGATATCCCCATTTTACAGAGAAGGAAATTGAGGCATAAAATGAACAAGTCAGTCAAAAAGAGTTTTTAAGTATCTTCTGTTTTCCTAGCTGTAGGCCTCAAGAAGTTGGAAGTCATATCTCTGCTTTATGTGACATTACCTTGTGTGGCAACGGGATCCCGTGGCATTGCATGCAAGGAAAGACTTTGTAGAGGGCTGGAGATTGGAACTTAGGGTCAAGGGGAAAATTCCATTGCCAAAACAGAGTTGAGACCCACTGTACCTGGGCCCTTTCCTCCTGATCACACTCTTTCAATGATTCTCAAATGTGGTCCCTGATCCAACAGCAGCCACAGCAGCAGGGAACTTAGAAATGCACATTCTCAGGCCCCAGCCCAGACCTACTGAAGCAGAAACTCCAGGGGCAGGGCCCAGCAATCTGTGTATTAGCAAGCCCTCTGGGGGGCTGTGATGCAGACTCGAGTTTGAGACCTTCTGCTTCCTTCACGGTGCCCCAGGCATGGAGTGGAGACATCTCTGGTTTTATGCCTCTATTTCCCAGTGCCCAAAGTGGTCCTGGGTTCAGTGCAAACTCCCTTCGTTTGGCACTTTTTATAATTTTTATCATAAGAAAACATTAAAGCAATTAACACATTTTAAAGAAAGAAAATAGTAAGCAATACAGGATAAACAAAGAAAAATCACCTGTGATCCCACAACTTAGCAATAATCACTGAGGATGCCGCATTGAACTCTCTGGGACTGCCTTTTTCACAGAACACAAGGTTTATATAACTTGGCGGTCTTGCCCACTATACATAGTTTTGTCACTATTTTCCAAATATATCCTCCAAATAGAATCAGTGGTACCTATTATTTTAGAACCTCCCTTTTTCCCTGAAGGACATAATCATGAATATTTTATGTCTTTAAATATTTCTGGGCTACTGTGTTATTTCTGATGCCAGTGTAATGGTCCTTTTTGTGGATTTACTATCATTCATTTAAGAAAGCCTATATTGTTTGATATTTTCATTATTTACAATTTGGAAGCCTTATAAATTTTACAATAAACATCTTAGAGCTGTTTCTCTGTGCACATCGTGGTTATGCCCTTGAGGTAAATTCTAGGCAAAGGAATTGCTCAGAGAGACTGATGTGTGTTCTTTCTTTGCTCTTTATTTGTGGAGTCATAGTACTATTCTCCCTGGTAGCAAGAACTCATGTCTACATTTTGGATTCCGCCTGAGTTACCTATTTATGTTTGTTCAAGTAAATGTTAGACTTTATCTGTCTAGCTTACCAAAGACTCGGTAGGAAAACCCATGGATTTGTCCGCATGCTGTACTGTCAGAGAGAACTGAATCCTTTTCTGCTGTGAAATCCTAACTCCAGGATGAAGTTTTCTTTCTGAAACAGACTGCCTGACGATTCAGCATTAATGGCAATTGCTAGAATTAGGATGGCTCCCTTACAGCTCTGCAGAAAGCTAATTAGCGAAGTCAAGTCCTGTCAGCTGAATCACAAAAGAGAATTTTCCCCCACATTCTATGCTTTTTGATCATTGTATTCCAGCTACTTTCCAGTCGGCAATCCTTCCATGGCCCCTTTTCTCCTTCCACCTATGACTAAGTGGACCTTTCATCAATTTCCATTGTGTAGAAAGCAGAGCCACTCTGCGACGGATGGTGAGTCTGTGCACTTAAGGCTGGTGGAAAGAGACTGCAGCCTTCCAGGGAGCCAGGCTCATAATGCAAGGCATGACAAGCACTTCATAAACCTGCAGCACTGTGATTACAATCTCCAGCTCCTGCGTTAGGCGGGGAGCCTGCATGTTAGTGCAGCTCAGGGAGGCCCCTTGTCAGAGTGCTGCAGTCATTTGGCTGAAGGCTGCGGTGCCCACGCCAGTGCACCAGCTGAAGGAAGGAAATGAATCACACAATAAAACTGAACATGCTCACCCCTCTGGTTGCCACGGAGCCATGTGCAGGGTGGTGGATGCCAGCAGGTCCAACTGGGGGCATTACCAGCTTGCATGAACTGGAGAGAATCCAGATTTCTCATTCTTCCAGATCATCTCTTGATCTGTCGTGTTCCCATTTTCTCCAGGTATAGCAGACAGTGTAATATGGAGAAGCAAGCAACGTCATCTAGGGGGAGAAGACAGTATAGAAACCACCCATAGTCACAAAGGCCCTGGCTCCAGCCCCTCCTTTTTCAATCCTAAGTGTCCTCACGGGTAAACTTGTGACTATGGCGGCTGTCCTCACCTCGCTCTTAAACATGCACTGGCTCAGCAATTCCTACCTTTTGTGGACCTCTCCTGCCTGTAGTCGCCTACTGTCAGCCTTTAGGGGCAAGCCCCCAGGTAGCGGGTGATTGAGGACATCGCAATTCAGAAATGTATATATGGACCCGGCTTTGCCCACTTGAAATGGCCTCTTCCCACTCTCTCCTTCTTTACCTGTCTGAAAGCTATTTGCCCTTCAAAGGCATCCTTCAAAGTCACATCAAGTTCCTCTTCATTCTCACCACCAATTTTTCTGACCACTCAGGTCCACAGTCTTCTATGTATGCATGTCTCATCTCCACCATTAAATTGTAAGCCCTTGAAGTCAGGGATTATGAAATCTACTCCTCGGCATACCCTACAGTGCCTCCAAGTCATGGAACTTATAAGAAAATTATCACAGGCACTTAATATGTATCAAATCAATTGATTAGTGGGCAACCAATATACCAACAATAATAGCCAGTACAAACATTTATTTTCTCCCAACAGAGCCTGATAGTACTTCTTTCTCTCACGTGTAATCACTGTCACCTCCTTCCTAAATCCACACATCCCAGGACCCTCTCTCCTGCATCTCTCTTCTCTAGTCTTCCAAATACTCTAGAGATTGCTCCGCTGGGCTAAAAGATCCCACAGGTTGTTCTTGTTTGGCAAAATTCCAGATTGCCTCCAATTTCCTCAGAAACAATCACAGCATTCTCAAGAATTCTCAAAATCAGTAGAACACTACATTCAAGGGGGAACTTTAAATGAAATGAGTAAAGGTGATGGAATTCCTGAAGAAAGGGGACTCACTGCCCAGGAAGGCAGGCCCTCAGTGATGGAGAGGATACTGAGGAGAATGGCACCAGGGTTCAGGGGCAGGCAGGAGACCTGGGGCTGGGGCTGGAGGGGGTGGACTTCTCTGCTTCTGTCTCCAAGGACCCACTCCCAGGGGCTCATTCCCTGTCTCCTTGCTGAAGCTTGACATTTATTTAACAGTACACAGAGCCTTTTGTTCTTCAATCAGAGAGAAGGTTTTAAATGCCAATACCCCCATGTTTAAATTAACAGAAATCGTAACTGTCAGATCCTTTTCTTAGTGCAGGCTTTGATAGCCAAGCAACAGGAGGAGTTGTCACTGAATGAAAAAAGAGAAAAGAAAAGGAGCAAAAAGCTTCCTTTGGGGCAAAAAAGAGGATTTTATCATTTTTCCTCACCTAGCCCTGATCACATCAGCTCTAGAATAATAATAATAAATTAACAGAATCAATAATAGCAATTTATACTTGTGGAATGCTTTGGTGTCTGCATACTTTCATCTATATTGCCTAATTTGTTTCTCAGAACCCACCTGATTGGTGGATGTGCCAGTTTGGATATAATTATGTCCCCCAAAAAGCCATATTTTTTAATGCAGTCTTCTGGGGGCAGATGTATTAGTTTTGATTAGGTTGGAATCTTTTGATTGAATGTTTACATGGAGATGTGACTCAATCAACTGTGGGTGAAACTTTGATTAAATTATTTCCATGGAGATACGGACCCTGCCCATTCAGGATGGATCTTAATTTAATCACTGGAGTTCTATAAAAGAGTTCACAAACAAAAGGAGCTCAGAGCAGCTGAGAGGGACATTTTGGAGAGAAGCTAAGAGCTGACACTGACACTGACACTTGGACATGCTTGGAGATGTTTGAATATGCGCCCAGAGTTTGCTCTGGAGAAGCTAAGAGAGGACCCCAATGCTT
The DNA here is from genome assembly GCF_015220235.1 of Choloepus didactylus. NCBI lineage: Eukaryota > Metazoa > Chordata > Mammalia > Pilosa > Megalonychidae > Choloepus > Choloepus didactylus. The sequence continues at coordinate 52,318,410 of NC_051323.1, forward strand.
AGATGCACTGGAGCTGAAGAAGCTAAGGGAGACCCAGAGACATTTTGGAGAAAGCCATTTTGAAATGCAACCTGGGAGCAAAGGAACAGCAGATATTAGTCACTTGCCTTCCCAGAAGATAGTGGTGTTCTGGATGTCATCAGCCATTCTTCAGTGAAGGTATCCTCTTGTTGAAGACTTAATTTGGACATTTTCATGGTTTTTGGACTGTAAATTTATAACTTAATAAATCCCCTTTATAAAAGCCAATCCATTTCTGGTATTTTGCATAACAGCAGCATTAGCAAACAGCAACAGTAAAGAAAACAAGCATCATGTATACCTCAGTGTTTCACAGGTAGTGAATAACAGAATCAGGTCTTAAAACTTAGTCGTATGTTCATTTATTCAGCAAATAATCACAGAGGGTCTACTACAGGCCAAAGTTGTGCTAGGTGCCAGAGATAAAATGATGTGCAGAGCCCAACACAATTTCTGCTCTGTCAAAGATAAACTGAGGCATTTAAAAAATTTCATTAAAGTTTATTTGGGCAGTAAACTGAAAGTGGAAAGGAGCCCCACCGAGGTAGTGGAAAGTGGAAGTTAATATAAGGCAATAGCAGAAGAAAGTGAGGAAATGTTCTGATTGGCTAATGTTGTTTCCATTTTACATAGGGGGGTCTTACAAAGTGGAGAGGAGATATACCTTGGTTAGTATGATGTTCTGATAAGCTCCCTCTACTGAAGCAAAACTGGTTTTGCATTTCCATAGGGTGTCTTCCATTGGCCTATTTCTCCAAAACCCCTGCAGGTCAATTGTTTTTGTCTTCTGGAAAATCCTTTCTCTGAAAGGGCCCCCACACCCACCCAGCTCTCAACACCCAATGCAGGTGGCCATTGTATTTTACTTAGCACTAATGGAGCTTATAGCCTCTAATAAAGGAGAAAGGTGTTACCAACTAGGGAAGTAAATGTAGCACCACAGCATGATAAGAATGATGGGAGTGATAACAGGGAGAGCTGACCTGGGCAGGCAGCCCTGAACTGCAGGGAAGGAGGAGTTCTGCAGGCAGCAGGGGTGGGAGGGTGCTGGGCAAGAGTTTTGCAGACAGAGTTGGCCCAAGCAAAGGCCCTGTGGTAAGAGTCAACCATGCATTCCAGAAACTCTTAAGAAGGCTGGGTGGCAGCATGCAGCACTTGAGGGAGCAGATGGTGCAGATGGATCTAAGTGGGAGCTAGATCGGGCAGGGTCTGCTTTGCCATGACATGTACTTTGGTCTTTTTTCTGAAAACAGTTGATGCCACTGAAAGGTTCTGAGCAGGGGGATGATTCTGAGAAGTGTCTATGTTTGAAAATCATTGTCGTGGACAGTGGCCTCCCGTGCCACTCAGTGGGAAGTTACCACCCTGCCACTTCCCACAGCTGTCAAAACCTCAGGGCTCTGGATCTGACATTAGTCTGTGACCCATTTGCCACTCATTCAGACATCTCTGGAGAGTGTACCATATAAGGCTCAGTGATGGGCACCGCCTCTGATAATGATGGCTCAGATGCAGACACCCTCCTCAAGCAGCCAGAAGCCTGGTGGAGGAGTGGGGCCGTGTAGACAGAGAACCTTAGAACACGGTGGAGAGTAGTTCTCTGGTAAAGGTAAGGAAATCATTGCAGAATCGCAGGGCTGCCATTGTTCCTTAAGATGCTGGACATTTGGGTTCCGCTGTTTTCTGGCACTTCTTGTAGCCAAGATGTAAGAGGCCATACTAATTCATTCTGTTTTAGGCAATGTCTCTTTTTACTCTTTGGATGTATATGCAAGCTCTGTTCCTATATCCTTGTAATTCAAAAGCCTGACTTTTATGAGTTCGGTCACTTTTCAGTGGTTTTTGCCTACAATATAGAAAGTACTTTCACTCCACCTGTTCAAGTCTTTTCTCACCTCAGAAAAATTTTCTTTTACTTTAAATATATTTTTAGTTATTACTTCCATTCAGAATGTTCTGGTATAGAAACCCATGAAGAAATATGTATGTACAATTATTGTTTGTTATCCATTTTTAAATATATATACATGCATATGTATGTATTACAGGTATATAATGTCATTGTATCTGCATTTATGTATTATCATCTGTCTTTCATCGCTTATTATCTCTTTGTCCTTTTCCTCTGAATTCTGAGAGAGCTTCTGTTTGTTTTCTGCATCACTGACTTGGTTCTCAGTCAAGTCCATTTTTCTCATTAGTGCCTCTGATGAGAATTTTAATTGTATTTCATTTTTAATTTTCTCATCATCTCTTATTACATCAGTTACCCCTTTCATCTTCAGTTGTTCTCTCCTTATAGTTTTCTGCTTTTGTTTCATAGACATCAGATCTTCTATCATTTTACTGAGGCAACTAAGTAGTTATTAAATTTTCCCTTGTGGTCCCTACAGTAAATGATTTTAATAAACCTGCTCTTCCTCTGAATTTTCAGGATGATGTATCTTCTCACTTGTTTTGCAAACATTTCCTCCAATCTACCCCCACAGGAAATGTTGGTGGTGGCGGTGAGTTTATTTTTATTAAAACCCAAATGAGGAGAGATCTGTCCAGCCTGCATTTGCCAAGAGACAAGGAGTTTGGAATGCCAAAGACCCAACTCTCTGTTTCGTTTCATCCTTATTTAAAGCCTCTGCTCGGATCTATAGATTGTTGTGCACAATTCAGACAATAATTTCCAGTCTCAAATGGACCTCCCTCGAGGGTAGCTCTACCAGAATTCAGTGGCATCTTCCTCGACTCTGACTGGCTACTTCTCTGGAGTGCTAGCAGATGGAGGACACAAACTCCTCTCTGTCTGCTCCTGACTTCAGCCCATTCCTGGTGGGGTCTGCCCCAACCCACATATAATGAACCCCATTAAGCCTCCTCCACTGCTCCCTGCTCACTGGTAGTTGCTGTCTCTGAATGGAGGTGTTGAGACGAAAGTGAGAGGGGGATGAATCCACGAGCCATGCAGGAATAGAGAGGGAGGTATAGTTTTCTGGCTGATGCAAATACTGCATTTTAGATTCAGGTAGCCCATGTGGAGAGGATACAAAGGGTACCTTCTACCTACTTTTAGAGAGGCAGATTAATCTCTAAGCACAGATGGAACATTGATTATGTTTTTATCCCAGTTCTTTGGTAGTCTGTGGAAATTTCTCTCAAATCTGGGCAATAGGTTAACTGTCAGTCATATTCCCCATCTTTTTCAGGGTCATCTAGGGAACTTTATTCAGGAGTTGAGAGAGGTTGTGTAGGGACCATTCTTGACCCCACTCAACACATGTTTTTTCACAGGCTTCTCTTTAGTGTCATGGCTCATCTGCAAGAATTAACTCCAAAGCCAAGAAGATGGAACTAGGGAATATGACGGCTGGAAAAATTAAGGTCCACGACTCCTGGGTCTGCGCACACTCGTCTATTGAATAGAGAACCTATACATGGCAAGTACGAGGAGTAAACCCTTCAGGGCTTCTCCTGGCTACCGCTGAGAGAGTGATTCTAGGAGCACCAGGCTGGAATTGAGGTCCAAAACCTTAGTGGAAATCAAACCAAAAATAAAAGCAAATGTACATGGGAATGCTCAACTAGGATCTAGGACCTCTAGGCTCCAGTTCTAGCTCTGCTCCTAACAGGCTATATGACTTTGGAAAAAGCCTGAGGGACACTCATCCTTTAGAAAGTTGCTGCTCTTAATCAACCATTCTCAGCTAGGCTAGATGTTTAGGTAGGACTGCCTTAATGGGTCACTTTTAACAGGTACCTTAACAGGTTGAGAATCCCCAAATCCCTGCACTAAATGATGCCCAAGGCAGTAGCCAAGTCTAAAATCCTATAGTTTTATGAAAACTGAATTTGGCAAATGAGAAGTAGAGGTTCTGGTTAATATTTGGTATCAAGTCCTAAAGGCCCATGACTTCCCCCAAGCTGCCAGGAAATGCTCTTGCCAAGATTTCTGAAATGGTTTAGCTCAAGATTACTTTACGGCTGGTGTGTGCTTTCCAAAGTGGTAATGTTCCTTAGACTGCCAAACCAGCTGTGCTGGATTTAAACAGTGACAAACAATAAATGTAAAATCCATTAAACCAAACCAGGCAGAAAGTAGCTTAGGCAAATTATATTGCTCAAGATAGATGTGGGTTTTTTGTTTTTTTTCCCCTGTCTTTCCAATAGGGTGGGAGAGGAGAGAGAAAATCGGAGATATTCTCTTGGGTTTCAGCATGAAAAGGGGAAATGATTCCCTCTAGTGGTGCTTTAATGGGTCACTTTAACAGTTATCTTAACAGGGCAACCTCATAGGTTTGTGCATTCATATAGAATATAATCTACATGGTACTCTCTAGGTTATATAATCTAGACAACCTAGACACATCCTAGACAGCCATATACAGCAACCCTGTACATACACGTGTGAACATATGTATGAAAATACACCACACGGATATCATACACATGTATACTCAACAGACACACACCCAGGCACATGTACACTTGAGTACATACAACAAATATACCATACATAAAAACTAACACATAAAAACACAGGAACATAAGCACATCATATAGCACATGCATGCATATATCTGTGCATAATTCACACACATACATTTACATAAAAGTATATATCTACCCACACGTGCATGTACAGACATATGTTCATACATATACATTCACAATAAGGGTGTATACATGTGCACATACATATACCAAAGAACACATGGATAAACATTTATATCCATATACACATGCATCTGCACATAACATATACCCACTGACGCCATGATAATAAATTCTAACTAACCAATAATAGAATAGTTAACATTTATTGAGCACTTATAATTTACATATATTACTTTATTTAATCCTCAAAAACTTCAGTGAAGTAGGTATGATTTTTAGCACCATTTTACCGGTGAACAAACTGCAACAGAGGAAGGTTCAGTAACTTGTCTATGGTCACAGACCTGGTATGGATTGGAACCAAGATTTGAATAGGGATTGTCTTAGTTTGCAAGAGCTGCTATGGCAAATACCACACAATGGGTTTCTGAAATGGCTTAGCTCAAGATGACTTTATGGCTGGTGTATGCTTTCCAAAGTGGTAGAAATTTATTGGTTCACAGTCGGGAAGCTAGAATTCCAAATTCAAGGCATCAACAAGGCCATGCTTTCTCCCCAAAGTCTGTAGTGTTCTGGCACTGGCTTGCCACAATTCTTGGGGTTCCTTGGCTTCCCTCTCTGCCTCCTCTCCATGGCAATCTCTCTCTTCTTGTGTCTGCCCTTCCAGTTTCCACTGGCTTCTGGCTTCTGGCTCCTGCCTGTGGCTTTCTCTGATTTCTCTTTATAAGGCCTCCAGTAATAGGGATTAAAGCCCACCCTGATTTGGCTGAGCTGCATCTTAACTAAAAATAGCATCTTCAAAAGTTTCTGCTTACAATGGGTTCACTCCCACTGGGGAGTGATTAGGATTAAGAACATGTCTAAATTGGAGCACACAATTCTGTTACCACAGGGTTCATATTTGCAACTCTATTAAAGCCAATTAATTATATCTAAGGTATTAGCATTTCTGTGCATGAAAGAGGAAATATCTTATCTTGGACAGTAAAAATAAAAATGGTTTGTGCTAGTTTCTATAAGGCTGGAAATCACTCTACATGGGATGAAGTTGGACTGCAAAGCCTCTCACTGGCCCTTCTTTTCAGATCTTTTATTGCTCTTCTGCTGCCCTCTCTAAGTATCCACTGGCCCCTTACCATTTCCATTTCTGCCTTCCTATACACATGTGCACACATGTACACACACACACACACACACACACACACACGAACACTGACACCCATTTTGACAGTTTTTCAAGTCTTCACCTTATATAGCCACACATACATTATGTATAGTTATTTATAATTTATAACTACTATATATTGAGAACCTGCTTTATAGAAGGTGCTTTTCACATATTTCTACATTATTTAATTCTAATAGCAGCTCTGAAAAATATTTAGTATCCGCCATTTTACAAGAAGAAATTGAGGCACAGAGAGAAGGAAACTTGCTCAAGGACCCACAGCTAGGAAGAGGCAGAGCAGATGTGAAACCAGGTACTCAGACTCCAAAGCTCATGTTCTCTGCACTCCGTCACCCTGCCTCCCTCTTCTAATCCCATAAAAACTCCTATCATTCCCATGCACAGATCACAGCAATCATGAAGGATAAAATCTGGTGAGCCAAAATACGTAAAGAGGTTTGAAATACAACGCTGGATTCAGTTGCATATAAAAGGAATCACTATGGACATTTTAAGGAGGAAGAATTTAATACAGGTGATCCAGTGATTACAAATCATCAGGAAGCCTAAAGGAAGAGGTTCCATACTGGCTTTACTCCCAAAACTCCACTGTAAAACCTGCCCACCTGCGGAGCTTCCACCTCTGTCACAGTCAGGAATCTGGGATCAGGAAGATGCTGCTCTAACTTCTGGCTCCTGGGACAAACCACATCCACTGTGATCTGGGGATCAGGAGGCCCCTTCTGGGATGCTGGGTGCCAGGGTGATGCCACACCTGCTGGGCCCCATGACCAAAACAGATGCCTCCTGCACCACCACTGCTTGCTGTTCTTGACTGATTTCCAAATTCCTGACTGAGTCTTCCTCATCAGTACCTGATTGGTGAAATCCAAATCATATCCAAATCTCTACAGCAAAGAAGTCTGGAAAATAAAGTTTATAGTTTTCCAGCTTCTTCAATACAAAAAGACACACAATAAAGAGGGTAAAAATGGTGTTGAGTGAGCCCATCTATACCTTCCACCTTACTGTGTTTACCAGAAAGGAAACAAACTTCTAAAAGCAGATTTTCTGAAAATAAATTAGTGAGGGGTAAAAATATATTCAAGTAGAGGAGCCTTCAGTCATCTAGCATAGAAAAACGCCTACTCTGCCAATTGGTAAAGCCAATCCTTTGTGCTAAAGAACGAGATTTATCCTGGGAATTTAAAAAAATCCCACTTACAATGAAGGCCTCCAGTGGGTTCTATCTGCTAAAGCCATGAATAGAGCAAAAGAATTATGAACCAGACTTCTCCCACTCTGTAGAACTCGAGAGTATGTCTCACAACACTGAGAGCAGACAGACAGGTGCTAAATTGCTCCTCAGTGGGCTGAAAGAGTTAAAGTACTTCCCTAGAGCTGTAATTTACTGGCCTCTCACAGCTTGGACCCAACCCAATACGTGGCATTTCTGTTCCGCACACCAAGGACTTGGCAGCAAGAGAAGCCAACCCAATCCAAACCAGGCAAAAGGAAACATAGTTCTGGGGCCAAAAAAAGTGTGCAATGACTCCCTTATTCCAAAATCACCTCTATTTTAATCGGTTGGTGCTCGTGTCGGATGGGATGCAAACCAGCTGTGATCAGTCAAGGCAGCTAAACAGTCATTTGAATGAAAGAATGAATTTTTTACCGGAAAGAAAATTGTCATTTATTTTTGAATACTTTCTAGGCATAAAATGTGCTGGGCAATCTATATGTTACTTGATACATCCTCACATCAAATCTATAAAATAATGATTATTCTCTCAATTTTCCCAATGGGGAACGTAAGCTCAGAAGTTAAGTAATTTACTTCATTACCTCAGGCACACAGGTACTAAACTGCAGAGCTGGAATTTAGACCCAAATGATGCCACAATCCTTGTGATTTACTTTGTATAGGTGTTTCACAGCCCCTTTTACCCATGTCCACCCACAAAACTTAGTTGAACTTTCCTTTCCCTTCCTTCGCTTACATTGTGAATCATAAGCATTTTTTCATTTTCAAAATAGGCATTGTTATGTTTCATTTCCAAATAAATATTTACTGTGTTATCATATTTGTTCTTCCAAATTGCATGCAGATTCCCAACTCCTCTGTGGATTCTGTTGATATGCTGTTTCCTTCATGCCTTGGAGGATTAAAATAACATCGACCAATGAAAAATAATCCAAAAGGAACTTGAGGCAATTTCTAAATAAACAAAATAAAAAAATTATGAAATGAAAAAAAATCACCTTAGCATATGACATCCCAAATTTAAGTTTGGCTTTCTTAGGAGTTGGTTTCTTCATCTATACATTTATGATATCCCACCTACCTTAAAGAGTGGTGAAGGTGAATTATAAGTTATATACTACACAAAATGCTTTGTAAATGGCAAATTTTTTTTTTAATAATAAGATACCTATAACTGCATTGAATTGAGAGCTCAGTAATTAACCCTCATGTTTATGGCCAGTTGATTTTTGACAAGGTGGCAAAGGCCATTCAATTGGTAAAGAATAGTCTTTTCAACAAATGATGCTGGGTAAACTAGATCTCCATTTGCAAAAAAAAGGAGGACCCCCTCCCTACCTCATACCAGATACAAAAATCAACTCAAAATGGATCAAAGATCTCAATATAAAAGCTAGAACTATCAAACTCCTAGAAGAAAAGGTTGGGAAACATCTCCAGGACATTGTATTAAGCAATGGTTTCTTAGACTTTACACCCAAAGCACAAGCAACAAAAGAAAAAAATAGATAAATTGAACATCATCAAAATTTAAAACTTATGTGTCTCAAAGGATTTGATTATGAAAGAAAAATATCACCTACACAATGGGAGAAAATATTTGGAAAACACATATCTGATAAAAGATTAATATCCATAATATATAAAGAAATCCTTCAACTTAACAACAAAAGACAAACAACCCAATTAAAAGAGGTCAAAAGACTTGAACAACTATCTCTCCAGAGAAGATATACAAATGTCCAGAAAGAATATGAAAAGATGCTCAACATCATTAGCCATCAGGGAAATGCAAATAAAAATCCACAGAGATACAATTTCATGCCCATTAGAATAGCTGCTATTAAAGAAAATGGCAAATACCAAAGATTGAAAAGGATGTGGAGAAATAGGAATACTCATTCATTGTGGTGGGAATGTAAAATTGAGCAGCTGCTGTGAATGATAGTTTGGTAGTTCCTCAGAAAACTAAGTATAGAATTACTATATGACCCAGAATTACCACTAGTAGGTATATACCCAAAAGAATTGAAAGTAGGGACTTGGAACAGATATTTGCACACCAGTGTTCATAGGAGCATTATTCACAATTGCCAAAAGATGGAAGCAACTCAAGCTCTCTTTTGGTTACTACTTACATGGTATATTTTTTTCCCATCCTTTCACCCTCAACCTACTTGTATCTTTGACTTTAAGGTGAGTCTCTTGCAGACAGCATATAGTTGGGGCATACTTTCTTTAACCATTCTGCCAATCTCTGCCTTTTGACTGGAGAGTTTAGTCCATTTACATTTACATTTAAAGTCACTACTGATAATATAGGACTTTCTTTTGCCATTTTGCGTTTTTAGCCTTTGTAAGTCTTATACCTTTTTTGTCCCTTCCGTTAAAGCCTACTTTTATATTTATTTGCTTTTTTGTGTTGTACCATATTGAGTGCCTTTTACTTCTATTTGTATATATTTTTCATCTATTTTCCTTGTGGTTACCATGGGATTAAAATTTAGCATTCTAAAAACAAAACAATCATATTTGGTTTGATACCAACTTAACTTCAACAGCATGCACATGTGCTTTTCCTATACCCCTCTGTCCCTCCACTATTTTATTTTTTTTTGGGGGGGGGGTACTTGTTACCACTTTTATCTTTGTACATTGTATGTCCAAGAACATAGATTTATCATTACTTTTTATGCATTCACATTTTAGCACCTCTAGGAAGTAAGTAGAGTTACATATCAAACAATACAGTACAATATTACTGGCATTTAAAATTACCCAAATAAAAAAAAATTACCTAAATGGTTACCTTTGCCACAGGTCTTTATTTCTTTATACTGCTTTGAACTACTGTCTAATGTCCTCTCCTTTCAGTCTGAAGAACTCCCTTTAGCTTTGCTTGTTGGGCTGGTCTAGCAGTGATGAACTTCTTCAGCTTTTATCTATGACTGTCTTAATTTCTCCCTCATTTTTGAAAGAGAGTCTTGCCAGATATGAAATTCTTGGCTGGCAGTTATTTTTATTCCATGTTAAGTATTTCAACCCAGTGCCATTTTGCCTCCTTGGTTTCTGATGAAAAATTGACACTCAATCTAATTGGGACTCCCTTGTACATAACATGTTGCCTCTGTCTTTCAGCCTTCAGAATTCTCTCCTTGTTCTTTGAATTTGATAGTGTAATCAATATCTGATAGGGTATATTTTTCTTTATGTTTATCCTGTTTGATGTTCTCTGAGCTTCTTGGATGTGCATATTCATGTCTTTTGCTAAGTTTGGGAAGTTCTCTATCCATATTTCTCTGACTATTCCTTCTGTCCCTTTCTCTCTTTCTTTACTTTCTGGAGCTCCCAAAATGTGTATGTTGGTGCACTTGATGGTGCCCCATAGCTGCCTTAGGCTATTTTTGTTTCAATATTTTTTTTTTCTCTCTGCTCCTCAGCCTGACTTATTTCAAATGTCTTGTCTTCAAGTTCACTGATTCTTTCTTCTGCCAGCTCCAATCTGCTCTTGAAACCCTCCTGGGCATTTTTCATTTCAGTTATTGTGGACTTCAATTCCAGTACTTCTGTTTGGTTCCTTTTTAAAATTTCTATCTCTTTACTTAGACTCTAGTATTGTTAATTCATTGCTTTCCTAAATCCTTTAGTTCTTCTCTGTACTTTCCTTCATCTCCTGGAGCATTTTTAAGATATTTTTTAAAGACTTTGTTAGGTATGTCCACATTCTTATCTTCTTCATTGGTGTTCTCTGTATTTGTATCTTGGTCCTTCAGATGCGTCATTTCCTGTTTCTTTGTCTTGTGCTCTTTTGTTGAATATTGTACATCTTAATATTTTAAAAATGTTAACTCTGGGATTTACTCCCTGGGAAATCTCTTCCTTGGTTTTTTAACCAGCTGATGATAAGACAGATTTTCTTGTGCTTCATTCAGCCCTCCTATCAGGAAGGTCTGCCCAAAGTGATTGCATTGTGCAGGGTGGCAAATGCAGTGTGCGGAGTTCCCCTTTCTTTCTAGGTCTCTGTCTTGTGGGCTTTTGCTTGTTAGTTATTTTGGAATTCCCCTCCCAGGCATTTGAAGCCAGTAGGCCTTTGCCCCAGACTGTCTGTCTCAATAGTTTTTTACACTCCTTTCATTGTTTCATGCTGCTTTTGCTTGGAGGGCAAATTCCGGGAGGGGGGTCAACCCAGAGATGGCTTTCCCAAGTAAGTCTTTCCCAGCCAAAACAGGGCCAGGGATCCACAAAGGGGATGCAGACCAACTCCAAAGCACCCTGGAGAAGGGATCAGGAAGGGATCCAAAATTTCTCTGATGGCTACCCAAAGCTAAGCTTTCTTGACCTGCCCAGAAAATGCAGCCCATCAGCTAACTGTACCCCACAGCCCTGAGGAAGTGCTGCATCTTTAAATCTCCATTGCCTTTGTGCCTGTCTAGAGAGGGTTGAAACAATGGCTGCCACAGCCTTTGTCTGGGGCAGATTAAAACAATAGCTGCCCTTAGAGCTGGGACCCAGTGATCCAAATTCACTAATCAAAAGCCATGATTAGTGATTGACCATGCCCAACTCTATGGGGAAGAGGATTTTTATGGCCCTGTCTGTCACCAGAAGCTAGCCAGGGACTAGACCCCACAGTGGCCTGCCATAAGAGTAGGGGATGGATACCATAGCTTCTGCTTGGAGCAAGCACTTTACAGTTCTTTACTGACATTTATCTGCCTCTTCCTCCCGCTTTTCCTTGAATGCTGTACTGTGTTCTTATGGCCTCTGGAGCTTCAAAATCATTGTATCAGACAGTTCCTGCCAGTTTAATAGTTGTTTTGGTGGAAGAACTGAGTCCTGGAGCTCCCTACTCAGCCATCTTCCCCAGAAGCCTGTGCACATTAATCATTGTAATTTTCCCTTTTTAAATGTATTATCTTTCACTGAGAAAAAGGGAGTGCCTTGAACATATAGAGCCAAGCTTACTAAAAGTCTTTCATCAGTTTTCATCTTACACCTTTGTGGAGTCAGTGCTTAGAATTTAAATTCCAAAGAAGTTGTGGTGAAGTGTTTCTTTTGGAGGTAATATGAGGAACTTATACCTGAGTGATATTCTTGGTGATTCCCTGGGGAAGTTTGCATCTTATTTAATTCAACATTATATTGTCATATTACTGAATGAGCCATTGGAGATATTTTCCAGGTTTCTCGCTGAGGACTTAAAATTCTAAGAATAGTAAAATGTAACACCTACCTCCACTACCATCCTCTGCAAATCTGTAACAGACATCATTAAGTAATCACACTCTTCTCTCCATCCTCCTTAGCCTAGAGGCAGCTCCAGAATACTTCTCAACATAGAGGATCAGTCACCAATTCCAGTCAGCTGGTGCTGACACATGAAATGAAACCTATTTGCCATCTCTGGCCTGAGACAATAAAAGCATGAATGTGTCCAAAACAAGAGTCACATGTAGACATATTAATTACAAGGGAACATTAGCGCCTTTTAACAGCACATGTTGGTGTTTGTGCAATGGTTAGTTATCAAATAATATAAAGAGTACCTGAGGAGAACAGCCAAAGATGGAATATGTCGCTTTTTCTGTTTTACTTTATTGCCTGAGTAAGCTTGATTAAAATCTATCCCAGTGTGGAAAAAAAACAACTTCTAAAAAATTAAAGAATTCAGTACCTATTATAAGGATGGCATTTTTTTTCAGTCTGGGATGGTACTTTTTTTTCCCCAAGCACAACACTCACAGTCAAGGGACTCAATACTGCTTGATTTCTTTTGTTCTAACAGCTTTCTTTGCAATATTTTCCCCGTCCTTCATGTAGTATTCATTATCCAGAATGTTCAGACTTATATTAGCAGTTTCCATCATCGACCAATGGGATTTCTAAAAATGATGACAACGTTTCAAATCAGCCTGTAGTTCTTTACTCACGCTCACTGGTAACTCAGTGTTACTAAGGCATTTGGTCTGCTGCTATAATTCCATAGCTTTAGAACTACATTTCTACAGCCCTGAAAACTATTGCTTTAGAGCTAGTTTCATGAACTCTATTTTATTAAATGATTCATAAAATCTCTCTTCATTCAATTCCTTTCTGACATAGCTTTCTGAAATCACTGTAATAGAATAAACTTTTCAAATCTTATGTTGCCTCTTATTTCAAAATTTTTACACCCTAAGTCCAGCAAGAATTCCAAATTTATATCTTGCTGACGAAAGATATGAAGTATATAACATACCCATACAGAAATACATGCCATCTGAGGGTCCTAATTATTTGATTTTGCCTGCATTGGGGATCAGAATCTTGACTTCTGTCAAACTGCCTACACATTTATGTTATAATAATGCCAAGAGGGGATCTCCTTAACTTTAGAATTTTTGAAGACAAAAGGACTTTTCAGGGAAAACTGAATTCACATTTGCCAGTGAAAACTCTACACAATCTGCTATACCTAGTTATATGTAGCAGGGTAAAGGGTTTAGCTGTTAGTAATAAATTTTAGCTGTCAAGGCTAAGGGAATAGTTGATGTCTTTATTCATTCTCTCTGTTGCTCTCCATCATTGTTCTTTCCCTGAATGTTCTAATTTCAGAGTCCTTGTTACTCTCACAGATTGTTTGTAGGCTTCTGTTATTGACCCGAGGAGGCTGCTCAGCACTGTGCTCTCCCTCTCTGCCTCCACACAGGGAGCCTGGTGTCTGCATTGCAGCTTCACCGTGGCTCTAAAGTAACTGTTCATCTGAGCACTGAGGCTGGGGACACCAGGAAGCATTGCCTTCTGCTTGAAAAGTAGCTACAGATGGATTCCACATTTCTGCTGTACCGTGATACTTTCTGTGTAGCATCAATACCTGTTCTCCAACCTTCTCATAAAAGTAACTTAGGAGTATCCAGGGCATTATTATTGTATCTTCATACCCAGTCGTTGGACTGCAGGTATCCTTTGACAGTCACATGGGCACCCCCAAAAGGCCTGTTCTTCCCACATGCGAAATACATTCATTCCATCACAACATCCCAAAAGCCTTGAGCCATTTTAGAACAATGGTAAGTACAAAGTCTCATCAAAATAAATTATGGATGTGGTCCATCCTGGGGCAAAATTCCTCTCCTGTGTGTGGACCTGTAAAACCTAGAAAACAAGTTATCTGCTTCCAATATATGATGGTGGAACAGGCACAAGGATAAACATTCCCAATCCAGAAGGGAAAAATTGGCAGGAAAACAAGTCCAAAACCCTGCAGTGTAAATTTCCTTAGATCCCAAGGTCTGAAAGCCATCTGTGGCTTGAGACTCTGTCTTCCAGTCCTCATGGCCTGGCAGCCCCACCCCATCCAAGTGCTTTCACTGCAGCTCTGCTCTCCCAGAACAATGGGGCCTGAGACCTGCCCCCTCCAAGCGCAGCAGCAGAGCAGCCGGTTCCACACAGGTGGGTGGGCCAACTCTCTTGGCCCAAAGAGGTATTTTTGGTCCAGAACTTTGTTTACATGGTTCTGCCCTTGAAGTCATTCTGCCTTCAATTGGCAGTGATTCTACTCATACAAATTTTGCAAAAACCTTATCACTTTGCATGCAATTCAGGCAGACCCAGTCATCAGAAAATAAAACTTTCCACAGATCCTTCCTGGATAACTGCATTTCCACTGAAATAGTTGACTGGATCCATGTTTAGCGATAACCTCTTTTTTTTTTTTCAATGTAATTTTATTGAGATATATTCACATACCAGATAAATCATCCAAAGTGTACAATCAGTGGTTCATGGTATCATCATATAGTTGTGCATTCATCACCACAGTCAGTTTTGAACCTTTTCATTACTCCAAAAAAAAAAAAAAAAAAACACCTAAAACATCCCATACTCCTTATTTATTTATTTTCATACTCATCTGTCCATATACTAGATAAAGGGAGGATGAGTCACAAAGTTTTCACAATTACACAGTCACACCATAAAAGCTATATAGTTATACAATCATCTTCAGGAATCAAGGCCACTGGATTATAGTTCAGCAGTATCAAGCATTTCCTTCTAGCTATTCCAATACACTAAAACCTAAAGATGGATATCTATATAATGCATAAGAATAACCTCCAGAATGACCTCTCGACTCTTTTTGAAATCTCTCAGCCACTGAAACCTTATTTTGTTTAATTTCTCTTACCCCTTTTTGTACAAGAAGGCTTTCTCAATCCCACAATGCCAGGGCCAAACTTAACCCAAGGAGTCATGTCCCATGTTGCCAGGGGGATTTACACCCCTGGAAGTCATACCCCACGCAGCGGGGAGGGCAGTGAGTTTACCCGCAGAGTAGCCATAAGGATTGATCAGTTAAACTCTCATGTGGAAACCTGTTTTCTGGAGATACACTTTCCAGAAGCTGACAGAGCAACTTCTAGTCTCAGAGCACACTATCTGGATAGACTGAGAATTTTTAAAATCATCAATTTCTGGTTTCTTTGCACTTAGAAGTTCAGTCTCAGCTTACCTCCTTCCCTCACATTTTATTACAAGCTTCAAGGAGAAACGAGGCCACATCCTCCACACACAGCTTGGAAATCTCCTTGGCTAAATATCCAAGTTCATCCTTTACAATTTCAACTTTCAGTCCCACATCAGAATATAATTTCACCAAGTCCTCTGCAACTTTATAACAAAGATTACCTTTCCTCCAGTTTCCAATAACACATGCATCATTTCCTTGTAAGTCCTCATCAGAAGTACCTTTAAAGTTCATATTTCTACCAAAAGCCTCTTCAAAGCAATCTAAGCTTTTTCTATCAAGCACTTCACACTTCTTCCAACCTCTACCCATTACCCAATTCCAAAGCCATTTCCACATTCTTAGGTATTTGCAGTAGCAGCACCCCACTTTCTGATAACAAAAACTGCATTAGTTTCCAAGCTGCCAAGACAAATACCATTCAATGGATTGATGTAAACAATAGTAATTTATTGGCTTATGTTTTCGGGGCTAGGAGAAATCCAAAACCAAGGTGTCAGCAAAGCGATGCTTTCTTTCCAAAGACTGGCATTCTGGAGCTGGCTGCTGGTGATCCTTGGTCCTTGACTTTTCTGTTACATGGCAATGCATATAGTGGCATCTTCTCCTTTCTCTTCTGGATTCTGTTGACTTCCAGCTTCTGGATGCTCCCTGTGGCTTCTCTTTTCCATGTCCAATTTCCTTTGCTTATAAGAACTTCAGTCACATTGGATTCAGACCCACCCTCATTCAGCTTGAGCATTCCTGAACTAATAATATCGCCAAAGGTCCCATTTACAGATGGGTTCACATCCACAGGACCCAGGGTTGGGAAATGAATATACCTTTTGTGGGGCACATGATTCAATCCCCAACACCAACCTTCCAGAAGAACTCTACCTAAAACTTCCTGAGCATTGAAGCAAAATTTTGGCCACAAAAGGTGAGCTGAAAATCATCAGAGCCAACCTAAGAGTGAGTATCTTCAGGGTCCTACCGAGCTGCAAGAGATGGAGATTCACTGATTCAAATGGCAGAAAAGTACACATAGATGATAAGGTTGAATCCTACCTTTCTTTCAATCCTATCTCTCTCGTGAACTCTGAAACTCTCTCCCTCCTGATATCTTCCTTCTGAGAACTCCATTTATCTCTACCATATATTTAATACTTGACTATTGTAGAGGGTTGAGTTGTGACTCCCAAAAAGATATGCCCATGTTGTAATCCCTGGGAACTGTGAATGTGACCTTATTTGGAAAAAGGGTCTTTGCAGATGATAAAGATCTCGAGAAGAAGAGATCATCCTGGATTATGCAGGCAGGATCTGAATCCAATGACAAGCATCCTTCTAAAAGTGAAAGGGAGATGCTCACCGAGAAGAGGAAATGGCAATGTGGCCACAAAGGCAGAGACTGGAATGATGTGGACAACCAAGGAGCCACTGGAAAGCTGGAATAGGCAAGGAAGGATTCTCCCCCAGAACCTTTGGATAGAGCACAGCTCTACTGACACCTTGATTTTGGCCTTCTGGTCTCTAAAACTGTGAAAGAATACACTTCCTTTGTGTTACGCTACAAGATTTGTGGTAATTTGTTATAGCAGCCACAAAAACTAATACAATTACACAGTGGACCATATATTCTGCTATTGGTCCATGCCTTAGTCTTTACTCTCCAATCTATCTTACAGAGGGGATGCTCCCCATTACCCATGAATCCCTCTCAACATCTACCCTGTATTTGGGCACATGTCTCCTGCTCAAGAAAAACTCTTGTTTGATAGTAGAGCCCTCATGCTTCACTGCCTTTCAGGAATTACACAAATTGAGGGATATTCTTTGTTAGTGGGCTTCCCAAATTTGAAGATATGCCGAAAATCAAACTCTCTCACACAGAGCCATTGTCAAGCATTTCTTCTTGGTCAATGACAAGGCCTATATGGAAGAGGTGCAGGATATGAGTTCAACAGTAACCACTGCTTGCTACAGTGATTCCTGATCTGCAGCTGGCATTAGAACGGAGCAAGCCAGTGTCAGAGTGGATGTCACATCATCACCTCAACATCCCATGAAAATGCCTGCATTATGCATCACCCTTGCCTTCCCTCCGGCTGGCCCATGTGCCTCTATCAGGAGCCTGCATCATGGTGAATGTCCAAGGCAAGCCCCCAAAGCTCTGACTCTAGACCATTTTATCTCCCTCATGGATGGCTTTGCAACTGCTTAAAAAGAAATGAGTTGTGGGGCCAACTGTGATAAATCTGCTATTAGACCTGTGACCCAGACCAAAACGAAAAGAGATGTATGTGGCCTGCTGTGCCAATGAAGCATGAAATGCATTTCTTTCCCTTCTGAAGTAACTGATTTTCACATTGACATTTATATCTGAGGGTGTACTGTGCCTGAAGACTACACAGGATCACATTACTGCTCTCTGGGGAGTGCATTTCCTCTTAAGATTAAGTGCTTTGGGAAAACAGGAGCAAGTACTAAACCAAAAAAGGAAACAAAAATAAAAGCAACATTTACACAAAAAAAAGGGAGTTCAGCAGTACAATCTAGAAGAGACCCCAATGCTAAGGCTGGACCTAGGATTCCATAATCTGTCTTACGGATTTTGACCTTGCCATATAAGCCTTCCCTAAGGGCTTCCCAATATTGATGCTTCTCCTCCTTTGATCTGACTTTTGACTATTAGGACCATATTTCTGGGCTAGATAACTTAAGAGGTACCCATGATCACCCAACATATCTTCCTAAACACCCTTTTCACCTGCTATACTTCTAGCAAAAACTCATCAGAGCTTCTTTAATTAGATACAAGATAAAGTACAAGTTCATTTATGTAACATCTAACACTTCCAAAATTGCCATAAATAAAGTTCCAAACAGTATTTCTAATTTTGTCTTTTATGCGAGTTTTGTATTTCAGTAGGGCCCCCACCACCACCACCACTACCCCAAATGTTTTACGTTTTCCTGCCTTAAAGCTTTGCTCACTGTGTTTCTGTCTAGCGTGCCTCAACTCCCCACATATCTAAAGCATATCCTTCCTTCAAGGTCCAGCTTGAATTCTAGGTCTGAGAGAGAATGTAGGATCTGGAAGGGATCATTTTCTAGGTGATTTATATTCTCTGGATCAGAGAATGATAGAAGTGATTAATCAAGCATCTAATCACTGGGCGTTTATCATAACAGGTACTCAGTCTGGGCCTCCTGTGTCTTCTTACCAGGCCACGTTATCTCTCTGTGGTAAAGTGTGTGTGTGTGTGTGTGTGTGTGTGTGTGTAAATACAACTGCTGTAATTGCCCACTCTGTCTACTCAAAATTCTGCCTCTACTTGGGCAAAATTAAAGCAGAAACTCAATATGCATGAGCTTTGCACATATGTATTAGAGTTCTCCAGAGAAACAGAAACAAAGGAGATATATATGTTAAGAGATTTATTATAGGAATTGGCTCACAAAACTGTGAGGATTGGCAAGTCCAAATTCTGTAGGATATGCTGTCTTAAGTTGGAAACTCTGATGAAGGTGAAATCAAATTCCCCAGAAGTGGGCTGGCTGAAATAGAGATAGAAATTCTTCTTTCTCACTTCTGAAATTCTTAGTTCTGACTTTAAGATCTCCAACTAAATGAATAAAGAGACTTCCCTCATTGATGAAGGCAATCTCCTCTGTTGATTGTAGATGCAATCAGCCATAGATGCAATCTACTTACAAATGATATAAATCCATCTGTGAAATACCCTCACAGAAACAACCAGACCATTGTTTGCTTGACCAAACAACTGGACACCAAAACTAAGCCAAGTTGACACAACCCTCACAGCATATCAACCATACTTACAGAAGAGTCATCTATATACCTACCATACCCCTGACTTGATTCTTGTCCCCTTGAATTTACTAGGCTCCTTATCTGAGACTGTCTCAATTTCCTGATCCTTGTCTTATTCCCTGGATCTGGCAGCAGATTTGACTTCTTCACAGTGGCACACCCTTTAGATTTGGTTTTACACTCACAGTTTCCCATTATTCCAAGTAACTCTCTTGCATATTCCAATACAGATTGGGGACTTCACCATGGCCTGTTTCACTGGCCTTAGACAGGTGTTCCTCTTCAAACATGGGGGCAAAGAAGCAGGAGTCAGACACATTTTCTCCTACATATTCCTGTAGCAAAAATAAACCAATTGCTAGTTCTAACCCCAAACCCAAGTGCCACTATAATACAGGATCCCCCCTTCAGTAAATCTATAGCTTCTGCTATCTGTAACAATGCCTCTTAGTCATCTAAATAATATCTATTTAAAATCAGAACATGATGACAGACTCCCACACAACAGTTATATTTTCATTTATGTTTTTCAGTCTGCAGACAGTGCTTGATATATATAAGAAGTCATTCATGGATCCCATTTAATAATTCTGCAGCCTCGAGGATATAGGGCGCACAGATTGAGAATGATGCTATTCATTTGGCAAGTATTGACCAAAGTGAGGATTATCTTGAGTTGCTATATTAATCATTTAAAAGAAAGCTCATAAGCAGAGGGATTTCATTTGCAGGGTTCATTGTTTTATCCTCAGTTCTGGAACAGTGGCTTAGAGTAGGCATTAATTAGAATATTGTTGAATGTTAATGAATTTACATAATATAATTTCATTTTTCATGTATTCATGATTCCTTCTCCAATGAGATTGTTTGTTACTTGGAATAAGGGGCTGTTTTATTCATTGCAGGCCCCAAAGCATCCAGCACTGTGAAGTAGTTGTTCCTTAAATATGAACAATAAAACAATGAACACCACAAATGAGATCCCTCTGCTTATGAACTTACTTTTAAATATTTGAGCATTTCCCAAATTATATTCCACGGCAAGCTTTTCTGGGAGATGTTGCTAGGGTGTGGGGGTTCAATAAAGTATTTGCAAAATAAATCTCCCTTAAAAAGATTCACAATGCATAGTGGCATATTAAAGGCCTTGAGAAGTCCTACAATGAAGAAACCCAGTTTACTTGCATAACCAGCTTTCCTCAAATTTGAGCATAAAACTCCCGTTTTCGTGGTATATCCATTAATTTCCTGTGGAACAATGTTCTATGATTGATCTATCAGTTTGAAAATGCAGTCTTCAAGACCACATCTCTATACATAAATATGTTATTCACATAATGGTTCAGGGGACAGAGAGTTAGTTTAGGTCCCAAAATAACAGGTCCTAACCTGGTTCGCATACTAGCTAACAATGCAATTTGTGTCAAATAATTTCATGATGGACTGTTTCAGGTGAGGCTTCTGTCAAGGAAAATTGCTGAAAAATGAGAAAACCAGTCATGAAAAACTTGTTTTCTATTTTGTAATGTTAACATCAAAACCCAGACCAGGGAGCTTTGGAATCTGAATTCCTAGTTACCTTCTTAACTTCCTCTGTGACAGTCAATGTCATTGATTCACATTTGAAAAGTCATCTTAATATTGTAAAAAGAAAGGAGCTGCCATAGAGAAAATATATGCTAATTGTTGTTGATTGAACAGCTCACCATGGTACAGGTGCCATTCGATACTCATTCTCCCATCCTTGCCCAGCTTCCCTTGCTTCTAGTGTAGCCAAATGACTAAATTCCAGCTAATAACATGCAAATGAAAGTGTTAGCTAGATAGCACCCAGGAACCTTAGCTGACATGTACCCTTTGCCTTTTGCTTCCTTGTCATTCCCCGTTTCCAGCTCCTGGGGATATGGATGTGATGGCTGGAGCTCATGTGGACAAGGTCCATTCCCTACGGACAGTACTTCAGTGAGCAAAGTCCCTGAGGACTTTGTGGGGCACAGCCACCATAGCAACCCTGGACCACCAACTCCCAGACTTTCACACCAGAGAGAAATAAGTTTCCCTCATTTATCACTTTCATTTGTTGTTGTTTCTTCTGTAACTCTCAGCTGAACCCAAATCTACTGATGCAGAATTTTATATCTGGAAGTAGTGGGCCTAGAACCAAAACTAAAATAAGTGGCATTGACTTAGTACAGGCTGCTAGGGGAAAGTGAAAAGGACACAGATATAGTGGGATGGATAGCTGGTGTCCTTGGTTTTGAAGTGGCAAATCATATGCTTATGCTGTCTCCTGCTCTACCTTAGGAGATCATGTGCTGACAAAGGCTAAAGCATTTGGGGAAATGGTAGAAAAATGTCAGAATATTGTATTTTGGTGCTTCCTGTCTATGAAAGAAATAGACTTAGCCTAGAGCTAACCAGTGTACAAGCTGAGATGGAAAGTGTGCTGATTTGAATCTGTTATTTACCCTATAAAAGACTATGTTCTTTTAATCCACTCATGTGGGCCACACCTATGGTGGGTGGGATCTTTTGATTAGGTTGTTTCCAAGGAGATGTGACCTACCCAATTGTGGTTAGGACCTTTTGATTAGATTATTTCAATGGAGATGTGACCCCACCCATTCAAGGTGGGTCTTAATTAGTTTA
This sequence comes from Choloepus didactylus, assembly GCF_015220235.1. NCBI lineage: Eukaryota > Metazoa > Chordata > Mammalia > Pilosa > Megalonychidae > Choloepus > Choloepus didactylus. Next base: position 52,340,443 of record NC_051323.1, read on the forward strand.
CTGGAGTTCTTAAGAGCTCTCAGAGCCAACACACATCCAGATGCTTGGAGATACATGGACAGAAATGCCCTGGCAAAAACAAGCAGAGAAGCTAAGAGAGAAGCTGAGAGAGGCATTTTGCAGAGAAGCTAAGATATGTAATCCAGAGTTTGCCCCCAGGAGAAGCAAGCAAAGACCCACAGGAGCTGGAACAGAATCCCAGAGACATTTCGGAGAAAGCCACTGAAATCAGAAGCTAAAACTGGGAAAGAAGGTTCAGCAGAGCCAGCCATGTGCCTTCCCATGTGACAGAGGAGCGCCAGATGCCATTGGCCTTTTCTCAGAGAAGGTATCTACCTCTCAATGCCTTAGTTTGGACCCTTTTTTGACCTTAGAACAGTAAATTTGTAACCTGAAAAAATCTCCTTTATAAAAGCCAGTCCTTTTCTGGTATATTGCATTTCAGCAGTTTTAGCAAACTGAAAGAGAAAGTTATAAAGCTCTATAATGGATATCTTTCTGCCTGTAATTTGGAGACTTACAGGACTGAAAATGCCAACTGCTTTCAAACTCCAAACTGAAACAACGATAAGCAGTCTTCAAAGCTGCAACCTTAACAGCTGACTGGTGTCCTGCCATGAGAAGGTCATATAACAATTATAAAATCTTGTTGGAAGGGATCGGGTTAAGGGTGTTGCCTACCTACCTGAGCCCATTGTCCAAGATGACTTAAGAAAGGCAATATGAAATTGAGAGAGCAAAAGGGCAAAGTATAGGGTCCCGTAAGTTAAAACTTAGAGTCTTCAGACTTAAAATTATGTCTAAGCAAGACCTTGGCTTTGGCTTCTTGCACATGGAACTTTATGGAAGGTTATTAAATTTACATGAGTATTGTATAGTTAAAGAAACCACATGGCTGACCTGTACAAGCTCAAGGTAGTTCAACCCCTCAGAACCAATCTCGTTGCCTGCATCAGCATGAAGCAGTGTTGAAAAACTATATGGCCCCCTAGAGATGCATACCCACTGAAGACCTCCTTGGATTTAACCTTGAAAGATACTAGTCTCCCTAAAGGCAGATCCAGGCACCACAGAGGGCAAATGATAAGGAAGTTCTTAGAAAGCAGGACTAAGAACTAGCAATGAGCTAGGGGAGGAATCTATACTAACACAATGGAAAGGAATCCTTCCTATTCTTACCCAGCAAGATTTGATAATTATTATGATGCAGTGCCTGTTAATGCTTCCCATTTTCCCCTTTTCCAAAGAGGAGTTTTCATTGCAGTTATTCTATTCCTACTCCACAATTTTACATTGGATAACTTGAAGGCAATTTAGTTTATTGATTGCTGGGTCATAAAAAGCTACATCTAGGATTCTGGGGAAGAATTTGTAACACTCAGAGGTTCTGACTTTGAGGTTGGATGGGATTTGGGTTGACTCCCTTGGGGATGTGCTCTCTATATGGGAAGAATATGCATAGATACTTGGTTAGTCAAATAGTCTAATATCAGAGCCCTCTGTTGTAATCCAATCTATTTGATCTTTTTATTTCATTATAATAGCACCTCTAAATTTTAGCTGGGCATGCAGACCCCCAAAATAAAGATGTGGTAGAAATGGTCGGATTCCACATATATTTTGAAGATAGAGCCCAAAGGATTTGCTTAAGGAGTGGAAGTAGGATGGAGAGGAAAATCACAGCCTCTGCTGCTGCAGAGAGAACTGCAATTCTCCTTGACAGAACTTATTAAGCCCCAAATTCAGATTCAAAGAATACAAAGAGTAGAGTTAGCCTTAGCAGAATTACCCAGTTCTCCTCTTCCCTTTTTCTGAGGATGAGGGGTGGCTAGAGCAGCTACATGAAACATAGACACCTCCTCTTCAAAACAGGAAAACATGATTGAGGGGGGTGGAGTGCTCTGAGATGGATACTGGGGACTGAAAGAACCAGGGAGCCTGAGGGAACTGGATGACTGCACAGAAATGGAGAAAGAGAAAGATAGTTAACTCAAGATTGAAAATACATTAAGGCAGTCCCCCCATGAAGCAAAGACTCTTAACTTTGGTAAATGAAGTGGTCTCCTGCATGCCCTCATCTGATCCCACTCACACAGTTACCCAAATCTTCGATTTTCAATTTTTTAATAATGAAAGAGATTTGTCCATTTTTGTTATTCTGGTACATGTCCCATTCTCAGTGATTACAAAAAGGTCACTGACATATTATGAGAATATATTGATAAACTCCTCTTTATCCAGGTCAATAAACTTGAAAACAATTTTCAAAACTAGAATTTGTTGATGTAAGACATCCCCTGAAAAAAACCTCCCCAGAGATGTAGCGAATAAAAGCACAAATCCCACTTGATTAGAACTCTGGAGGATGGTGGAGACTGGAAAAGAACTCCACAAATGCTGAATTGAAGAAAAAGAAAAATACCCATCCAGACCACTGGTGCATCCCCCTCCCCCACATTCAGGCTTGTGCAATTTGGGAGTCAGCAGCCCAGGTCCATGGACAGAGTTTATAGAGCCACTCACAGCAGTGAGTTATAACCCCATGCACATCCAGACACAGGAACACGAGTCCACAGAGACCTAGGGCAGAACATAGGCTGCTGGGGAGTGCTGCATACAAAAGGGTCCCCAAGGGGAAAAAAAGAAAAAAGAAACCATGGTAGAACTGAAGCTGGCAAGAATTTTGTGCCCTCAATCCAGTTTCTGTTTGCTGGACCACCTGAATGCAAAATGGACTTTCCTGAAGTGACTCACCTTTCTGGATTGGCCCCATCTGGCTCTCCAGGGCAGGACAGGAAGAAACCAAAGGCAGAAAAGCCTCACAGAAGAAAAAAGGGGGGGGGGGAGGGTATAAATAGAACTGCTGTAAGACAGGACAGGTCCCAGAACTGAAAAAGTGTAAGGAAAACAGGGCACTCAGTAAGGGAGAGAATTTAAGCAAATCATAGTAGTTGGGGAGAAGATTCTGCATAAAAACAAATAGAACAGATCAAGATTACTAGAGAAGGAACACAGGAAAGGAAGCTTTCTACTAGAGGTGAAACAATTGCACAAAAAGTACAGTCTTAAAGATTGCACCACATTGTTCCACAAAAAGTTAAGTATGTGGGGACCAAAAGATCCTGCAACCTCATTATGGGGTATGTCATTTGAAGATCTGAGAGCAGAGACATGAATGGACATTTGCAAACTGGTGTTCATGGAGGCAGTAATCATGATTTGCAAAGGGTGCAGATGACCTAAGAGTACATTGACTGAAGAATGGAATGGTGTACTGTGGTGTACGCATACGGTGGAACATTGAGCAACAAGAAGGAGTGAAGCTGTGAGACACACAACGAGGTGAATGGATCCTGCACACAGTATTTGAGTGAAGTACACCAGAAATAAAGGCAAACACTTTAATGCCTCGCCAATATGGACTAACTACATTGTGTAAACTCAGAATTGAATCTTAGAACATAGCCTAACGTGGACATAATTATTATAATAGTCCCTAGATTGTAAGCTTTTAGAGCAGTTAACTGTATCCCTGAATTGTAATGCCTATCTCTAAACTTTGAGATGCTGATCCCTTAGCATATAACCTGATTAGTCTCTGGAACAATGCGTATCTCTGAAACACCTGAAACTCAGAGCTAGAGCTCGGCAGATATGAATGTCAGTATTAGTGCATACAGCCACAGTTAAAAAAAAAAAAAAAAGCTGAAAAAGAGCCCAGACTTCAATTAGTGATATGAATGAAGCAGGTCTGGTTAAGACCAGGGCAAGCCAGGCCAAAGGGTAAAGGTCGAAACTGTGTTTTAAAACTTCAACTTCCATATGAGACCAAGGGAAGAGATATCTATTTGGTACAGGATCTAAATTTTCTAAACAGTACAACTCTACAGTCTATTTCTTCAAATACCACAATTGCATGGAACTTTGAATAGGAAGTGAGATATGGTAGGTTAGTATAGGCTGGAGTGAAATAGTGACATATCCCAGAGTAATTTGGGCAGATAATAAAAAATATATTTACAGCCTTCCTCTCCCCAGCCCCGAGGATCTGGGGGAAGGTGCAGAAGTGTTGGACTTCCTCACCTGGACTGGTGTTGAAGTTGTCACAAACATTGGGACTGGCGGTTTGATGTGCTGAGCCCTTGATCATGGGACATGCCCCTATGAAGCTCGTTACTGCAAAGGAGAGGCTAAACTTGCATATAATTGTGCCTAAGAGTCTCCCCCTGACTACCTCTTTGTTGCTCAGATGTGGCCCTCTCTCTCTCTAACTGAGCCATCTCGACGGGTGAACTCGCTGCCCTCCCCCCTATGTGGGACCTGACTCCCAGGGTTGTAAATCTCCCTGGCAATGCAGAATATGACTCCTGGGGATGAATGTGGACCCAGCATCGTGGGACTGAGAGTACCTTCTTGGCCAAAAGGGGGATGCAAAATGAGACGAAATAGTTTCAGTGGCTGAGAGATTTCAAATGGAATCGAGAGGTCACTCTCGTGGACTTTCTTATGCACTATATAGATAACACCTCTTAGGCTTTAATGTATTGGAATAGCTAGAAGTAAATACCTGAAACTACCAAACTCCAACCCAGCAGTCTGGACTCCTGAAGACAATTATATAATAATGTAGATTACAAGGGGTGACAGTGTGATTGTGAAGACCTTGTGGATCACACCCCCCTTTATCTAGTGTATGGATGAGTAGGAAAATGGGGATAAAAACTAAAGGACAGATGGGGGGGATGGGGGATGATTTGGATGTTCTTTTTTCACTTTTATTTTTTATTCTTGTTCTGGTTCTTTCTGATGTAAGGAAAATGTTCAGAGATAGATTGTGGTGATGAACGCATAACTATGTTATCATACTGTGGACAGTTGATTGTATACCATGGATGATTGTATAGTGTGTGAATGTGTCTCAATAAAACTGAATTTAATAAAAAAAATAAAAATTACATTAATAATACAAAAAAAATTACACCACATATCCAGGGCTAGAATCAGATGAAAAAGACCTGAGGAAATCTGAACAGTTAAACATGGGCTATTGTAAAGGTCTAGAATAAGTTGGACCAAGCATCAAAGAAGAGCCTTAACACAAAGCCAGTCAACAATGAAACCCTATACAAGGAGAAATGGTCCTTCAGAATTAACTCATCAAGATAATATGATGCCTAGACATCAGCAGAAAAGTACAAGCCATACTAAGAAACAGAAAGATATGGCTTAGTCAAGGGAACAAATTAAAACTTCAGAGGATACTCAGAAGCTGGAACAACTAATCAAACATGTTCAAACAAATCTCTTAAATTCAAAGAGATTAAGGAAAATACGGATAATGAGCTAAAGAATAATAAGAGTACAATGTGTGAGCATAAAGAAGAATTTGAAAATATGAAAAGGAACAGAACAAAAATTATGGGGATGAAAGGCACATTAGTAGAGATTAAAAAACACTAGAGGCATACATTAGCAGATTTGAACAGGAAGAAGGAAGAATCGGTGAACAATCAAATTCATACAGTCAGAAGAACAGATAGTGAAGGATTAGAAAAAAAATGAGTAGTGTCTCAGGAATTTGAGTGACAGCACAAAGTGCACAAACATATACATCATGGTAGCCCAGAAGGAGAAAAGAAGGGGAAAGGGGCAGAAAGAATATTTGAGGAAATAATGGCCAAAAACATCTCAAGTCTTCTGAAAGACGTAAATAAACAAGTCCAAGGAATGCAACATACTCCAACAGAATAGTTCCTAATAAATCTACTCCAAGACACATACTAATTAGAATGTCAAAGCCAAAGATAAAGAGAGACTTCTGAAAGCAGCAGGAGAAAAGTGATTCATCACATACAAGGGATCCTCAATAAGACTAAGTACTAATTTCTCATCAGAGACCATGGAGGCAAGAAGGCAGTGATATGATATATTTAAGGTACTGAGAGAGAAAACCTGCCAGCCCCAAATTCTTTATCTGGCAAAATTGTCCTTCAAGAACTTAGGGACAGTTTTAATATTCACAAATAAACAGAAAGTGAGAGAATTTATCAAAAAAGACCTGCCTTACAAGAATTACTAAAGGGAGCTCTGAAGGTTGTAAAGAAAAAACAGGATAGAGTGACTTTGAGTACTGTGAAGAAATAAAAATCACCAGTAAGGGTAACTAAAAGGGTAAATGCAAAACCCAATAATACTGTATCCTCAATATACAACTCGACTCTTTAATTCCTATAAGAGTCAGTTTAATGTTGAACAAGAAAAAGGCAGACTTCCTGGTAATGGACATGCAAAATATGAAGTGGTAAAGTGAGTCATAAACAACATGAAGAATTGAAACAGATTGATATGGGAGCAGAGAACATGTAGGCTATTGAAGCTAAGTTGATGTCTTTCCAAATTAGTTGGTTATAGATGTAAGTTGTGTAATATAAACTCCAGGGTACCGAAAAGAAAGGATTTTAAAAATATACAGAAATAGAAATGATATCAGACTTAAATAGACTTTAAGTCAAAAGTTGTTATAAGAGACAAAGAAGGACACTTTGAAGAAGAAATAACAATCATAAATATTTATGCACCTAACCATGGTTCCCCAAACACATGACACAAACACCAGCAAAACTGAAGGGATAAATAGACACATCTACGAAAATAGTTGCAGACCTCAAAACACCACTCTAATCAATATATAGAACATCTAGACAGAAGATCAATAATGACACAGAGAACTTGAATAATATGACATTTGACTAGACATAACAAACATATATAGAACATTGTACCCCAAACAGCAGGATATACATTCTTCTCAAGTGCACATGGATCATCCTCCAGGATTGAACACATGTTGTGTCATAAAACAAGTCTCAATAATTTTAGAAAGATTTAAATTATACAAAGCATCTTCTCTGACCATAATAGAATGAAACTCCAAATTAATAGAAAATCCACAAATATATGGAAGTTAAATAATATTCTCTTAAGCAATCAGTGGGTCAAAGAAGAAATTACAAGGAAAATGAGTAAATATCTTGAAATGAATTAAAATGAGAAAAAATATATCAAAACTTATGGGATGGCAAGATGGCGGACTGGTGAGCTGTATGTTTTAGTTACTCCTCCAGGAAAGTAGGTAGAAAGCCAGGAACTGCGTGATTGGACACCACAGAGCAATCTGACTTTGGGCATACTTCATACAACACTCATGAAAACGTCGAACTGCTGAGATCAGCGAAATCTGTAACTTTTTGTGGCCAGGGGACCCGCACCCCTCCCTGCCAGGCTCAGTCCCGTGGGAGGAGGGGCTGTCAGCTCCGGGAAGGAGAAGGGAGAACTGCAGTGGCAGCCCTTATCAGAAACTCATTCTACTGATCCAAACTCCAACCATAGATAGACTGAGACCAGACACCAGAGAATCTGAGAGCAGCCAGCCCAGCAGAGAGGAAACAGGCATAGAAAAAAACAACATGAAAAACTCCAAATAAAAGAGGAGGATTTTTGGAGTTCTGGTGAACATAGAAAGGGGAAGGGCAGAGCTCAGGCCCTGAGGCTCATATGCAAATCCCGAAGAAAAGCTGATCTCTCTGCCCTGTGGACCTTTCCTTAATGGCCCTAATTGCCTTGTCTCTTAGCATTTCAATAACCCATTAGATCTCTGAGGAGGGCCCTTTTTTTTTTTAATCCTTTTTTCTTTTTCTAAAACAATTACTCTAAGAAGCCCAATACAGAAAGCTTCAAAGACTTCCAGTTTGGGCAGGTCAAGACAAGAGCAGAACTAGGAGAGCTCTGAGACAAAAGGCAATAATCCAGTGGCTGAGAAAATTCACTAAACACCACAACTTCCCAAGAAAAGGGGGGTGTCTGCTAACAGCCATCATCCTGGTGGACAGGAAACACTCCTGCCCATCGCCAGCCCCATAGCCCAGAGCTGCCCCACACAACCCAGTGTGACGGAAGTGCTTCAAATAACAGGCATACACCACAAAACTGGGTGTGGACATTAGCCTTCTCTGCAACCTCAGCGGACTGTCCCAGAGTTGGGAAGGTGGAGCAGTGTGAATTAACAAAGCCCCATCCAGCCATCATTTCAGCAGACCGGGAGCCTCCCTACACAGTGCAGCAGCCCAGAACTGCCCTGGGGGGACAGTACTCACCTGTGACATAGCACAGTCATCCCTCAACAGCGGACCAGGGGGTGCACAGCCTGGAAGAGGGGCCCACTTGCAAGTCTCAGGAGCCATATGCCAATACCAAGGACTTGTGGGTCAGTGACAGAGACAAACTGTGGCAGGACTGAACTGAAGGATTAGACTATTGCAGCAGCTTTAAAACTCCAGGATCACCAGGGAGATTTGATTGTTAGAGCCACCCCCACTCCCTGACTGCCCAGAAACACACCCCATATACAGGGCGGGCAACACCAACTACACACGCAAGCTTGGTACACCAATTGGACCCCACAAGACTCACTCCCCCACTCACCACAAAGGCAAAGCAGGGGAGAACTGGCTTGTGGAGAACAGGTGGCTCGTGGACGCCACCTGCTGGTTAGTTAGAGAAAGTGTATCCACAAAGCTGTAGATCTGATAAATTAGAGATAAGGACTTCAATTGGTCTACAAATCCTAAAAGAACCCTATCAAGTTCAGCAAATGCCAAGAGGCCAAAAACAACAGAAAATTATAAAGCATATGAAAAAACCAGACGATATGGATAACCCAAGCCCAAGCACCCAGATCAAAAGATCACAAGAGACACAGCACCTAGAGCAGCTACTCAAACAACTAAAGATGAACAATGAGACCATAGTATGGGATACAAAGGATATCAAGAAGACCCTAGAAGAGCATAAAGAAGACATTGCAAGACTAAATAAAAAAATCAATGATCTTATGGAAATTAAAGAAACTGTTGACCAAATTAAAAAGATTCTGGATACTCATAGTACAAGACTAGAGGAAGCTGAACAACGAATCAGTGACCTGGAAGATGACAGAATGGAAAATGAAAGCATCAAAGAAAGAATGGGGAAAAAAATTGAAAAAATTGAAACGGACCTCAGGGATATGATAGATAATATGAAACTTCCGAATATAAGACTCATTGGTGTTCCAGAAGGGGAAGAAAAGGGTAAAAGTCTAGGAAGAGTATTCAAAGAAATTGTTGGGGAAAAACTCCCAATTTCTAAACAACATAAATACACAAACCATAAATGCTCAGCGAACTCCAAATAGAATAAATCCAAATAAACCCACTCCGAGACATATTCTGATCACACTGTCAAACACGGAAGAGAAAGAGCAAGTTCTGAAAGCAGCAAGAGAAAAGCAATTCACCACATACAAGAAAACAGCATAAGACTAAGTAGTGACTACTCAGCAGCCACCATGGAGGCGAGAAGGCAGTGGCACGATATATTTAAAATTCTGAGTGAGAAAAATTGCCAACCAAGAATACCTTATCCAGCAAAGCTCTCCTTCAAATTTGAGGGAGAGCTTAAATTTTTCACAGACAAACAAATGCTGAGAGAATTTGCTAACAAGAGACCTGCCCTACTGGAGATACTAAAGTGAGCCCTACAGATAGAGAAACAAAGAAAGGACAGAGAGACTTGGAGAAAGGTTCAGTACTAAAGAGATTCGGTATGGGTACAATAAAGGATATTAATAGACAGAGGGGAAAAATATGACAAACATAAACCAAAGGATAAGATGGCTGATTCAAGAAATGCCTTCACGGTTATAATGTTGAATGTAAATAGATTAAACTCTCCAATTAAAAGATATAGATTCGCAGAATGGATCAAAAAAAATGAACCTTCAATATGTTGCATGCAAGAGACTCATCTTAGACACAGGGACACAAAGAAACTGAAAGTGAAAGGATGGAAAAAAATATTTCATGCAAGCTACAGCCAAAAGAAAGCAGGTGTAGCAATATTAATCTCAGATAAAATAGACTTTAAATGCAGGGATGTTTTGAGAGACAAAGAAGGCCGCTACATACTAATAAAAGGGGCAATTCAACAAGAAGAAATAACAATCATAAATGTCTATGCACTCAATCAAGGTGCCACAAAATACATGAGAGAAACACTGGCAAAACTAAAGGAAGCAATTGATGTTTCCACAATAATTGTGGGAGACTTCAACACATCACTCTCTCCTATAGATAGATCAACCAGACAGAAGACCAATAAGGAAACTGAAAACCTAAACAATCTGATAAATGAATTAGATTTAACAGACATATACAGGACATTACTTCCCAAATCACCAGGATACACATACTTTTCTAGTGCTCACGGAACTTTCTCCAGAATAGATCATATGCTGGGACATAAAACAAGCCTCAATAAATTTAAAAAGATTGAAATTATTCAAAGCACATTCTCTGACCACAATCGAATACAATTAGAAGTCAATAACCATCAGAGACAGAAAATTCACAAATACCTGGAGGTTAAACAACGCACTCCTAAACAATCAGTGGGTTAAAGAAGAAATAGCAAGAGAAATTGCTAAATATATAGAGACGAATGAAAATGAGAACACAACATACCAAAACCTATGGGATGCAGCAAAAGCAGTGCTACGGGGGAAATTTATAGCACTAAACGCATATATTAAAAAGGAAGAAAGAGCCAAAATCAAAGAACTAATGTGTATTAGTTAGGGTTCTCCTTGGAAACAGAATCAATGAGAGATGTCTCTTATTATCAAATTGTAAAAGTGACTCACGCAACTGCTGGAGCACACGAGTCCAAATTCTGCACAGCCGTCAACAAGCTGTCAACTCCAAGGATGACGTCCAATGAACTCCTCGGGAAACGAACTGACAACTTTGACGAACTCCTCAGGAAACGAACCGGCAACTTTGATGAACTCCTCAGGAAACGAACCGGCAACTTTGACAAACTCCTCAGGAAACGAACCGACAACTTTGACGAACTCCTCAGGAAACGAACTGGCAACTTCGATGAGCTCCCCAGGAAAAGCTTCACTGAGCAGCTGAAGAAGAAGTGAAGGTTTCTCTAACTGTCCAGCTTATAAGCCTCCAACTGATCACCCCGACCAAAACCAGCCAATTGCATTCTCTCACTGTGGAAGCACGCCTCTTGATGAGCCATCAGTCAGCTGCAGTCAATTGACTGATGATCCGACAAACCAGCCCGTTGGTTTATTAACCAGCCTCAAATAGCCTCACAGCAATTGTCCAAATGGATGAAAGATCTCAATATAAAAGAAAGTACCATAAAACTCCTAGAAGATAATGTAGGAAAACATCTTCAAGACCTTGTATTAGGCGGCCACTTCCTAGACTTTACACCCAAAGCACAAGCAACAAAAGAAAAAATAGATAAATGGGAACTCCTCAAGCTTAGAAGTTTCTGCACCTCAGAGGAATTTCTCAAAAAGGTAAAGAGGCAACCAACTCAATGGGAAAAAATTTTTGGAAACCATGTATCTGACAAAAGACTGATATCTTGCATATACAAAGAAATCCTACAACTCAATGACAATAGTACAGACAGCCCAATTATAAAATGGGCAAAAGATATGAAAAGACAGTTCTCTGAAGAGGAAATACAAATGGCCAAGAAACACATGAAAAAATGTTCAGCTTCACTAGCTATTAGAGAGATGCAAATTAAGACCACAATGAGATACCATCTAACACCGGTTAGAATGGCTGCCATTAAACAAACAGGAAACGACAAATGGTGGAGGGAATGTGGAGAAATTGGAACTCTTATTCATTGTTGGTGGGACTGTATAATGGTTCAGCCACTCTGGAAGTCAGTCTGGCAGTTCCTTAGAAAACTAGATATAGAGTTACCGTTCAATCCAGCGATTGCACTTCTCGGTATATACCCGGAAGATGGGAAAGCAGTGACACGAACAGATATCTGCACGCCAATGTTCATAGCAGCATTATTCACCATTGCCAAGAGATGGAAACAACTCAAATGTCCTTCAACAGATGAGTGGATAAATAAAATGTGGTATATACACACGATGGAATACTACACGGCAGTAAGAAGGAACGATCACGTGAAACATATGACAACATGGATGAACCTTGAAGACATAATGCTGAGCGAAATAAGCCAGGCACAAAAAGAGAAATATTATATGCTACCACTAATGTGAACTTTGAAAAATGTAAAACAAATGGTTTATAATGTAGAATGTAGGGGAACTAGCAATAGAGAGCAATTAAGGAAGGGGGAACAATAATCCAAGAAGAACAGATAAGCTATTTAACGTTCTGGGGATGCCCAGGAATGACTATGGTGTGTTAATTTCTGATGGATATAGTAGGAACAAGTTCACAGAAATGTTCCTATATAAGGTAACTTTCTTGGGGTAAAGTAGGAACAGGTTGGAAGTAAAGCAGTTATCTTAGGTTGGTTGTCTTTTTCTTACTCCCTTGTTATGGTCTCTATGAAATGTTCTTTTATTGTATGTTTTTTTTTAATTTTTTTTTCATACAGTTGATTTAAAAAAGAAAGGAAAGTTAAAAAAAGAAAAAAAGAAAAACAAGGAAAAAAATATGTAGTGCCCCCTTGAGGAGCCTGTGGAGAATGCAAGGGTATTGGCCTACCCCACCTCGATGGTTGCTAACATGACCACAGACATAGGGGACTGGTGGTTTGATGGGTTGAGCCCTTTACCATAGGTTTTACCCTTGGGAAGATGGTTGCTGTAAAGGAGAGGCTAGGCCTCCCTATAATTGTGCCTAAGAGCCTCCTCCCGAATGCCTCTTTGTTGCTCAGATGTGGCCCTCCGTCTCTAGCTAAGCCGACTTGAAAGGTGAAATCACTGCCCTCCCCCCTACGTGGGATCAGACACCCAGGGGAGTGAATCTCCCTGGCAACGTGGAATATGACTCCCGGGGAGGAATGTAGACCTGGCATCGTGGGACAGAGAACATCTTCTTGACCAAAAGGGGGATGTGAAAGGAAATGAAATAAGCTTCAGTGGCAGAGAGATTCCAAAACAAGCCGAGAGGTCACTCTGGTGGGCACTCTTACGCACACTTTAGACAACCCTTTTTAGGTTCTAAAGAATTGGGGTAGCTGGTGGTGGATACCTGAAACTATCAAACTACAACCCAGAACCCATGAATCTCAAAGACAATTGTATAAAAATATAGCTTATGAGGGGTGACAATGGGATTGGGAAAGCCATAAGGACCACACTCCACTTTGTCTAGTTTATAGATGGATGAGTAGAAAAATAGGGGAAGGAAACAAACAAACAAACAAACAAAGGTACCCAGTGTTCTTTTTTACTTCAATTGCTCTTTTTCACTTTAATTATTATTCTTGTTATTTTTGTGTGTGTGCTAATGAAGGTGTCAGGGATTGATTTAGGTGATGAATGTACAACTATGTAATGGTACTGTGAACAATCGAATGTATGATTTGTTTTGTATGACTGCGTGGTATGTGAATATATCTCAATAAAATTAAGATTAAAAAAAAGTCAAAAAAAAGTCAAAAAAAAAAAGCAAACTTATGGGATGCAGTGAAAGCAGTACTGAGAGGAAAATTTATAGCTTAAATGCTTACATTAAAAAAGAAAGAGCTAAACTCAAAGACCTAATTATACACTTGGAGGAACTAGTGAGAGAACAGCAAACTAACTCCAAAGCAAGCAGAAGGAAAGAAATAACAAAGATCAAAGCTGAAATAAATTAAATTGAAAATAAAAACAATAGAGAGCATTAACAAAACCAAAAGTTGATTCTTTGAAATGATCAATAAAACTGACAAACTCTTAGTTGCCTGGCAAAGAAAAAACAGAGAAGACAAAAGTAAATAAAATCAGAAATGAGAAGACAGACATTACGACTGACCCTGCTGAAATAAAAAGGATCAAAGGAGGATACTATGAACAATTGTATGTCAACAAATTAGACAACTTAGATGAAATGGACAAATTCATAGAAACACACAAACCACCTACATTGACTAGAGAAGAAATAGAAGACCTCAATATATGAATTACAAGTAAAGAGATTGAATCAGTTGCCAAACATCTCCCAAGAAAGTAAAGCCTAGGACCACATACCTTCATGGGTGAATTATACTAATCATTCCAAGAATAATTAATAACCAATCCTGCCCAAACTCTTCCAAAAAACTGAAGAGGAGGGAACACTACTTAACTCATTCTATGAAGCCAACATCACCCTAATACCAAAGCCTAATAAAGATACTACAAGAAGAGAAAATTATAGACCAATTTCTCTTATGAATATAGATGCAAAAGTCCTTAAGAAAAAAAAAAAAACTTGAAAATCTAATCCAACAGCACATCAAAAGAATTAGGCACCTTGATCAAGTGGGTTTTACCCCAGGTATGCAAGGGTGATTTAACAAAAGAAAATCAATTAATGTTATATACCACATTAATAAAACAAAGGGAAAATACCACAAAATAATCTCAATTGACATAGAAAAGGCAATTGACAAAGTTCAGCATTCATTCTTGATAAAAACATTTCGGAATCTAGGAATACAAGGAAACTTCCTCAACATGATAGAGCATATTTGAAAAACCCACAGCTAATATCATATTTAATGGTGAAAGACTAAAAGCTTCCCCTCTAAGATTTAGAACAAGACAAAGATGCCCACTGTCACCACTGTTATTCAACATTGTAGTGGAAGTTCTAGCCAGAGCAATTAGGCAAGAAAAAGAAATAAAAGGCATCCAAATTGGAAAGGAAGAAGTACAACTTTCCCTGTTTGCAGATGTCATGATCCTATATATAGAAAGTACCAAAAAATCAACAACAAAGCTACTAGAGCTAAAAAAGCAAATTCAATAAAGTGGCAGGGTATAAGACCAACACACAAAACTCAATAATGTTCCTATACACTAGTAATGAGAAATCTGAGGAGGAAATCAAGAAAAAAAATCCATTTACAATAGCAACTAAAAGAATCAGATATCTAGAAATAAATCTAACCAAGTATTTAAAGGCCTCATACATATAAAACTACAAAATTTTTCTATAAGAAATCAAAGAAGGGTGATGGGGTAAGATAGCATAGGGATATGTGGAATTTAGTTATTCCCCTAGAACAGCTAGCAAATAGCCAGGAACAACAAGTAAATAATCTGGAACAAATGTTAGGGGGACTTCTGTGACCAGATAACATCATATACCAGTCTGGAAAGGTTGGAATGGCTGAGGTCACCGCATAGAACTCTAAGTAAATCTTCCCAAACTGTGGAGCTGGTGCCCCTCTCCCACTGACATGGCAGGCTGAGTTGGAACACTTCCTTGTGGAAAAAAGAAGCAGGCTACCAGGAACGAGAAAAAGTAACTCAACAAAGTTCCAATTGTGGTTTTAATTAACAAATTTGGACTACTGAATACAAGCAATGAGCACAGATAAACCCAGAGCAAGCAGGAAAGGAACCCAGAGGTTTCTCCCAGCACAGAGGAGGTGAGGCTGATGGAAAAAATACATAAATAAATAAAAACAGAAGCTTTTGGAGTTGGCTGAGCTCAGAATACTGGAAAAGGGCTATGACCCAAGAGAAGGGGCACACAGAACTGGGTACCAATTCTGGTTCTTGACTGGTGAACTGTTGGGCAGGAACTGGCTCTGAAAAGGGGACTTCTTTCTTTTTTCCTTTTTTTTTTTCTCTCATTCAGGTAGCTCATTAGAGAAAGCCTCAGGCATTTTCAGTTGTCAGCACTGACCCAGGCAAGGGTGGAGTTAAGATAGAGAGTCAAAGGAAAAACTCATGTGTAGGAGATAATTCCCTAAAGGGCTTATCTTACCTAAGAAAAGGGGGACGGGGCCCTGCTCCAGTAGCTGCCTCCCTCAGAAAACTCAGTCCCCAGGGCATGGGGGAGGGGGACAGAAACAGCTTAAGCTTCACTTCTAACACACTCAGCCCATTGAGAACTAAAGGCACCACACTTCTTTATGATGGTGAGGAGCCGTGGGCTGACAAGCGCCACCTCCTGGGCAAGATAGAAAAAGCACAGAGTCTAGAGGCCTTAAAGGAAAGTCTGACAATCTTCTGGGTCTCAGCCTCAGGGAAGCCTGATACTGATTACAACCTCTTCCTGAAACCTGGGCCTGTTTGGTCTGGGAAAATCTGATTGGGTTAATCAAGGAAACCAGATGCCTAGACAACAAAAAACTTATGAATCACACTAGGGAAAATGAAGATATGGCCCAGTCAAAAGAACAAATTTACACTTTAAATGACATACAGGAGTGAAACAACTAATTAAAATCTTCAAAAATCAGATCAATGAGTTGAGGGAAGATATGGCAAAATAAATGAAGGATATAAAGAAGGCATTGGGCAAATATAAGAAAGGACTCAAAAGTTTGAAAAAACAATTGGCAGAACTTATGGGAATGAAAGACAATAGAAGATATGAAAAACACAGTGGAGACATACAACAGCAGATTTGAAGAGGCAGAAGAAAGAATTCATGAACTAGAGGACAGGACTTCTGAAATCCTACAAATAAAAGAACAGATAGGGAAAAGAATTGAAATATATGAGCAGGGTCTCAGGGAATTGAATGCCAACATGAAGTGCACAAATATATGTGTCATGGGTGTCCCAGAAGGAGAAGAGAAGGGAAAACAGGCAGAAACAATAATGGAGGAAATAATCACTGAAAATTTCCCACCTGTTATGAAAGACATAAAATTACAGATCCAAGTAGTGCAGCATACCCCAAACACAATATATCCAAGTAGACTGAATGAAGAAACTTAATAATCAGATTACCAACTGTCAAAGACAGAGAGAATTCTGAAAGCAGCAAGAGAAAACCAATCCATCACATACAAAGGAAGCTCGATAAGATTATGTGTGGATTTCTCGGTAGAAACCATGGAAGCAAGAAGGCAGTGGTATGATATATTTAAGATAATGAAAGAGAAAAACTGCCAACCAAGAATTCTATATCCAGCAAAACTGTCCTTCAAAAATGAAGGACAGTTTAAAATATTTTCAGATAAACAGACTTTGAGAGAGTTTTTGAACAAGATACCTTCTCTACAAGAAATACTAAAGGGAGCACTACAGGCAGATAGGAAAAGACAGGAGACAGAGGTTTGGAGAATAGTGTAGAAATGAAGGCTATAAGTAAGGGTAAAAAGAGAGGGGGGACTAAAAATAAAATATGACATATAATATCCAAAAGACAAAATGGTAGACAGTAGGCATTATGTTGAGTAAAATTAGCCAGAAACAAAAGGACAGATACTATATGGTCTCACTAATATGAAATAACTTTGATGAGTGAAATTTGAGAGTTGGGAACACAGGTTATCAGGATACAGAAAGAGGTTAAAGAGCAGGCATTTGATGTTGAAGGAGTACAGAAGTTGCCACAAGATTGATTGTATAGATCCAGAAATGGAATTGATAGCATAATACTGTATGATGTAAGTACTCTGAACAAAGATGAGTATGAATACAATTGAAAGGGGAAGGCTAGGTGGATATGATACCAGAAGGAAAGACAGAAGATAAAGACTGGGATTGTATAACTTGGAGAACCCTAGAGTGGTCAATGATGGTGACTAAATGTACAAATATAAGAATGTTTTTAAATGAGAGAGAACAAATGAATGTCAACTTTGCAAAGTATTGAAAATTGGATGGTATAGGGGAAAAAATACAATCAATGCAAACTAGAGTTTACAGTTATTGGTAACAATATAAGATGCTTCCATTAATTGTAACATAGGCAATATACCAAAGCTAAATGTCTATAAGAGGGGGATATAAGGGAGTGATATGGGAATCTTGGTGGTGGTGTTATCTGACCTTTTCATTGTATTTTAACTTATTTTTATTACTCTTCTATCTTTTATATTTTTATTCTTCATTTATTTTTCTCCTTTTCCTCTTTTTTGAGGAAGAAATGGAAATGTCCTCATATAGATTGTGGTGGTGAATGCATAATTGTGTGATTGTACCAAGAATCATTGATTGTTTACTTAGGATGGATTGTATGGTGTGTGAATAAAACTGTTTAAAAAATATAGAGAGGGATACAAGAGCTATTCCATATTGGTAGGGAAGTATAATGGCACAGCCAAGCTGGCAGGTAGTGTGGTGGTTCCACAGGGAGTTAACTATGGGGTTTCCATATGGTCCTGCAACCCGTTATTGGGTATATACTTGGAATAACTGAGAACAGAGACATGAGTGGACATTGCCCACTGGTGTTTAGGTCAGTAGTATTCATGATTTGTAATAGATGGAGGTGGCCTAAGGGTACATCAACTGATAAACAGAATGGTGAACTGTGGTGTATACATACAATGAAATACTGAGGGGTGGCAAGAAGAAATGAAGTTGTGAGGTATGCAACTAGGTGAATGGACCTTGAGAATAGTATGTTGAGTGAAATAAGCAAGAATCAAAAAGACAAACATTGTAACACTTCACTAATATGGACTAACTATAATGTGAAAACTCTGAGAATTGAATTTGAGAGCATAGGTTATCAGGGGAAAGCTTATGGTAAAGGTTCCTAGATTGTAAGCTCTTACAACATCACATCTATTCATCAGTCTTAATGGTTGTCTCTAAATTTTAAGATGCTGAGCTGTTTGTGTATAACCTGGCTGCTTTGTGTATAACTTCAGGTATCTATATGACACCTGAGACTCAGAGCTAGAGTTGGGCAGCTAGGAATGTCAGCATTACCCCATATAGCAAATGTTAAAGAAGCTGAAAAAGAGATCAGACTTCAATTAGAGCTATGGATGAAATGGACTTGGTTAGGACTAAGATAAACCAGACTAGAGGGAAAAGGATAATGCTGACAGTGTTTAAAACCTCAACATCTGTGTGAGACCAAAGAAAAATTGTTTGTTTGGTGCAAAATCTAGGTTTTCTGTAGCACACTATACAATTTAACTTGTATGATCAGTTTATTCAAACATCATAATTACATGGAGCCTTGAATAGGG
The DNA here is from genome assembly GCF_015220235.1 of Choloepus didactylus. Taxonomy (NCBI): domain Eukaryota; kingdom Metazoa; phylum Chordata; class Mammalia; order Pilosa; family Megalonychidae; genus Choloepus; species Choloepus didactylus. The sequence continues at coordinate 52,359,424 of NC_051323.1, forward strand.
GGTGAGATCTGGTTGGTTTGTACAGGTTAGCATGAAACCCTGATACATCCCAAAGTAATTTGGGCAGAGAATGAAAAGTATTTGCAAACTGCCCTTGAGGGCCTGGGAAAAATTTTGGAAATATTAAACTTCCCCACCCGGGGAATTCCTGATATTCTTGCAAGCATTGGGGACTACCATTGTTGTAGGCCAAGCCCTCAATCTTGGGGCTTACCCTTGTGAAGCTTGTTACTGCAAAGGAGAGGCTAAGTGTACTTATAATGGTGCCTAAGAGTCACCCCCAGAGAACCTCTTTTGTTGCTCAGATGTAGTCTGTTTCTTTTTAAGCCCCATTCAGCAGGTAAACTCACTGCCCTCTCCCCTACATGAGACATGACTCCCAGGGGTGTAAATCTCCCTGGCAACATGGGACGTGACTCCCAGGCATGAGCCTAGACCTGGCATCATGGGATTGAGAACATCTTCTTGAACAAAAGGGGAAGAGAAATGAAACAAAATAAAGTTTCAGTGGCTGAGAGATTTCAAATGGAGTCCAGAGGTCATTCTGGAGGTTATTCTTATACATTATATAGATATCCCTTTTTAGTTTTTAGTGTATTCGAATAGCTAGAAGGAAATACTTGAAACTGTTGAACTGCAATCCAGTATCCTTGATTCTTGAAGATGATCATATAACTTTACAGCTTATACAGTGTGACTGTGTGATTGTAAAAACCTTGTGGCTCACACTCCCTTTATCCAGTGTATGGACAGAGGAGTAGAAAAAGGGGGACAAAAAGTAAATGAATAATAGAGGGGGGAAAGGAGTTTGAGATGTTTTGGGTACACTTTTTTAGTTTATTTTTATTTTTATTCCTATTTTTGTTATTTTTTGGAGTTATTAAAATGTTCAAAAATTGATTGTGGCAATGAATGCACAAATATATGATGATTCTCTGAACAACTGACTGTACACTTTGGATGACTGTATGGTGTCTGACTATATCACAATAAAATTGCATTTAAAAAATCAAAGAAGACCTAAATAAATGGAAGAACATTCTGTATTCATGGATTGGAAGACTAAATATTATTAAGATGTCACTTCTACGCAAAATGATTTACAGATTCAATGCAGTCCCAATCAAAATTCCAACAGCCTGCTTTGCAGAAATGGAAAAACCAATTATCAAATTTATTTGGAAGAGTAAGGGGCCCCCCAAAACCAAAGACATCTTGAAAAAGAAGAATGAAGTTGGAAGACTCACACTTCTTGACTTTAAAGCATATTGCAAGACTACAGTGGTCAAAACAGCATGGTACTGGCATAAGGATAGATATATTGACCAAGGGAATTGAATGGAGAGTTCAGAAATAGACTCACATCTACGGCAATTGATTTTTTACAAGGTTGCCAAGTCCATTCAATTTGGAAAGATAGTCTCTTCAATAAATGGTGCTGGGATAACTAGATATCCATATGCAAAAGAATGAAACATGTCCCCTATCTCTCACATCATATATAAAAGTTAACTCAAAATATATCAAAGACCTATATATAGGAGCCAATATAAAACCCCTAGAAAATATAGGGAAGCATCTTTAGGATCTTGTTTTAAGCAATGGTTCCTTAGACTTTACACCCAAAGCACAAACAACAAAAGAAAAAAGATAAATGGGACCTACTCAAAATTAAAAACTTTTGTGCATCAAAGGAATTTGTCACAAAAGTGAAAAGACAACCTACTCAATGGGAGAAAATATTTGGAAACCACATATCCAGTAAGGGTTTAATATCCAAAATATATATAAAGAAATCCTACAACTCAACAATAAAAAGACAAATAACCCAATTTAAAAGTGGGCAGAAGACTTGGATAGACATTTCTCCAAAGAGGATATATGAATGGCTAAAAGTTACATGAAAAGATGTTCTACATCTCTAGCTATCAGAAAAAGGCAACAAAAACCACAATGAGACATCATTTCACATCCACTAGAATGGCTACTACTAAAAAAAAAAGGAAAAAGAAAATTACAAATGCTGGAGAGGATATGGAGAAATGGGAACACTCATTCATTGCTGGTGGGAATGTAAAATGGTGCAGCTGCTGTGGAAGACACTGTGGCAGTTCCTCAGAACGTTAGGTATAAGATTACTATATGACCTGGCAATCCTGCTTCAAGGTGTATATCCCAAAGATTTGAAAGCAGGGACTCGAACAGGTATTTCCACACTGATGTTCATAGCATTATTCACAATTGCCAAAAGGTGGAAGCAACCCCAGTGTCCATCAACCTATGGACAAATAAAATGTGGTATACACATACAATGACATACTATTCAGCTGTGAAAAGAATGAAGTCCTGATGCATCCGACAACATGGATGAACCTTGAGAACATTATGCTGAGTGAAATAATCCAGCCACAAAAGAACAAATACTGTATGTTTTCACTGATGTGAACTAATTAGAATAAACTAACTCATAGAATCAGAATCTAGAATATAGGTTATATGTTACCAGGGAATGGGGTGGGTGTAGAGAATAGGGAGTTAAGGCTTAAAATGTATAGAGGTTCTATTTGGGGCCATGGAAAGTTTTGGTAATTGATGATGGTGATGGTAGCACAGCATCATGAATGTAATTAACAGCACAGAAATATATATTTGATGTGGTTAAAGGGGGAAATTTTAGGTTATATATATGTTGCTAGAAAAAACATTTTTTTTAAAAAGTCCATGCAACTGCACAACACAAACAGTGAACCCTAAGTTAAACCATGGACAGTAGTTAATAATGTAATTATAAATATGTGCTATCATTAGTTGTAACAAATATTCCACACCGATGCAATGTGTTAATAATAGAGTGGTGTATGGGAATCCTGTATTTTATACATGATTGTTCTGTAAACCCACAACTTTTCTAATAAAAAAAAATCAAGGGGTTGGGACATTTTAAGGCCATATAATGGAAAATCATTTCAACCTTGCAAAATAATAGGTGATTTTAAATTAGAAAATAGAGTTTGGGAATTAATAGAATCATTAACATTTAAAATGCTATTGTAAGCACATGTACTAGAAAATTATAGTAATGTGATGCTCCTGTCTTTAACAGCTCAATGGTTCTGCATAACTTGCTCTCATTTAGGGCAAACACAAAAAATTGAAGAAGGGGCACGATTGCCCTTTTTCATTATGAGATACACAAACAGTAGGCTTTTTCTAATAATCCCTATGCTATCGTCATGATAATTGTGGTCCTCCCTCAGTTTTCCTGATGTAGCACTTCTTTCTATCTCTTCTAAAACAGACAACAACAGAGCTTAAACATGGAATCCTTCAGAGATCTCCAAATTTCTTTCTTTTAAAAATCTCTAACAAGAAATTTCAATCTATTTCTCCTTTTCATATTGATTCATTGAGTAACCTTCAGTTTTCTGGGACAATCAAATCTACTCTGTTAACAAGTTGTTAATATTTAGATAAAAGGAAAATATGAAACCAAATGTAAACATAACTCTCAAGTGTAAGTAAAATTAAAAAGAAAGCATGAATATGCCATTATCTACTCAAATTATAGCTTTGCATTTTCATCAACAGCAGAATCCCTGTTACAGGGGAAGGGAACTATCCCTACTGAGTAGGTTCATCTTACTGCATTTTTCTTTTTCTCTTTGTAGCATTAAGTACATGCTTGGTCTAGAAGTGAAAAGACCTGAGAGTTTAATCTTGACCTTGCCATCTAATAGCTGTGTGACTTTGAGCAAGGAAGAATTTCTTGGAGCTCTTGTTCCCTCATTTATAATTCTTTCCCAGAACCTTTCTTGAGTTCCAGATGTGTAAATCTGTCTTTTGGACAGCTCTACTTTTTAGCTCTACTAAATCCAAAGTATTTAGATCTGACGAGAAACTAATTTGTGATTTCTGTTATGAACTTGGTTCTCTTCCATTGTTCCTCAGCCATCCACTCAGGCTAGCCAGAAATCTAAAACCCATGACTGACATTACCTTCTCTCCTTATGTCCAGTCTATTACCAACTCTTGTTAAATTTAAACTTTTCAGTTCTTCCCTCCTCACTCCATCTCTACCACCACCACCACCTCCACCCCATCCAAGCCACCCTCCTTCTCCCCAGGACTCCTGTGAGAGCTCCTTCATGCTCTACCTCTATCTACTCTTGCTCCTCTAATCATTTGCCCTCTTATCAGGCCACTTTTTGAAATATAAATCTGTTCATGTCACCCCTCCATCTAAAATATTTCAGGGATTTAGTGAGCAGGGCTCTCTGAACCCTCATCACACAGTTCTCCTTTCTGTTTTTGAATGTGTCATGCTCTCAGAGCCCAGGGCTTTTGCACTCTCTGCCTGCCTGCCTGACACACTGCGTCTAATCCAGGCAGCACCTATTTTTCCATCATACTTCATCTCAATCCTCTCTCAGGGAAGCTGTCTCTTACCTCCCTTACCATGTCAGTTCTCTTTATACACTTATAGCATTGTTACTGTTGTAATTTTTTCATTTATTTTGACTGCTGACTACTGCCTGCTTTTCCTCTGGACCAGACACTCCATAAGAACAGAAACCAAATCGCACTTTTCTCACATGGTATATGCTCAGTAAATATTTGTTGATTTTGGATAATTAAATGGATAAATGAATATAAATCAATTAACAAAACTATGAAATTAACTACCTTCCTAGCACTAAAATCCTACAAATCTATTATGTAACTTCTCTGTGCAATCACTAGTTGCCGTAAAATGAAGCTCTAAGTCCAAAACTGGCCTATGATCAGCATAACAAATGAGTCTTGGAAAAAAAAAGAAAAAAAAAAAACCCTGGTATATCTAAAAGTCTTAATAAGAAGGCAAACCTGCTCTCAAGATGCCAAGGAAAAGGTACACAAGAAGGAAACATTTAGAGGGAGAGGTTGAGAACAAGGAAGAAAGAATGATTCAGACAACCGCCAACAGAGGGAATAGCCCAGATGAAGGACAACTGAGGTGCATGGGGCAGGCCAGGGGGAGTAGAGCTGTGGAGTAGGCAAACAAGAGGTGTGACCCACAGCAGGAGAGAAGGAGACAGGAAATCACAAAATAATAGAGCTGAGTCACTCACCCTCCTGAACAACCTTACTTAATGCAGGCATTGATCGAACAGGTGCCCTGATAACTGGTTGGGGTCTATGAGTTGAAGTTTTTTTGCTTGGGACAGCAGTTTTACTGCAGTATTTTCATTTTTGGCAGCCTAAAAGATATTAGAGCAGTGATTGTCTCCTGCCAGCAGTGTGCTATTTTGTTGGCTGTGCTTGTGGCAAAACAGTTTGATTCTGGCTGGAAATGAGAGTTTCTTGATTACCTGCATTAAAACCCTCATTGCAGGCTCAGTGAACAGATTCTGGGAAAGGGCAGTGTTAGAGGAGCTTCAGGAGTTCCCCAAAGAATCTAACAACACGGCAATATGGACCTCTGAGGCACAGCACAAGGTGATGACTTATAGGGCCTTTTCACTCAACCAAAAAGAAGACTCTCATTAGGACTAAGACCTTTTGCAGAAACTCCTCTTTCCCAATGCTGTATCCACACAGCCAAGACTCTAAGGGACTTTAATTGGCTCAGCCCCCACCCAGTTTTTCCATTCCCAATCCTCCAAATATTTTGGAGGATTTAAATTTATTATATTCCTGTCCTTGGCGACTAATACAATGAAAGCCCAACAATTTCTACCCTTTCCACAAGTCTTAAGCAGACACTAGGGACCAAGCCCTTTCTCAAGGGCATCCCAGGCTGGCAGGTGGCCCACAGAAGCTCCCCAGGGCTGCACACAGCTGGCCGTTACCTCTGACCTTTTGGCTCCTGGCCTCCTGCTGTGATGGGATCCCACAGTATTGGTCTTTTAGAGCCTCAGAAGGGTTCTTCTGAGCCCTCTCTTAACAACTCTATCTTCCAAAAAACAATTCTTAAAAGGAACTTGTCCAGAATCTCAGCACTGGAAGAAGGATTCCAGCTCTGGAATACCTCCCCGTTCATACTCTTCAGTTCTTCTGCTCTCTGAGGGCAGATGCAGGTGTGCTGGCTTTCCCCCAGCACAGGTCATTTCCGCATGCGAAGGGGCCTGTCCTACCAGTGCAGGAAAGAACTCGTAATTCTCTCCTGACAAAGGTCAAACTTGGGTATTTGGGGAACCTAAAAACCAAATCTCCCTCAAATGCCCTCCCAAAAAGGCATTGGGGCACAGTTGCGAATTAGGATCAAGGAAATGTCCTGAGTTTCCCAACATTGACATTCAAACTAAATCTCCACACATGTAAAGGAGCTTCACCTTTTTTTTTTTTTTCCAGGAACCATAGATGTATGAGTTTCCCAGCTGCTAAAACAAATACTATGTAGTTGTTTGACTTAACGGGAATTTATTGGCTCACAGTTCCAGAGGCTAGACACCTCCCAGGAGGTGTCCTCTGGATGCTGGCAATCTTTGGGATCCCTTGGCTTTTCCATCCCATGGCCATGCACATGGCAGCATCATCTCCTTTCCCTTCCAGGTTCCATTAACTTCCAGCTTCTGGCTGCTCCCCATGGCTTCTCTCTGTGTGGCCTTCTCTATCTAAGTTCTCTAGTAATAGATTTAAGGCCCATCCTAATTGAGGTGGGCCACATCTTACCTGAAGTAACCTCATCAAAGGGTCCTATTTACAATGGATTCACATCCATAGGAATGGATTAAAATAAAGAATATGTTTTTCTAGGGTACATAACTCCAAGCCACCAGAATAGATTTAAGATGAAAATCATGCCTCTTCTATTATATACCATGAAGGTCATGCTATCTCAGGAAAATATTGAACAGAGGAAAAGGGAAAAATACAAATTACTTTTGGTACCCAGATAAATCCCTGTTGAGTTATTTGAGTTTACCCTTTAATATTTTGCTAATTTTTCTCACTGGGAAAATCAAGAAAATGTGGATGTCAAAGTAGGTCTTTGGAATAGAGAATTGCATCTGTCCTCGAGAGGCCTGTCAAATCTTTCCAGTAATAAGTATAATGTGCATGTTAGGTTTAAGACAACTGTAAAAGTTACCCAATAATAAACCAATTACACAATAATTTGAATACTGACTATACGGAATAAACCAAAGGGACTTGGCACACATGTAAGCTTGGCTATTAATCAAATATTACATCCAGTCCTTGTTTACATTGAGAGGAAAATAAGCTTTTATATTATCATGAAAGCATGAGTTAGACCGTAATAAGATAGAACAAAAAGAAAGAGGGAGACAGGGAAATATTGCCTTACTCTAACCAATAACAGGTAGGTTCCATTGTAATGCTCGGAAGCAAGGTATCATCCCTATGATTTCCCTATCCAAACCTTCAAAAGCCATCCTAAAATCTTCTGACATCTGTGAAATTTTTTCCCAAAAAAGTGGGATTGTTTCTTTCAGGATATGATATTTATACTTTTTGACTGTGTAGTGTATATATGAACATCAAATCCAGCTTAGGATATAATTCACATAATTACAGTTCATTAAACCTACATTCATTTATAAGAAGTAAATCATTGCAGTGTTTTCACATTTTTCCTAATAGCAAGCAGTCACACCAATAAGCATATTAAATAACTGTTCAGTCTAACTAGAGAACCCTTTAATACCTATACCTCATTCTCCACATTTCTAATCTGAATTTTCACAAAGCAGTTGCTTCAAGAATTTACAAGAGTTACTGAGCACTCAATAGCTTCTTAAGCAGCCTTAGTACACATAAATATAATTCTTTTCTAGTGCTTTCTGCAATAGAAGCAGAATCAAGTCTCCAGGTAACTAAATGACTCTACCCACCCAGTACATGAAATTACACATATAGACAATGTATACAGTACAAAATTCTCCCAAAATGTTAGTCATTCAGTCACAGTCTGATGGAGCCACTTGGCTCCTTGGCCCCAGACAACAAACAGGGGTCTCAGATTCAAGCTAAAGGCAATGTCAATTGTTTGAATTGACATAAAAAGACGATCTGCTCAAAGCCAAAGTGGGGAGAAAATTATCATACCCCAAATTAAATTCACATGTGCCCCCTCACCCAAGTCCCCACCTCTAGTGATATACACAGATATTCTTGCCCTTTGACCACAACTCCTTTTAGTTGTTTTGCAAAGATTGCAGAATGCTGCATAATGTCCTCTTCTTGCTCTGTTGGGGTCAATTTATTCTCCATACATGGGATGGTTGTCATGTGTTTCCTTAATGACTGGGCATCTGCAGATCTATAAGGCCACCCCAATATCCTGTGGTATTTGGAGCTTGAGCCCCTAACACTGTAGTATAGTGGCTCCTGACAGTCATTTCTAGTTCCTCTGTTCTTTCACAAAGCCTGCATGGGTTCATTTTGGTATGCGTACACTATAATATTTATTTTGACCACAGTCAAGCATAAGCAAACTCAACCGGGTTCATTATGTTCTGGCTTAGGCCTGAAACACGGAAGGCAAATATGGGCCCAACTGCCCCTTCTTTCTTCTGTGGCCAACCTCAACGGTGCACTCTTCCTGCTGAGCGTGAGGTGCTCAGGCCTTCATGGAAAAAATTATGGGTCTGCCCCCCACCAAGCACACCTCTAAACTGGAAAAACTGAGGAAAATATTACCAGAAAAGGTTAAAGAGCTTGAGGTTGCCTACGTTTCAAGGCCAGATTTACACAAAAGTCTGACTAGATTTCTAGACTCGAAACCTATTTGATACGTCATTTCAAGTGTGTCTAATTATTTGGATTAAAATTCTTTAAGAGACTCACTTTTGCAGTTTGAGTGAGTCACCACAGCTGGCCCCTGCTCATCTTTTTTTTAATTTTAAGAAACACAACAAATTTTGAAACAACCATGTTTTATCCCACACCCTGATGAATCTTCCAACTCTTCAGAGCCTCTTGAGATTCTACAATAGAGCACAAGTGGCCCCTTGTGGAGAATTTTTTCTAAGGGTGCCACTTGACAATGAAACCAGCTGAACTCAGAACTGACTTTGTGAAGTTGTGTTTCACTTAAGATTCCTCTACTTAGATCTATTTAGATTTAATTTTCAGGATCATGGTTCAAAACTGAATTTCCTAACCACTGAGAAATATTTTAGCATTTTACATAAAGGCAAAACATTTCTTCCCAGGAGGCATCAGTGGGGGTGGCGAGGGAATTTGGCTTCAAAGTGTAGCAGTTTCTCCATAGCATTTCTTTCTGAATTTCTTAAAATCTAGCAAACTTCTGATGAGTAAAAATAACCCTGTCTGGTGCAGCAATGACCTACAGAAAATACTACCAAATAGCAAAGCCACTGGGGAAGAAGTTCAGCAGCACTAATGTCTGCCCCCTCACAGCAGACACTGAGACTGAGCAACCCCCCTCTCTCAGGAAGCCCTGGGTAGCTGTTAACTGCAGGGGAGGTGGCAGGAACTCAGCCTTCCTCGGTCAGGCAGGAGGCAGGTAAAAATGTCCAAACCATATCCTAATTATTCTGCTAGTCCCCTCTTGCCATGGCAATTTCACTCTGAAGTGAGTTGCTTTTGTGTGAAGAGTTATATAACTAATCCAAATCTTGCTACTTTGCACCCTTTTTAAGTCCGAGGTGCTCACCCCCATATGAGAAAATATTGTAATACCAGAATTACAAAGCCATCATTAATACATTTAAGATAAACATATTTTCCCTTTGTTTCTTTTTTTTCTTTCTTTCACTCAACTTGTCCCAGTGATTGGTTTGAATCAACGTTTGTGTGCTTGCGTGTGCATGTGTGTGTGCGTGCATGTGCATGTGTGTGGTGTGTGACTTACGTAGCACATGAGAACTGCTGTTAGTGATTTAAAGGTGGTATTTACCTTTAAATTCTCCTTCCCTTCAGTTTCCATTTGGAAATTGGGTGTATGATTTCCTTGGGAAGAAGTTCTCAAGCAGTTCCAAATGGCAGTTGCTGCCTCTTCTCACAGTTGGAGATACGGTTGTTAACCAGCTTTGAATCAGTAGCCCAGCAGAGGTAAGAAGGTGAGAGACAGATAAACAGAAAAAGATGCACAGTACTAGCTCTCATCTGAGTACTGAGCATCAACTAGTATTTTCCCTACACTCAAATCCTAAGGAAAGTACTAGGTGGGCTTTAAACTTTTATTCCTTGACTATTGTGATGGTTAGGTTCATGTGTCAACTTGGCCAGGTGATGGTACCCAGCTGTCTGGTCAAGCAAGCACTGGCCTAACCGTTGCTGTGAGAATGTTTGTGGCTGGTTTATTAAATCATCAGTCAGTTGGCTGCAGCTGTGACTGATGACTCACCAAAGGGCGTGTCTTCCACAATGAGAGAATGCAGTTGGCTGGATTCAATCCAATCAATCAGTTGAAGACTTTTAAGCAAGACAGATAGAGGACCTCCACTTCTTCTTCCGCTGCCCCGCGAAGCATCTCCTGAGGAGTTCATTGAAGGTGCCAGTTTGTTTCCTGAGGAGTTCATCGAACATTTTCGTTGGAGTTGCTGGTTTGCTGCCTGCACTACGGAATTTGGACTCTTGCATACCTACAGTTATGTGAGACACTTTTATAAATCTTATATTCATAGATATTTCTCATTGATTCTGTTTCCCTAGAGAACCCTAACTAATACAACTTGGTACCAGGAGCGGTTCTTGAGAAACAGAATCTTAAAATGGGCTTTTACAATTGGTTTTCTACTCTGATTAGATTCAAGGGCACTAATGACTCCATTTCCAGTAATCAAGAGGTCACTGACAGTCCATGGTGTGAGCTGGCAAAGGAGATATGCAAAATAGCACTGTTTGATTCCCCTAATCATACCCTTGTACAAAGCAAGGCTCTGGGTGACAGTGTTTTCAACACCTTCACAGAGTTTTGCAGAATTAAGAGGTACAATGATTTTGGCTGGCTGCTCTTAGATACATTGGATAAAGTTATAAGAGAAAGAGACGAGCTAAAGGCTTCAAATTTAAAACTTAAATGTTGTATGACAGATGTAAAGGTTTCTATGTGTGTCCTGAAAGAAAATGTTATTTCCTATGGCCACAGACTTGAGATTTCTGAAAACCAGACACAGATTCTAATTGTTCGAGTAGCAGATTTACAACGTAAACTAAAATCTCAACCTCTCAGGGTGTCTGTTGTTAAAGTAAAGGCATTGATTGGAAAAGAATGGGATCCCAAAACTTGGGATGGGGACATATGGGTTGGTAATAATGGCAGTGAGGACATTGGAACCGTGGATCTGCTGAGTCATTGTTAGATTCACCTGTAGTGGGCTGTCCTGAGGAAACAGATTCCCCACCTCCACTGTGCCCTAAGGAGCCTACCAACCAACCTCCACCTAAAGAGATGAACCCTTCAGTGCCTGCTAATCCTGTAATCACCTCCCCTGAGGAAGCAGTCTTACTCCTCTGTCTGGAGAGATTAATTCTGTTTTACAAGATGAAAATGCAACAGAATGTCCTGAGGTAAATGCTTGAGGGAAACTTCTAACTCTTTTCATGACCCACCCCCACCACCAGTTTTTGCTTCAAGACCTATAACTAGGCTCAAGTCCCAACAAGCCCCAAAGGGTGAGGTACAAAGTGTGACCCATGAGGAAGTACGCTATACTCCAAAAGAACTGTATGAGTTTTCCAACTTATACAGACAGAAACCAGGGGAATATGTGTGGGAATGGATATTAAGGGTGTGGGATAATGGTGGAAGGAATATAAGGTTGGATCAGGCTGAATTTACTAATATGGGCCCACTAAGCAGAGATTCTGCATTCAGAGTTGTAGCTCGAGGGGTTAGAAAGGGCGTTAACAGTTTGGGTGGTTGGCTGAAACATGGATCAAAAGGTGGCCGACACTACAGGAGGTTGACATGTCAGAACTGCCCTGGTATAATGTAGAGAGGAGGAGATTCAAAGGCTTAGAGAGATTGGAGTGTTAGAGTGGATTTATCATGGAAGACCTGCTCATACCCCTGGAATGTCCAGAGGACACACCTTTTGCCAGGACTATGAGGAATAAATTTGAGAGACTAGCTTCATCATCCCTGAAGAGCTCTGTAGTCGCCCTTCTCTGTAGGTCAGATATTACTGCAGAAACTGCTGTCAACATTCTCAAAATGTTTGTGTGGGTAAGGATTACATGCATGGAGCAGTAATTGTCCTGAAGAAATATTTTTCACAAGACAACTAATAAATTCTTATGGGAAGCAGCAGTAATTTCATAAACCATTCTCTATGCCAGAAGCAGGCTAAGCACTTTACAAGGCTTCTCCACATTTAATCCCTCGACAACCCTTTAGATAACTACTGTCATCTTCTCCATTTTATAGATAAAGAAACTGGTTTAGAGGTTTATGTAACTTGACCAAAGTCACAGGAATAGCAAGTGACAAAGACTTAGTGTGAACAGTCAATCCAAGGCCAGATCCCCACTTTTAACCACCACGCTATCCTGAATTTCTCTTGGGAATGATACCATATCATCACTGTATTAGCTATCTAGGATTTAAATTGAATAAGATTGAACCAAAACCATAATTTTTTTGGCACTAGAGAACAAACTCTTTGGGTTGTTTCATTCACTGAAGTCCATCTAACTTTATACTCATGCTACTTACATTTTTCCTTCTATCACGAGGTTATCATGAAAACTTTGTCAAATGCTTCACCAAAATACAGAAAAGAGTCCACTGATCTTCCAAATAACACTATTTGCTCATATTATTCAAAATAATCTGTATCCTTATGCTTATTCTACCTGTTACCAAAAGAGATGTAATAATTCTTCTATTAGTGTATATATTTTTCTTTTTACTTTTTTCAATTTTGAGGCTATTTTACAAAGTGAATATAAATTTAAAAGTTATAGTTTCCTGGTAGATTGGTTCATATTATTATGAACTGTCCCTCTTTATCTCTAATTGTACTCATTGCCTTAAAGTACACCTTGCCTGGGATTGGTGTGGCCATACCAGCTAATTTTTTGATAATTCTCAAGATATATTTTTACGTACTTTTACTTTGAACCTTTTAGTAGCCTTATATTCAGGGTGTATCTCTTGTAAGCAACATACAGTTGAACTTTTTAAATCCAGTCTGACCATCTTTATCTTTTAATTAGTGCATTTAGCCCATTTATATTTGTTATAATTACTGATATATCTGGGTTTAAATCTACCATTTACTATTGTTTCTTGTCCTACCTATTCTATATTCCCTTTTTCTTTCTACCCTTTCTTGCTTTATTCTGGTTAAGTGATATTTTATTATTCCATTTTTCCTCTCTGTTAGCTTCCTAGTTATCCAATATATCCTTTTACTATTCTTTTAATGGTAAATATAGAGAATATAACATTCACCCTTCTTTTATTAAAATCTAATTTAAATTTGTAATTTCACCAACTGCTTGACAATGTAAGGATCTTTGAACATAATAATTCCATTTACCCCTTTCTGTCTTTTGTACTATTATTAACATGTATTTTAATTCTATATGAGTGAAAAACTCCACAAGTCCTTTCTGCCTTGGTAGCTCTCTGAGAGCACGCACGCGCACACACACACACACACACACACACACACAGACAGCCAGACTTTCTAGTTGTTTTCTCTGGAAGGGTTGATCTGTAATGAGCTATTCTGCCTTTGTTGAAATCAGAAATCAAAATAGCTCTGCTTTAACTGGGATTAGTACACCATGATTTTTTCATTATCATACCTAAATATCACATTTGCTGTATCTTATAACCTAGCTGGTTACTAATAGATTTTTATATTTGCACCAGCGACTGATTTTAAACTTCCTTTATTTAGTTCAGGGGTTGGAAAACTATGGCCTGTGGGCCAAATCTGGCCCGCTGCCTATTTTTGTAAATAAAGCTTTACTGGAACACAGCCATATCCATTTGTTTATAGATTGTGTGTGGCTGCTTTCACGTCACAGAGAGCATATGGCCTGCAAAACCAAAAATATTTCCCATCTTGCCCTTTATAGGACAAGTCTGCTGACCCCTCATTTAATTCTTCAAATCCATCATTTCCCCATTTTGAAAGTAAACACTTTTATCCGTCCCTATTTCTTAAGTCTCTTTACCGACTCATTCTGATCTCACTGGTGAGTTAATATTCCCAAACTCAGTTCTAATAACTTTACACTTCTCAAAAATGAAAGCATTCTGCCTTATATGAGTTATGTATATGTACTTATTTTATTCCTTTATTGAAGTGTCTATACTATTTATTTATCTAAAATATCTATAGTATTCCTTCATTGAAATCAGGATTTGTCCTTTATATTCTAAATTTCTGTTTTTCTGTGCTAGACATGACAATTAACCAGTATTTATTCACTTAACTGAATACAAAGTTTATTCATTGTTAGAAATTTTTAAATGCTTTTTATTATTCCACACTGAGTATTAGTCGTTAGGCATCTGAAATGATGCAAATTATTTCCAAACCATTTCACTGTAATTTCACTTGAAAACAATTTGCTGCACTGGGCTGCTTCACTCTCTACCACACATTATTCCCTATTGATCCGATTTTATCCCTCTGTATCTGTCTTCTGCTCCTGCTGGCCAGTTCAATTTTAAACACTCTTAATCAATTAAACATCCATCCTCCTAACTCCGTCCTTCTCAGTATCCATGAGATATACTTTTTTTTTTAAGACCCCATCATCCTTTTGTTCAGAAGACAAGATTTATAAATAAAATCCTGGTCTGTTAAATTATATTTATAGGCAGCTCACTTCCATGGTCTCCTTTCTATTCTAAAACCATGGAGTTTAACTAAAAGGATAAATGAATATAAAACCCTGGCAACATTTACTCTGCTCCTTTATTTTCCTGCCCAGAGACTCAGATCACTAAAGAAAAATTGTTGATGCCTCCTTCCAGGTGACTCAGCAGATGGAAAGGACAAGCTACTGGGCTACAATATACACTGGAAATTAGGCTAAGAGAGTCTTCTACCAACTCTTTCTATACCTCTTTGTTTATCATTGAGATACATTTATCTCAAAAATTGTTTCTCAAAAATTGTTCTTTAGAACACAGGAGCCCTTGAAATGTTCCTAAGGGTTGTGTAAAAATGGCTTCCTTTGTTATAAATTTGGGAAATGCTGAGCTAAATAAAACTAAACAAGTTTTTCCACCATAGGATTTCTCAGACTTCACTATTCTAATGTACATTATGGATCTGCAAGGGAAGGATACAGAGCAAGTAATTTTCTAAGCTTATTTGGCCTCACTTTTGGAGATCAGCTATTAATTTCCTGATGAACTACTAGTGTTCCCTCTGAAAATAGCTTGGTAAATGCTGATAGAATTCCTAACTAAAGTTATGTTTGGGTGGGGAAGGACCTTTTCAAGGAAGGGAACTGAAGAAGATGCTTTAAGCACCTAGCAGGACTTTTGCTGAACTATATTCCTGCCATTATCCCTCCCTATTGAAATGCTGTTGCACTCTCCATGTAAACTCATAGTTCTTCCAGAAGCTTAATTTCCTCAAGCACAATATTCCCTCAAGGCTTAAGCTACCTGCCTATGAGCTTGCCTGTGGAGCTGTAAATAAATACTAACTTATCAGAAACAGGAGCTTAATTCTAATTGGGTAAAGCTGAGGTTAACCATACAGTGCAACTAGAGGAAACTCTAGTTTGGGGTCTTTAAACCTCTATATATTGTATTTAGTTTTATCCTGTTTTATTTTTCGATCACCTTAAAAGATATTCAGGATCGAAAAGGAAAGCAGTTTACAATTGCCCCACCTAGCCCCTCGCCTCGTATTTGTCCTTCTCTGTCTTCTCCTTGCCCCTTTTTTGCCTTAATAGAAAATAATCCTGCTTGCTTTGTAGTGTTTCCTTTTCTTCTCTGGGTAAGATTACTACCCCATTGGTGAGGCATTTCTCACTTGGACCAGCTTGTTGTTCAAGCAGTTTTTTCAAACCAGTCTGTCATCTTCAACACCCTGTGGAAGAAGTGCATGCATAGTTTATGAGTAGATCCCCCCGGCAGTTTCCTCTGATAATGTGCCACAGGAAGCACGGCTGAGACGCACTTCGCTCAGTCCAGAGGAGGACACTCGTGATGGTCAGCGAAGCCCAGTGACGTGGGAAGAAATGGACGACCCAGGAAAGTTAGGTTTCTAAAATATATCATGTTCAGCTGAACTATTAAAAAAGCATTTCCATGCTCCTCACTTTACTACCAGTGGGGAAAGTAGAAAAGGCTTCCTCTCAGAAACATGAGATATTCTTATAAAGGGGTTGTCTACTTGCAGAGCCAGTAAGGCATAAAGCTGCACCACATGCATTCCTTCCTCCTCTCTTCTACTTTCCCTATTTCCTCTTTTAACATGGGATAGAAAAGGAAGCCTGAATGTGATTATTTAGGCGTAATTCCATTCTTGATGACCCACTAACCTCACTCCTAGAAATTTCTTCTAGAAACACAATTTAACAGAAAACAATTTCTGTGTGCTTTAAGAAGTTGCTGTAAAATTTATAGCAGAAATATATATATATAACCTAAATGTTTAGTAATAGGGAAATGTTAAATAATTTATGAACACGTAAGATTGTATAGCAATTTTAAATGTAGATGTAGAAATATTATATGTATTAAATGAAAAAACAGAATATAAAATACATAAATCTTAAACTCTGAAAGAAACACACACACATATGGATAGACTGGGTAATGCAAATCAATGCACGGGGGAATTTTTACTTTATTAAAATCACTTCATTTTAGATGATTGGGGATCCTTGCTATTCTTTGTGGAAATGTATGTGGCACTGAAATCATCTCAGCATCCTCACATTTTCCTAGTTAGGGTTGCATTTAGCAAATAAAAATGCAGTATGCCAAGTTAAATTTGGCTTTCAGATAAAAACCAACTAATTCTTAGTATAATTAGCATAGTAATTAATATAATAGTTTAATTTTCAGTATAATATTCATGCAATATGTGGGATATAAACTTTAAAAAAATCACTTTTTAACTGTAATTCAAATTTAACTCCATGTCCTGTATTTTATCTGGCAACTTAGTCCTAGTATTTCCAAGACAACAAGTCTACTGGAGAACTGGAGAAAGAGGTTAGTTTGAGGGGTGTGGAGGGGAAGACCACTGAAACTCTAGTGACCTATCTTCTTCTCATTTAGGCTCCAATAAAGAAAGGATATTGTGGCTTCGTTTGTCGTTGGGTAGAATTTCACACCAAGCTTCTCCAATGATCAGCTCCTCCCAGGATGCCTTTGATTTAGACGTTGATGCTTAGGGCAGCTAGGGACAACCAGGCAGCAGAAATGGTTTGGCCCCATGAACATGGCTCAAACCACAGCAATTTCATGCAGACATAAAAATCTGGACTGATTTTCTCAGGCAGAGGCTGTGAGAGTAACAGGCACTTAGATTTTTTGGACTCTTCTCCAGGACAAAAATTCAAGAGGAGAAAATAAAACTAAGATATAAAATGCTTTTGTCATGCCAATCTTAAAAAATTAGTGTGTCTATCTGCAAACAAGTGGGGTTTTTTGTAGCTATACTATTCAGACATTGCTATAGGAGGCAGAATTGTTTGTGGAAATAGGAATATAGGAATAAGATCAGAATTTAATATAAATATTGGCATCCCATTAAATTCCCAGTACATCCCTTTACTATCTGGTTGTAAGAGTTCTCAGTGAGGGAGAGTCATAAAAATCTCACCAAAGGTATAGAAGACAACTTAGAGAGCAGCCAGTAAAATACCTCATTTTACTAATCAGAAAACTGAGGCACAGACAGGTTAAATAAGGTGTTCAAGTCACATCTATTTCTGGCATTTCTTTGGGAATAATAATTGAAAAATGCCCATTTTCCTCACCAATGCAGAAAGGTGATTGAGGACTTAACCACTGACAGCACAGACTGATTTACTGGCACTAGTAGGGTCATCGTGAGTAGAAGACAAAGGAGTAGGACAACATCAGTAATTCCTGACATTTTTATTTCCAGCAAAACTCAAAGACAAATTCAGGGATCATGATTAATAAATAAGTATTGATTTTAGCTAAAACATAAAGAATTTTTTATTATGGATTACACTGAATTCCATTTTACAAGTCAATATCTTTTTTGCTGTGGCAGCTTTAACCTTTGCATTCAGGTGATTAGGTATTGATGGATGGACAGGGGAGGGTGGTTTTTTCATAGTAGTGAGAGAGAAAACAAATCATCAGAAACAAATCCTGTATCTTTTTTTTTTTTTTGCTCTGACAGACACAGGGATCCAAACATCTCTGTTGGAGAAATTGGAAGCTTAAAATTGTGGATAGTGACAATATGTTATTTTGTGGCCTTTTGTAATAGCTTGACTGTACATCAAAACCCAGCTAACAGCAAGAACGTGATTTTGCACACAAAATCGTAATCCATTGTCAGAGAAGATGGAAAAGTAATGTTTCCATATCAGTTTAAAAGAGTGTTGTAAATTGTTTACAAAGAAATAGTTTCTTTCCTTCCATCAGAATGTTGCAGAATAAAATAAGTCTGCTTTTCCATCACCCAAGATGGAGCAACACTGATCTAAGAGTGGGAGACACAACTCAGAGAACACTTGCATTTTGTTTAGTTACCTTTAGTCTCTTCTTTTCAAGGGAAGGGTGGCCTCTTGTGGCACAAACACACAAGCTCACTTTTCCCTGTGAACAAAACAGCTTGGAAAATGGCATCAGGTTACTGTGCGTATTTTTTAATTTCTTTTCTCTCCGGGACCAGCTCCTCTCCTGCCCCTTCGTGACTGCAGTGGCTGTCAGGAGAGAGAGAGACGTTGGTTTATTAAACACAATCTGCCAAACCACCAAAACAAGATGCTTCCCACACAGCTGCACTCACCTCTCCCACCCTTTCCACTGAGGAGGTCCCTTATTTTTGGATTTCCTGAGATTTCTCTTCTCTTGCTTACTTAGCATAGGCGATTAACCTTTCATTTAATTACAGCCTACCACACTTGGCTTCTTTAAGCACTTTGCGTCTTTCTGGAATGGGGAACAGTAGCCGCGGGTTTATAACAATGCACTGCCAGAGTTTTAAAAGAGTGCAAGGAAGAAGAAACCCCCTCACCCCCAACCCCTTGGAGCTAATGAGGGAAGCAAAAATGTTCCAAAAATGTTTATTTCATACCAAACTCAAGAACTCTAGCTCTACAATGGCTTTGATGGGAGATAATTTTTAATTGTAAACGTTTGCCATCAAAGCAGATCTGGCTGGGGGTTGGGGGGGTTTGCTTTAATAAAACTGAGATGGAACTGTGTTTTTTCGTCAAGCTGAAATCACCAAAAGTTGTGAACAGCCGAGGCAGATGACACAGGGACACGCACTGTCGTCCATGGCCAGTCATGTAACAACCTACAGCTTTTGAGGCAGCATCAGGAGTCTTGCAAGATATTAATTCTAGTAATCTAATTTCTCCCTACTCTCCTTTATAAAAATATTGTTGCACAACTTGTTTCACCAAACAGATCATTTCAATATGCTTACCAAATGTTGTGAATATTTTCTATGTCATGAAATTTAACGTCACCATAGTGTTCTCTCATGTAGAGGTATCTATTTAAAAAAAATTTCCCCAAGTATTAATCATTTAAGTAGCTCTTTTTGTAAAATAACACTATATAAGTCTTTGTTGTGCATTTCTGATTAATTTCTTGGGAGAAATTTCCTAAAAGTAAAGTTCTGAGTAAAATAAAATGCACATTTTAAGAGTTTTTAAATAGATTGCCAAATTAACCTTCTAAAAGATTGTACCAATTTACATTCCTTTGAACAATGCTTCCCAATACCAACTTGTTTTATCACTTTTTTTGAATTTTATTTTGATAGGTGAAAATCAAAATCTTGTGGCTTAAAAACGAATTTGGAAGAATCCTAGTGTGTAGAATATTTATTTATTTATTTTTACTCCATTTGAATTTCATCTTTTGTTTTACTTGTCTAAGACCTTTGCCCATTTTTCTATTAAGATGTTTGCTTTTTAATGTTAACTGGAAAAATCTTATGTTTTAAGAAAATCTATCCTTTCTCATAGGTAGCAAATATCATCCCCAATTTTTCAATTTCACTTTATAGCATTCCATTTATAGCATTTTCCTTTGGATTCCAATTCAGTCTGGCTGTATCCCTTAAGTCTGCCAGTGGTCTCCTCTTTTCTCTTTCTAGCACATTTTAACTTGCCTAAGATTTGTAGCCTTTATTTTTACCCGAAGTTGACTTTCTCCCTTCATCAGTTTAGTATTTAAAACAGTCTGTTTTTCATGTCTGAAAAGAATGGATGGTGATCAGACAGTTGAATACCTAAATGAAAAAAAAACAAAACAGATTCTTACTATACACCTTGCACATACACACACACACATGCACAAATTTCAGATGAGTTCAAGATCTTAATGATAAAAATAAATAATAAAAGCTTTAGTAAAAGGAATGAAAAGAAATATAGATTACTACTTAAAAGCATAGTAAGTTTTAAAATATAAAAATAATATGGTGGCTGAAATCAATCTAAATATATCAGTAATCCCAATAAATGTGACAGGTTCAGTTCAATTATTAAAAGACAGAGATTCTTAGATTGGATTTTCAAATTTCCAACTAAATGCTGTTATAAGTGATGCCTAAAAGAAAATGATAAACAAGGTTGAAAGTGAAGAATAGGATATATAAGAAACTATTAAGTAAAGGAAATCTGACTACAACAATATTAATATCAGACCAATTAAAATTCACAACAAAAAGCATTACTTTGGAGAAAGAGATATTTCGTATTTGCTAAAAGATACAGTCCACCAAAAAGATATAATAGTGTGGATATTTAAGCATCTAAAAACATACAAAATATGTAATGCAAAATAGGCAATGCAAAAATGGAAATTCAAAGAAAAACTGACATGTTCATATTCATTAGGGGGTACTTCCTAGACTTCCTCCAGAAATAGAAAAATCAAAAAGAAATAAATAGTAATACTCAAGTTAGAATATTTGAATCATGTAAATCAAGCTTGTACGTATAGAACTATGCCCTCAACACACACAGCAACTGTATACCTTTTCAAAGAGAATATTAACAAATACTGACCATGCATCTGACCTTGAAGAAAATCTTTCTAGAAATCATACCAGCCACATTCTCTAATGACAACAAAACTATTGCTGAAATAAGGAGAAATAAAAAGTTAAAATTTTGAAATTTTTTTGTTTAGAAATTTTAATCCTCCTTTCTAAATAACCTTTGGGTTGTAAAGGAAAGTGAAGCATAAATAAAACTATTTAGAAATAAATAAGAATATGAGTGCTACATGTCAATCAAACAGCACTCAGGGAAAGTATGTATCTTTAAAGTATTAATTAAAATACAAGACCAGTTGAATCACAATTCATGAAGCTAGAATAAGAAAGATAAAATTAACCCAAAGTTAGTCAAAGACTGAAATAAGCAAAAATTAATAAAATAGAAAATCAAAATTTAAAAGTAGAATTCATCAATAAAAGCAAAATGTACTAATGTACTCACATTAGTATCTCAATAATATAAATTATTGCAATAGATGCAGAAAAAAACATGAAACAAAACCCTTATTTTAGAAAAAAATTTTAGTAAATTGAGAAGAGGCGGAAATAAATGTTCTTAACTAATAAAGGATATTTATCAGAAACCTACAACAAGCATCTTCTTTGTGATATTTTAGAAGCATTTTTCTTAGTCAGGAATGAAATAAAGATGTTTACTATCATAACCAGTATATTAGAGGTACTAGTAAAGTTAATAAAACAAGAAAAAGAAGCATTGTGTAAGTATTAGAAGAGATCAAACTATCTTTTAAAAATTTTTTTGGTGCAATCTACATAGAAATTATAAGAAAATAAACTGACAAACTAGAACTAGTAAGAGTAAAGAAAGGTAGTGATCTATCTAAATCTTTAGATTTGCTACTGAGCTAACTCAAAGGGTCACCTTGTCAAATCAGATGCCCACAAAGCAAAGATCTTATTGTCAAGCTTTACTGGTCATTTCAATGATACAAGGAATCAAGAGTCTCAGACAAAGCAGGGAGACATCTGGGACATAAAGGGTAGCTCCCCATGCCCTCACATTGCATAGTAGAAATAGATTCTCTGTCTCAGAGTACACGAATGCTAAGTGAGGTGCGCAGGCTATTGGCTCACAGAGTGGGGAGTGTGTGTAGTCTATTAAACATCTCCATATTATATCCCATCTTGCATAACATTTCCAGTGAACCATATCTCACAAATCCACAGATTCTGAGTTTATTTACCATAGGCTATCCTTAACCAGAGATATCCTGTTAAGATATCCTGTTAGCTAAGTACAGTCCTCCTATTCACCCTTAATCTAGTTATGGGGAGTTCCAATTATCTTGTTGACAAGATTGGACCAGATGACCCTCCTTTTCTCTGCATCCCCAGCCCCCAAGAGTGAGAGTGAATGGATTTCAGACCAACAGCTTTAACTCCCTTTTTCCTATACAAGTGGAAAATATAGCAGAAAAACACAAAAGATCTGATTGTCAATAGCACTTGGAAACTATAAAATGCCTAGGAACAACACTAATAAAAAATGTGTAAAATCTGTAAGAAGAAAACTTTACTAATGCCATAAAATAAGACCCAAATAAAAACCACATTACCAGATGAAAGACAACTTTATAAAGATGGAAATATCTCATAATAAAATCCATTTAGAATACAAAGTAGGCAAGAAGAGCTCAGAAAATCCTGATATGTACAAGGAAGGGAGCCCTCTCCATCAGATGCGAAAACAAGTTATAACTCTATAGGAATTAAAAGAGTGCTATTGGTACTGCAATGCACGTATCGAGTGTTGGAATAAATAGAAATTTCTGAGACAGAATTGCAATGAAGGTGGCATTTCTAAGAAATTGCTAGATCACTTTGGGAAAATCGGTATCTGGTTGATGTAAAGGGTGTTAGATTCTAATTTTCTCAATATAGTAAAAATAAATTTCAGAGGTGAGAATATTAAAAATAAAAAGCATTTTATACATTCAAATGATCCAAGAGAAGAATGGACAAAGGAATTAAGAAGGCAGCTTATAAGAGGAAATGCAAGTGACAAATCAAATAAAAAAAGATGCTCAATCTCACTAGCATTTTGGGAAGTGTATATTAGATCAAAATAAGATATCAATCTGTGCCCTTCAGATTTGCATAAAAATAGTGACAACATTCAATGCTGGCATAAGAGGGTGAGCTAAAAGTCCTCTGAAAGATCAGTAATCCTTCCAGCTGACAAAATACCGAATTGTGCCAAAACCAACTCATAGCTGATGCCAAGTAAAAGCACTATGAAACCAGGTAAGACATACACCACAGCAGGTGCCAGCATGGCCTATCTTCACCAGGTAAAAGATGCCCCTTACCACTGACCAAGGTGCCCAGGAACTTAGAATCCACTTGGGTAAAATGGATGAAGTGGAAGAGGTAGGAAAAAAACCTGAAATGACCAAACTAAGGCTCCAAGTATTGAGTTACTCTGAATTGGAAACATTTTCTAAAACAAGTGTGTGAAAGTCAAAGACAGCAAATAATTTGAGTGATAGGGAAATACAATTATTTTAATGTAGCTGAAATTGATGATTTATTATAGTTCTTTGGAAAGTTGCAGGGCTCTGGGGAAGCACAGGCCTCCGGAGGTGGGAAATGGTGTGGTCTATGCTTGTAGACTGGCTCCTAAGGGCAGGTGCTCCCAGACTCAGCAAAGCATCCTGTGCCCGAGTCCGGCAGGGAAGCAGAGTACAAATGAGGGCATATGAATGACAACCATGTGGATTGCAGACCCCAATGCCCTTGGCAAATATATTGCTCTGCATGAGAGAACCTTCAACACCCCACAAAGGTTTAGGAAAAGAACCCCAGTGATTACTGAGCTTGAGTTTTTAATCCCTGGTCAGGTGTGGTGGGAGATGCATATAATTGTATTTAAAGAACCTAAGGCAATGTGGTGGTTCTCATATATACCAGCTAGATGATTTAGCTAGCTAGGTAGTTAAAATAGATGATAGAAGGGGAAGATAGATAGATAGATAGATAGACAGGCAGACAGACTGACAGACAGACATGGCAAACAAGAGACCAAAATCCAGGCTATGTACTTTTTAAAGCACCTGTAAATCAATAAACAGACAATAAAAATGGGTTAAGCATATGAAAATTCAAGGAAGAAAATATACAAATTATGAAAAGATCTCAAATTCATTAGTAACCAGAGAAATGCAGCTTCTAACAAAAATTTTGTATCATTTTTTCATCTATAAAATTGGCAAACTCGTAAGATTGATAATATCCAATCTTGGGAAAATTGTCAAAAATTCTCATATGAGTGTAAATTGGCACAGATTTTTTGGAAGGCTGTTTGGCAGTAGCTATTTTTGTTTTAAATGTACATACTCTTATCCACAGGTGTCATTCCTAGAAAAATACCTGCACCTGTGCACAAAGGCAGTCCAACAAAAAATGTTCAGCATTTTTTAATTTTCCAATTTTTCATTTTTCAAGCAAAGCTTCAATTAATGTCTTTGCCCTTATTTTTTGTGCAGAGATAAGCATATTTCTATAGAATAGAAGTGAATTTGCTGAGTCAATGAGTAGATATATTTAAATTTTATATCTATGGACTAATTGCAGTCCAAAAGGGTTTTACTAATGTGCTCTCCCACCAACAGGGTTTGAGAGAGCCTCTTTTTCTTTCCTCTTACCAACAATATATATTATTAACTTCTACCCAAACAGTGAGTGAGAGGACAATATCTCAGTTAAATGATTTGTATTTCCCTAGTTATTAGTGAAGTTTAAAAGTTTTAAATTTTTCAGTGGTTAAACTTCTAAACCTTCTCTCTTATCGCTTTTGTGTTTTGTAAATTTTTCCAAATGTTATTTTTAAATATTGAAATATTAGACTAATCCACTTTAAAAATAGGGAAATCATTAAATAAACAATATTATGTCCATACTTTTGAAAGCATGCAATTATCTGTTTGTTTTATAAAATAAATGTAGATGTACTTACCAGGCCAAGTGATAATAAGGACTTAGAAAAAGATTATTCTCTTGGATGCAGGTGGTAAAAGTGGACAGATCCTAGATATATCTGCAGCTAGTGCCAATAGTACTTAAAACTGGATTAGATACCGGATTTGCGAGAAAAATGACACTAGGGGTTTCAGCCCGAAGGAAAGGAAGATTGAAAATAGCGTTTCCTGCGATTGGAAAGATGGCAGGAGGAGCAGGTAGGGACATTCAGGAACCAAGGATTTTTTGGTCATGTTAAGTCTGAGAGGTCTAGTTGACATCGATAGTTGCACATACTAGAAATAGTAGAATCATTTAATTCATTTTAAATCACTATCTCATGCCTTGAGGTTAAACCAGTAAGTTTTTTTGAAAAGGATCCAATAACTTTAACAGGCTGGCTTTAAAATGTCTTTTTAGCATTAAAAAAAATGAACACAATATGTAAATATGATCTTTTAGCCAAATTTGCATTTTAATATTGTGGTCTATTATACAATGCTACCACCTGCGTAAAATGAGTCAGTCATAGTTTAATAAGACTACAGTACAGCAAAACAATTTATAATGTAAAATAGAATGATCACTTTTGATAATTATCAAAACTGCAAGCTGAATAAAATGAGAACTTCCATCTGTTACTATCTACCTTTTGCCCCTACATGAAGGAAACATAAAAGAGAAAAGAGTTATATGAGCTGCTCCAAATGGTTGCCTAGAATGAGAGTTCCTATTTGGCAGGGACAGCATGTTACTCATTTTTGTATCACCCACAGAAGTTTGTCTGTAGTAGGCGTCCAATTAACGTCTGTGGAATTTAATCAAAGTCTATTCAGCTGTAAAGAAAAATGTCACAGTCATTATTCAATGCATTTGCACAAGCATTCATTATGAAGTTTCAAAAAGAAAAAAGAAAAATAGCTTAACCTCTGAAAAGTATCCACAACACAGATAGTAACTGAGAAAGTAAGTGAAAAGGACTAACTTCCATAAAAACACTTGTACTTTATTGTTTAAGAGAGATCAGTTGTCACCTTCAGGCTGGAAAAGGGCTTAGAATTATAGGTAAATTAAAATTTATTGGTTTAATAACTTAATAGAGTAAATACAGCTATTTTAACTGAAACATACTAGGAAATAAATACAAATGAGGGAGAGAAAGCAGGATTATCAACCATGAAGTATATCATCTAAAAATGCACTAACTGCTGGTGGCATGCTTCTCTCACAGCAGAGTGTCATAATTCATGTGCATCATGATGAGAGAAGATTTGATTCCACAAACATATTAATAGGTAACATGTAATTAGATGTTACATGGGATTCAAAGTAAGACATAGACTCAGCTGCCAAGAATCTAAAAGCCGAAAAGAGAAGAATTTTTAAAATACATAACTGTAAGCATAGAGAAACTATGAAATTTACAAAAGCACTGAATGCAGAAAAGGGACAAGAAAGATGTGGTTCATGAAGGTGTCCAATACAAGATCAATGTCTTTCCAGGTGTTCTAGTTTGTTAATGCTGCAAAATGCAAAACACCAGAGAAGGATTGGCTTTTATAAAAAGGGGGTTTATTTGGCTACACAGTTACAGTCTGAAGGCCATAAAGTGTCCAGGGTAACACATCAGTAATCAGGTACCTTCACTGGAGGATGGCCAATGGCGTCCGGAAAACCTCTGTTAGCTGGGAAGGCACATGGCTGGCGTCTGCGCCAAAGTCCTGGTTTCAAAATGGCTTTCTCCTAGGACGTTCCTCTCTAGCAAGCTTGCTCCTCTTCAAAACATCACTCACAGCTGCACTGAGTTCCTTCTCTTTGAGTCAGCTCATTTATATGGCTCCGCTGATCAAGACCCACCCTGAATGGGTGGGGCCATGCCTCCATGGGAATATCTCATCAGAGTCATCACCCACAGCTGGGTGGGGCACATTCCAAGCAAATCTAATCAGCACCAAAACGTCTGCTCCACAAGACTACATCAAAGATAATGGCGTTTGGGGGACACAATACATTCAAACTGGCACACCAGGTAAAGGAAAGATTGGAGAACTTTATCAGGTTAGCCAAAGCATGACATTAAGTAGGGGATTCACGAGAGTTGTCAACCAAAAGGTAGGTTAGAATCATATTATGAAAAGCATACCTACGAAGATGAACTTTTTTGAGACTTATTAAGGGCAGCCATTCAAGAGTCATGGAAGGATTTTGAGCAGAGAAACAACACAATAGGAACTTTTGTAGTGAGAAGATTAACCGAACAGTTTTGTGCAGACCTCTCCACTCAAAGCATGGTCCTGGGACAAGCAGCCTCAGTGTCCCATCCTAGACCTACTGAATCAGAATCTGCATGTTAACATGATCTCTAGATAATATGTAGCACATTAGAGTGTAAGAACTGATCTAGAACAGCCTGAGTGGTAAAGATACCAGAAAAGGAAGACCAATTAAGAATTGATTGTAATCAAATGGTAAAGAGGTAGTGGCAAGTAGAGTAGCACTGCTGCATGCCCCACTTAGGAATGGCTGTCCCTTGCAGGGAACAGGGTCCATCCTAAGGCAGTAGCATGACACTTACAGAACTTCTGGCCCTTTGTTCTCAAAGTACTAGACTGAATCCTTCCTTGCAGTCAGTCCCATCATCTTTTCTCCATGCACTGAGGTCTCAGCTTTCCCTGAACCACACTTGTGAAGGCTGTCAGTCCTATATTTTATAACAAAACCAAATCCTCACCCTGCAGCTAGGAAAATGGTCTTACAGAACACTGAGAAGTCATTTGACAAGTCACCACCTCGGTCACACACTCACCCTGAATTCCAGGTATCTTAGAAGCAAATTTTCTTCTTAAGGATTTTATTTTGTTCAAAGCATTCTGATGCCTTTTGAGATACCTTCCTCATTAAATAGAATATTTTACCAAAAATATGCCTGATAAGCTGCCACACCACATAGGTACTCACTGTGCCATCACACAAACTTCCCCAAATATAAAACCTTCCCGCTGTTCCTTACCTTTGCACTTGCATTCCCTCATCTGATCCCACTGTTCCTACCTGACAAACTCCTATTCATCCTTCATTATCCTTTGGGTGACCTCCAAACTCCCCTCTCCCCTCCCTGCAGATTAGGTGAGCCTTGCTCTGTGTGCTCATCCTGGTAAAGCAGGACCAAGTCCTTCCCACTAGGAGGTGGCTTGCCACAGTTTCCCAAGTTCCCAGAATAAGTTTCATGCTGGAGAATATAATCTATAACACTAGATTTTAATCATTAATCATTATGACTGGAATTTACTAAGTTTCTAACATCTTGTAGCTCAATTCTTTTATGCCTTATTTAAAAAAAAAAGTACTTCATTTTCAAGACGTGTTCCTATCATACTAGCTTCTCTGTCTGTACTTTTAAAATAATTTCATATTCTATCACATTACCAGCAGCTGCTTAAATTGCAACATAAATCTTGCCAGAGAATGCAAAGTTATTAGCAGGAAAAATTTCATTTTCAAACCAACATCTAACTGGATTGTGATACTAGGCACAGAGCTTTAAAAAGTTATGTATTTCTCAATCAAGCCATTGCTAGAGTTATAAAATAAATAGCTTTTTCCAATATGAACTCCCAATTATTTTAACTCCAAGTTATGATAAAAACTAAACTGATTTTGGAACAAATTCCTGACATATTGCTCTATAGAAAAATTATGCTCTGGTAGACCTAAGATAATCTGTACATTTCACATGCAAAAAAAACCTAATATACAGATGCCAATAATAACAGAACAGCAGAGTGCTGAAAATTGGTGTTTGCTTCTGGATTGATCAAAACCCACTGCCACACTGGAGGGGCCTCTTAAAGCCCCCCTCCCCTAAAAGCACTAAGTACAAAGAGCTTGCTCACCAGCCAAATGCAATTTCTAGCCCCACACCAAATAAAAGTACAACCTAAGTAAAACACACACACACACACACACACACACACACACACACACACACACAGCAGAGCTTGCTAAATATATTGGGACAGAAGGGCAAAATATACACACTATGCAAAATCAATTTCATCTTTTGGACCCCTATTCCCTCTGATGGTGGAAAAAATATTTACAATTTTAAACTGACGCCTCATTGTATTCTCTTTTGGGTAGCACTCAGTGATTCCAGATTTCCACCCCCTTGCTATCCTCCTTTTCAAGATGGCACAGGTAGAGCTTGTGGGGAGAAGGGGCCCATGATGCCCCTGTGGCCCCTGCAGTAGGGCTGATCTGGCTGATCACTGGCCATGGGGACTGGTGCTTGCTGAGATGTAACCGGCTCCACTGGGTCTTCTAAAGTCTTCACTGCTAGGGCCTCTTCCTTCCTAGTCCAGGCCTCTGTGAAACCCTGGCTCTCTTAGCATCTCCTTTTTCTCCTGGAAAGGATGAGAACCCAGACAACTTTATTTTGAAACAACTGCCTCTGTGGCACCAAGTCATTCCAGCAGTGTACCAAACTAAGGGGCTTACTGATTTGCTCCCAAAGATCCCCCAAAGATGTTGATGTCCATGTCCCTAATCCCCAGAACCTATGAATATATTCGGTTATGCAGCAAGGGGGAATTAAGGTTGCTAATCAGCTGAACTTGAGGAGGGGAAGTTATCCCAAATTGCCCAGGTGGGCCCAGTGTAATCACAAGAGTCCTTAAAAATACAGGCATGCTTTGTTTTATTGCACTTTGCCTTATTACACTTCACCAATATTGCATTTTTTTACACATTGAAGGTTTGTGGCAGCCCTGCAACAAGCAAGTCCATGGCGCCATTTTTCCAACAGCAAGTACTCACTTCATGTCTCTGTGTTACATTTTGGCAATTCTTGAATAGTTCAAACTTGTTCATTATTATTATATCAGTTATGGTGAATCTGTGATCTTTGATATTACTATTGAATTGGTTTGGGGTGCCATGAATCATGCCCATAAGGAGGCAAACTTGATTGATAAATGTTGTATGTGTTCTGACTGCTCCATAGGCCAACTGTTCGATCTCTCCTCGGGCCTCCCTATTCCCTGAGACACAACAATATGAAAATTAGTCCAATTAATAACCCTGCAGTGGCCTCTGAGTATTCAAGTGAAAGGGAGAGTCATATGTCTCTCCTTTAAATCATAAGCTAGAAATGATTAAGCTTAGTGAGGAAGGCATGTCAAAAGCTGAGATAGGCCAAAAGCTAGACCTCTTGCACTAAGCAGTTAGCCAAATGGTGAATGCAAAGGAAATTAAAAGTGCTACTCCAGTGAACACACAAATGATAAGAAAGTGAAACAGGCTTTTTGCTGATATGAAGAAAGTTTTAGTGGTCTGGATAGAAGAGCTAAGCAGCCACAACATTCCCTTAAGCCAAAACCTAATGCAGACAAGGCCTTAACTCTCTTCAATTCTGTGAAGGCTGACAGAGGTGAGGAAGGTGCAGAAGAAAAGTCTGAGGCTAGCAGAGGTTGATTCATGAGGTTTAAGGAAAGAAGCCATCTTCATAGCATAAAAGTACAAAGTGAAGCAGAAAGTGCTGCTATAGAAGCTCCAGCAAATTATCCAGAAGATCTAGCTAAGATCATTGATGAAGGTGGCTACACTAAACAAAAATTTTCAGTGTAAACAAAACAGCCTTCTATTGGAAGAAAATGCCATCTAGAACTTTCATAGCTGGAGAGAAGTCAATGACCAGCTTCAAAACTTCAAAGGACAGGCTAATGCAGTTGTTGACTTTAAGTTGAAGCCAGTTCTCATTCACCACTCTGAAAATGCTAGGGACTTTAAGAATTATGCTAAATCTACTCTGCTTGTGCTCTATAAATGAACAACAAAGCCTGGATGACAGTACATTTGTTTACAACATGGTTTATTGAATGCTTTAAGCCCAGTGTTGAAACCTACTGCTTACACAAAAAGTTTCCTTTTAAAATGGTACTGCTCTTTGACAATGTACCTGGTCACCCAAGAACTCTGATGAAGATGTACAATGAGATTAATGTTATTTTCATGACTTCTAACACAGTACCCATTCTGCAGCCCATGGATCAAGGAGTCATTTCAACTTTCAAGTCTTATTATTTAAGAAATACATTTCATAAGGCTATAGCCACTATAGATAGTGAGTCCTTTGATGGATCTGGACAAGAAAATTGAAAATCTTCTGGAAAGAATTCACCATTCTAGATATCATTAAGAATATTCATGATACATGAGAGGAGGTCAAAATATCAACATGATCAGGAATTTGGAAGAAGTTGATTCCAATACTCATGGATAACTTTGCCTGGTTCAAGACTTCAGTGGAGAAAGTAACTTCAGATGTGGTGGAAATAGCAAGAGAACTAGAATTAGAAGTGGAGCCTGAAGATGTGACTGAATTGCTGCAATCTCATGATAAAAATTTAACGGACAAGGAGTTGCTTCTATGGATGGTTTCTTGAGATAGAATCTACTCCTGGTAAAGATGCTGTGAACATTATTGAATTGACAACAAAGGATTTATAATATTATATAAACTTAGTTGATAAAGCAGCAGCAGGGTTTGAGAGGATTGACTACAATTTTGAAAGAAGTTCCACTGTGGGTAAAATGTTATCAAACAGCATTGCGTGCTACAGAGAAATCTTTTGTGAGAGGAAGAGTCAATTGATGTGGCAAGCTTCATTATTGTCTTCTTTTACGAAATTGCCACAGACATCCCAACCTTCAGCAACCACCACCCTGATCAGTCAGCAGCCATCAACATTGAGTCAAGACCTTCCACCAGCAAAAAGATTACACTTCACTGAAGGCTCAGATGATGGACAGCATTTTTTAGCAATATACTATTTTTAAATTAAGGTATGTACATTGTATTTTTAGACATAATGCTATTGCACACTTAATAGACTACAGTATAATGTAAACATAATTTTTACATGCACTGGGAAATGAAAAACTTTGTGTGCCTTGCTTTACTGCGATATTTGCTTTATTGTGGTGGTTTTAGAACCAAACTTGCAATGTCTCTGAAGTATGCCTGTAAAAGTGGAAGCAGAAGAAGAGTCAGTCAGAATGATGTGTTGGGAGAAGAACTCTGCCACCATTGCTGCCTATGAAGATGAAAGAGGATCATGAACCAAGGAATGTAGAAGCAGGTAAAGGCAAGACAATGGATTCTCCTCTAGCAACTCCAGAAGGAGCACAGCCCTGCCAACACCTTGACTTTAGCCCAGTGACATCCATTTCAGATTTCTGACCTCCAGAACTGTAAGATAATAAATTTGTGTTGTTTTAAGCCCCTTCATTTGTGGTAACTGTACCCAGCAGAAAGCAAGGAATCATCCCCCTACCCCCTGCCCTGATATTTCCTCCCACACCTAAGGTTGGTTTCCAGCATGCCACCAACCCTTCTCCTCTAATGTTCCACCATGATGCGGTTGATGAGAACGTTGTCTGGCCTCTTGGCACCTCTACATTTCTCTCTTCCCTGCTTCCCACTCCAAACAAGAAAAAGGGCAACCCCTCCATAGCCTTTCTGGCTGGAGCTTTCCTGGAAGCACCTCTCTTCTATAGCTCTAACTAAAATTAGCCTTCACTCATCAGTTTCCTCCTGATATTTAAAGAGATTTTTTTTTTTTTTTAGAGTTACAAATCCCTTCTTCTCTCCCACCAAAGCCTTGCTTTCAAGACAATTATCTTAGGGCTGAAGAAAGACTTTTGAGAGTCAAGGCTTTGCTCTAAATCATATCTGCCCTTTCCCAGTAAGGAATAAAGCCCAATGAGTCTATGTAAATATGACAGCAAGGCAACCTGCTTAGCCTCTCCCCACAATCTCCCAGCCAGATTGCTGCCCCTGAGTTTCTCCTGTACAGAATTCTGGAGCTGCTACGAGTCTAGAAAGTCTTCACAAATGAAATGCTTTATACTGACCAATTTTTTAAAAATAGATATTCCTCACCCTGGTGATTGAGTCAACAAGTGTTTGAGTACCTACTATGTCCCAGGACTGTTCAGAGGACTTGAGAAACAGCAGGGACAATAGAGGCAGCCTTTTCTAGGACCAACCCCTGGCCATTGTCTTTAAACCAACTCCATGTTCCCTGCCTCTTACCAAAAGGGTGTATCAAATGCATTAAGTCTGAGGAACAGGGTTGAGCAAATGGAAATTCTGTGGATGGCAGATCTTTGTTTGAAAAATACTTGAAATTCAGTTCTGCTTTCAGCCTTCCCTGAAGTGAGAGACTTAATATGATCCACGTGAAGCTATTTATGATGCAGAAACCAATCCCCACTGTATCCTCTATTATAATATCCAAGAAGAAAGATTTAGTGGTGTGGAAGAACAGGATACCAGCAGTTATTGTTGGCCTACTGAATGCCAAAAAATAGGCTCCAATATCTGAGGGGTGTTCAGAGGACTTATTTTACTAGCCCAGGTAGGTATCAGCTGCCCTAGTGGTGGGCCTGTTACGTTCTGTGATGAGTTATGAACCAGGACCAGGATGTAACATGATGGAAACACCTTGAGGAGGCTAGAGACAATGAAGCTCTGAGCCTGACCCAGTGCCAGTAAGTCCAGAAGAGCCACAAGCCACTGGAGGTCTCTGTATTGTGTCATAAGGTTCTTTATCCAAACTACATCAAAGCATAGGACAGAGAGCAAAGTCTCCATTTCACAACTTGTTTGAAAAAAAAATAGAAATGAAATATCAGAAGGATATACAGAACTGTCAAACTGGTTTGTGACTGAAAACATTATCAATGGCCACAAAAATTCCCCAGTTATTCCATAAATGGCTTCCGGGGGTGGAATGAATGCTGAGAGTCATAAAGTCAGATGAGTGGGGGTAGTGAGCATTAAGTTTGTCTCCTGATTCTGGAAGTAAAATGGGCTTTTATCCCTATCACATTCCTGTGCTTTCACAGGTTAATAGAGTCATCTACCCCTCCCCTCTCACCCCTCTCTCTCTTCCCCTCTCTTCCCTTTCACACACACACAGACACACAGACACACACACAAATACACACACATTTTCTAAGTTAGCAAGTTTTATAGGAGTCAAACAGTAGCTTATACATTTATAGTTAACCTAAAACTATAATGAAAATTGGAGCAGAAATCAATTAAATTGACAATCAGAAATTAATAGAGAAAAACAACAAAGCTAAAACTTGGTTCTCTGAAAAGATAAATAGAAGGGATAAACATTTTTCAGCCTAACCAAGAAAAAAGAGAGGGGACACAAATTGCTACTATCAGAAACAAATGAGGGGCCTTCACTACTGATCCTATGGACTATTAAGGATTATTATGAATAACTCTATGGCCACAAATTTGATAACTTAGATGAAATGGACCAATTCCTAGAAACACAATCTACCAAAAGATCAACTGAATAGGTCTATATATAGTATATATAGTATAGTATGTATATCTATACATATATTTCTCTATATATTTCTATACTATATTCTTGAATAGTAAAGAAATTGAATCAACAATTAATGACCTTCCAAAAGAGAAAGCCCTAGGCCCAGATTATTTTACTGGTGAATTCTACCAAACATCTAAGGAAGAAGTTATATCAATTCTCTATAGTCTTTTCTGGAAAACAGAAGCAAAGGGAAAACTTCCTAATGCATTCTGTGAGGCCAGATTGGATGGAAGAAGTAGATCTATCTCTATTTGTAGATGACATGATATTGTATATACAAAATCCTCAGGAATCCACTAAAAAAATTAGTTCAGCAAGGTTGCAGGATATATTTGTATTCCTATAAACTAGCAATAAACAATTCAAAATGAAATTAAGAAAATAATTCTATTTACAATAGCATTAAAAGGAATAAAACACTTAGGTATATAATATAACAAAACAAGTACAAAATTTGTCCTCTGAAAACTATGAAATATTGTGAAAGAAATTAAAGAAGAGCTAAATAAATGGAAAGGCATCACATGTTTACAGATTGGAAGACTTAATATTGTGAAGATGGCAATACTGCCCAAATTGATATACAGGTTTAACCCAATCCCTACCAAGATCCAAGCTCTCTTTTTTTTTTCAGAAATTGATAAGTTGATCCTAAAGTTCATATGGAAATGTAAGGGACCCAGAATAGCCAAAACAATCTTGAAGAAAAGATAAACAAAGATGGGGGAAACAGATTTCCCAATTTTAAAACTTACCACAAAGCTACATTCATCAAAACAGTGTGGTATTGGAATAAGGATAGAAATACAGATCACAGGAATAGAATTAAGAGTCTAGAAACAAACCTTTTCATTTATGGTTGATTAGTTTTTAGCAAGAGTGGCAAGAAATTTGGTTGGTAGGGGTGGTGGTGGAGAATAGTCTTTTCAACAAATGGAGTTGGGACAATTGGACAAACAAAAGAATGAAGTTTGACCCATTCTTTACACCATAAACAAAAGTTAAGTCAAAATGGATCATAGACCTAAATGTGAGTGCTAATACTATAAAACTTTTAGAAGGAAACATAGGGATAAATTTTTATGATCTCAGATTTTCTTTATGACACAAAATCACAGGTGACAAAAGATAAAATAAATTGATCTTCGTCAAATTAAAAACTTTTATTCTTCAAAGTGCACCATCAAGAAAGTGAAAAGAAAACCCACAGATTAGGAGAAAATATTTGCAAATCATATATGTGCTAAAGGAATTGTATCTGGAATATATAAATAACTCTTACAACCCAATAACAAAATCACAAATAAACAAATTTAAAAATGAGCAAAGGATCTGAATAGACATTTCTCCAAAGAAGCAAGTAGCAAATAAACGCATGAAAAGATGCTCAACATTATTAGCCATTAGGAAAATGCAATAAGATACATGCACTAGGATAGCAATAAACAAAAAGACAAGCAATAACAAGTGTTGGCAAGGATATGGAGAAATTGGAACCCTCATACATTGCTGGTGGGATTGAAAATGATATATCCACTTTGGGAAACAGTTGAGCAGTTGGCCAAAAGTTAAACATAGAGTTTCAGTATGTCCTAGCAATTCCAGTCTTAGGTATAAACCTGAGAGAAAGGAAAACATACATTTACACAAAAACTTGTACACAAAGGTTCATAGCAGCATCATTCATGATAGCCAAACAATGGGAAAAAACCCAAGTGTCCATCAACTAATTGGTGGATAAATAGAATGGATAATGACAAAGCTGTACGATTGGAAGTCCAAAATCAAAGGATTAGCAGAGGAATACTTCCTCTGAAGTCTATAGGGTTCTAGTGGTAGCTGCTGGCAATCCATGGCATTTTTTGGCTTGTAGCAGAACGCAATCTCTGCCTCAGTCACATAGCTATCTTCTCTTTCCTGAACTGTGTCCCAATTTCCCCTTGTTTTAAGGATATCAGTCATATTGGATTAAGCCTCCACTCTACCCCAGTATGGCTTCATTTTAACTTGCCTAATTCCAGTATGGCTTCATTTTAACTTGCCTAATTTAACTGACCCTATTTCCAAATTAGGTCACATTCTGAAGTAGTGGAGAATAAGACTTCAGCTTGTTTTGGGGGGATACAGTTCAATCCATAAGACCATTGGACTGTTCACTTTAATTGAGTGAATTGTATGGTATGTGACATTTATGTCAATAAAGCTGTTAAAAATAGAAATACATCATCAACTAAGTTACACATACAGAATGTAAGGATGGTGCAACATTAGAAAACCAATTAAAGAAATGCAATGCAGCAATTAATTCATGGAATAATTCATATGATTATCTCAACACACTAAAACCAAAAACAAAAGTCCTGACCTCAACAACCTCAGATTCTAGTGATGGTGAGGGATTAATAAACCTATGTTAGGATTCAGTGAGAGAATCCACACAGTGAAATGGGAACACAGGAGGTGCCTAATTTATCTTGGGATTATCCAAGAAGACTTATCATAGGAGCTGATGCTCAGACTGAATGCTAAAGGCCCCCAACCCTGGAGCAAATAATCTCAAGAGAAGACGTGTGCAAAATCTGGTGAGACTATCAACCCACCTCTGCCCTTGGGTGCATCACCATCTGATAATTGATAATCTGCTTCCTCACTTCCCATTCATTCCTCTTGCTTCTCCTTTACCACCCCAGAAATAATTACAGTTGCCCAATGATCATTAGCCAATGATCTCTTGCCTACCAGATTCAATTAACATCTTAACACATATTACTTGCCCTCTCTTTCCTGTACTTCTCAAATCTTTCATTCACTCTCTATTGACTTTATTATAAAAATCCATGCTAACAGCATGGCATATGAAAACTTACTTGACTTGAGAAATCTATTTCAATTTCAGAGACAAGTGAAGAAAAATAGTCTAGAATATATCATAAAGGAGTCAAAAAAAAAAAAAAAGTTCAGCATATTTAATCAGACAATCAGTTGACAAATGTGATTTAGAAAGTGTGTGGCAGAGGTATCGGACCTCACTAGGGCCTTTACTCCCAAGCTAAGTTCACGGCAAAGAGCAGACCAAAGCTCCTGATCTCTGTAGGCAGAGTTCTCAAGGAACAAAGGAACAGCAGGCTAGGTAATCTGAATGACCCTCTCACTGAGGACAACTAAATAAGCTACACCAAAAAAAAAAAAAAAAATAGGTTTACAAAATACTAAGGGCTTGCCTGGTCAGATCAGAAGATAAGACCCAGAAAGGTAAGCCCAGTTATTCAAAACTACATTTGCTTCAAAGACATTTGCCTATGATGGAAAGGAAACTGTGAAGGCCAGCTGTATTTGAAGTCCTCTTGGTGCTAAGGAGATGCAAATCAAAGCCCAGAACCTGCCAAAGGTCAGAACTCTGACAAATTAATTCCCACTGTGTGAACTGAATTACCTACCCTAGAAAAAACTGTGTTCTTACTCTTTATCCCATTCCTGTGGCTGTGAATCCATTGTAAATAGGACTTTTTGAAGATGCTATTTTAGTTAAATTATGGTAACCTGAATCGGGATGGGTCTTAATCCTATTATGAGAGGCCTTATGGAGAGAAAGCCACAGGAAGGAGCCAGAAGCCGGAAGTCAATGGAACCTGGAAAAGAAAGGAGAAGATATCACCATGTGATGGGAAAGTCAAGGAACCCAGGATTGCCAGCCAGCCACAGCACTACTGACTCTGGGAAGCCTTTTGACTTTCTCTGAAACTGTGAGCCAAGAAATTCCTATTGTTTAAGTGAACCTATCATGTGCTATTTGTCATAGCAGCCAAGAAACTAAGATACCTACTTTCAGCTAGAATCGTGACAAGCATGCCCTCAGGGTAGGGACTTAAAATAAATGAGCCATGGCAGGGACTTGTAATCTAACTTCCTATCATCTGGTTGTTCAGGAACCTCAAGTTTTGAACCAAAATTAAGGAGGTTCTAGAATGATAGTCTTCCCAGACACCTTGCCAAATCAAATGAAAATCCTTTCTTGAGAAAGACACCATCATCCCAGGCATCAAAATAATTCCCCAAATAGTTTTTATATACAATGTCCAGCACAGACTCAAAGATAACCAAGCATACGAGGAAACAAAATATCCTAAGCAAAACTATATAAATAGAGGCGGCTAGCCGGGGAGGCAAGGTGCGGCTGCTGCATTCAGGTCTGGTCATGGCAGCGGCACCCCTGAAAGTGTGCATCGTGGGCTCCGGCAACTGGGGTTCAGCTGTTGCAAAAATAATTGGTAACAATGTCAAGAAACTTCAGAAGTTTGCCTCCACCGTCAAGATGTGGGTCTTTGAAGAAACAGTTAATGGGAGAAAACTAACAGACATCATAAATAGTGACCACGAAAATATAAAATACCTCCCTGGACACAAGCTGCCAGAAAATGTGGTTGCTGTCTCAAATCTCAGCGAGGCAGTGCAGGATGCAGACCTGCTGGTGTTTGTCATTCCTCACCAGTTCATTCACAGAATCTGTGATGAGATTACTGGAAGGGTGCCCAAAGAAGCACTAGGAATCACCCTCATCAAGGGGATAGACCAGGGCCCTGAGGGGCTGAAACTCATTTCCGACATCATCCGAGAGAAGATGGGCATTGACATCAGTGTGCTGATGGGAGCCAACATTGCCAACAAGGTGGCTGCAGACAAGTTCTGTGAGACCACCATCGGCAGCAAAGTAATGGAGAATGGCCTTCTCTTCAAAGAACTTCTGCAGACTCCAAATTTTCAAATTACTGTGGTTGATGATGCAGATACTGTTGAACTTTGTGGTGCTCTTAAGAACGTTGTGGCTGTAGGAGCTGGGTTCTGCGATGGCCTCCACTGTGGAGACAACACCAAAGCCTCTGTCATCTGCCTGGGCTTCATGAAAATGATTGCATTTGCCAAGATCTTCTGCAACGGCCACGTGTCCACAGCCAGCTTCCTGGAGAGCTGTGGGATGGCTGACCTGATCACCACCTACTACGGAGGCCGGAACCTCAGGGTGGCCGAGGCGTTCGCCAGGACTGGAAAGACCATTGAAGAACTGGAGAACGAGGTGCTGAATGGGCAGAAATTCCAAGGACCTCAGACTTCTGCTGAAGTGTACCGCATCCTCAAACAGAAGGGCCTAGTTGACAAGTTTCCATTGTTTACTGCAGTGTATCAGATCTGCTAGGAAGGAAAATCAGTTCAAGATATGTTGTCTTGTCTCCAGAGTCATCCAGAGCATAGATAAAGTGAATCATGCCACATGTTGAGGAAATTTCTGCCTTATAGTCAGTCTTTTGGATTCAAAAGAAAACCAGAACTTGGCAAGAAGATGGTTGCTTGACTATAATTCCATCATGGATGTGTATGAATTTTTACAGGTTCAATTTTGAATTAGAAGAGGCAGTTCGTTGGCCAAGATGTACTTTGCAACAACTCAACGCACATATGTATACCTGTGAGAGCGTGTTCATTTCTCATTCTGTGGTCTTTTATATGAACTAAATTAAAGGTCCTTTTTAAAAATTACTTTGAAATTTGCCACTGTGGTAGCTTATAAGATTGAAGCTATGTCAGCTAAATTTTTGAGATCTAACTCATATGTTTTTGAGTGGAAGCATTTTTTTTTTTTTTGCATTCTTTTGATGGTAAAATTTAATCAGCATTAACATGGTAGAATGGAGGAGAGAGTGTGTTTAATGGTCAACATATTGTATCTTTTAAACACTATTTCAAAGCCGGCATAATTAACTACTTTGATTGTTGGTTAGTCTTTTTTTTACCAATTAGATATTTTTAATTAGGTAAGCCACTTATGTATTTTCCTCTCTCTGCAGCTTTCTGCATTTTTAGCCTGTTTTCTCTTTGTTAGCTGCCAGTGCGTGCTTCATAAAGGTTTGGCAGTAGCAGAGGACAGAAAACTCATCTGGGATTTTCCTGCTGTGACTGACAACATTCTTCTGGATGACAAAAGACACTTGTATGATGCTTTTTGTTAGTGCTTTTTTGCAAATGTCTCTGTGAAGCCTCATGAATCCTTTTGGAGAGGACTGCTATTATTCCTCTTTTAAGATGGACTTGCTGTGTCTGTCACCTGGCGAGTAGGGGCGCAGCCAGGAGTCAAGTCCAGAGCTCCTCTACCCCACCAAGGACCCACACCTTCTAAGACCTCACAGGCTGATTGGAACTCTATCTGAATAACTGTGGCAAATGCAGCCTTTCCTGCGACTTGGGTGGTTGTCTAGAATCGTACCACTCAAGGTTTAGTCCACAATCCAGCAGCATCAGCTTTGCTTGGGGTCTCTTAGAAATGCAGGTTCCCAGGTCCTGCCCCAGACCTCTTCAACCTCTTCAATTGCAATCTGTGCTTTACATGCCTTCCCCTATGTTTCTGATGCACACTAAATTTTGAGAACCATGGCTTTAGAAAATTTACTTTAGATTGGTATTGTTCAAACCATGTTTCATAGAAAAATATCCTGGGCTCCAGTGGTTGTTCCAGGTGTTGTCTGGAAAGGTCAACTGAGTTTGGGAAAAGCTGCATTTATACACCTCTTGAAGGTGTAGAATGCATGTTAGTAAGTCATGGGATCTGTTTAATTGTATTTAACCCACAACGTCCCAAACACATTAGACTGTGGAAGGTTGTTGTTTTTTTTTTTTTTCCTGCAAGGAAACTAGTGTTCCAGGGACCACGACTTGGGAACACTCTTCTTGGCCCAGGGTGACCTTAGGATGGCTCAAGTATGCCTTTCACTCCCTGTGAGAATTCAGGATGAAAAACTATCTGTGATATTGTTAGTTCTGAACTCCTGCAGTTCAGACTTGCCATGAATCTTTGATGAAGCTTTAAGGGGACACTGTCACATACAACCAAGTGGATGTCAGCCGCACTGAAATGCACATTATATGGAATAAGTGCTTTTAATTCTACAATTAGAATAGAAATGACTTCCTTCTTAAGTGAGACCGGTTTCAGGTTAGCCTTACACAGATACCTTACATAACACTTCTTAAGTGTTAAAGGAACATAAGAATGTTGATTATGTAATCATGGATTTTCAGTCTCTTTTTGAGATTTTGACCCTACCCCCCCCCCCCCCCCAGTTTGGGATTTTTTTCCCTTCTGAATGATTGTTGAATAAATTTTTGTTGAAATTTAAACTCTATCCAAAATATTTTTGGTACATTTTAAACCCCAGAAGTATATGAAAGCACATAAAATGCTACAGTTTTCCAAGGTTTTAGTGCCATTGTTAAGTCAGTTAACTTTTGCTTGTTTAGTGGTAAATCTTTTTAAAAGTTTGTACATAGGTAACAAAGAGTTACTTTTTAAGATACATAAAGGGCTGTAAGCTAATTGTGGTGACTACTAAGTAGGATAATTATATATGAGGAATTAGGATTTTGTGTGTTTTG
This sequence comes from Choloepus didactylus, assembly GCF_015220235.1. NCBI lineage: Eukaryota > Metazoa > Chordata > Mammalia > Pilosa > Megalonychidae > Choloepus > Choloepus didactylus. Next base: position 52,401,371 of record NC_051323.1, read on the forward strand.
TATATTCTCATCTTCATTCGGCTTCCAACTCTAGGTTCTGTACTTTGAGAGTTTTTTCTTTACAAATGCTCTCTTGCCACTTTGAAATCTGTTGACTCTATCTCTTGAACATACTTATAATATTCTGCCCATTATGAAAAAGACTAATTTTATAAGTTTGTGCTCTGCTACTGTAGATATTTATTACTCTACAAGTTATCTATTTTTGTAACCACCTGTGGTCCATCATTTATTTTACTTCACATTTCTTATTAATTATGGTAGTAAGAAGGATGACTTCTAGATCATAAGCTTAATTTGTACTATTTCAACTAATCTGTGAATGTAAAAATACACTGTTGCCTTGATATAATCCAACTGACTATAATGTGGAATAAATATCTATCTTGAAATCCATCCTAGGAGGTAAAGTCATAATAAGCTTCTTCTGGTTTTTCATTTAACTCTTAACCATAACATGGCCCCATGGCATTGGCCCAAGAAGCATGTGGTGGTGGGATGCCAGTGTATAAAAGGAACTTTGGTTTTTCCACTAGTTCTAATTTACTAGCCTTTTATTTACATCTGTACTATATTTGTTTATGGATTGATGGATGGTAGATATATAATTTAAAAGCTTGGTTTAATAAAATTTAAGCCATCCCCCCCAAAAAATAACAAAACTATATATATATATATAGAAACAACAGGTAACCTACAGTTACATGATGTATTGAAATCAGATCAGACACAGACTACTTTAAAAAAAAGTGCTTATTATATTTGAACAAATCAAAGCCAAGATTGAAAATTTAAGCAGGAAACTAAAAACTATTTTGGAAATAGCATAGAATACTAAAAGAAAAACAAGTGAAAGTCTAGAACTGAAAAACATAATATTTAAAATTAAGAACTCAGTGAATGGTTTGAACAATATGTTAGATGCAGATAAAAATTAGTGTACTGGAAGACAGAGTAAAAGAAACTATCAAGGATGTAGCACAGAAAGTTCAGAAAAGAAGGAAAAGATCCTTAGAGGATGTGTTGATGTTTCATCAGAGTCCCAGAAGGAGAAGAGAGAGAGAGAGAGAGAGAGAATGGGTCAGAGGCTATATGTAAAAAACAGAGTAACTGAGAATATTTAAAAACTGATGAAAGACATTAGTCAACAGTTTCAAGAAGCCAAATCAATTCCAAGTAGGAGACATAAATAACAATCACACCTCTATACATCATATCAAAAAGTCAGAAAACAAATACTAAGAAGAACTCTTAAAAGCAGCCAGTGTAAAAAGACAGATCAGCTTCAAAGGATCAAAAGTTAGAATTACTTCACAATAGCAACAGAGGAAGCCAGGAAGCAATGGAATACCTTCAGTAATATACCAGGCTGGGAAAACTACCGATCCAGAATTCCATATGAAGTAAAAATATCTTTCAAAATGAATACAAATGCTAACATTTTCAGATTTTTTTTAAATAGAGTTACCACCACGTGATAGTTAATTTCGTGTGTTGGCTTGGCTAGGTTATGGTGCAGTTGTTTGGTCAAACCAGCACTGGCCTGATTGTTGCTGTTAAGGTATTTCGTAGATGGATTTGTATCTCTAGTCAGTTGATTGCATTTACAGTTGGTTGCAACTGCCATCAACAAAGAAGACTGCCTCAGCAATGCGAGGAGTTTCTTCATTCAATCATTTGGAAGTCTCAGAAGCCAGACTGAGGATTTCATAAGTCAGAAAAAATAATTTCTGCCTCTAATTCAGCCCTCCAGTTTCTCCTGCGGAATTCAACTTCACCTTCATCAGAGTTTCCAAGATGTGGCCTGCCCTATAGAATTTGGATTTACCAGTAACGGTTGTATGAACAATTCCTATAATAAATTGGTTCTGTTTCTCTGTAAAACCCTGACTAATATGTACCGGAAGACCCCTGTTAAAGGAAATTCTAACAGATATACTTCAGGCAGAAGAAAAATTATTATAGAAGCTCCAAAATTCAGCAAAGAACAAACGACTCTAAAGTGGTAAATATAAGCATAAACCTGAAATAACATTGGCAGAATACAATAAAAATAATGCCTATCAGATTTAAAATATTTAGAACAAAATTACCAATCAAGAATAGCATATAAGCTAGAAAGTTGAGCAATGGAATTAAAATATTGTAAGGTTCTTGTGTTATCTGGGAAAAGGGTTAAAATCTTGATTAACATTGGGATTTGATAAAATTTTAATGCATATGGTTGATAAATTGTAAATGCATTTGTCATTTTGAGGGTAATCACTAAAAATTGAAATAAAATATACAATTTCCAAACTAGTAAAATTTTTTTTTAAAATGGAGTAACAATTACATCTAAAAGAAGGCAATAAAGGAAAGAAAATGACACAAAGAATGTGTGAGACAGAGAGAACATGCAAAATAAAATAGTAGATTTAAATCCAAAAACTTCAGTAATTGCAGTAAATGGACAGAACCCCAGAATTAGAAAGCTTTACTCACCCAGTCACAGGAACGCTGAGCAATCACAGGCCTCCCTCAGGTAGGGGAAAGGGAAGCTGTTCCGGTAAATTTCGCAGCATGAAGGAGCAGAACAAAATGCACGCTTCCTTGGAGCAACTGAGTCCCATGAGAACTGGAGGGGAGAAGGGTCTGAGCCCTGCATTCCTATTTTCTGTTCCTATTTTCTGTTCCCAAGTTGACCAGGCAAATGATTCACTTCTTAGTCTCTGAGAGGTATGTGAGAGAGGTCAGAGAGAGTGTTACACTAACTGAGGAAGCTAGGGGGAAAGTGGCCCACTCCCATGGAAATATTTATTACTCTATTCTAGGTCCAAGTGGTGACAGATTTGTTTGAGGGGTGGCAGAAGGAGAGTCAAGAAGGTAGGAAGGAAGTATATATGCAAGGCAAATCTTAAGAAAGCTGTAAAATCTATATCAGAGTTAGGTGGGAATAAAGAGACTATCTCAGTTATCTCCTAGAGTAATTGAGACAAAAATAAAGAGCAATAGGAGGTGATACAAATGATTGGGAGAGATAGGGAAGAATTGGTTAATACAGAATTTCAAATGAAATATAATAATTCAAGGCTATATATCTGTATTTACCTACAGTGCCTTGAAAAATATCAGCTGCACAAAAGCGATTTTTTAAAGGGTGCATTTTTCATCTAAAATTGGAGAGCAGTTTCAATCAAGGGTTCAAATAGCATTAGAGAAGATATCATCCTAAACCTTCTTTCTTTAAAAATACCCCTAAGGCAGCCACCTCAGAAAGATAAAAATACATCCTATATTTAAGGACTTCCAGAAAAAGATTTTACATAGCATCCAGTAATTAATTTCAGCCCTTAATACAAACTCTTTATATCAACTAAATTAACCATCATTCAGAACCTTAATTGGAGTTTCTTTAAAAAAAAAAAAACTAAATTAATTTAACCTAAAGCTTTTATGTATTTTTATTTCACAGAAATATGTTCTTATGTGAATTCCATAGGCTGATGGTAAAATGCCCTATTGAACTCTCAAGCAAATGTTCACACAAGAAGGCTTCCAAAGGTAGGAAGTTGCATGAAAATGAATAGAACAGAAAGAGCAACACTCTTCATCATTGTTTGACAGATCTGGTGTAGGTACAGGATTTATAATACTAAAGGGAATTGCTTGACTTGATGGAAATCAATGAAAGTAAAATTCAATTTAAACTTTTTATTAAAGTAACATAAATTTTAAGATGTGCCTTTCCTGTCCTAGTAAATCATCAAGACTGGTAAGGATTACTAGATGTAGGACCCCAGGATCATCATTCACATGCATGAATTACAACCCATGGAAGCCCCTTTGGGACTCATCAAAAGAAAATTTGAGCCAAGTCTATACACAACAGGTACACTGAGCTGTTTTATAACATTCTACTTATTTCAGCAGTCCCCAAAGATAGTGATTGGTATGGCTAAAACAGTTTTACAGTATGTGGTAGTTTGAAGCTATATGTACCCCAGAAAAACATGTTCTTAAAGCTGATCCATTCCTGTGGGTGGATTGAAAGTAGGACCTTTTGGTGAGGTTACTTCAGCTAATAATGAGGTGGCTGCCTTAGAGATATTTTTAGAGATGAAAGACCCATCAGTCTTTCAGGATGGGTCTTAATCCTATTACTGGAGTCCTTTATAACAGGAATGAATACAGAAAGAGAGAGAGAGAGAAAGCCATGGAAGCAAGAAGGTGAAATCAATGAAACCCAAAAGAGAAGGGAGACCAGCAGATGCCACCCTGTGTTCTGCCATGTGGCAAAGGAGCCAAGGATATCTGGCAGCCAGTCTTCGGGAAGAAAGCATCACTCAATGATGGCTTGATTTGGACATTTTCCCACACTCTAGACATAAATTTCCATTGTTTAAGCTGAACCATTTCATGGTATTTGCTTAAAAAGCTAATCCCCAAAACATAAGAGAGCCCTGGCCAGTCAGAAGGCAATTGTGACTCCGTATGTTCAAACTCAAGAGGAGGTTTACAAACTAGGACCTGAACATTGACTCCTCTCCCTGAATGCTCTTTACAAGACAAAGTAGCAAATACTTCCAGGGGAATATAAATTCAGGAGGGAAAATAGTGTATGAAAGTACAAGTGCTATAAAACAAAAGACAAACAATAACACACACCAAACATAGCTGAATTAAGAGAAGAAACATTAAGAATTTAAAGTAAGCATAAGAAAAAGTACAGGTTACATGATATAGAAATAAGAATTTTAACAAAGAACCAAGTAGAAACACTGGTATAATTATTGTAATATTAAAATATAGAATCCAAAATATGGAATGCAAGGCAGCATGGATACAGTAGACTGACTAAGTGAATTGGAAAATGAGGTTGTGGAACCATCCCAGAAAGATTCAGGAATGGATAAACAGATTGCATATATGTGGAATGTCATAAATATACACATACATACACACACACACACATATATGTATGGAGATAGGAGTATTACCATCTATAAGACAGTATAAAGGGAGTTCCAGATTAAGATAACAAAGTAAACAGAGGGAAGTAAATATTTGAAGAATTAATGACTGACAATTTCCTGGAATTAAACTGAGGCATCTCAGATTGAAAAGACTCATAGAATACCAAATGCCAAACAGAAGAGAGAGAGAAGGAAAAGAAAATCCAAAATTTAAACATGAACTGGGGAAATTTAAGAGCTTCAAAGTCTAGGAGAAAATTCTAAAAGCTTCTAAATAGAGGGATTCAACCTCAAAGAATGAGTCAGATTGACAATAGTTCTCTCAACAGTTACAATCAAGACAACAGAAAATATTTTTAAATCATTACAGTAAAAGAACATTGAAGCTAGAATTTTATGTCCAGTAAATCTGTCATCTAAATATGAGAAGGCAATGAGAATATTCTTTGTATACAAAGCCTCAGAAGGTTTACCTCACAAAGACCTGATGTGAAAACACACTTGGGAAAAATACTCTACAAAATAATAATAAAGCCAGATACATGGTAAGTTAGGGTAAGCAAATAATTTTGTAAAGTTTATTTTGCCTAAAAATCCAAGAGCAAAAATTATTATCCATAATAATCTAGAACTACAAGTCTAGGTGATTCTAAATTTCCTGTCTCTGGGGAAGAGAGAGTTGGAAGATGCAGTCATAGGGGAGTGAGATTCCCCATTTTACAGGTGAGAAAAGTGAGGCACAGAGGAGTTAGGAAACCACACACAGCCACAGAAAAAGCAGTACCACGATTCATATGCAAGCCGTCTGACAGAGTCCACAGTTTTCAGGGGAAGTTATAGCTACTGATAAAATCAAGAACTGTGAAAGGGAAAATAAATATAAATGTAGGTCTTGGTAAGTTTTAGAGAACCACCAGATAAATAAAAATAAAAAAATGTATAGCTGTCTGACCAGAAAATTTTTAACTTATTCAATGGAAGGAAGAAGAGGAGAAAAATGAACCAAATGAAAGTATGATAAACAGAAGATAAAAATTACATGCCTTCAATAACTCTAAATATGACAATAATAAAATAGTGGATTAAACTCACAAGTAAAAAGAAAGAGGGTATCAGATAGGCTTAAAACACACACACACACACACACAAAAATGCAAAAATAAGTTGTCTGTAGACACACTGAAATGGAGAAAAGTTGAAAATGGAAAGATGGGAAAATATGTACTATCAAAGTGTAAAAAAAAGAAAGCCAGAGTAGCAATTTTAATATCAGATGAAAGTGAATCCAAGGCCAAAATTAGCAGGGAAAAATAAGAATGTTATATACAGGTGAAAAAAATGTAAATCAAAAATGAAAAATAATTAAATACCTAAGTGAACCCATCATCTCAAATAATAATGATTCACATTTATTGAATGCCTACATATTCCAAGCACTATTCTAAGTGCTTTACGTGTGTTAACTCATTTAATCCCCAAAAACCTTATGGGGTAAAAATATTATTAGTATTTCACTGACGAGGGAACTAAGTCACAGAAGGATTAAGAAACTTGTCCAAGGAAACTCTCAGACAGTCTTACTCAGAGTTCACAACCTCAACCTCTATTTTCTGCTACTATTCCAAATACATAAAGTAACAACTGACATTTCTAAGGAGATAAATCAAGAATTTATTTGGAAATTTTAACACACCCTGCAGGAACTGATAGATTATGTAGACACCAAGTAAACAAAGTGCTAGAATACAGGTCAGCAAATTGCAGCCTGCAGGCCAGCTGCCTATTTTTGTAAACGAAATTTTATTGGAACATAGCTGTCCTCATTCATTTACATCTCATCTATGACTGCTTTCATTCTCCAACAGTAGAGTTGAGTAGTTATGACAGAGACTATATGAATTGCAAATACTAAAATATTTACTATCTAACCCTTTAAGAAAAGTTTGCCAGAACCTGCTATAGGATATTTAAACAACAAAATTTATAAACTCAACTACTGATAGAGAATTTACACCCACAGAACAGAGGGCACAGATCTCCCAAAGAGTGTATTAAATCCATTACAGTAAAGCTTTAGTTCTTCCCTCTTTGCATAATAGCAAAGCAGTCCAAACTATAGCCCTATTTTATAGTAGTCACAATATTAGAGAGGAAAACAAACATAAGAACCAAGGAAATAAGGTGGAAACCAATGCCTTAAAAAAAGACTTCTGTTGTGACAGTCAAATTATGTTAATTTAAATGAGCATAGAGGTATAGCTTAATAAAATGTCTCAATGCAACTGTGAATATTGGTCAACAAATGTTTTTAATTAACATCCTCTGTATATCTACTTGAAAGATCTACTGTACATCCCTTGAAGGAGAGAGTGAAGTATAGCAGATGAGAGCCTGGGCTTTGGAGTCAATCAGCAAGAATTCAGTTCTCACCTCTGCCTCTTAGTAGTTTGTGCCTTTGGGGAAGTCACCCTGTGCCTCAATTTCCTGATCTGTAAAATGAGGATAATAATAGTACCCACATGCTAGTTTGGATATATTATGTCCCACCAAAAGCTGTATTATTCTTTGACGCAATCTTGTGGGGGCAGATGTATTAGTGTTGATTAGATTGGAATCCTTTGAGTGTTTCTATGGAGATGTGACTCAGTCAACTGTGAGTGAAACATTTGATTGGATAATTTCCATGGAGTTGCTACCCTGCCCATTCAGGGTGAGTGTTAACTGGATCATTGGAGTTGTGTAAGGGAATTCATAGACAGAAGGGTCAGAGCAACTGAAAGTGACATTTTGAAAAGGAGCTACAACTGAGAGAGGACAAAATGCCCCAAGAGCAACATTATGGAGAACACCATTTTGAAATGCAACCTGGGAGCAAGTGGATGCCAGCCACGTGCCTTCTGAGCTAACATAGGTTTTCCAGATGCCATTTGCCATTCTTCTGTGAAGGTACCCTATGGTTGATGCCTAAGCTTGGAGACTTTATGGCCATAAGCCTCTAACTTTGTAACCAAATAAATCCCATTTATAAAATCCAATCCATTTCTGGTATTTTGCATTCTGGCAGCATTAGCAAACCAGAACAGATTTTGGTACCAGAGAAGTGGGGTGCTGCTGTGTTTGCAAATACCAAACATGTTGGAATGGCTTTTTAAATGGATATGGGGAAGATTCTGGAAGAATTGTGAGGAACTTGAGAGAAAAGGCCTAGATTGCTTTAAAGAGACTGTTAGTAGAAATATGGACCCTAAAGATACTTCCAATGAGGCCTCAAACAGAAATGTTGAAAGTGTCATTGCAAACTGGAAGGAAGGCAATCCTTGTTTTAAAGTGGCAGGGAATTTGGCAAAATTGAGTCCTGGTGTCAGATGGAAGGAAGAATTTGAGAGCGATCAGCTGGGACACTTGGCTGATGAGATTTCAAAACTAAAAGTTGAAGGGATAACATGGCTTCTCCTTGCAGCTTATAGTAAAATGGACAGGACAGAGATAAGCTGAGAAATGAACTGTTGGGCACAAAGAAACCAGAAACTGATAGTTTGGAAAATTCCAGGCTTTCAGAAAGTGAGACCCCAGAGGCTACAGCCCCACATGAGGATTTAACCAAACATGGAACCTGATGCCATTTCAGTACAAGCCTGAACTAGAGATGGAATTATCCAGAAAGGATTTGTGGAAAGTCATATTGTCTGATAGTTTTGACCCCTGTAAACTGCATGCCAAGCCTACAGAATTTTTGCAACATCTGTATAGATGGAGCCACTGCCGGTCTGGACTGGAAATGATGGAAAAGGACAAATTGAAGGAAAAATTTATTCAAAGACAGAACCATGGAAGTTGAGGTCTGAAGTCAGGAAATCTTAGGCCAGAAGAGCAGAGCAACCCATGCACATGGAAAGGTTGAGTTTGGCCCAGAGGTTGAGGGCAGGCCTTCCACCTTGCTGCTCAGGAAGAGTGCTGCCACCCCGGGCCCCAGAGAGGGTGGAGCACATTCCCCGGTGATTGGGGAGAGCCTGGCTGGCACCCCACTGTTCGGAGAGGAGAGAGCCTTTGCCCTGGAGAGGCAGAGTCCAGGTGGCACCCCAATGTTTGAGGAGGGTGGGGCCGAGAAGAAGGTGGTCTCCCCAGTGCTTGGATATGTTGGAGCACTCACCGCAGCATTTGGAGAGAAAAAGGCTGCCATGTAGGCCTTTGGAAAGGGTTGGACTTCCGCTCTCTCAAGCCCCAAAGATACAATATCATTCTGTGAATGACTCTCAGACTTTGAATTCTAATGGAGTTTGCCCTGAGGGTTTTATGAATTGTTTTGGTCCCTTAAACCCTGTTTTCCTTTCAGTTTCTCCTTATGGCAATGAGAATGTTTATCCTATGATTGTCCCTCCTTTGTATATTGGAAGCAGATAACCTGTTCTGAGTTTCACAGATCCACAGCCAGAAGGGAATTTTGCATTAGGACAGATGGTGCCTGTAACTGATTTTGATGGGATCTTGTACTTACCTATTGTTACTGAAAAGACTTAAGTTTCTGTGACATTGTGATGGGATGAATGTTTTTTGTATTTGGAAAGAATAAGTTTTTTGGGGTCCAGCGGGTGGAATGTGCTAGTTTGGCTCTATTGTGTCCCACCAAAAGCCATATTCTTTGATGCAATCTTATGGGGCAGATGTGTTAGTGTTGATTAGATTGGAATCCTTTGAGTGTTTCTATGGAGATGTGACTCAATCAACTGTGAGTGAAACATTTGATTGGATAATTTCCATGGAGGTGTTACCCTGCCCATTCAGGGTGGGTGTTAATTGGATCATTGGAATTGTATAAAGGAATTCACAGACAGAAGGGTCAGAGCAACTGAGAATGACATTTTGAAGAGAAGCTGCAGCTAAGAGAGGACAAAATGTCCCAAGAGCAACATTTTGGGGAACACCATTTTGAATAGCAACCTGGGAGCAAGCGGATGCCAGCCACGTGCCTTCTGAGCTAACATAGGTTTTCCAGATGCCATTGGCCATTCTTCTGTGAGGGTACCCTATGGTTCACGCCTTAGCATGGACACTTTTATGGCCTTAAGACAATAACTTTGTAACCAAATAAACCACCTTTATAAAAGCCAAACCATTTCTGGTATTTTGCATTCTGGCAGCGTTAGCAAACCAGAGCACCACATCATCATAAAGTTATTGCGAGTGATAAGTGAGATAATGTAAGTGAGAAGGACTTAGCATAGTTCCTAGCACACAGGAAGTTTTCAATAGCTACTACTTAGTAGTATCTATTGGGGATATTATAAATAATGGGAAACCACTATGAATCTAGGAAAAATGTGCTATAAGATTACTTTATTTTAATTTACTTTTTATCTTTTTCCTGTTGTAGCAGCTGAACTACTATATTTTGAGAATACATGTTACTACCATCCACTATTCTCTCATTCACTGAGAGTACCCATGTATAGAAGTATGAACACTGTAGGGAAGGGGGCAAGCGGATACATGTACAAAGGGGAGAATAGCGCTCAAAATGTCAAGTCCAAGTTTCAGATACTTTTATTTCGTTTTGGGTATACCTCCTATGTAGGTTGAATTATGTACCCCAGAAGAACATGTTCTTAACCTTAATCCATTCCTGTAGGTGTGAACCCCTTGTAAATAGGACCTATTGAGGCTGTTATTTTAGTTAAGGCATGGCCAACTGAAACAAGATAGGTCTTAATCCACATTAATGTAGTCCTTTATAAACAGAATGAAATTCAGTAATATAAAGAGAAAACGATGTGGGAGAGCAGAAGCTGGAAGTCAACAGACCCAGAAGAGAAAGGGGAGGATATTGTCATGTGCATCAACATGTAATGGAAAAGCTGAGGATCCACAGCTCTCTGGGAGCCAACCCCAGGACACCACCATCTTCAGAAAGAAAGCAACGCTTGCTGACAGCTCAATTTTTCACCTCTCCTAGGCTCAAAACAGTGAGCCAATAAATTCCTGTTGTTTAAACCAACCCACTGAATGGTGTTTGTTTTAGCAGCTGGAAAACTAAGATACCTCCTAAAGGCAGTCATGAATGATGATCAAGGGAGAAATGTTTTTATAATCAGTATCATAGAAAGCAAGAGGTTACAGCTAAGATCCTCAGTGATAGGAAATAAATTTTAAGAATAGAAGTACAAAGGATAGTTTCTCTTAACTCTACTTGTAACCCTGATGCAGTAAGTCAAAAAGCTATTCCTCATTCTGACTTTTCCTGAAGATATACAGACCCAAGGTTATCAAACTTCAAGAGAAGCAAAGAAGCACTAACATTTAGGGGATCCATTTCTTATGCAAGTATCAGAAATAAAGGCGAAGCAAGAACTGGCAAAGCACGCAACTTAAGTATAGAACTGGTATCCAGAATACATAATTAAGGATATTTGGGGTGAAAGTTTAAGTTTGTATTTCTCTGGATAAACCTTTTAATTTGAGCTAAACTTCATATAAAGGAAGCCTAGAAAGGGTGATTAAGGTACATTCATCATTTTAGGTGAAGTTTTTTAGAAGATTTGAATCTCTTATGTGGACAATCTATTTGGGAATAGTATCGTTTATATAAATAGGACTGTTTGCCTCCTGGCTGAAATGGACTGTGTGTCATGGGTTTCATGTAATCTGGGATCCTTTATGTAAAATGTGGGAATTTCATATGTGATCACTGAAAACATTTATACCCCCTTTTTTTTCCCTAAGGTCTTTTTTTGTCTTGTACTTTTAAGTCCTTACAGACATTTTGATTCATCAGCTTATCAAGCCTGGTCAATATTTATCACCATTGGCCATTTATTTTCAGACAATTATTTAGAAGTGCCTCTACCTTCAATCCAGCAATTGCACTTCTCAGTATATACCCAGAAGATCTGAAAGCAGTGACACGAACAGATATCTGCACGCCAATGTTCATAGCAGCATTATTCACAATTGCCAAGAGATGGAAACAACTCAAATGTCCTTCGACAGATGAGTGGTTAAATAAAATGTGGTATATACACACGATGGAATACTACACGGTAGTAAGAAGGAACAATGTCCTGAAACATATGACAACATGGATGAAACTTGAAGACATAATGCTGAGTGAAATAAGCCAGGTACAAAAAGAGAAATATTATATGCTACCACTAATGTGAACTTTGAAAAATGTAAAACAAATGGTTTCTAATGTAGAATGTAGGTGAACTAGTGATAGAGAGCAATTAAGGAAGGGGGAACGATAATCCATTAAGAACAGATAAGCTATCATGGGTAAATTTAATGTTCTGGGGATGCCCAGGAATGACTATGGTCTGTTAATTTCTGATGGGTATAGTAGGAACAAATTCACAGAAATGTTGTTATATTAGGTTACTTTCTTGGGGTAGAGTAGGAACATGTTGGAAGTAAAGTAGTTATCTTAGGTAGTTGTCTTTTTCTTACTCCCTTGTTATAGTCTGTTTGAAATGTTCTTTTAGTGTATGTTTTTTTAAATTTTTTTTTATTTTTTTATTTTTTATACAGTTGTTTTTTTTAAAAAAAGAGTTAATTAAAAAAAAAAAAAAAAAAAACAAGGAAAAATAATATGCAGAGCCCCTTTGAGGAGCTGGTGAAGAATGCAGGGGTATTGGGCTGCCCCACCTTGATGGCTGCTAATGTGCTCACAGACATAGGGGACTGGTGGTTTGATGGGTTCAGCCCTCTACCACAGGAGTTGCCCTTGGGAAGACTGTTGCTACAAAGGAGAGGCTAGGCCTCCCTATAATTATGCCTAAGAGCCTCCTCCCGAATGCCTCTTTGTTGCTCAGATGTGGCCCTCTCTCTCTAGCTAAGCCAACTTGAAAGGTGAAGTCACTGCCCTCCCCACTACATGGGATCAGACACTCAGGGGAGTGAATCTCCCTGGCAACGTGGAATATGACTGCCGGGGAGGAATGTAGACCCGGCATCGTGGGATGGAGAACATCTTCTTGACCAAAAGGGGGAAGTGAAAGGAAATGAAATAAGCTTCAGTGGCAGAGAGATTCCAAAAGGAGCCAAGAGGTCACTCTGGTGGGCACTCTTACGCACAATATAGACAACCCTTTTTAGGTTCTAATGAATTGAAGTAGCTGGTGGTAGATACCTGAAACTATCAAACTACAACCCAGAACCCATGAATCTTGAAGACGATTGTATAAAAATGTAGCTTATGAGGGGTGACAATGTGATTGGGAAAGCCGTATGGACCACACTCCCCTTTGTCTAGTTTATGGATGGATGAGTAGAAAAATGGGGGAAGGAAAAAAACAAACAAACAAATAAAGGCACCCAGTGTTCTTTTTTACTTTAATTGCCCTTTTTCACTTTAATTATTATTCTTGTTATTTTTGTGTGTGTGGTAACGAAGGTGTCAGGGATTGATTTTGGGGATAAATGTACAACTATGTAATGGTACTGTGAACAATCAAATGTACAATTTGTTTTGTATGACTGCATGGTATGTGAATATATCTCAATAAAATGAATTTTTTTTAAAAAAAGTGCCTCTAAAATAAAATCTGGAAAGTTAATAGCTTAAATTGCACTGTTGTTCTTGCCAAATTTTGGACTGGTTGTATTAAAATTGCTATTCAAGTAAATTATTATATTTATCAACTCCAAAGGAAAAATAATTTGAACTAGTTCATTTACATTCTGCCTACTGGCCCAACTTTGCTTAAGGTATATAGAAAAAATATTTTTTTTAATTTCAAAATATTTTTACTGAATTAGGTCTAACCAAGCTGTGTTGGTTTTAGAAACCACCGAAGCAACACCAAATAACTTGGAATTCAACATAGAATTTCCTTCTGACATTAATTTGATAAATATTTGTTAAAAATTTTTAAATGAATAATGTCTCATCACAAAATCTCATTCCTGTAGGGAATGGTAGTGCTAATGCAATCAAATAAACAGGAAAAAGCTTATAAAAATTGTTTATAGTGGTGATTATTATTTTTTTAAATTATTCCTCAGGTTGTATTTTATCTCACTTCTGTTTACACTTAATCCAGGATATAAGAGTGGATGATTTGCCTCTGTCAGATCTTCAAGCTTGGAAAAATTAAACAGTTTTCATTTTGTGCCATAAAACATCAGACCAGAAAGCCATCACAATAACTCAGGGAGAAAAACTGAGCATAGAACACACCAAATAAACATTTTTTTTCCTTTATCTTCTCACTTCATAAAACCAAACCAGGCTGAAAACACAGCCATAAAACATCAGCCTGCCATAGACCATGTCCCTTGAAGGCCCAGACCTCCAGAGACTTCTGTTTGTTCTGCATGAGATTTTTTCATGACAATAGCCTTATAATTATCAGCTGCCCAGAAGATAACATGAGGACCCTCCCCTCCCCCGCCCCATACACAGCTGAGACTTGGCTGAAGGTAAAGCTGTAACTGTTTTCACAGAACAGCTGATTTTCAGTGTTTGTTCCATTCCCTGTCCCCCAAATGAAGTTTTAAAATGATTTTTCTTTAGAGAAACAAGCCAAGGTGTAGCTAATCAAAATGTCCCCCCATTGGACTCCTCACAGGAACTTTTATGTGTAGTTGATATTAATTAGATATCAATAATATTCAAGCCCAGAGCTATGGAGGTCTTGGTATCTGTTTAATAAGTTTTCTACCATTGTTTCAAAAATAATTTTCAATATGACTCCTGGGGATGAATGTGGACCCGGCATCGTGGGACTGAGAGTATCTTCTTGACCAAAAGGGGTATGCAAAATGAGACAAAATAGTTTCAGTGGCTGAGAGATTTCAAATGGAGTCAAAAGGTCACTCTGGTGGACATTCTTATGCACTACATAGATAACGCCTCTTAGGTTTTAATGCATTGGAATAGCTAGAAGTAAATACCTGAAACTACCAAACTCCAACCCAGCAGTCTGGACTCCTGAAGACAATTATATAATAATGTAGATTACAGGGGGTGACAGTGTGATTGTGAAGACCTTGTGGATCACAACCCCTTTATCTAGTGTATGGATGAGTAGAAAAATGGTGATAAAAACTAAAGGACAAATGGGATGGGATGGGGGGATGATTTGGGTGTTCTCTTTTCACTTTTATTTTTTATTCTTGTTCTGGTTCTTTCTGATGTAAGGAAAATGTTCAGAGATAGAGTGTGGTGATGAATGCATAACTATGTTATCATATTGTGGACGGTGGATTGTATACCATGGATGATTGTATGGTGCGTGAATATATTTCAATAAAACTGAATTTAATTAAAAAAAAATAATTAAAATAAATAAATAAATAATTTTCAAAACCTGTTTTAGTTTCCTAGCTGCAAAACAAACACCATACAATAGGTTGGCTTAAACAATGGGAACTTAATCAGCTCACAGTTTTGAGGCTAGGAGAAGTCTAAAATCGAGGCATCAGCAAGGCGATGTTTTCTCCCTAAAGACTGTAGCATTCTGAGGCTGGCTGCTGGTGATCCTTGGTCCTTGGCTTTTCTGTCATGTGGCAGTATCTTCTCCTTTCTCTTCCTGGTTCCACTGACCTCTGGTTTCCTGCCCTTCCCATGGCTTCTCTTTCCATGTCCAATTTCCTTTGCTTGTAAAAGCTTAAGCCACATTGGATGAAAGCCCACTCTCATTCAGCTTGGGCACACCTTCACTAATAACATCTTCAAAGGTCCTATTTACAAATGGAGTTAGGACCACAGAACCAGGGGTCAGGGCCTCTTAAGGGGGCGTGATTCAATCACCAGCAAAAACTTGAAAAAGATTTTCATTAATATTAGTAACTTGTACATGATTTTTTAAAAATATCTCAAGCACTGAAGGCTCTGGAGACTAATTCCTATATTTGTCTCATTCCCATCTCTTTGCATTTATGGTTGGTGGGGTTTCCTCAGGAACTCACAGTACCGCTTTTAAATCCACCAAAGCAAGTCAGAGAGTCAAGAGTAACAGGACTGGCAACCCCCATAGACGAGAGAGGAATGCCCACGACTGGTCTTATCCCTTTCCTGTTCTCAAATGCAGCAACACATTGCCAATTACGTTGTCCTGCTGTGTCAAATCTTACTAAAATAAACCCAAAACAAAAAGAACCATGAATCTTTGTTTACCTATAGAAGAACTTCCTTTGTTCTTAGAACATGAGATTTTCAGGGTTGTTCACCATCATATTCCCAGGACCTAAAACAGCCTTGGTATGTGCTCAAAAAATATTTGTTGAATGAATGAATGAAATTTACAAACAAGGCCCTATGCGATCTAGTTGTCCATTTCCTTATAGTTTCATCCTATTTCTTGCCCCTCTCTCCCACTATTCCAGCTACATTGGCCTTGCAGCTCCTTGAACAAGCCAAGCAAACTCCTTTATTCTTTTGCACAAGATTTTCCTCTGACTGAAAAGTTTTTCCTTCAAATTTCCCAATGGCTCACTCCCTCATTTTCCTTCAAGTCTTGGCTTTCATTTCTCAATGAAATCTGCCCTCACTGCCCTATTTAAAATTGCCCACGTATATGCATGCATGCACAAACACACACACACACACACCAGCCCCCCCATCCTTTATCCTGCTATATTATTTTCTAAAATATTTATCACTTTCTAACATACTATTTATTTGTTTATGATGTTTATGGTTTATCATTTCTCTCACCTCACTAGTTTCATGAGGGTGTGGATGTTTGCCTGTTTTATTTTCCAAGAGCAGTGCCTGGCACAAAGTAGATTTTCCATAAATATTTGTTTCTGGGAAATCTAATGGACTTTTTAAAATAACAGTTATACATTTTGGCAAACAGTTTAAGAAAATAAGCCAGGTTTTCTGAAAAAACCTGAAAACAATTTCATACTAGATATTTATAAGCATTCAGTTTTTGAACTTATTTCATCTCTGAATGTTTTTGTAAGTAGTTAATAACAGAAGACCCACTGTTAGGGGAATTAAACCATAACAACATTTATTGTTTATTTAATAAGAAAACTAGTCAGTCCCAGGGTTCACCAATGTTTTTAATGATCTAGGCTCTTTCAAACTTTCTGCTTTCCCATCCTTAACTTGTGGCATTTTTGTTTATTGCCTCATGATTGCAAAATAACTGCCAAAGTGTAAGTCATCATATCTGCCTTCAAGACAGAAAAAAAAGAGGAAAGTGCAGCACCATCAAGTTCCCTGGTATCTGTCCCTTTAATCAGGAGAGCAAAATGTTTCCCAGAAGACCCAGCAATTTCATTGGCAATGCCCAAGGATTAAAAAGTGTGGGAAAGCAAATACCTGGCAAAGGGAAACAGTATTGCCTGAAACAGTTCTCTACCCTGTTGGGAGAATTTTAAAATCCTTATGCCTAGACCCCACTTTAGATCAATTAAATTCAAAATCAATCATGAATGGAGGACAGAATCTGTATTTTTAAAAGCTACCTATCCAGGTGATTCTAATGTGCAGGCAGTGATGAGAAACACAGGATTCAAGAGTCATTGCTAAAGCTAGGTGCAGCACCATCTTGAATAAAATCGGATGGTTAGAAAAGCAAATATCAGTGCCAGCCACACCCTTCAACTTACAATTATTATCACAGCTTGACTTGAAATGACTTATTCCATTGTCCATTCTCTCATTCATTCTGCAGAGATTTACTAAGTATCTACTAAGTGACATGCTCTGGGGACAAAAGATGAATAAATTCCGTATCTTAGTGTCTAGCAGGGAATGCAAACACATTTTTAAAAATCTGTCAAAACTCAATATGACAAATCCTAACAGAGGAATAAGCTTAAAAAGATAATGGGAGAACAGAGGATCTTTTTTTTTTATCCATTTATGAAAATCTTTGGAAGTAGATAATCACACAACTATCCTTTTCAGTAACTGTTTGTACCGATTTGTATATATTATGTCCCCCAGAAAAGCCATGTTCTTTGATGCAATCTTGTGGGGGCAAACGTATTAGTGTTGATTAATTTGGAAACTTTGGATTAGGTTATTTCCGTGGAGATGTGACCCACCCAACTGTAGGTGATAACTGTTTAGATAATTTCCATGGAGGTGTGGCCCTGCCCATTTAGCATGGGCCTTGATTAGTTTACTAGAGCCCTATATAAGAGTTCAGACAGAAGGTGCTCACTGCTGCAGCTTAGAGACATTTTGGAGATGGCTCTCAAAGGCCGAAACTGACACTTTGGAGAATGCCATTTTGAAACGCAACCTGGGAGCAAAGAGACACCAGCTACATGCCTTCCCAGCTAACAGAGGTTTTCTGGACGCCATTGGCCATCCTCCAGTGAAGGTACCCTGTTGTTGATGACTTAGCTTGGACACTATTATGGCCTTAAGACTGTAACTTTGTGGCCAAATAAACCCCCTTCATAAAAGCCAGTCTGTTTCTGGTGTTTTGCAAAATGGCAGCATTAGCAAACTGGAACACTATCTAACTGTGCTTTCTCCTTAACCCTTTTTGGCCTGAATTTTGGAAAACCCACCATGCTTAAAATGTGGTAAACAATTGGTAAACGCATAGTTGCTGCCCTCCAGGACACCCAGAAGACACCTTAGTGGGAAGGGATTCAGCAGGCCAGACCCCTAGAACATCAGACAGATGACGTGACTTAGAAGCCTTGAAAGACCTTAAAAGATTGAGCCCACACCTTTTATAAACAGGCCATCACTCTTACAATGAACCATTCTTATAGCTGAAGATATTTTAGGCCTTTTTTTAGTCTTCATTTCAGCAAGGTAAATAATTTCAACACCTTTTAATCTTTCACAAAGGATTTATTTTCCTTAATCATTTTTTCTTTTTGTTCCCTGTGAGAAACAAGCACTATTCCTAAAAAGGAATAAATGCTCACTTGATTTTGGAGAAGAAAAGAATTTATTCACGATCTTGTAAGAACAGGCATGCAACCAAAATGTGGGGGGTTGTCATGCAGAACAATAGACCCAGCACTATTTAT
The DNA here is from genome assembly GCF_015220235.1 of Choloepus didactylus. Lineage (NCBI taxonomy): Eukaryota > Metazoa > Chordata > Mammalia > Pilosa > Megalonychidae > Choloepus > Choloepus didactylus. The sequence continues at coordinate 52,420,276 of NC_051323.1, forward strand.
TCCCTATGCCTAACTGGCAAGACCCTCCCCTATTTCTCCAGTGGCTGGATACTTCAGAGATTGCATTCTATTCAACAGGCCTAACTAGCCCAGGCAACTTTGAAACATGCAGCCCACCCAAATTGGAAATATTTGAAAAAAGTCTCCCCAGTGAACTTGAAACATTTGAAACAAGGAACATTTGAAACAAGTCTCCACCCCTGACTATAATTGTTATGCCCAGGCCTCTTTCCTTTGTTCTTTAACTGCAGAGCCAGTCTGAGCTAGTTTGGTAACAAGTTATGAAGCTATTTTAGGAAACTCTATCCCCAGTCTTCACCTTGCAAGGATAGTGGGTGGCTTATAACAGCTAAATTTGCATTAAACTTATGCCTACCCAGTCCTTCCCCCATTTTTTCACTGCATTTGCTCTCATCAGATTTATCTTATTATTGAGAAATTATTTCTCAGGTTTTTTAATATCACTTTGAAAGAGTCTGGGTAGCAGTCCAATTACAACTTGAGGGAGAGTTGTTTACCCAAAGGCAAAGAATTTCCAAATCAGGCTGTCACCTAGGGCAGTTTTCAATAAAGTGATGCATATGAACTTTTCTCTTATACATATACCCAATTTGAAGTAGTGAATACTTACCATAACCAGGTCATACATTTAAAACATATGGCTAAATAAACCAGATGAAAAAACAAACATTATAATGCCTCACTAATACAGACTAACTGTAATGTGCAACTCTGAGAATTGAATCTGAGAGCATAGGTTATCAGATTAAGGTTTACGGTAAAGGTTCCTAAACTGTAAGCTCCTACAGCAGTTACATATATTTCTGAGTTGTAATGGTTGTTTCTAAATTCTGAGCTGCTGAGCTCTTTGTGTTTAACCTGGTCGGTCCCTGGAACTTTAGGTATCTGTGTGATTCCTGAGACTCAGAGCCAGAGTCAGCAGCTATAAATGTCAGCATTACCCCATGCAGCAAATATTAGAGTCTGAAAAAGAGATCAGACTTCAATTAGAGATATGAACAAAAGGGACTTGGTTAGGACTAAGGTAAACCAGACTAAAGGGTAAAAGACTATATTGATGGTGTTTTAAAACTTAAACTTCTGTGTGAGAACAAAGGAAGAGATGTTTATTAAGTGCAAAATCTGTATTTTTCTGTAGCACACTATATAATTTAACTTGTGTGGTCAGTTTATTCAAACACCATAATTACATGGAACTTTGAATAGGGAGTGAGATCTGGTTGGTTTGTACAAGTTAGTTTGAAGCCCCAATACATCCCAGAATAATTTGGGCAGAGAATAAAAATGTATTTGCAAAGCCACCTTGAGGGACTGGGGGAAAATGTGAAAATATTAAACTTCCCCACTTGGGGAATTACTGATATTCTTACAAGCATTGGGGACTAATCCAATTAGTAGAAGGCTGAATCCTTGATCTTGGGGCTTGCCCTTATGAAGTTTGTTACTGCAAAAGAGACTAAGCCTACTTAAAATTGTACCTAAGAGTCACCCCCAGAGAACCTCTTTTGTTGCCCAGATGTGACCTCTGTTCTCTAAGCCAACTCTGCAGGTAAACTCATTGCCCTCCCCCCTACGTGGGACATGACTCCCAGTGGTGTAAATCTCCCTGGCAATATGGACATGACTCATGGGGATGAGCTTGGCCCTGGCATCATGGGATTGAGAAAGCCTTTGTGGACCAAAAGGGGGAAGAGAAATGAAACAAAATAAAGTTTCAGTGGCTGAGAGGTTTCAAATGGAGTCAGGAGATCACTCTGGAGGCCATTCTTATGTGCTATATAGATATCCCTTTTTAGTTTTTAGAGTATTGGAATAGCTAGAAGGAAATATCTGAAACCATTGAACTGCAACCCAGTAGCCTTGATTCTTGAAGATTATCATATAACTATAGCTTACACTGTGTGGCCGTGTGATAGGGAAAACGTTGTGGCTCACACTCCCTTTATCCAGTGTATGGACAGATGAGTAAAAAAATGGGGTCAAAAAGTAAATGAATAATAGAGAAGGATAGGGGAATGGGATGTTTTAGTTGTTCTTTTTTACTTTAATATTTTTATTCTTATTCTTTTTTGTGTCTGATAATGAAAATGTTCAAAAATTGATTGTGGTAATGAATGCACAACTATATCATAGTACTGTGAACAATTGATTGTACACTGTGGATGACTGTATGGTCTGTGACTCTCTCTCAATAAAATTGAATTTAAAAAAAAAACATGGGTGTTAAATGTATCTAGAATTGTTTGGATTACCAATGGTTTTCAATATTTGTTACAGGACTCCATGTATTATAACTCTCTCCACTGGATGCTCAGTACCTGTCCTAGTTTGCTAATGCTGCAGAATGCAAAACACCAGAGATGGATTGGCTTTTATAAAATGGGGGTTTATTTTGCTACACAGTTATAGTCTCAAGGCCATAAAGTGTCCAAGGCAACACATCAGCAACCGGGCACCTTCACCGGAGGATGGCGAATGGCGTCCGGAAAACCTCTGCTAGCTAGGAAGGCAGCCGGCATCTGCTCCAAAGCTCCAGCCTCAAAACGGCTTTCTCCCAGGACGTTCCTCTCTAGCAAGCTTGCTCCTCTTCAAAACATCACTCCCAGCTGCACCCCTTCCCTCTCTTTGAGTCAACCCATTTATATAGCTCCACTGATCAAGGCCCACCCCGAATGGGCGGGGCCACGCCTCCATGGGAACAGCCCATCAAAATCATTACCCACAGCTGGGTGGGGCACATTCCAAGCAAATCCAACCAGCACAAAAACTTCTGCCCCAGAAAACTACAAAGATAATGGCATTTGGGGGACACAACACATTCAAACCGGCACAGTACCAAAGTTGTTTTGGAGGAAATTCACTTTGCCAAAACTGTAGCTGCTCTTCTCGGCCTACAAGCACAGAGCCTCAAGATTTATAACAGCTCTTTCTCCTCCCTGCAACACACAAACTCACAACTTTGGGAAGGCATTATTTAAAGAAGCCAAGCTTACCACCACCATTAAGAAGAAGGGTGCCAATTTAAAGAGTGCATGTACTCAGCCTAAAAAGACTGGAAAATCTGCACTATAATCTACATCTATATGTTCAGATAACAAATTTAAGCAATTCTGGTTAAGGTGATTAATCCACATGCTAATGTAAAATTAGTATTATTTCAGGTCTTTAAAAACTGAAAGAAAATATCATCCAAAAGATATAAAACTGAGAATGTTGGAGTTGTCCCCAGATTATAAGCCCCATCAGTTAGCCTGCCCTGAGTGGGCCCAGATTGTAATGTCCCCACCTGTCAACAATCAGAGTAATAAGGAGTTAAATAGTAGAAATTTAATTTATATAAAATCCATTGTTCCAGGTGAGGGATAAATTCAGCCAAACCCACAAGTCAATGGGATTATCTGCCTTTAGGAGTCGCTGGATTTGGCTTGAATCCCCACCCTGTGTTGGGGAGGAGGTGAGGAACACAGCATCCTCCCTGTGCACTCTGGTGACAGAGCAAGGCCTCCCTTATCCAGCTCGACTCTGAGTTCCTGCTTCTGCTGAAGTCACTCAGACCAAAGACCTCCACAACAAAAGAGCACCACCCCTTTTCCACACCACCACGCCATATTTAGGACATCACCCTGATACTTTCACTCCCCAAACACCTGAGCAAAAGGCTGTGTTTTGTCTTTTTAATTTACTAAAAATTTGGGGGTCTAGGGAGCATCTAAGAAGACAGCACCAGAAACAACTTTAAATTGAGTGTTGAACAACCTTCTTAGAAGTTCTTCAGTTACCCCACCACAGGCCCCTCATGGCAGTGAGGTCAGCTTCCCACACTGCTGCCCCTACACTCTCTTATCTGAGCCTTCCCCCCTCACAGACATTTCCCACCTTTTCTTGACTTCTTATGCAGAACTGTTTCTTTATATCTGGTCTGTGACTTCAGAGCCTCACTGAGCTCTAAGCAAGTAATTTTCTTAAATAAAGACTATTTTAAAGACTAACTTTTCTGATTCTATTTTGAACCTAAGAGGAATTCCAGAGCCAGCTCTTAAGATGTTTTTTCCCCCAACCTGGCAACATTTAGATTTTGAAGTTTATGAGGCAGATCTTTATATTCTAAGTTGATCATAGTAGCAGGGAAATAGAATGACATATAGTGATGGAAGATACGTATATTATCATCTGTCTGTGATCTACAAGCCCATACATAGTACCTGGAGCTCAACTAGTGTCAAATAATTTCAGGCATTATGTCCAATATGCAAGATATTTTATGAAAGAACCAAATGATTGCCTGATGTGGTGCTGCACACTTTTGTTTTGCATCAATGTTTTTTTTTTCCTGTTTAGCCAAGTTATTCATACTCATTCAAAAAATTGTGGCTCTAAATAGAAATACATGTAGTATACTTTTAATTATTAAATTTCAAACTTTTTAAAAGTAGGTTGTCAGAAGATAAGCCTAATTATGTGTGGATACATATCATAAAGAACTTTTTCAGTGGTACCAAAATCTATTTTTCAGTACAAGCATAAAATGTCTTTGGACAGCAAAGAATTATAAACTCTTCAAGAAAATGAAAAATAGGAAGAATAGAAAGAGATGAACACATTATAAAGCAGTTTTGCTTGTCCCAGAGTCTATTCTCAATTCTTCATGCCAAGAATGGGAGAAAATTAAGAATTAAGTAAATTTAAAGTTTTTAATTTAAATTTAAATTAAGAGAATTAAGCAAACATTATAATAAACTTTTCCGATCCTATTTGGCCAGCTATCATTCACAAAACAGGGTAGTGTCTGTATTTTTGAGAACATGAAATATGTCCTTTGGTGGTGCTTGTTTTTGTTATTTGCAAATCACATCTGCTTCAGTTCTGAGGTGATTTTATTTGATTACCACTGAGAAAATATGCAAAATAAATGACAATCTACTAGAAAAGTAGTAAGTCTAAAGGGAAAAAGGAAGTGAAGAATATAAAAATATGCATATTTGCTGCTATTTTTTGACATTTGAGGGACTTTCTTTGGACTAGTAAACAGAAAAGGATAGGTAATAGCAAGCATCTAAAGGAAAATAACGCATGTAAATATAAACATAAAAGTAGGAAGAGAAAAGGAATATTAAAAGAACAATCCAAGTGAGGTGAACATAACTGCAAGAAGAAAATGGTTTTACTTTATTTAGGCAATGTAGTTCATTTAAGTAAATTGAAGAAAATTGCAGTTTCAGTCATTTGTTCGTTCAACAAATACATCAAAATAATTTCCATACTCTCTTTCAACTGTGACATTACAAGATTTTATCAAATAATCTATTCAAACCAGTAAAATCCACATCCAATTGCCAAGTGTTTTATAGTATATGTTAAACACGTGACACACTTTTCAGAAAAGTTGCTGAATATACTAGACTGTGTTTGTATATCAAAATAAAAATTTCATGCACTGCATAACTACAGCTAAGATACTACATTTAAAAAGTTGTCTATATCAGAGCAGAGAGAATTTTAAATTTTGATGCTCCATTAGAACTAATGTGATATAAACAATAATGAACAAATAGTGTTATAAAGACAGTATTTACATGTACTATGCAACAGTTTTCTGCTAAATTTTCTCTCCTGCCTTGCAAGTTCAAAGAAGTATCATTCAAGGTGATTATTGGGTGCATGAAAGTGGTTTAGACAATCAGTAAGTGACCAATAGTTTCTTTTCCAAATTGCTTTCTTTCACAATCTGCACTGAAATGATTAGAAGGTGTCAGTTTGACAGATTTGTGTGTCTATACCTGTGGTTTTACCTCAAGGCCACTATTCAATTTAATTCCAAAAAAAAAAAAAAAAAATTATAAAATCCTACTCTTTACAAGTTACTCTGCTGGGTTGTATGAGCAATCATCATACCTCCACAGTGCTTACAAATTAGTGGAGGAAGAAATGAAGGCTAATACAAAGCATGATGCAAGAAGCAAACCAAGTTGGTTACTCCTACTCAAAAAAGAGTAGGAGCATTGCTTCATTGCAAGCAATGGAAGCTGACGTGAAAATTGATTAAGCCAAGGGGAGCTTGTTAGAAAGAATATTGTATGACTCAATTGTCGTGAGGCTGGAAAACCAACTTTCAGAAACTGGCCTGACCAGAACACAGAATGCTCAAAGGGGGGCAGGAAGTAAAAATCTCGACGAATGCAAACTCTACTCAAGAATAAGTTCATATTCAACTGTGTATTAAGTGCTTCAATATGCCAGGCCAGTTACCTTCCTTTCCTTCCGTCTGTCACACGGTATTGTCAGCCTTTATGTGTCTCTCTCTGCAAGCCAGCCACATCTTCATCACCTCCTATTCAGCTGAAAATTTTGCATTCATGCACCTTGTCATATTAACTGACACTTTGTACCTTGTCAGGTACTCAAAAAATGTTGAATGAATGAATGAATAAATGAATGAAAAAGGTATAAAACATAAGTGGAAAGGTGAGAAAGGCAGGAGAAAGCATCATTGAAGATGTGACAGTCTAGCTTAGTCTTAAAGAAAAGCAATGGAAGAGAACCTTTACACAAAGGGAACAATATAAGTAAAGGCTTGGAGGGAGGGAAATAGTGGGCATTTTGAAGAAGATGGCAGTTGAATTAGTTGATTATAGCAATGGTTCTTCATCTTCTGTGAAGAACAGGCCAAGGCCACCACCAGCCCCACTCACCTGTACCAGAATACAGGGGAGAGAAGAGTGGTAAGCATGACATAGTGGAAAGATGCCCAAGTGATTCTGACAAGTATTCCTGGTTAGTAAACATTAGTTATAAGGTGAATGAGAGAGAGAGGACAATGACAAAGAAAGGGAGAAGTTGCAAGCAAAGTTGTGAAGAAGTTTATCTTTGGGATCTTTCTACCCTCTTCACACCCTCCACTGGCCCTCGCCATCCTACCCTTATTCCCATATTCTGTTCACAAAGGCCCCCTCTGATATGGAGGGTATAGCAGTCCCTTCCAGGTGAGAGGACTTAGTTTGTTGGCCTTCCATTTAGTTAATCCGTCCAATTCAGGACACCTTGACTGAGAACTTACCATGTGCAAGCCAGTGTGTTCTCTAAGGATGCCCAGATGAAAGACATTATCCCCATGCTCAAGGACCTCAAAAACTAAAGCATTTCTTTAATACCTAAGTATATACATAAAGTACTTTTAAGAACCAAATGAATTGCCAATCATACCAACTTAGGGAGATGCCTTGAAGCAAACAGTCCTTCCCTCAATTCCTAAAACCCCACACTTTAAAATCTATCTGTTCTAAAATTGCTCCTGCTGGCTTCTAACTTTCTACATGTTGCATATTCAGTATTCAAACAGCAAAGCCCAGCTGAATATGTAAAACTTACCATAAGAATTGGTGGTTGTTGTTGTTGTAGAGACATTTTACAATGAGAAGCAGAAATGATGGAGGAAAGAGCATTTGAGTAACGGAGGAAAGAATTCCAGGCAATTCCCCTCCCAGAAACCAGTTATTTCCTCGTCAAGAGGGAGAACTCCACCTACTCCATCTCATTTCAAGCATGTCCTGGAGAGCGATAGTGGAGGAGACACACTGCAGCAGAGTCCAAAGGTCAGCAAATGCACATGACCACCAACTAGAACAAGAGCAGCCCCTGACCTTGCTGCCCAAAGGCTTCCAGAGGGGGAAAGACATCTGAAGGAGGGAAGAGAAAAAGACATAAGGGGAAGATTGGCTCTGCAGAACCTCAGCATCAGCTTAACTGTGGTTGGGTCCGGAGAAGCACACTCCTGGCCAGAGCTAGAGAGGTCATTTCTTCAGCTACCTTGGGCAGCTCTGCCATAACCTAGCCCCTCCCAACCTCTTTCCCTTTATCTCTATTCTTCAACTCATAATTTATGCTCTAATAACACCTAACTGCTTGTTGTGGTCTTTCCGTCACAACCACCCATCACCACCAACAAACACACACACACATATCTTTGCCTGTGCACTGCTTCTCCTGTGGGTAGTAAAGAATTTAACCTTGCCCCGAAAGAGGTTTGGTCTTTGTGCTCAGCTCTGAGGGTCTTGGGCTAGCCAGATAGTAACAATGTGATTAGGGTAGGGGTTGGCCATGCTAGAAAGACCAAAAATGTGGTTTAGGGTACAGACTTTGGGTCACGTGGTGTCAGTAGGCCTAGAGACTGAGATCAATCATATGGGCAATCATCAATCAATCAATCAATCATGCCTATGTAGTGGAGTGCCAGTGAAAACTGCACACCAAGGCTCAGGGGAATTTCCCTGGCTGCCAATTCTCTATGATTATTGTAACACATGGATACTGGAAAAGTAATGCATCCTGACTCCATGGAAAGAGGACAACAAAAATTTACCTGGTACTTCCCTCCTACTTCCCTGGTACTTCCCCAGACTCTGCCTCATGTGCTTCTTCCCTTGGCTGATTTTAACCTATATCCTTTCCCTGTAATAAACTGTAACTATGAATATAGTAGCTTTCCATGAGCTCTTCTAGTGAATTATCTAAACTGCGTGTGATTTTGAGAAACCCCCAAACTTGTAATCTGTGTCTGAGTGAGGGCAGGCTTGGGGACTTTGCCCTCTTCGGGACTTTGTAGTTGGCCAAAACTCCTTGCAATCTGAAACACTGTTACTACAACCAACCACCAATGTTTCCCTCCCTCCTTTTGACATCACCCCCTCCCCCCAGACACTTAAATAACTCTTACACTTCCTTAAACACCTGGCTCAGGAGTGATTTTCTCAAGAAAGCTGTCCATCACTGCCTTCTCATCTGCACTCCCATAGCTACCCAGGTACACTGGTCAACCTCACCATCCTATAAATGCCTTGAAGTCTGGACCCTTGCTTATTCATCTTTGACTCCTCAAGACTTAGTGTGGTATCTGGAAGAGAGTAGGTGTTCAGTATTTGTTGAACTGAATGGGATGCATTGTGTTTTCCTGCTTACAGTTTTGAATATAGAGAGTGCTAAGAAGGTTTCCTTAGGACTTAAGAGTCAGGAACCCCATAGAGAGAAGTTAGAATGAGCCTAACAGAAACCAAGAGAAAGAGAACATAGACCTGGAAGCAAAGAAAGAAGGTTCTGAGAAGATGCCTAGGAGTGAACCTTTGAAAAGCTCCTGTTTCAATGACTCCATGAAAAATTTTCATGATACTGTAACAGTAGACCATGAGCTGAGGTTGTTGTTGGTAGCGGTGATGGAGAGGGCAGAAGTTCATCTTATTTACCTTGGTATCCCATTGTGAGGCACGTGGACAGCCCTTGTCCGAGACAGTCTTTCCTTTAATAGTTTCTATATGTATGATTCCAATATACAGCTACAGAGCTAATTTAATGCCATTCATTTTGTAATATGGATTCTATTCCTCCCAAGTAATATTTTCATTAGCAATTTAAAATTCAGAGTTAAAAATATCCCTTTAAATGCTATGAGGAAAGCCGCTCAAATTAGGTGGCCCAAACTGGATAATGCATGCATTACCCTGATGGTTGACTAAGTTGTACTAGAAACATGACCTGTTTCCGATTCCTGTCCTGGGGAGTCCCAGATTTGGTCCAATGATTGGTGAAGACAGTGCAGGGCTATCTACGTGAGGACAGTGATGGGGAAGGACAAAGAAGAGAGGAAGGGGTTGGGAGGATGGAAGAAAACTGATTCGACTAAATATCGAGAAACAGCCTCAGCTAGTGCCACAGGCTCGGTTTCCCTTGTCCTCCCTAGGCCTCCGTTTCCTCAGTCTGAAAAATAAGGCAGCTGGATTAAATGATCAAGTATGTCCTTTCCACCTGCAGCTTTAGATGAGTCCAGATCCTTACTCACCGGCCCCTCTGGGGCTCTCTCTTTCTCTCGCCCCGCCCTCGGCACCTCCGGCCCCTGCGCGCCGCCTCCAGGACGCGGGAGCGCGCCGTGCGCGCCCGAGGCCATGTGACCCGGAGAGGCCCGCGCCCGAGACGCCATGTCGGGGGCTCCAGTAGACGCCGGGCCCGAGCCGCTGCCCGCCGGGGGCGCCCGGTTCTTCTGTACAGCGGGCCGCGGCCTGGAGCCGTTCCTGATGCGAGAGGTGCGGGTGCGGCTGGCGGCCACGCAGGTGAGTCGCTCTTGCCCCGCTCGATCCGTCCCGGGCCGGGGAAGCGAGGCGAGGCTGCCTTCTCAGCCCCCGGAGCTTTGCTGGCGGCTCCTTTAATTGCTCCTGGAAAGGACCGCGAGTCGTTTCTTTCCCTACGAGATAAATCCCATCACCGCAGATCTGTCATCGCTAACGTTTTAAAGACGAGGGTTGAGGCAATTTATTTTCTAGACTCTTCGGCAGGAAGTTCTTAAAGTGCCTATAACTAGAATTAAACCTGAGTTAAATGCTTTCTCCACCTCACGTTCATTTACTTCACTCTTCATTTTCAATTTCCTGACAGCGTTTGTATTTCCCTTATAGGACGGTTACAAGGGATAAATAATATAATGTGTGTAAAGCACATTTTATGTATTCAGTAAGTAATAGCTAGAATAATATACTCTTGAAGGCCTGCTAGTCCAACTTCCGGAGGAAGTTAGGAGTTACTGCTTGTATTTATCTGTCAATTTCAAGGGAATGAACAACATTTTAAATAGCAGCTTAAGTTTTAGAACGTGCTGGACTGGTTTCCTGAAAGCAGAGGGAAAAGATGTAATTGAAAAAAAAATAAAAACTAGTAACACAATTGGGTATATGTAACGGTATGAATGATGTGTTCTTGGAAGGGAAAGCTTTTATCTAAATGAAAGTGACCACTGCGCCAACTCCTACAGTGTTGGGAGTCCACAAATGAAGTTTCTGCTGTGTGTGTGTGTGTGTATGTATGGGGTGGGGTGGGAGGTCGTGGGGTTGAATCAATCTTAATAGACCAACAGCCATTTGTGGTTTTGATAACAGAAGTTAATACAGTGTGAATGTAGCTAATTTTTTAAAAAGCAACCGTATATAATAGTGATAACTTCTGACATTTATTTAACATTTAATATGTGTAAAGCATTTGTCCTTAGGTTTTTACTCTGAACTAACTTGCTTAATTTTCACAGTAATCCTATGTGGTAGATGCTCCACGTTTAATAGATGAGAAAAATGAAACACAGATAAATCCAATTACGTTTTACTCAAGTCATATAACCAGAAAATGGCAGAGCTGGGATTCAAACCCAAGGTGCCTGTAAAAACGGGCACAAGGCAGACTGGCTAGTGTCAGGGGCTAGTGTCAGGGCCCATCTTCTTGACCATTATCTTAGCCTTGACATGATGCCGCACTCTTTTTTTTTTTTTTTTCCTTAAATGTTAGAGTGCTTGGTATGAAAAATAGCAGACTAGTTAACCCAATCTGAGAAAGTAGGATTACAAAAAAGAACCTCTACTTACTCTCTATCTTCTCTAGAAACTATGAGAAGAAGGAAAATTTACAGCAAGAAAGCTCAATTATAGAGAGAATGAGAAGGAGGAGGAGAAACTTCTTGACAATGAAAGTAATTAAATACCCAAGAGATCTGGGAATTTCCATATCCCTTTATTAGAAATGGAATATTCAGTGTTTTGTCTTGTATGTTTCAGGGATAGATTTACCTACAATGGAATGTGATAGAGTAACCTCTTAGATTCCATCCCAGTTGCTCTAAATAAAGTGAACTCTCTTAAAGAATCTTTTGTGATAGGTCCTTTTTTACCTCCATATTACAAAGAAATAAAGAGAAACTGAGGCTAAGAGGTGGAGCTGGGAATTGTGTCTGACTGTCTTTAGCTTGGAAGCCAGTGAGCTTTACTTGTACACCTAATTACCTTGGGAAATGGCCCCAGAACCTTTGATGAGGTTATTTCTGTAAGACTGTGGTAACGACTGCATGGCTTTGGGCTCAAAAAACGTGTTTAAATTTTATGTCTTTCCCTAATGGATTTGTAACCTTGGGCAAATTACTCAAATTTCTGAGTCTCATTTTCCCTGGATGTAAAATAGAGATGAGAATCCCCTTTTAAAGGATCCATGTGATCCTTGAAATAAAGATAAACAGCAGATACAATGCATGGCAAATAGCAGATGTGCAATAAATGATAGTTCCCTTAGGATGAGTTGCACGGGAATACTTAAAATCATGCTTGCAACAACTAGAGAGTCTGTTGGAAACTCCTTGAGGTTTCTGGCTTCAAGAAAATTAATATTCTAAAATCTGAATTTACAAAACAAATTAATTCGGAAGCGATTATTTGCTTTCAGGAAGTAATCGCTCTATTTAATCAGTGTTTTTCCAATTTTATTGAACGTAAGAATCATCTGGGGAGCTTATTGAAAATACATATCCTTGAGTGCCAGCCCCATAAAGGTTTTCTTTTTGGCAGGGCTGCAGAGAAGCCCAGGTGTTTTTAACAGGCAAACCCCTGTCCCTCCCAGATAACTTCTTCAACACAGCTTGCAATAGAAAATTTTCCGTGTGTCCTTTTTAGCCTTTTATCGTGGAGAATTTCGTACATATGCAGAAGTAAACAAAATCAACAGTGATCACTCGGGGTGAATTCTACTCAATTCATACCTCCATCTACTCCCTACCACATATTATTTTGAAGCAAATCCCAGATTTTATTTCATCTGTAAATATTTGCCTGTATATCTCTAAAGTATAGAGACTCCATTTTTATAATACAATTATAATACACGTAGTATAATAATATGAGATAATGTTATATATACTATAAAGGCTCTTTTTAAAAATATAAACCACAATATCATTATCACATCTAAAAATTATTAATTCCTTGTCATCAAATATCTAGTCAGTGTTCAATCTTGAACTTGTCTCATAAATGTCATTTCTGTTTGTGTATGTGAATCATGATTCAAATGAGGTCCACATGTGATTAGGAGATACTCTTTTAAGTTTCTTTTAATTTCTAGGTTCCCCCTCCATTTCTCTCTCTTTTTCCTTCCCCCTTGCAACTTGGTAAAGAAGTGAGGTTGTTTGTCCCCTAGTCTAGAAGAGGGGTGAGCAAACTTTTATCTGTAAAGGGCCAGGTAATAAGTTTTTTAGGCTTTGTGGGTGACATATGCTTTCTGTTACATATTCTTCTTTTATGTTATTTGTTTTTATATCCTTTAAAAATGTAAAAACCATTTTTAGCTCCAGGGGCTAGTTTTCTGACCCCTGGTATAGAGCTGTACTGTTCAGTAGGGTAGCCACTGGGCACATGTGGCTGTATAGATTAAAATTAACTCAAATTAAATAAAATTAAAACTTCACTTTCTCAAGCACATTAGCCAAATTTCAAGTGCTCAGAAGCCACAGGTGGCTGGTGGTTACTCTGTTGTACAGCACAGGTTATGGAAAGTTTTGTTGGACAGCACTGCCTGTTCTAGTTTGCTAATGCTGGAGAATGCAAAACACCAGAGATGGATAGGCTTTTATAAAATGGGGGTTTATTTCGCTACACAGTTACAGTCTTAAGGCCACAAAACGTCCAAGGTAACACCTCAGCAATTGGGTACCTTCACCGGAGGATGGCCAATGGCGTCCGGAAAACCTCTGCTAGCTAGGAAGGCAGCTGGCATCTGCTCCAAAGCTCCAACCTCAAAACGGCTTTCTCCCAGGACGTTCCTCTCTAGCAAGCTTGCTCCTCTTCAAAACATCACTCCCAGCTGCACTCCTTTAGTCTCCTCTTTCTGAGTCAGCTCATTTATATAGCTCCACTGATCAAGGCCCACCCCAAATGGGCAGGGCCACGCCTCCATGGGAACATCGCATCAGAATCATCTCCCACAGCTGGGTGGGGCACATTCCAAGCAAATCCAACTAGCACAAAAACTTCTGCCCCAGAAAACTACAAAGATAATGGCATTTGAGGGACACAATACATTCAAACCGGCACACTGCCTGAATTTCTCACAGTCTAGATTGTGCTTGTTACATCTCCATGTGTAGTTTAACGTGTTCCTCTCTCCTGTTTTTTCTGAAAATTGGTCATTGGATTTACATCTTAAGATTTTAGGTTTGATTCCACCACTCCACCACCCCCCACCGCATCCCCACCCCCCGCTTTGGTAATGTAACGAACTTCTTTATAGATTCCTGGATGTTTTTAAGTATTTAATTTATGATTTTTTTTTTACTTAGACTATTTGAAGAAATATATTGGAAATACTGAAGCTTTACTTTATAACCATGTTTAATGTATTAAATACTATTATTGTAAGAATAATAGTAGAAAGTTATTTTTAAGAAGGGCCCTATCAATGGATTCTTCTGTCTGTAAACCTCAGAGCAAAGCCTGTTATCCCAAGTCCTGAATAAGCCAACCATTTATTAGTTTTTTAATGGGGTCATTGTGATAGGTGGTAGAGGGTAGAGCTCAGTAGATAGCCAGGGTATTTCACAGTTATTTCATGTAATGGAATGATTGCATACGCCACTTTTTTTCACGATTCTCTGTGTTCCCTTTAGATTGAATGCATTTTTAAAAATTAAATGTTTTTTAATTCTCTCTACTAAAATGGACCAGAGCAATTGCAAATAACTACCTTAACCCTTCAAGCACTTTAAAATTAGTTCTGAAACTAAATGGCATCTGTAGAATCAAGACAACTTTGGTACCCTCATATATTACCATACGTGTTTACCTAAATTTAAAATTAATCTTTGTGTGAGACTTGAATCTGTGACTTTAAAAAAATGGCAAAAATACTAACTGCTTAGATATGCTAGCATTTAACAGAGCTGTTATTACTTTAATGAAGGCCGTTATTTCATGTTTGGAAGTATTAGACGTAAAACAAGTGGGGAAAACAGAGTGTATATTTAAATAAGTTTTCAAGTAGCAAATATTAGGATGAAATATTCTTAAATGGCATATTTCTCCCTAAATCTTGTAGTTGAATGCAATCAGTTATAAGCAGTAAACTAAAGACAAAGGAAAATACTAGGTTCAGCAATTTTTTAAATCCTAAGCACCACCAAAGGTCATTCTTCCTACTGTTTTAAGATACTTTATCTTACAAAGGATGATACGTTAAAGTGCTTTCACATATATGATTCTACACTGACTATTTTACAATTTAGTAAACTGCTACTGATTACATTCTTACTGCATGTAAAACAGAATGTAGGTGGAGGCGGGGCAAGATGGCAGACTGTTGAGCTGTATGTTTTAGTTACTCCTCCAGGAAAGTAGGTAGAAAGCCAGGAACTGCGTGGACTGGACACCACAGAGCAATCTGACTTTGGGCATACTTCATACAACACTCATGAAAACGTGGAACTGCTGAGATCAGCGAAATCTGTAAGTTCTTGTGGCCAGGGGACCCGCGCCCCTCCCTGCCAGGCTCAGTCCCGGGGGAAGAGGGGCTGTCAGCTCCGGGAAGGAGAAGGGAGAACTGCAGTGGCAGCCCTTATCGAAAACTCATTCTACTGATCCAAACTCCAAACATAGATAGACTGAGACCAGACACCAGAGAATCTGAGAGCAGCCAGCCCAGCAGAGAGGAGACAGGCATAGAAAAACAACAACACGAAAAACTCCAAAATAAAAGCGGAGGATTTTTGGAGTTTGGTGAACATAGAAAGGGGAAGGGCAGAGCTCAGGCCCTAAGGCGCATAAGCAAATCCTGAAGAAAAGCTGATCTCTCTGCCCTGTAGACCTTTCCTTAATGGCCCTGGTCGCTTTGTCTCTTAGCATTTCAATAACCCATTAGATCTCTGAGGAGGGCCCTTTTTTTTTTTTTTTTTTTTTAATCCTTTTTTCTTTTTCTAAAACAATTACTCTAAGAAGCCCAATACAGAAAGCTTCAAAGAATTGCAATTTGGGCAGGTCAAGACAAGAGCAGAACTAAGAGAGCTCTGAGACAAAAGGCAATAATCCAGTGGCTGAGAAAATTCACTAAACACCACAACTTCCCAAGAAAAGAGGGGTGTCCGCTCACAGCCATCATCCTGGTGGACAGGAAACACTCCTGCCCATCGCCAGCCCCATAGCCCAGAGCTGCCCCAGACAACCCAGTGTGATGGAAGTGCTTCAAATAACAGGCACACTCCACAAAACTGGGAGTGGACATTAGCCTTCCCTGCAACCTCAGCTGATTGTCCCAGAGTTGGGAAGGTAGAGCAGTGTCAATTAACAAAGCCCCATTCAGCCATCATTTCAGCAGACTGGGAGACTCCCTACACAGCCCAGCAGCCCAGAACTGCCCTGGGGGGACGGCACTCACCTGTGACATAGCACAGTCATCCCTCAACAGAGGACCCGGGGTGCACAGCCTGGAAGAGGGGCCCACTTGCAAGTCTCAGGAGCCATATGCCAATACCAAGGACTTGTGGGTCAGTGGCAGAGACAAACTGTGGCAGGACTGAACTGAAGGATTAGACTATTGCAGCAGCTTTAAAACTCTAGGATCACCAGGGAGATTTGATTGTTAGAGCCACCCCCCCCTCCCTGACTGCCCAGAAACACGCCCCATATACAGGGCAGGCAACACCAACTACACACGCAAGCTTGGTACACCAATTGGACCCCACAAGACTCACTCCCCCACTCACCAAAAAGACTAAGCAGGGGAGAACTGGCTTGTGGAGAACAGGTGGCTCGTGGACACCACCTGCTGGCTAGTTAGAGAAAGTGTACTCCACGAAGCTGTAGATCTGATAAATTAGAGATAAGGACTTCAATTGGTCTACAAATCCTAAAAGAACCCTATCAAGTTCAGCAAATGCCACGAGGCCAAAAACAACAGAAAATTATAAAGCATATGAAAAAACCAGACGATATGGATAACCCAAGCCCAAGCACCCAAATCAAAAGACCAGAAGAGACACAGCACCTAGAGCAGCTACTCAAAGAACTAAAGATGAACAATGAGACCATAGTACAGGAGACAAAGGAAATCAAGAAGACCCTAGAAGAGCATAAAGAAGACACTGCAAGACTGAATAAAAAAATGGATGATCTTATGGAAATTAAAGAAACTGTTGACCAAATTAAAAAGATTCTGGACACTCATAGTACAAGACTAGAGGAAGTTGAACAACGAATCAGTGACCTGGAAGATGACAGAATGGAAAATGAAAGCATAAAAGAAAGAATGGGGAAAAAAATTGAAAAAATCGAAATGGACCTCAGGGATATGATAGATAATATGAAACGTCCAAATATAAGACTCATTGGTGTCCCAGAAGGGGAAGAAAAGGGTAAAGGTCTAGGAAGAGTATTCAAAGAAATTGTTGGGGAAAACTTCCCAAATCTTCTAAACAACATAAGTACACAAATCATAAATGCTCAGCGAACCCCAAATAGAATAAATCCAAATAAACCCACTCCGAGACATATACTGATCACACTGTCAAACACAGAAGAGAAGGAGCAAGTTCTGAAAGCAGCAAGAGAAAAGCAATTCACCACATACAAAGGAAACAGCATAAGACTAAGTCGTGACTACTCAGCAGCCACCATGGAGGCGAGAAGGCAGTGGCACGATATATTTAAAATTCTGAGTGAGAAAAATTTCCAGCCAAAGAATACTTTATCCAGCAAAGCTCTCCTTCAAATTTGAGGGAGAGCTTAAATTTTTCACAGACAAACAAATGCTGACAGAATTTGCTAACAAGAGACCTGCCCTACTGGAGATACTAAAGTGAGCCCTACAGACAGAGAAACAAAGAAAGGACAGAGAGACTTGGAGAAAGGTTCAGTACTAAAGAGATTCGGTATGGGTACAATAAAGGATATTAATAGAGAGAGGGGAAAAATATGACAAACATAAACCAAAGGATAAGATGGCTGATTCAAGAAATGCCTTCACGGTTATAACGTTGAATGTAAATGGATTAAACTCCCCAATTAAAAGATATAGATTCGCAGAATGGATCAAAAAAAATGAACCATCAATATGTTGCATATAAGAGACTCA
Source organism: Choloepus didactylus (assembly GCF_015220235.1). NCBI lineage: Eukaryota > Metazoa > Chordata > Mammalia > Pilosa > Megalonychidae > Choloepus > Choloepus didactylus. Next base: position 52,438,204 of record NC_051323.1, read on the forward strand.
TCTTAGACACAGGGACACAAAGAAACTGAAAGTGAAAGGATGGAAAAAAATATTTCATGCAAGCTACAGCCAAAAGAAAGCAGGTGTAGCAATATTAATCTCAGATAAAATAGACTTCAAATGCAGGGATGTTTTGAGAGACAAAGAAGGCCACTACATACTAATAAAAGGGGCAATTCAGCAAGAAGAAATAACAATCGTAAATGTCTATGCACCCAATCAAGGTGCCACAAAATACATGAGAGAAACACTGGCAAAACTAAAGGAAGCAACTGATGTTTCCACAATAATTGTGGGAGACTTCAACACATCACTCTCTCCTATAGATAGATCAACCAGACAGAAGACCAATAAGGAAATTGAAAACCTAAACAATCTGATAAATGAATTAGATTTAACAGACATATACAGGACATTACATCCCAAATCACCAGGATACACATACTTTTCTAGTGCTCATGGAACTTTCTCCAGAATAGATCATATGCTGGGACATAAAACAAGCCTCAATAAATTTAAAAAGATTGAAATTATTCAAAGCACATTCTCTGACCACAATGGAATACAATTAGAAGTCAATAACCATCAGAGACTTAGAAAATTCACAAATACCTGGAGATTAAACAACACGCTCCTAAACAATCAGTGGGTTAAAGAAGAAATAGCAAGAGAAATTGCTAAATATATAGAGACGAATGAAAATGAGAACACAACATACCAAAACCTATGGGATGCAGCAAAAGCAGTGCTAAGGGGGAAATTTATAGCACTAAATGCATATATTAAAAAGGAAGAAAGAGCCAAAATCAAAGAACTAATGGATCAACTGAAGAAGCTAGAAAATGAACAGCAAACCAATCCTAAACCAAGTACAAGAAAAGAAATAACAAGGATGAAAGCAGAAATAAATGACATAGAGAACAAAAAAACAATAGAGAGGATAAATATCACCAAAAGTTGGTTCTTTGAGAAGATCAACAAGATTGACAAGCCCCTAGCTAGACTGACAAAATCAAAAAGAGAGAAGACCCATATAAACAAAATAATGAATGAAAAAGGTGACATAACTGCAGATCCTGAAGAAATTAAAAAAATTGTAAGAGGATACTATGAACAACTGTTTGGCAACAAACTGGATAATGCAGAGGAAATGGACAATTTCCTGGAAACATATGAACAACCTAGACTGACCAGAGAAGACATAGAAGACCTCAGTCAACCCATCACAAGCAAAGAGATCCAATCAGTCATCAAAAATCTTCCCACAAATAAATGCCCAGGGCCAGATGGCTTCACAGGGGAATTCTACCAAACTTTCCAGAAAGAACTCACACCAATCTTACTCAAACTCTTTCAAAACATTGAAGAAAATGGAACACTACCTAACTCATTTTATGAAGCTAACATCAATCTAATACCAAAACCAGGCAAAGATGCTACAAAAAAAGGAAAACTACCGGCCAATCTCCCAAATGAATATAGATGCAAAAATCCTCAACAAAATACTTGCAAATCGAATCCAAAGACACATTAAAAAAATCATACACCATGACCAAGTGGGGTTTATTCCAGGCATGCAAGGATGGTTCAACATAAGAAAATCAATCAATGTATTACAACACATTAAAAACTCGAAAGGGAAAAATCAATTGATCATCTCAATAGATGCTGAAAAAGCATTTGACAAAATCCAACATCCCTTTTTGATAAAAACACTTCAAAAGGTAGGAATTGAAGGAAACTTCCTCAACATGATAAAGAGCATATATGAAAAACCCACAGCCAGCATAGTACTCAATGGTGAGAGACTGAAAGCCTTCCCTCTAAGATCAGGAACAAGACAAGGATGCCCGCTGTCACCATTGTTATTCAACATTGTGCTGGAAGTGCTAGCCAGGGCAATACGGCAAGACAAAGAAATAAAAGGCATCCAAATTGGAAAAGAAGAAGTAAAACTGTCATTGTTTGCAGATGATATGATCTTATATCTAGAAAACCCTGAGAAATCGACGATACAGCTACTAGAGCTAATAAACAAATTTAGCAAAGTAGCGGGATACAAGGTTAATGCACATAAGTCAGTAATGTTTCTATATGCTAGAAATGAACAAACTGAAGAGACACTCAAGAAAAAGATACCATTTTCAATAGCAACTAAAAAAATCAAGTACCTAGGAATAAACTTAACCAAAGATGTAAAAGACCTATACAAAGAAAACTACATAACTCTACTAAAAGAAATAGAAGGGGACCTTAAAAGATGGAAAAATATTCTATGTTCATGGATAGGAAGACTAAATGTCATTAAGATGTCAATTCTACCCAAACTCATCTACAGATTCAATGCAATCCCAATCAAAATTCCAACAACCTACTTTGCAGACTTGGAAAAGCTAGTTATCAAATTTATTTGGAAAGGGAAGATGCCTCGAATTGCTAAAGACACTCTAAAAAAGAAAAACGAAGTGGGAGGGCTTACACTCCCTGACTTTGAAGCTTATTATAAAGCCACAGTTGCCAAAACAGCATGGTACTGGCACAAAGATAGACATATAGATCAATGGAATCGAATTGAGAATTCGGAGATAGACCCTCAGATCTATGGCCGACTGATCTTTGATAAGGCCCCCAAAGTCACTGAACTGAGTCATAATGGTCTTTTCAACAAATGGGGCTGGGAGAGTTGGATATCCATATCCAAAAGAATGAAAGAGGACCCCTACCTCACCCCCTACACAAAAATTAACTCAAAATGGACCAAAGATCTCAATATAAAAGAAAGTACCATAAAACTCCTAGAAGATAATGTAGGAAAACATCTTCAAGACCTTATATTAGGCGGCCACTTCCTAGACTTTACACCCAAAGCACAAGCAACAAAAGAGAAAATAGATAAATGGGAACTCCTCAAGCTTAGAAGTTTCTGCACCTCAAAGGAATTTCTCAAAAAGGTAGAGGCAGCCAACTCAATGGGAAAAAATTTTTGGAAACCTTGTATCTGACAAAAGACTGATATCTTGCATATATAAAGAAATCCTACAACTCAATGACAATAGTACAGACAGCCCAATTATAAAATGGGCAAAAGATATGAAAAGACAGTTCTCTGAAGAGGAAATACAAATGGCCAAGAAACACATGAAAAAATGTTCAGCTTCACTAGCTATTAGAGAGATGCAAATTAAGACCACAATGAGATACCATCTAACACCGGTTAGAATGGCTGCCATTAAACAAACAGGAAACTACAAATGCTGGAGGGGATGTGGAGAAATTGGAACTCTTATTCATTGTTGGTGGGACTGTATAATGGTTCAGCCACTCTGGAAGTCAGTCTGGCGGTTCCTTAGAAAACTAGATATAGAGCTACCATTCGATCCAGCGATTGCACTTCTCGGTATATACCCGGAAGATCGGAAAGCAGTGACACGAACAGATATCTGCACGCCAATGTTCATAGCAGCATTTTTCACAATTGCTAAGAGATGGAAACAACCCAAATGTCCTTCGACAGATGAGTGGATAAATAAAATGTGGTACATACACACGATGGAATACTACGCGGCAGTAAGAAGGAACGATCTCGTGAAACATGACAACATGGATGAACCTTGAAGACATAATGCTGAGCGAAATAAGCCAGGCACAAAAAGAGAAATATTATATGCTACCACTAATGTGAACTTTGAAAAATGTAAAAGAAATGGCTTATAATGTAGAATATAGGGGAACTAGCAATAGAGAGCAATTAAGGAAGGGGGAACAGTAATCCAAGAAGAACAGATAAGCTATTTAATGTTCTGGGGATGCCCAGGAATGACTATGGTCTGTTAATTTCTGATGGATATAGTAGGAACAAGTTCACAGAAATGTTGCTATATTAGGTAACTTTCTTGGGGTAAAGTAGGAACATGTTGGAAATTAAGCAGTTATCTTAGGTTAGTTGTCTTTTTCTTATTCCCTTGTTATGGTCTCTTTGAAATGTTCTTTTATTGTATGTTTGTTTTCTTTTTAACTTTTTTTTCATACAGTTGATTTAAAAAAGAAGGGAAAGTTAAAAAAAAAAAGAAAAAGAAAAACAAGTAAAAAAAAAAAGATGTAGTGCCCCCTTGAGGAGCCTGTGGAGAATGCAGGGGTATTCACCTACCCCACCTCCATGGTTGCTAACATGACCACAGACATAGGGGACTGGTGGTTTGATGGGTTGAGCCCTCTACCACAGGTTTTACCCTTGGGAAGACGGTTGCTGCAAAGGAGAGGCTAGGCCTCCCTATGGTTGTGCCTAAGAGCCTCCTCTCGAATGCCTCTTTGTTGCTCAGGTGTGGCCCTGTCTCTCTAGCTAAGCCAACTTGAAAGGTGAAATCACTGCCCTCCCCCCTACGTGGGATCAGACACCCAGGGGAGTGAATCTCCCTGGCAATGTGGAATATGACTCCCGGGAAGGAATGTAGACCTGGCATCTTGGGACGGAGAACATCTTCTTGACCAAAAGGGGGATGTGAAAGGAAATGAAATAAGCTTCAGTGGCAGAGAGATTCCAAAAGGAGCCAAGAGGTCACTCTGGTGGGCACTCTTATGCACACTTTAGACAACCCTTTTTAGGTTCTAAAGAATTGGGGTAGCTGGTGGTGGATACCTGAAACTATCAAACTACAACCTAGAACCCATGAATCTCGAAGACAGTTGTATAAAAATGTAGCTTATGAGGGGTGACAGTGGGATTGGGAAAGCCATAAGGACCACACTCCACTTTGTCTAGTTTATGGATGGATGAGTAGAAAAATAGGGGAAGGAAACAAACAGACAAAGGTACCCAGTGTTCTTTTTTACTTCAATTGCTCTTTTTCACTCTAATTATTATTCTTGTTATTTTTGTGTGTGTGCTAATGAAGGTGTCAGGGATTGATTTGGGTGATGAATGTACCACTATGTAATGGTACTGTAAACAATCGAAAGTACGATTTGTTTTGTATGACTGCGTGGTATGTGAATATATCTCAATAAAATGAAGATAAAAAAAAAAAAAACAGAATGTAGGCCTTAGGTTGACTTAAATAGAATAATGTTACTACTTTTTAATTTTAGAATGTACAGCATTTTAAAGCATGAACACATTATTATTATGACTTGGCCTCCTAAATGAATTAAACCTTTTGAGTCCTCTTAATTAACTTGATATCCCATTATATGCTTTTTGGAAATCCTCTGCCCCTCTTTCTTCCCTCCCTCCCCCACAGAAATGATATTTATAGAGAAAACTCATTGTATAAAATGTTTCTTTTGATATATGAATAACTAAAGAAAAGATTTTTGTACAATTAAGTAAACAAATTGAAGTCTAGGTTACTGACTAAGTTAAAATAATTGGTCTACGTCAGTGTGTATGTCTGTATCAGTGTGTATGTTTATAGAACTTGACTCTTAAAACCATACTTTTTCAATAAAATATTCTGCTAAATTCTCCAGAATATTTGCAAGGTGTTTCATGTGTTTTTAAATTTTTAGTGATAACTTTACAATTGACTGTATTTTTATGTTAGGTAACAAAAATCTATATATTAGGTAGATTTTTATGTTAGGTAACAAAAAACTATATATTAGGTAACAAAAATCTATATAATGAAAACACTGGGCAAACATAAGGTAGAAATTGAAAGTTTGAAAAAAAAACTGGCAGAATCTATGGAAATGAAAGGCACAACACAAGAGATGAAAGACACAATGGAGACATACAACAGCAGATCTCAAGAGGCAGAAGAAAACACTCAGAAACTGGACAAGACACCTGAAATCCTACACACAAAAGAACAGATAGGGAAAAGAATGGAAAAATATGAGCAACGTCTCAGGGAATTGAATGACAACATGAAACGCATGAATGTGCATGTCAGGGGTGTCCCAGCAGGAGGAGAGACGGGAAAGGGGGCAGAAGCAATGATAGAGGAAATAATCAATGAAAATTTCCCATCTCTTATGAAAGACGTAAAATTACAGATCCAAGAAGTGCAGCATACCCCAACCAGACTAGATCTGTATAGGCCTACATCAAGACACTTAATAATCAGATTATCAAACATCAAAGTCAAAAAGAGAATCCTGAAAGCAACAAGAGAAAAGTGATCCATCACATACAAAAGAAGCTTGATAAGACTATTTGCAGATTTCTCAGCAGAAACCATGGAGGCAAGAAGGAAGTGGGGTGATATATTTAAAATCCTGAAAGAGAAAAACCACCACCCAAGAATCCTATTCCAGCAAAACTGTCCTTCATATATGAGGAAGAGCTTAAAATATTCTCTAACAATGAGAGAGTTTGTGAACAAGATACCTGCTCTACAGGAAATACTACAGGGAGCCCTATAGACAGATAGGAAAAGACAGGAGTGAGAGGTTTGGAATACAATTTTGGATAATAATAATTAAGAATACTGAACAAAGATGACTGTGAGTATGGTTGAAAGAGGAAGGTTAGGAGCATAAAGGACTCCAGAAGGAAAGCGGAAAGATAAAGACTGGGACTGTATAACTCAGTGAAACTTAGAGTGCTCAATAATTATGATAAAACGTACAAGTATGTTTTTACATGAAGGAGAACAAATGAATGTCAACCTTGCGAAGTGTTAAAAATAGGGAGGTATTGAGGGAAAAATACAGTCAATGCAAACTAGAGACTATAATTAACAGAAACATTGTATTATGCTTCCTATAATGTAACAAAGGCAATATACCAAAGCTAAATGCATATAAGAGGGGGGCATAAGGGAAGGGTATGGGACTCTTGGCATTGGTGATGTTGTCTGACTCTTTATTCTACATTAGTTTAATTCTGTCTTTCCTTTTGTTGCTTTCTAGCTGTCATGTTTGGTTTTGTTTCTCTTTTTTTCTTTTTCTTTTGTCCCTCTACCTTCTTGACTCTTTTTCCTTCTTTCTGGAAGAAATGGAGATTTCCTTATATAGATAGTGGTGATGGTGGTGAATACATAAATACGTGACTATACAGGGAACCATCAATTGTTTTCTTAGGACAGAATGTGTGGTATGTGAACAAAACCGTCTTAAAAAAAAAATGGGTTGATGAAGAAACCTTGAGGGCACTATATTGAGTGAAATAGGTCAGACACATAAGGACAAATATTGCAGGGTCTCACTGATATGAACTAATTAATATATGTAAACTAATAGACATGAAATATAAGTTACCAGGATACAGAAGGAGGCTAGAGAATGGGGAGTGGTTGCTTATTATGAGCTGAATGTTTAATTAGGTTGAACTTGAATGTTTGGAAATGGACAGAGGTGACGGTAGCACGTTGTGAGAATAACTAACAGTGCTGCATGGTGTGTGAATGTGGTGGAAAAGGGAAGTTGGAAGTTAAAAGATGGGAATGTATAAAACAGTGAATCTTGTGGTAGACAAGGTCCGTGATTAACTGTACAAATATTAGAAATCTCTTTCATGAACCAGGACAAATGTATGACACTATAACTAGAAGTTATAGTAGAGTGGCATATAGGGGGAAAAAATATACCTATTGCGAACTATGTACTACAGTTAGTAGTATTTTAACGTTCTTCCATTAACAGTAACAAATGTACTATACCAATACTATACTATGAGTCAGTAATGTGGGGGGGGGGTTAGAGGTATGGGAGGATTTGAGTTTCCTTTTTTTTGTCTTTATTTCTTTTCTGGAGTAATGAAAATGTTCTAAAAATTGGAAAAAAATTAATTGTGGTGATAGTTGCACAACTATATGATAGTACCATGGGCAATTGATGGTACACTTTGGATCTTTGGATAATTGTATGGTATGTGAACAATCCCAATTTAAAAAAAAAAAAAAGTTAGCTCTACGCATTTTCAGGTATACATTTATTTAATTTTTATTTAGTGGAAAGACATCACCTTTGTAATGGGAATGGTGTAAATTCTAGAAACTAGAAGTTCTTGTTTTAGTTATTTCACTGTCCTCTTAAATATTGATTCCTAAACATTCTTCTCAATTTGCTGCTATTACCCACATAGTGTCATGGTTCATTCCTCCATTTATCATTGTCAGCTGTATTGCTGCTACCTAAGTTATTTGGGGTTTTAATTGGTGCCAACCTTGGGTGTCCTTGGCAAGATTCACCTTCATCAACCTGAAGTGGTAACTCCAGAAACTGTCATCCCCAAAGCTTAATTAGACCTTGTCAGATCCCTTGGGGTTCATATTCCCATTGAATGGGAGCTACCTAAACACAAGACACCCAAATTCCCTGATGCCTTATTTAAGAAGATGACTGAGAATCAAGGCTCATGGTTACTGTTGGAAGAAGGAGAATTCCAGGACAGTTCGTATCCATCCTGAACTTAAGGGAGTTGGGTTGACGCCAAAAACATTTAGGATTCCATTGTTATTGAACACCATTTGTCACACCACATTAAATTTCCTGTGAGTCAGTGCTCTTTTCCTTTTTCTGACTTTTTTTTAACCACATGTCCATCCTGTCTCCAAAGCCTGTTTTTGTTTGATGTATATTTCTTGCTTCTATCCATTTGTCGGTCCCCACAGCCAAGTATTTCATCATTTCTGCCTCGGTAATCTACTTCTTCCTCCAGCACCATGTTCTGCACTCAGCCCTTAATGCCTCTCCCAGAGTAATTTTTTCTGCCAGCTAATTCAGTGCTGTCACAGTTTTCATCAAAAGTCTATAATGGTTGACCATTGCCAACCTCTGATACTCAAAATTTCATGGCCATTTATCAAGCTGGCCTAAGGTACTTCACCACGGTCCACCTGGCACTATCCATCAACATAATACAGCAAATGTCTCCATGCTAATTTAGAGTTCACCTCAGCCAGGTTTTCACTCTCACCTCTGCACCTTGTCCTTTGTTCTTTGTTTTGTTAGAATCTCTTTCTAAATCTTATAAAATTCTTCCCAACGACTTATACTAATGTGAGTTTCTATATTTAGTGCTACTGATTATACCTACACCTTATCAGAGAATTATAGTATTGAAACTTCTTAGTTTTCTTTTGGATTTAAATTGAGTTATTGTCTTAAAATTTTTGCAGTTTAAAGTGTATGTTTATTAAATTATTTTCTTCTTTAGGATATGCTCAGAAGGTAGGTATTTAATAAATATCCATTGATGACATTGAACTAGACACCTAATTTGTCCTATGCATTTTATCTTTCCTTCACTTCCTTTTAAATAGTGTGTGATGTTTGGTAATGTAATTACTGAATATGTTAAGTTCTAGTTTTTTCTCGTTGTCTGTGTATGTGTTGTATCTATGTTTTACAAAAGGTAGCATAACAGATTACACTGACTAATGTAACCTTACACAAATTACTTAGCCTCTTTAAGCCTCAAGTTTCCTAATCTGTAAAATGGGATTGATGAATCTACCTTAGAGGGTTATTACAAGGATGAGGGAAAAAATGTAGTCAGAGTGCCTAATACAGTGCCTGAGAAATAGTGGATAGTTCAGAAATGGGTGTTTTTATTATTATTAATCTAGAAGATATGTCTTAATTTAAGGGGCAAAAGAAGGAAATGGTTCTTACTCAGACACTGGGCTACACTAATATCTATTTTTCTTTCTATCTCTAGGTTGAGTGTATCTCAGGAAAGGTTTTCTTCACAACCTGTTCTGATTTGAATATGCTGATGAAATTAAAATCTGCAGAAAGGTTATTTCTGCTGATTAAAAAGCAGTTTCCCCTGACAGTTTCTTCTGTAAGTAAAGGTATGATGTACCTATTGCTTTTACCCACTTGATATATTGTACTCCATTTTCTACTTGATAATTAATATATAGCCATTTCACATTTTTAAGATTCATTCATGCCTGTGAGATAATCAGTTATGTATTTTTACTCTATTTCTTGAATATTAATTATTGCCTAATTGCTTTAGTCTCTTCTCTCTGTAGTGTGCTGCCCAGCTTCAGAGATTTTAATGTTCTAAGCCACATTTCTTTGATAATTATGACCAGGTACTTCACTAGAGATATGTATAGTCAGTTGTGTTTATTTGGATTGAGGAGCATGTAGTAAGCCAGAGGACATTATTTTAATAGATTTGTCAAAACCTGTCATCTTATAAATTTTTATTGATTAGTTATGTGATTGGAAAAAATGCTGCATGGTAAAATTTCAGGCTTCTGGGATCTTAAATGTTTTAAATAAATCCATTCATAAAGTATTAGAGCTAAAAAGGGTATAAGACACCTTCTGTCCATTCCCTAATTTTTTTTTAAAATGCTGCTAAAATAACTAAAGAATCTTGATAAATACAGCAAAGAAGGGTCAGACACTTTAGAAGAAAGTTGCTTTAAACTTCAATTTAATTGCTGATTTTTGTGCAAGAGATCATGTAATTATATAGTCTATAATAAACTATTTCAAGAAAAATACAAATGGCAAGAAATCCAGGCAGAACAGAAAAAAAAATTATTTTAAAGCAAATTCCAAGGTATTACACTGTGGAGTCAATATAATTTCATCCCAGTATTCCACACACTCATCTTTACAGAACTGTAGTAAATACTTTTGGGTCATCTTGTGACCCTGGTTCATCAAGAAAAAATTTAGTTATGTTTAGCTTGCTGGAAGTCCCTTAATTATGAATGAATTGTGTATTTGAAGTGTTGCTTTATGGAAACTTATTTTAAGATATGTGCTAATATTGTGTTGTTTAAAATGAAATATTTCCAAGATTCAGTTGCTCTGTTTCTAAGCTCTCTGTTGTGCAATTTATTCTATTTTTTTAAAACTTATTTTTTGTAGGCAAGCTCAACATTATTTCAGAGATAAGTCTGTGCAAATGTTGAAGAGATATATATATATTATTATACAAATGATCTTGCTAGAATATGCTACAATAATTCTACAGTAATTTTAAATTTATTCCATAGCCTTTTTTTTTTTTTTTTACTCTGAGTTCCTTTATTTTAGGAAAGCTTTAACATCATTCACTCTGCTATTTTAAATTATATACCCTCCATATAGCCCCCATAGCTAGGGATTTACTGCTCTCAGAATGATTTGGTGTAATCAGTATACTGCCGATATTAAATACTTCCAATTTCAGAATATTTATTTAAAATATTTATAGTCTAGAGAAACCAATTCATTTTTCATTTATTCATTCTACAAATATTTATTGAGTGCCTACCATGTGCTTCTAGGCACTGAGGACACAGCAGCACACAAAAATAGACATCCCTAACCTCATGGAGCTTATATTAAATGAGCTGGAAAATAAACAAATCAGCACAAACAAACAAAATGTAGTATGTCAGCTCATAGTAAGTGCTGTGGAGGGGAAAAAAGTAGGGGGGACGGAATATGAGGTTTGCCACGGGTGGTAGTATGTATGTGGCAATTTTGGAGAAGTCAGGGAAGGCCTCACTAAGTCACAACTACAGGGGTAAGGAAACAAATCAGGAAGGGTGCCCTGGGGAGAGGAGCAGCAGGGGCAGGAGTCCCAAGGAAGGAGCTGCCCACAGAAAGGCCAGCGGGGCTGGAGTGGAAAGTCCAGTGGGAGAGAGAGAGAAAATATAAATTAACTTCAGGGAACTTTTAGGCCGTGCCCCCCAGAAGAAAAATAACAGTTTTGATGGTAAGTATGTATGCAGTATAAGGATAAACTTTATTTTGCACAATATTCTTGTGGTAAATTATATAAATTATAGATGAAAGTGAAGTCACTCATCATGCAATGATTTAATAAAAATTATTTTTAAAAAATAAAGGTAATGGAATTTGGGGTAATGAATATAAAATACTTTCTTTAAAGCTTAAGTATAGAATAAAGTAAGATTTTATTTATTTAGGAAAAATATTTAATGAAATGCAAAGACTTGTAAATGATGACCCAGGAAGTTGGTCGAATGCCATTTCAATTTGGAAAAATCTTCATGAACTTGATGCAAAAAGGGAAGAACTTTCTCAAGGAGATTCTAACCCACTAAAAAGAAAAGCAGGAGAAAATGAAATCATTATGGCTAAAAAATTTAAAACAGAACAAATGCAAGACATACCAGAGAACGGGGAATGTCGGCTGGAAAAACAAGTAGAAGAAGAAACACTGGAGCAAAAAGATTGTATCGATCAAAGAGGTGATTTTCAAGAAGAGTTTCAGAGTGATGCAGAGAAAGCAATTGATACTCATAACCAGTGCGACTTGACTTTCAGGGTTTCTTGTCGCTGCAGTGGCGCTATCGGAAGGACCTTTACTGCACAGGTATGCTTACCTCCCAGAGTGGTTTCCCATGTTTTAAAATCATTACTCTTTAGATTTAAAAGGAGATGAAAACCTCTCCAAGGATAATTAAATCTCTAAAAATTCATTATCCTTCTTAACCTTACCTCAAATGCTTAAGGGGGATGTTATATCTTCCCATGTAATGGCTCTTTTACTTTCTGCTTCAGAATTTCCTTGAACTCGTAGATGTCCTTGGCATTTGGAAAATCTTAATATCATGACTCTAAGCTTCTTAGAGTTTCTGTTCAGTTCGGCTCAGTGTCTACTGAGTGGGCCACTCTGCACGAGATCCTGTATGTGTGATAGTCACCAGGACTACACATAGGCAGATGCATTTGAGCTCTCTGTAGCAGGGGAGAGCAAACACCACAAAGGGTTTCCATCAAAAAACCTTACTGCTTGGTCCTTAACAAAGCTCAGAGGACTGAAGGGCAGGGTCTGGGGTCCTTTAGCCAACCTTAAAATCAGAAAGACTCTAAAGTTTGAGTGTAAGATTGATCTGGTTATTTTTAAACATTATTTTTAAGCAATTGCTGCCATAGTTCTCTTTCTGCTTGCAGCCATTCCTTACAACCCAAAATGACCATATATATCAAGTCACAGTCTGGTTGTTTCAGGATCTAAAACTGCTGGAGTAGCAATAACACATTAGTAGACATTAATGCCATCGGTGTATCTGGGGTGCAGGGAAGTAAAACACAGCCTTATTTCCTTGAAGAGAACATGCTTTAGTGTGATAATTGTCATAGCATAATCCTAAATCACCATTCAATTTGTCTGACTTCACTTTTCTGCAGGCTCTGTTAGTTTTTGCTTATTTTTAAACTTAATATTTTCCTTATAAATATCCTTATCTTTTCTGTTACTTGCTAACTTTTCCAGGAAGTAGGAAGAATAATTGGAATTTCTCTTATGAAACAGTTTGGATGGAAAGCAGATTTGAGGAATCCAAATTTAGAGGTATAAATGTTTGTTTAATTTCATATACTTGAAGAATATATTTTCATGTTCTTTAAAGACAGTATCAGCTATTTTTTTTTTGTACTTTAGAGTTTTTGAAAGCATATCTACATACATCCAAAAGTTGATTTTCTCTTTAGCAGCAGAATAGAGCAGAGTTTTGTCTAGTAGTTTTTGCTATGAACATGTCTTATCCAAATAGGAATTTTTGGAATTAGCTGTTCAGACACAACTAAAGAAAAAACATTTATCATGAGGTTACAAAGATGATCTCTACAACCTCTATGATCCATAATAAGTCCCTGTAATCTGTAATAAGAAATTCTGGCTAATATAAAAAACATTGAATAGAAAAAAAAAGGCCTGCGCAAAATTCAATAAATTGTTAATAGCGGCACTGTTAGGGTTGTGGAATTATGGGGATCCCCCCCCTCTATTTTCCAAATTAATTTAATGAGTTTACACTATGTGTATAAAAGGAACAAGGAAAATACTTACCTAGAAACAAATGCTAACTATGAAGACAATATTTGCTATTTTTTAAAAACCGTCTTATTAATTTGATAGAAAACTGGTCGTTTTCATGTTTCCTTAATTCATAAATTTATTACTTGTTATCTAGCTTTAAATGGAATAATAGCTGTCCAAATAAATCAGGACATTCTGTGTTGCTTAATTTTTTTATTCGATTTTAATTGAGATATATTCACATACCATACAAACATCAAAGTGTACACTCAGTTCACAATACCATCATATAGTTGTGCATTCATCACCACAATCAATTTTTGAACATTTTCATTACTCGAAAAAAATTAAAATAAGAGTAAAAATTAAAGTAAAAAAGAATACCCCAAACATTCCATCCCCCCCCCCAATTATTCATTTCATTTTTGTCCCCATTTTTCTACTCATCTGTCCATATACTGGATAAAAGGGAGTGTGAGCCACAAGGTTTTCACAATCACATGGTCATACTATGTAAGCTATATAGTTATACAGTTGTCTTCAAGAATCAAAGCTACCAGGTTGCAAGTTCAACAGTTTCAGCTATTTCCTTCTAGCTATTCGAATACACTAAAAACTAAAAAGAGATGTCTATGTAATGCATAAGAATAGCCTCCAGAATGACGTCTTGATTCTTTGAAATCTCTCAGCCACTGAAACTTTATTTTGTTTCATTTTTCTTCCCCCCTTTTGATCAAGAAGGCTTACTCAATCCCATGAGGCCAGGCTCATCTCCTGGAGTCATGTCCTGTATTGCCAGGGAGATTTACACCCCTGGGTGTCTAGTCCCACATAGCGGGAGGGAAGGGCAGTGAGTTCACCTGCTGAGTTGGCTTAGAGAGAGAGGCCATGATGTTTTTCACTTTAAAAAGTAATGACTCTGGTATCAAGTGAAATAACACATTGCAAAGATTTCTGCACATAAGCCTGATCCATTTTCTTTGCCTTCCTCTCGTCCACTCCCAGTGTTAATAGCTGGTGCATATTCTTCATTGCTTTCACACAGAATATTTTGACCCCAAGAATGTTTTGACTTGAGAGTGTTTTCCTCCCATCTCCCCTTCCCAGATCCCCTTCCCAGATCTCCAATCTCTTCTCCTGATTTCCTCCTCTCCTCCCCGTGACTCCATCTCACTGTCAGAATCATTCACAATTTTCTCATAGATTAGCTCAAATAAAAAAAATACAGCTAATTTAATATCAGCCATTTGCCACAATTAATAATAATGATTATTGGTAAAAATAACACAAAACAAAATTGGTAACACTAAAATACATGGTTAAATTTGCGACTAAAAGTTGACAGAAGAATCAGATGTTTAAGTTTGTTCTATAAAATTAATAGAAAAAAATGGGCACATACAAAATAACTTACAGCAGGAGACACTATTCTTAATAACATTTGATATGTAAAAAACAGATCAGTGTATCAAATCTTTAGTATAAATTATAATTAGAAAAGAATTCATTCCAGTAAACAATTTTGCTAAAATGAATAATATAAAAAATTATAAAGTTTATATGATTGAGGAATTAAATTGGCTAAATGGAATACACCCCAGATAATTCCTTTTTTGATGACAATTAATCAATATTGGCATGATTCTGATTAAAAGTATCATGGATCAAAATACCCTTGATGTCAAAAAATCAGAGTTAGAATATCCATAAACTTCATCAGATAACCAAAGTAAGAAAGATTGTTATTTTTAAAACTTATGTGGGCTACCCATTATAGCTCGAGGCATTTAAATCTTCTTCATGGCCTAACAGAAGAAAGGAAATAAAGAGAGAAAGAAATTCACTATAAATATGTGGCCTGAAGAAAGCTTTCTATAACCTAGCAAGTATGGGTAGGCTGTGAAGACTCTACATGGCCTTGATTCTTTGGGGGTTTGAATTAAGGTAGATTAGGAAATCTTTTCTAGCCTAAATGCTGGAAAGTCTGATCCAGTTACAATGATGCAAAGAATCTCTGGGAGGAAAACTGACCTTGAATCGTCATAACATGATTTTCCATATAACTTGTCTACCAAATTGACCTCAGAATTTTTCTATGAAATGTACTTAAAATTTAGTTTGTCCCTGCTCAAGAAAAAGATTATGGAACATTTTTCCAGATATTATAAATATGTGTTGGAAGTTCTTATTAAACTGTAGATTATATAGGTTCAAAATTGAAGTTTCAAATTGTCAATGAATTGATAATGCAATTTCCTGTTCCATTCTGACTTCTGTGTTTGTTTTTTCAGATCTTTATACATCTAAATGACGTTTACTCCATTGTGGGGATTCCTGTTTTCAGGTAGATCCTTGTATTTTGTGCTTCAGGATTGTCCTTTAGGAGATATTGTAAAATTAAAAACTTAATGCCTTTTATTTATAGTATGTAACACTGATATAACAGAAGGGGCTAAAGACTCCCCCTAAACACTAAAGGCATTTGAGGTCTTTACTTGAATCAAAACAGTATGTTCAAGCAGCTTGTTTAGTGGATACAATTGGATCTAAACATTTATAGCTGTGGAAGAGTTCATCATAGTAATGCACCGATTACCTGATTAATACTAAAAATTGTGTCTAATTAATTCTGTTAAGTGATTTTCATAGGCCCATATTTAAGCTAACAGAATTAGTCTCTTGGCATCTCGAAATTTCAATTAAAATGGAAAATACAGGATAGTTTTTAAAATTCACCTTGTCCATTTTCCTAATTTCATTGCCATTATTCTTTTAGTGTGGAAGACCATTGCTAGTTTTTTTTTTTTAATCTTCATTTTACTGAGATATATTCACATACCACACAGTCATACAAAACAAATCATACATTCGATTGTTCACAGTACCATTACATAGTTGTACATTCATCACCTAAATCAATCCCTGACACCTTCATTAGCACACACACAAAAATAACAAGAAGAATAATTAAGTGAAAAAGAGCAATTGAAGTAAAAAAGAACACTGGGTGCCTTTGTCTGTTTGTTTGTTTTCCTTCCCCTATTTTTCTGCTCATCCATCCATAAACTAGACAAAATGGAGTGTGGTCCTTATGGCTTTCCCAATCCCATTGTCACCCCCTCATAAGCTACATTTTTATACAATTGTCTTCGAGATTCATGGGTTCTGGGTTGTAGTTTGATAGTTTCAGGTATCCACCACCAGCTACCCCAATTCTTTAGAACCTAAAAAGGGTTGTCTAAATTGTGCGTAAGAGTGCCCACCAGAGTGACCTCTCGGCTCCTTTTGGAATCTCTCTGCTACTGAAGCTTATTTCATTTCCTTTCACATCCCCCTTTTGGTCAAGAAGATGTTCTCCTTCCCACGATGCCAGGTCTACATTCCTCTCCGGGAGTCATATT
Organism: Choloepus didactylus; assembly: GCF_015220235.1. Classification (NCBI taxonomy): domain Eukaryota; kingdom Metazoa; phylum Chordata; class Mammalia; order Pilosa; family Megalonychidae; genus Choloepus; species Choloepus didactylus. Next base: position 52,455,295 of record NC_051323.1, read on the forward strand.
CCACGTTGCCAGGGAGATTCACTTCCCTGGATGTCTGATCCCACGTAGAGGGGAGGGCAGTGATTTCACCTTTCAAGTTGGCTTAGCTAGAGAGAGGGCCACATGTGAGCAACAAAGAGGCATTCAGGAGGAGGCTCTTAGGCACAATTATAGGGAGGCCTAGCCTCTCCTTTGCAGCAACCATCTTCCTAAGGGTAGAACCTATGGTAGAGGGCTCAACCCATCAAACCACCAGTCCCCTATGTCTGTGGTCATGTTAGCAACCATCGAGGTGGGGTAGGCCAATACCCCTGCATTCTCCACAGGCTCCTCAAGGGGGCACTACATATTTTTTTCCTTGTTTTTCTTTTTTTTTTTCTTTTTTCTCAACTTTTTTTTCCTTTTTAAATCAACTGTATGGAAAAAAAAATTAAAAAAAAAAAAAAAAACATACAATAAAAGAACATTTCAAAGAGACCATAACAAGGGAGTAAGAAAAATATTGCTAGTTTTTTAAATCTTCAAGTTCCTCCCCAGTCATGCAGCAACCTTATAATAAAAAATGCAAATAATTCATTTCTTTATATAAAAATATTTATTGAATACCTCTGCAGCAGGTGCTTTTTTAGGTGCTTTGGGGAAAAAGAGCTGGTTGGATAAAAATAGTGATTGCCATTTTCTTGGGAGCATGTAAATATTGCTGACATCTTCAAAATATTTTATCTCCATAATTCCATCACATAATATAAAGCAATTTAGAGACCCTTCTTCTAGGTGATTCTAGCATAGGATGTTTTTAACAGTCATAAAGTCCTGTATGTTTAAGGGCTCAGGAAACCCCACCAGCCCTAAGCTCAATTTTATGCAACCTCATGTATCATCTGCAAGTTACAATCAGGAATTTATTTAAAAAAGCCTTAAGATTATTGTTTCAGCTTCACCAAATGAGGAAAAGAGGGACATATGAATAACTAAATGGCAGCAGTGGACAAAAGAATTGACAATGAAGATTAAAAACTGTTACCTGGTAACCGTGACAAAAGAAAAGTGATAAAACAGAATATAGGAACTATGAAGTTTGAGGGTCACATAAAAGTATCTATCTTAGTGGTTGCTAAAGACGGTCTTATGGAGGTCTGCTTTCATTGTAGAAAAGAATCACTTGCATGCCAGTAGTTCCATAGAGTGTTAACTGTATACAGCTATGCACACAGTTGCGTAAGTGTTGTATGCATACGACATTGTACATATCACTTAGTACAGTAAAGCATAGTGGATAAGAACCATTCTCTCTACACAAATTAACTGTGCATCTTTGGCAAAAGTATCAGATTCCTTTGCTATAAAATCAGGAAAATAATAGTACCTTTTTCATAGCTTTTTAGTAAGGATTAAATCAAATAACCCATGTGAAAATGCTTTGACACTGTCTCCTGGATACAGTAAGTGCTGAATAAATTTCAACTATTATTTTTGAGACAGTTCAGCAACTAGGAGAGAAAGGGGAAAAGCATTCCCTAGAGGAAATAAGATTAATTCATTCATTTAATTCAATTGAAATATCTATTGAGTAATTGCTATATGCCGAGCATTGTGTGTTGGGTACCCAAAGCTCAAAGATTAATAAGATAGTTCAGTTCAAGGAATTCAGTCTGGTTGTGGAGTTCACTCTAGTGGTGTGATAAATGCTGTACTAGAGTTGGGAAAGAGGGTCTATCTCTGATGGAGGATGGGTGATCCAAAGGCTATCAGAGAGAATCATTTAGGTGGAGAATTGAAAGATAACAAGTGAGTTTGCCAAGTGGACATGAGAAAGAAGGGATATTAGAAGCCAAGGAATAGCAGGTGTCAACAAGCTTGATTTGTGTGGGGGCTGGCAAGTAATTCAGTATAGCAAGGACAGGGAATGCTTAGGGACAGTGGTAGAAAATGAGAATGAACAATTGGAAACAAGTCTCAAGAGTCTTTTAAGCCATGCTGAACAGCTTGGATTTTATTCTAAAAGCAATAAGAATTTTAATCAGAAGTGTGATGTGATCAGATTTGTGATTGTGAAAAATTACCAAGGAGATTATATTTAAAAATGAATTAGAGGGACAAAAAAAGAGAGGCAGAGAGAAAGGTTAAACTCTTTGATAGTCCAGGCAATGAATGATGAGGAACCGAACTAACACAGAATTGGTAGTAGCAAAAAGAAGACCATGAATTCAAGAAATAATTAGAGTCTAGACTACCAGATTTCTGATTCGGGCAACTAGTGACTGGTGTCAGTCACTCAAGATAACCAATGCCTAGATGGTAAGTGCTGTATGTGGATACAGGGAAGAAATGTACCTGAGATATGAAATACAGGGAAAGAAGATAGCATGTTCCATTTATACCTGTTGAATTTGTAGTACTTAACTTCCAGGTGAAAAACACCCAAACACATATTTGAAAATAAAGATCTGGAGTTCAGGTGACAAGTCTAGGCTAGAGATGTAGATTAGAGTGTCTTCTGCTTAACAATAGATGGTGTGTAAGAGAATAAAGAAGAAATGCATCTAAGGAGAAGAGGATCAAGAATCACGTTGTAGAAAAGAACCATTTGGATGTCAGTAGCCCCATAGGGTGTTAACTGTATACAGCTGTGCACACATGGTTGCGTAACTGTTGTATGCATACAGCATTGTACATATCACTTAATACAGTAGAGCATGGTGGATAAGAACCATTCTCTCTGCTCCACAAAGTAACTGTGCAACTTTGAGCAAAATATCAGATTCCTTTGCTGTAAAATCAGGAAAATAATAGTACCTTCTTCATAGCTTTTTGGTGAGGATTAAATCAAATAACCCATGTGAAAATGCTTGACACTGTCTCTTAGATACACTAAGTGCTAAATAAATTTCGACTATTATTTTTTAAACAGTTAAGCAACTAGGGGTTTTTTTTATCTTTGTATTATGTAAAAGTCAGCTAAAATCTGATTTAAAACAATGACCAAATTCTATGAAAGTCAAGAAATTTTCTTATTCCCAAACCCTGGCTGTCCCCTGAATATCTTTGTTGTACTGATATAGTGGGACTCTTTTGTTAAAGTAATAGGTCAGTTTTGCCCAGATATAAGTGAAGTAGGAACACATTCACTTTTTTAACTTTTTATTTTGAAGTAATTTCAAACTCACAGGAAAGTTGCAAATGTAATGCAAAATAAAACAGAGACTCCAATATACCACCTACCCTGATACCCAGAGTTACTAACTAAACATTTTGCCACATTTGTTATATCATTCTTTCTATCTTATTTTCTAAACATTTGGGAGTAGCTTGCACATCTCATATTCCTCTACTATGTAGTACTTCCATGTATGTTTCCTAAGGACAAGAATATTAACTTATTTAATAAGCTAGGTACAGTTGTCAAGTTCAAGAAATTTTACATTGAAATAAAGCATACAGTCTATATACCAATTTTTTTAATTGTCCCAAGAATGTCCTTTGGGGACATTATTAGATCTAGTCCAGTTCTTGTATTATATTTAATTATCATTATCTCTTTAGTCTCTCTTTTTAAACAACGTAATATGTCGTTTATCATATGTCTATGCTAAACAACATAAAATTTCACATCCCAGCCTCTCACAAGCAATACAATTCAGTGACATTCACATTTACAATGTTGTGCTTCCATTACCACCATCCGTTGTTGAAACTTTTCCATCACCCCAGAGACCCTGCACCCATTATGCATTAACACCCCAGTTTCCCTCCACTCCCTGACTCCCACGCCATGGTAACCTTTACTTCCTCTATGAATTTGCATATTCTAGTTATTTCATATAATTGATATCATACAATATCTGTTCTTTTGTATGTGGCTTATTTCACACAACATGATGTTTTCAAGGGTCATCCATGTTGTACCATGTATCAGACTTCAATTCTTTTTGTGACTGAGTAATATTCCATTGTATGGATAGATCACATTTTAAGAACATGTTCACTTTTGTCACATAGCAGTGGAATTAGCTCCCATGAAATAAAACTTCCCTTAGTAAAAATATATATATAATTGTCAAAACTTTCAAAGGTTCCACATAAATCCCTGCTGCCTACAAAACTACTTTGTAATATATAAACGAACAAGACTGTTTTCATAACTGAGCTTTTTTTTTTTTGTATCTAGAGTGAAAAATGGCACAATTCTGCTTTTAACCTATGTGTTTGTAGCAAGAAAATCACAGAGCTTACTTTCCCTGTGAATGCAAGTCTCTAACCAAAATATTTTACAGTCTTCCCACCTGCCAGTTCACCTCTTAAATAATTGCAAATCTGGGGATACAGTATTGTGTACAATGTGAATTATTTCCTGCATAAACTTTATTAAAAAGCAAAATTCCCATAGGCTTACCATGCAGAGTTCTCCTTCATTATAACAGTAAATATGCACTTATAATGTTTATTAAAAAGGGATACATCATTTATTCTAAGACGAAATAAATACACAGAAAACATGAAAATTGAATGAAGTCAAAGAAAGATGAGTAATAGAACGATGAATGAAATAAATGTTTAATATTCCTATGCCTCGTATTCTGTTAGAAGTCTTTAAGGACGGGTTAGAAAACATTGTGGCTTTGAGTCATATTTGTAGAAGAGCCTTCTTAGTAGTTCTGGAATGAGTCTAGCTAAAAACACCCTAACCCACATTCTTGAAATTACAGCTTAGTATCTTACTAATAGATTGTACAAGTGAAATTGAAAAAATGCATTGAGATTTCCAAAGAGATGCTGCTTGTTCATTGCTAGAAAAGTAGAAAATAATATATGATATTTTGAATATTTGTAACAAATCTCCAAACACAGATAATAGTAATGATGAGGTAAAGGATATAGTACAAACTGATAAATCATGGAGACCAGTGAACTCATTTGGGAGATGCCTGCTTCAGCCCTTAATTCAGTCATTTATATTACACAGTGCAGTGTTATGCTTCATTTCATCTTTTGAGAAAGATGCAAATGAGCAAAAAGCAAACTTACAAAAGGGACCTTTTATAGAAAACAAACTTCTAGGGTTAGTATCCATTCAGCCCTACTTCCCATGTTATACCTGTATCACAGCACAGCATGTTCTTGATGACTGTAGATCGAGAAAATGTCAGTTCTTTGTTGGAAGATAGGGAAATACATAAACAGTCTAGAAGGATTTCCCTCATATGTGATTAAATTTTTATAAATTAAAAACATGGGAGTTTAAATTTCAGTTGTCTAAAAAATTTTTACCTCTGTGAAGTACCACACTGGCCGGTTAGACAAGGTTTTATTTAGACAAGATATTTTTGTTAAAGTTAAAGCAGTCTCTGTCTTAGGGAATATTTTAGTGTATGTCAGTGAATATGTTAAAATGATACACAGTGATACACAATGATAGGCAAGTTAATCATTTTTATTTATATCATATAATAATATTTGGTACATAATCAAGTTCTTTTCCTTACAGGGTGCCTTTGGCCAGCAGAGCTTACATCAGGACAGCAGGACTGCGATCTACCGTAGCGTGGGCACTGGCATCTCTCGCAGAAATTAAGGTAAGGAAAATGTTTTGTTCTTGCTAATAGCATCATCCCCTCTATAATTAATATACCCAGTCTCTCATTAATGGACATCATGGTTGATTGCTTCCCTCCTTCCTTTCTCTTTCTTTCCTTCCTACCTTTTAGCCTGAGGTGATAATATTTTTAGATATTGTTGAACTTCTGAGGATATTCTAGCTATGGAAATGCTGAGTTAAAAGGTAACTGTATTTTATTTTTTATTTCTAATATTTTGACTCATGGGCAGAAAATGTCACCAGTAAAACCTCTACTTCTTAAAATTTGTTACATTTTTCTGCCACAAAGTTCTCGATCAATTTTTGTAAATATCTCAGGGACAGAAGAAAATAATTATGTTTTCTAGTTAAGAGAAGTCCTATATGTATTCATTTACTAGTTTGTTCAATTCTGAAAGAGGTATTTCAAAGTCTCACTCTGTTGTTGTATTTTTTAAGTCTTACGTTTTTTATTAGTTGTTGGATTATTTAGCTGCAATGTGGTTTGTTATATACACGTGTGACTGCTACTGCTTCATCAGAAATTGTGCCATTTTATTACATGAAGTACTCTTTATCCTGATTAGTAAGTTTAAACTTAAATTTCACCATGTCTTTTATTAATATTTTAACTCCTTTCCTTTTGTTTGCATTTGCTTAATATTTCTTTGCTACTCCTTCATTTTCAACCTTCATCACTTTGCAAGAAACACACTTACATGCCTGTTTTTTAATACCACTCTAAGTCTCTGTCTTTCAATGAGAATTCAGTGTTGTGACAGATATACTTGATTGCATTCCTCTGTTTATTACTTCTTACACTGTTTTCTCTTACTTACCATGCCATTATTCTCCTTGGAGTTGGAGATTTTACTGTATTTTTCTAGTCATTAATGGTTCCCTTTCCAGTTCTCATAATAAAACACGTGTCTACTGTTTTTTTAAAACAAGGTATCAACATTTCTTCTGTCAAGATGCACTGTTTTTACCACAAAACATTTCTCCAACTTCCCCCTCTATCCTATTGTAAAGTAAGACCTCTTATTGAAACATGTTTACCTCCCTTCTTCTTAAAGTATGTCCCTTCTGTTTTAAAAGTTCTTATTTAGCACTACAGTTAATCATTAAGATTTAATTGCATGTAACACCCAAGAAAACATTTCTCTGTCCACGTACAAAGATATATTGCAAGGTGCATCACTCTTCACCTCTTTTGCTGTCTTCTTCTTTCCCTATTTGAGGTCTCTGCTCTGGTTTATCTGGTCAGTGTGGTATTTGAATCATCCAGTCTCTGAATGCTTATATAGCCTCAATTTTTTTCCTTTCATTCTTGACAAAGGAGTGATATCTTGCCTGTGTATATGATTCTTGAGTTGCAGTCCTTTTCTCTCAGAGGTCTATAGATGTTATTCCATTAGCTTTTAGTTTCCATTGTTAAAGTGAGCAGTCCAATGCCAGTTTGATTTGTCTTTTTCTTAAAAGCTAACTCGTTCTTTCCTTTTGGAAACTTGTGAGATTTTTCTCTTAAATCTTAAAGTTTAAGACTGTTACCAGGATATGCCTACACATGTGCCCTTTTTTATTCAACCAGGAACATGATGAGTATAACTAGCTGCCTGCGTTCTCATTGTGGTTCCATCACTTACTGGCTGGGAAACCTCAGGCAATATACCTCACCTCCTTGTGTCTCTGTTCTCATTTGCATAATGAAAATAAAAATAGTATCCCATAGGGTCATGTGGGAATTAAAGGAATTAGCATTTATAAAGTGATTAGAAAATATAAGTATTAGCAGCAGCTGCTATTGCTGCTGCTATTTTTTCACCTCATAGACTCTTTCTTTATTATTCTTCCAACTGTGTAGTGAATTTAACCTTAAACTACTTTCTCTACTTCTGAAATTTCTGTTTTGAACATGTTAAGCTTCCTGAATCCATCCTCCAAGTCTCTTATCCTTTCTTACATGCTTTCCATCTCTTTATATTTTGGCCCTGCATTTTTTTTTAAGATACCCAGACATTTGTTGAAACTTTTGACGGCAGATATTTTCTGGAATACATTGTCTTGTCTTTTTTTTTTTTAACTTTTTTTTTTTTTGAAACACTTTCAAACTTACAGGACCAGTTACAAAAATAATACAAACCCCGTATAGAGAATTCCAGCATACCCCTGTCCCCCAAATACACCAATTTTGTCCATCTGTCTAACCATCTGTCTATTTATAATCCATTTTCTGAACACTTGAGTGTAGTTGTATACATCATACTTCTTGAACAGTTAATTCTGCCATGTACATTTCCTAAGAACAACAATATTTAGTTATGTAACCACCTTAAGGGCAGTTACCAACTTCAATAAATTTAACATTGATATGAGCCTTACAGTCTTAATATTCCAATTTTTCCATATATCCCAATAATGTCCCTTTGAGCCTTTTCTCCTTCCTTGCTAGATCCCATCCAGGACCATTTAGATTATTTTCTTTAGTTGCTCTGTTTTGTTTTGTTTTGTTTTTAAATTGTGGGAACATATATACAACATAAACTTTCCTATCTCATCCACTCCCGGGCATACCATTCAATGGGATTCATCAGATTCACAATATTGCGGTGCCCTCACTGCATTTTAGTAATCCATTACTAAAACTTTCCCATCTCCCCAAACAGAAACCCTCTGCCCATTATGCATTAACTACCCATTCCTCCTACCCCAAGCCCCTGGCAACTTGTATTCTGTCTATGAGCTTGCATGTTCTCCCGTATTTTCTTTATAGTTATGGGGCTTAAATTTAACATCCTAAATCTATAACAATGTTATTTGCTTTGATACCAACTAAACAACTTCAGTGTTATACACAAACTATGTTCCTGTACCCCCTTATCCCCCCACCTTTATGTGATTCTTGTCACAGATTACACCTTTATACATCACGAGTCCAAAAGCACTGATTTATCATCACATTTTATGCATTTGCCTTTTAGATCCTATAGGAAGTAAAAGTGAGGTTACAAAGCAAAAATACAATACTATTGGCATTTGTATTTACCCATGTCATTACCCTCATAGGAGATCTTTATTTCTTCATGTGGCTTTGATCTATTTCTTTTAGAAAGGCTTCTCTTTTCAACCTGTGTCTCTTGTAGGGCTGGTCTAGTGCTGATGAACTCCCTCAGCTTTTGTTTATCTGGGAATGTCTTAATCATGCCCTAATTTTTGCTAGACAGTTTTGCCAGATGGAGAATTCTTGGTTTGCAGTTTTTTGTTTTCAGCACTTTAAATGTCATCCCACTGCCTTCTTGCCTCCATAGTTTCTGATAAGAAATAGGCACTTAATTTCACTGAGGCTCCCTTGCATGTGACACATTGCTTCTATCATGCAGCTTTCAGAATTCTCTTTGGCGTTTGATAGTTTGATTATAATATGCTATGGTGTGGGTCTGTTTGGGTTTAGCCTGTTTGGATTTCATGGAGCATCTTGGATGTATATATTCCTGTCTTTTGTTAAATTTGGGAAGTTTTCAGCCATTATTTTTTTATTATTCTCTCTGCCCCTTTCTCTCTTCTTCTGGGACTCCCACAGTGCATACAGTGGTACTCTTGATGGTGTCCCACAGGTTCCTCAGGCTCTGTTCACTTTTCTTCATTCATTCTTCTTTCTGCTCCTCAGACTGGGTAACTTCAGTTGTTTTATCTTCATGTACTCTGATGCCTTCTTTTGCTAGCTCCAATATGCTCTTGCACATCTCTAGGGAATTTTTAATTTCTGTTACTGTGGTCTTCAGCTCTGAGTCCTATTCATAATTTCCATCTCTCTATTGATATTCACTTTGTGTTCATCTATCATTTTCCTGATTTCCTTTAGTTCTTTATATGTTCCTTTAGCTCTTTGAGCATAATTAGGACGTTTTTTAAAGTCTTGTATGTCACAGGTCTGTTCCTCCTCATTGATGGTTCCTAATGCTTTCATCTTCTCTTTTGCCTGGGCCTTTGTTTCCTGTTTCTTTGTATATTTTGTAACCTTTTCTTGAAACCTGGACTAATGTGTTTATAGCTGGAATTTAGAGACTGGGGCTTAAGGTTATGTCCAGCTGTTGTTATGACAGAGCTTTCACTGAATACCAGGTTCTAACAAAAAAATAAATAAAAATAAAAATAATGAAAAAAAGAAAATACCTTTCCCAGTCTTTTCAAATTGACCTGTGGGCATGCTCTTCTTCAGGGATTATCCTTACAATCAGTTTAGAGAATAGCCTCAGGCCAAAGCATAGGGACCTTCCTGATCCTTTCTGCACATGCCTCCTGTCTTTGGCATCAGTTGCGACCCTAGGAATCACCATTTACACAGATACAAATATCTCGTCTACCTAGGAAACAGAATCCTTATGGTCCTGGGCACTGCATTGTGTATCTTACAGCCAGCAATCCCTTGCTCCAGGCAGGGACTTGACTGCTCTCCCACAGCGTTGTTGGAGTGCTCTAAGAACTGCCTTCTACACAAAGGGTAAGTTCTGGGACTGCAAGTCCCTCAGGCCACCACCAGACAGATTGGTCCAGACCTACATGTTCGCAGTATGTGCACAAGGGTTACTCTGCCCCCTCCTGAACCAGGACCAGGGAACCAGCACTGGGAATATAGGCTCCACGCCAGGCTGGTGAGGGGTGAGGAAGGGGCCAGCCAGGGTGCCAGAAAATCCTACGGCTTTTAAGTAGACATTTTCTTGATTCAGCATTCACCCTGTGATTGCAGTCTTTTAACAGTTTTCTGGAGCTTTGAGAAAGCTGTTTCTGCCAGTTCTTGCTGGTTGTTCAAAGCGTCTCTGGGGGACAGAGCCGTGAAGCATCTCAATCTGCCATCTTGGCTCTACATTTTAAGTTATGCTTGAACTTTATCTTCACAGTTATAACAAGTCAGAGTTATGCTCTACTTTAATTCATTTCGGACAGTTTTTAGTTTAAAAATCATGTGTTTTTAGCTTCAAAAAGTTTGTGTTACATTTGAATATCTCTAGAAGCCCTTATGTCTTTCATTGAAATGTTGATCTGTCTCCTCTAGCAATGCTGTTTCATTAGGTGTGTGTTCTGATTCTTCTGCCTATTTGTGCTTCTAGATACTCAGCATCCCTTTCCTGTTAGATGGGCCATTATTTTTCTTTGCTGGCTTATTGGTACTCGAGTGTGGTTAGTGAAGTATTTTAAATGATAGGAAGCCTATAAATGGTAAAAAGCAAAAGGATCTCTGTTGCCTATGGGCTTGGGTATAAGGCCAACTGTCAGCTTCTGTTGAGACACTTGGAGGAAACTTGTTTCCTGGGCTCGCTATAAGCCTACAGATTTCTGAAGACCAACATCTTCCCTGGACCCATTGGTTCTCCCCTTTGGATTTCAGTGCTGTTCTCCAGTCACTTTCCCAGTCCACAGGAAGGGGACCCCACACCAGTTCTTTCTTCTGGGACCCCAGCAGAGCCCAGGGCTTCTCTTAGCTCCAGGTACCTGTAGGGCTGAACATTAGTTTTCTCAGGTGAAGTAAATAGTTTGGAGTAGAGGAAGGGGGAGCTATGTTCGGGTTCCCACGTTCCCAGAATCCATGATTTCCTTTTTTTTACATTTAAATCTTTAATCCATATCCATTTGGAATTTATTTTAGTGTAAGGAAAAAGGTGTGGTTTCAATTATTTTTTTTCCAAACTGCCAGTGATTTTACCCCAGTTTATATTTAAATATAAATGTATATAATCACCTACATATTTGAAATGTTACTTTTATCTTGATCTGAAAATGCAGAAAAGTCAAAAGTAAATTATCAAAAAGATTCAAAGCTGTAATGCTCAGTAACACTTTTCCTTACTATAAATGTGCGCTGCTAGGACCAAGAGTAGGAAATGTTTCTCTAAATGTGGCCACGAGCAAAGGAGGTCTCTTAGGGCACGTGAGGGTTCTTTTGGAGGGAATGCAGTGATGACCCACAGTGTAAATGATCCCAGAATCCAGCCTTGACCTGTCCCCACTTTGGGTCTTTTTACCCAGAACAGTGTGCTTACAGCTCAACATTGGATAGGCCAGTGCCACAAAAATGAAATTTAAAAATATTAAGAATAGGGAGGTTAGTTATTGTTCATGCTTACTATAAAGTCTTTGCCTTCCTACATATCATAAGAGTTAAGGGGGAAAAAAAGTCACACTCCATAAATCTTAATTGGTGTTAAAAGTATAGAGAAGTAAATACTCTTATCTCTGCTTGTATACACAAAGGTCGTGGCTAGAAAAGTCCAAATGTAAATTAGAGTTAAAGATATTTAAGGTCAGAACCACTGCATTGAACATAGATCACTGGGAAGGAAGAGCATGGTATTTGATACATTTTAAGCACTTATTAAAAATTAGTTCTCATACCATAATTAATTTTAAACAAAATTACCATTTAAATTATTGTTCCTTATGTTATTTACTCCTCCTTCATAGGGGCTTCTGTTATTGGGTGGATCCTTATATTGGCCTTAGAGTTTAGTGCCAAGAGAAAGTTTTTCTCTCCTGAAGAACATTTTGTTTCCTTCCATTAGGTACCACGTGGCTCTGACTGACACCTGACTGTCCACTCAGGACTGTATCTTCTGTAGCCATATCAAGTAATGGATGTTTTCCGCCCATACCTCATGTACTGTTGGGCCTGGAGGTGGGGTAGGTGTCCTGTTTGCTCTTCATTACACCTTTTGAATCACTGTTTCCTCTCTTCTGCCCAAAACTTCTCAGTGCATTTGAAGCACTTGTCATCTACAGATATCCTTGTCATTCCTATAAAAGTGTGGCCATTATTCCTGTGATTCTTTGTGATCTCACTATCCACGCAGTAGCCTCAACACTTAGTGCCTTAAATTCTCCAACTCTAAGGAGCTGCCTTAGTCACGTCCTAGACCGTGTCATTCTGATAAGGGCATCCCTTCCAAAGCTCTCAATTTCAAGAACCTTGTTCTTAACCACCATCTTAATTCCTATTCACTTCCTCTAGCACCCTAATGTAATTCTTTTACCCCACAAGGATCACCAGTCATTGACACTGTTCCTCATCCCCCATTCATAGCTTAGATTTTATCTTCTAGCATTATAAATCATCCCCTCACCTACACTTTTAATTCTTCTGCTTCTTATTTCACTTAAACATTAGAAACAGAAGAGAACTTTAACATTCTTTCATAACCTAATCTACCAATCTATCTAAATCTATGCCTCTGTATTTTTCCTTATCATCATTACAATAAAGGACCAGCTCCAGTGCCCACCTACAGGATCATTCCCTCTTGCCTACTTAAGGACTTTTCTCTCTCTGTAGTCATTCCCTTTAGCAGCTACACTTGCTGTAATATTATAGAAATTTAAAAAATAAAAATAAAAACTCTCTTGAACCCACATCCTCCTTCAGCTGTTACCTCCTTTATCTGTCTTCCTTTATGGCAGAACTCTTGAAATAGTTGTCTGTGTCTTCTGTCTCTACTTCATGTCATCTCATTCTCCCTTGTACACACTTCATCAAGCCAGTTCTCCATTGAAATTGCTCTTGTCAGAATCAGCGATTGCCTCTGTTTAGCCAGGTCTATTAGGCAATCCTCAGTCCTCATCTTACATGACCTTTTATAACCTTAACACCGTGATAACATTCCTAAACAGTGTTTTTCACTATTTTTTTTTGGGAACACTGTTCTCCCCAGTTTCTCCTCCTATATCAGTATGTGCTGCTTCTTAATATGCGTTGCTGGATCTTCATCTTCCAAACAGCTATACTTTGGGGAGCACCAGGGTCCAATCCATAGACTTCTCATTTTTAACTTCTCTTGCTTCCTAAGTGAGCTGTCCAGTCCTAATGCTTTGAATACAATTTTAAACTGCCTAATACTGGTTGTTCCCAAATTTATATCTGCAGCCTCAATCTCTTCCTGAACTCCAGGCACATAAATCCAACAATTCACTTGACATCCATACTTGGAAGTCTAATAGGTATCTCAAATTTAACATGTCCAGAGCTGTACCCAAACTATCCCTCAAAGCATCTCCTTCCTGACTCTTCCTATTCAGTCACAGGCAACTCTGTTCTTCCAAGTTGCTCAGGTCAAAAGCTTCAGTCATCCCAGACTGTTCTCTGTCTTTCACACTCCACATTCATCGACATATGCTGTTGGTTCCATATTTAAAATATATCCAGAATCCAATCTTCCTCACCACTTCCACCAATACCACTCCAATTCAAGGCACCATCTTCTCTTGCCTGGACCCCCTAACCAGCCTTCCAGTTTACACTCTTTCCCTTCTATGGTCTGTCCTCCACAGAGCAGCCTGAGAGATCCCTTGAAAATGTGACATCATGTTATATCTCTGCTCAAAACCCTCCGTTAGTTTCCCATCTCCTTCAGAAAAGAATCCAGACTTCTTACAGTACCTACAATATTTAACATGTGATCCCTAGAGTGGGAGTAATTAGTTTTTCCTCCAAATTTCCTGTTCTCTTCCCTGATACGGTAAGGTTACAGTTCCCTGGCCCTTTGAAATTGTGTGTGGCCACGTGACTTGTATGGTTTAGCCAGTCAGTTGTTGGTGGAAGTGATGCTTGTCACTTAGCAGTGGCAGCTTTAAGAACCAGTGCACAGTTGATTCTGCTTTCTTTCCCCACCACAGTGATAGCAGTGCTCTAGGTGGTGGCAGTTTGATCCTTATGGTTTCCAGAGTGAGGAGCAGAGGCTCCAGATAACTCACTGTGGGCATATAGGCTGAGCTATACTGTTGTTGCTGTTTTTAATTAATTTTATTTATACACACCTTGTATCCACCAAACATATACCCCCTCCCCTACATCCCTGGGTAACCTCTAATCTACTTTCTATCTCTCTGGATTTGCTACTTCTAGACATACCCTATAAGTGACATCATACAATATTTGTCCTTATATGTCTCATTTCACTCTGATGTTTTTAAGGTTCTTCCATGTTGCATCATGTCTTAGAAATTCATTCTTCTTATGGCCAAATAATATACTATTATATATATATATACACACACATACACACAACACATTTTGTTTATCCATTCATCTGTTGTTGGACACTTGTCTTCAGCTGTGGCAACTGTGAATAATGCTGCTATGAACATTGGTGAACAAGTATCTGTTTGAGACCGTTTTCACTTTCTTTGAGATTATACCTATGGGCAGAATTGCCCTGTCCTGTGGTATTTCTGTATTTAACATTTTGGAGGAACCACCACATGTTGCTACAGGTTTCTTTAAACCTCTACTTTTGGAGATTGTTACTACATGCAGCATATCCAGCCCAAATTGATGGAATAACCCAGCTCTTTCTCTACTGTTACCAGCTCCATTTTCCTTCTCACTCATTTTGCTTTGCCTGCACTGGCCTACTTGCTAGTCTTCAAGCATGCCAAGCCTCCTACAGTCTTAGGGCTTTACCTGAAATTCCTATTAAAGTGTAAAAAGGAAATTTCATTCTTGAAATGTTGATTCTTCAAGTTTTAGGTTTCTTTTATAAAACCTGTTAGGGGAAATTTAATAATACCTCCATCAATATTTCTGTCTATAGGCTGGTGCATTTGTTTTAGACCCAATGTGTGGATTTGGAACAATACTGTTGGAAGCTGCTAAAGAATGGCCAGTAAGTTCAAAATTTGATAAGGCAATATGTGTGTGTGTGTGTTAACAATTATTTACAAGTGGATTGTCTATTGAGGAGGATTATTTTTAATTATATGAGTTACTATTTACTGTAGTCCAAATACATAATGAAGGATTAATTATACTACTATGTTATTCCTTTAAATATTGTGATAAATTTAGAAAATTGTGAGAGAATTCCAATACTTAGTCACAATCTAGATTATACAAAGTCCCAAATTCTTTAACCTTTGTAATTGTAAAGTATTAACAGATTTTAAAATTTTAACAAAACTTTTAAGTTTTTCCTAAATATTACTTTAAAAGAATCCTCTAAATTTGTTTTAACCTAAATTAACAAATCTATTAATTTTATTTTCACCATTTAAGAAAATGCAAGTAGATTTTCTTAACTACATAAAATAGCTAATAGTTTTATTTATATTTGAAATACGACTTTCTTTCCCCCTAGGATGTGTATTATGTGGGTGCTGATGTCAGTGACTCACAGCTACTAGGTGCATGTGACAACCTGAAAGCTTCAGGCCTGAAGGATAAAATTGAGTTACTTAAAGTCTCTGTTATAGGTAAGATATTAAAAATACAAAATTTTGGAATAATGACTGTGTAAATATATATGGAATCATAATATAAAACACTTTCCATATGTAAAGGTTTCATTGTTTATACCCTGTTTTATCTGTGGGACTAATATCATTTTACCTTCAGTATTATAATTGGAACTCTTTATTTTTCAAAAGATTCATTATTGGGGAACAGCACTTAAATAGTTTTTCTAAGCATTTAAATATAAGCATGCCTTTTTAAGATTTATTTAATGCATCTGAACCATTTCTTATATCGTAACCATGGATCATTTAATCTGTGCACAAAATAAAGACAACAGTATAGTCATACTAGAAACTTTGAACTTCTTTCAGATAACTATATGAAATGTTCTGAATCATCTCACCTCCCCAGTGCTCCACATTGGACATCTTGTAGCATAAAAGAGATGAGTAACTAACCATCCTGGTCTGCTAAACCACATCTTTCATAAAACTGGGAAAGTGCAGGATAATTGGTCATTCTGAGATGGAAAACATTATCCCTTATTTACTGAGGGGAATCAGCAGTGACAACTGGGACTAGGAATCAAGTCTAATGAATCCAATCAAAATAATATTTCCCCAAGAGTCACGGTATTTAGACAATTTTAGAGACCACTCATATCTTTGTTTCTTTTTCCTTATTACACCCTTCCCCCTAAAAAATTTAGGACTTTTAATTCCCTAATTAAAAGAGAAAATTGTACTCCTTTGGCACTGAATAGGTAGTAGATAGGTCCTGGTTTTGAACCTTTAATCAAGGGAAACAGAATATTGTTTAAAAAGTCTTTTGTTTATTGCAGTGAAAAGGTAAGAAAGATGAGTTTCTATGGGAAGAAAATATTATAATTTTTCTGTAAAGCATAATAAAGCAGCTCTAGAGAAGAAATTATATGTTGAATGAAATCTCATAGTTGTTTGCTGCCAATGACTATTTTTTAACCTTTTTCTTCAAGGTTTTTAATAGGACTTGGTGCATAAGACACAAGTTTCTAGAGCAAACTGAGGGTTATTAGTTTGAAATCAGGCTTTCATGAACCCTTACTACTTTAAGTGTTATTTTTTGAGATCTTTAAGGAAACTGAAATCGCTTCCTAAGCTGTTCCAGGGCAGTGGTTTTTTCCAAAGCAACTTAGAGGCATGAGGAAGAGTACTGAGTTGTCAGGATTTGAACTCACTACCAACTCCACTTTTATCTGTTTTTATTTTTTGGCATTTTTCCATAAAATTTTACTTTCAAAACAAAAGCACTCCACTGTTTAAAAAGAAAAGGAGGTGATTCTTTAGGACACCAGGAAGCCAAATAAATAAAGCCTAGTTTTTTAAAGGCTCATTCTGCCATTTTAAGAATGGACAGTGCTGGAGCAAGGATGGACACAAAGACTAGTTAGTCTACAATCCAAGTAAGAAATGATGGCACTTGGTCCCAAGTTATATTCACAGAGGTGTTGAGAACTCAGATTCTGTATATCTTTTGAAGGAAGAGCCAACAGGATTTGTTGATGGATTGAATATGGGTTCAGGAGAAGCAATAAGAGAGACTGTAAGCTTCCTGCTTGGGCAGCTATAGGATAGAGTTGCCATTTACTGAATCAGGGAAGACATGGGGGTGAGGGCAGGAAACAAGTTTGAGTTTTTGGATCTAAGTTGCACATGATTTTTAGACACTGAGTGAAGATGATGTCAAATTAGTAGCTGGATATACAAGTCTGAAGTTTAGGGGAGAGGTTGGACATCCCAGTAAAGATAGTATTTCGATCCATGAGATTACTAAAGAAAGAGTATAAATAGAGACGAGAAAGAGGCCTGAGCCCTGGAGCACTTGGATGCTTAGAGTTCACGAAAATGAGGATCTCATTAAGAAATAGTCAGTGATGTAAGAGAATATACATTCTGGAAGGTGTTCTAGAATCCAGGAAGCAACAGGGAACAACTGTCAGATGCTGCCACTTGAGACCACTGGTGATTGAGGTTGTCAGGGCTCTTTGCATGGAGCAGCAGGAGCAAAGGCCTGCCTGGAGTGGGTTCTGGAAACAGTGGGAGGAGAAAACTTCAAGAGATGGTTGGTATAGATAATTCCCTTGAGCAGTTTGACTGCTGAGGGGAGCAGAGATATGGGACAGTAACATAGAGGAGGGGAGAGTGAAGGTCAAGCAGAGGTTAAAGATAGAAATTAGAATTTAATTTTTTTAAAGTACATGTTTGTATGCTAAAGGGAATGATAAAATAGAAAGAAACAAGACGATGCAGGAGAGAGGAGGATTGCTTGTCTGATACACTTGATGTCCTTGAAGAGATGGGATCTAGTAGACAAGTGGCACAGTGTTCACTCCTGGGAAGTGGGGAAGGCAGAGTGGATAGAACACGTGCAGGTAGGTGTGTTATGGTGTATGTGACATCATAATGTATCATGTATTCTGGTTTGTCAGAATTAAGTCCTAAAAGTAGAAGTGTGAGTCAAAATGTGTATACATTTACCTCTAGAAAAGTTGTGGGCCTTAGTGCACATTTCCCTAAACCTTTGTTGACACTGGATATTATCATTTTTATTACAATTCTTAAATCTTTTAAAATTTGATAGGTGAAATTGTTTAAAATCACCTTCCTTTGATTGCTAATAAGATAAAACTTCTTTCACAGTATGCCATTTGTGAATATTCTTTTGTGAGTTGTTTTCAGGGTAACTTTCTGGAGGAAGAAGTAAAACTCCTGTTACATCACAACCTCTTAAAATTAAATTTCATTCTAGCAAGATAGCTAACAGAGCTAATATTAACTGTTAATAATTAGTTAATTAATTAGTTAATAATTAGTCTTTCATTGCATATCTCACCTTTATAGGTGGATGTTCTAGCTAAAGTGTGGATTTCTTTCTTCAATATATTTTTACTTCTAAGAGCTCTAATTATAAATACCATTTAGACTGAGACCCATGAATCCCTTATTCAACCTTGACAAGCTTGAGGATCTTACCCCTTTTCTGTAGTATTTAGGAGCAGGCACAGACTTTAGACAAATCCTGGCTCCACTACTGTTTATTCACTGTGTGGCCTTCAGTGAAGTACTGACCCTCTGGGTATTTTTTCGTCTACAGTATGAAGGTAGTAATACCTGTTTCATGGGGTCACAGTTGGGCTTTTTTACACAGTCATATAAAGCACAGTGCCTGGCACATGGCATGAATTAAAGACCTTTGTGGGCATGAGTCCTGTCTAGGAAGTTAGTACTCTGAATCATGATTTGTGTTTCTGCAAAATCATTGCCTTCATTCTCTTTGAGTGCTTTAATACCTTTACTTTTTATACTTTTTTTAGTAACATTCACTTTATTCTATAACTGCTAGTATGAAAGTTGTTCATTTAACTTGAAATTAATCATCAAGTTTTAATCATCATAATTTGGAATAAATGAACATTATTGCAAGCTATCTTAAGACATAATTAATGCCTCATTGTTTAAGCATTTTTTTAAAAAGCCTACATATATATTTATAGGCTCTCCATAATGTGATTGCATTTTCTTTCATGCCACTGTGTGTTTTCCTCTACTACCTATCCAGCCTCTGGTGTTTCAGCCAGGTGTTTTGTGGCCTGGGCCTTATATTCTGCTAGATTCATCAGGCTGCCAGGCTGCCCGTTGAGGAATGCAGGAAATGATATACATATGTATATGTAAGAAATAGGAGATAACCTTACAATAGAGAGTCGTCTGTACTCTTATTACAGTAAGCTTGTTCATTGTTTGGTAATACTTCTTTAGTACAATAAACTCGACAGTAATAAGTTTTTAAAAATGCGTACTTTTTCATACTAAATTTCAGTTTCTCAAGAAAGCTGATGATGAACATATAACTTGCATAAAATGTTTGTTGATATTTACCATTCACTTTGAGTGCCATGGTGATATCACTGACCGAATGAAACCAGAGGACGTAAATCTGTCTGGAGAAGCATCTAGCATTTACTTTAAAACTTGGTAGTTATTTTAAGACTGAGCCCAAAGACAGCTATTTATAACATGCAGCTGAGGAAAATGCATTTAACTATGATTCTGTGAAGCATGACTTTTCTTTTAGATCAAATGTCTATCCTTTAAATTAATTGTGCTCATTTTGAAGCTGTAGCTGTTAATATGTTGGCTCCACTAGCAGAAGACCTTTTCAGACAGATAAATGTTGTCCGTATTGTGTTAGTGTCATTAGAGGCTGCAAAAAGAAGATTCAGTTAAGTCAGTTCCAACAGTGGTTCAGCTTTTTTTTTATTTCCAATTCATGGAAATTTAGGAAGTTGATTCACTCTTGTGAATGCTATTTT
This sequence comes from Choloepus didactylus, assembly GCF_015220235.1. Classification (NCBI taxonomy): domain Eukaryota; kingdom Metazoa; phylum Chordata; class Mammalia; order Pilosa; family Megalonychidae; genus Choloepus; species Choloepus didactylus. Next base: position 52,475,419 of record NC_051323.1, read on the forward strand.
AAATTCAGTTTAAAAGTTCAGCATTGCATGTATGCCTGTTTAACACATTGATTGGGGGAACCACATAATGGTAAAAACATTTTTACTAAAGAATCCTATGGGGCAGAAATGTGCTTGGAATTTGATGTGGTACCCACATAATTCATAATTACATCAAGTAATCTGTGATGTTCTGTCAATTGAAATAGAAACTTAAGGTATCAAAATAATCAAGATTTTTTTTTTTTACTTTTTAAATGTACACAGAGTAACTGAACTGTAAAATATTTGTGATGAAGATGATTGGGTGCAAAAAATTTGGTGTGTTTGCACACACTTTCTCTCTTTGCTTACCCATTATCAGTTGGATTTTAAGATCTTTGAGCCTTTTAAAGAACTACTTTGTAAATCAGCCAAAGTATGTACTACAAGGATGCTAAACATTTTTGTAAACAGGTTGCCTAATTCTGGTTGCATTTTGTTCAGAATCCACTGGAAATCTAATCAAAGTATGCAACAAACAGAGCACCAAAAAACTGTAGCTTCTGAATTTTTGGGTGAATTGCAGTTATTAAAAACAAAACTTGCAAGAAGACAACATTGGAATCTATCCCTAAAAACACCAAGGAAGAACTGAACAAATTAAAATGGTGAGAGTTCAATAATGTACAAGATTTAATTTTGAAATTCTGTAAATGCACTTTGGATAGCTTATGGGATGACTTTTTTGGTGGCTCTCTTCATTTTAATTGGATAAATGTCTGTTGTATAATGGAATGGGATGAAATTGAGAAGACCTTTGATTTTCAAGCATCTGGATTTGCTGAAGCGGTTAGAAAAATGATAGAGGCAACTTATTTGAGTTTTGTATTGTGAATGGAGAGACTAGCAACTGGAGGCCTGAAATATTTATAGTTTCCATATGAAAGAAATAGAATTGAGGATCTCCTCCACTTAACAGAATTTGTTCTGTGCTCTGCAGCTGTAGAAAATGTCATTTCTCAAATAAAAATATTATGGTCTCCGGGACACTTGGGTCCGATCCTTGCCCAGAGCCGGAGTCTGAGCAGATGTGAGCTGAGAGTTCAGAATGACTTCCCTCTTGACGTACATGTTTAAAAATCTTCCCACTACATCAAAATGTGCCCTCAGATTTTCCATCAGACCTCTGAGCTGTTCCTCTTGGCTACAAGCTGCCCAAGCTGTCCAGACCAAATCGAATAAGACCTTGGCCAAACCCAACATAAGGAATATCAAGGTGATAGATGGTGTTCGCACTCCATTTTTGCTGTCAGGCACTTCATATAACAACCTGATGCCACATGATTTGGCTAGAGCAGCACTTACGGGATTGCTGCATCGGACCAGTGTCCCAAAGAAAACTATTGATTATATCATCTTTGGTACAGTGATTCAGGAGGTGAAAACAAGCAATGTGGCCAGAGAGGCTGCCCTCGGAGCCGGCTTCTCTGAGAAGACTCCTTCCCACACCATCATCATGGCCTGCATCTCTGCCAACCAAGCCATGACCACAGGTGTCGGCTTAATTGCTTCTGGCCAGTGTGACGTGGTCATGGCCGGTGGTATGGAGTTAATGTCCGACGTCTCTATTCGTCATTCAAGGAAAATGAGGAAAAGGATGCTCAATTTCAGTAAGGCCAAGACTCGGGGTCAGCACCTGTCTTTAATCTCTCAATTCAGATTGAATAATCTATCACCCGAGCTCCCCGCCATGGCAGAGTTCTCCACCAGCAAGACCATGGGCTGCTCCACAGACCAACTGGCTGCTGCCTTTGCTGAGTACGCTCTGCGGTCCCACAGTCTGTCCAAGAAGGCACAGGATGAAGGGCTCCTGTCAGACGTGCCCTTCAAAGTGCCAGGAAAAGATACAGTTACCAAAGATAATGGTATTCGTCCTTCCTACCTGGAGCAGATGGCCAAGCTGAGGCCCGCATTCATTAAGCCCTATGGCACGCTGACAGTTGCAAATTCTTCATTCCTAACTGACAGCACCTGTGCAATGCTCATGATGGCTGAGGAAAAGGCTGTGGCCATGGGGTACAAGCCCATGGCCTATCTGAGGGATTTTGTTTATGTATCTCAGGATCCAAAAGATCAACTTTTACTTGGACCAAGATATGCTACTCCAAAAGTTCTAGAGAGAGCAGGATTAACAATGAATGATCTTGATGCTTTTGAATTTCATGAAGTTTTCTCTGGTCAGATTTTGGCTAATTTTAAAGCCATGGATTCTGATTGGTTTCCACAAAACTACATGGGCAGAAAAACCAAGGTTGGACTGCCTCCCCTGGAGAAGTTTAATACCTGGGTGGATTGCTGTCCCTGGGGCACCTGTTTGGAGCCACCGGCTGCCGGTTGGTCATAGCAGCTGCTAACAGGTTATGGAAGGAAGGAGGCCAGTACAGCCTAGTGGCTGTCTGTATGGCCAGAGGGCAGGGCCATGCTATGATAGAGGAAGCTTATCCAAAATAATAAATCAAGAAGAGGTGACCTGAAATTTTTGTGAAACACTCACACTAGGCAATGCCATTTCAATGCATTACTAAGTGACATCTGTAGCTCCCAGCTTCTCTTAAGAAAGCAAAATTTGTGGCCTTCTGTTAAATATTTTCCAGTTAAGCCTTGCCAGTGTTCTTAGCTTTTCAATAATCATGGCTTACTGCTCTTTCAGGGATTTCTTAGTCACCAGAATCTTACCCATTGATACATTCAAGCTTCTCCTCCTCCTCCTCCTTCTTCTTCTTCTTTTTTTTTTTTTTCCCTCTTATTTTCATTAATGACTAAATGAGCAGTTGCAATTTGGGAAAGAAGTTGGCTGAGATTTGGAATCATCTTTTATAACATTTGCAAATTATACTCAGTCCTATTTGTGTCCTAAAGATAAGTGTTTTCTATAAAATACAAACCAATGTGCCTAAATTAACTTAATATAGAAAGATAATTCAGAATCTAAACCACACTGAAAACTAACAGTAAATGTATAGCTCCATAAATATCATCTCAGTCAACTTTAATAAAGTGGAGATATATAAGAGAAAAAAAAAATTATGGTCTACAGAGAAGAGTTTATTAACCAGAAAATGAAACTTTAAAGAAGTTTGCAGGCAGTTTTATGAACAAATTAAAAATGAAAAGTCCATATATTTAAAAAAAAAAACTAATCCTTTAGAAAAATGTGAGTAATGACAGGGTATTAGAAACTGATAAGTCTAAGAAACTGATCAGATATGAATATATGCCACAAATACTTATTTTGCTTGCTAGTTTTTGATGTTTGAATCAATATTTTAAGTTTATTTTATTTTTTGAAAATATTTCACTTTTGGAAATAGTTTTCACATTTAACTCTTTTATAAGTCTACCACAATAAGCCAATTTGTTGGATAATAAATATTTCAAAAAGTATGAAATTTTAATTATATTTAGTCCCTCAGAGGTGTACCTGTTTGGATTATGTATATTTAAGACTAATTGAAATGGACCTCTGGATTAAGGTAGCAGATTAGAATCTCATTTTAAAATGAGAAAAGAAGAGTAAAAGTAGAAGGGAAAAAAATTGACCAGCTGCAGCCAAACAAAGAAGGGGCAAAATACGGCCACCAAGAAGAGAAACAGAAAGTTACAGAGCCATAGCCAATAGAATAATGGCATTTATAAGGCTCTGGTGCAAAGTGTGACCCAAGCATATTATGCCCAAACAAGTTCTCACTGTAGTACAGAGACATTTTCACATTTGAAAAGGTTCAGGCAACAATTCATCAAGCCCTTTTGAAATAAGAATTTTAGTAAAATCCAGACATTTGACAGACAGATCCACTGAGGAATGGAGAAAGCCAAGACAAAATGATTGGTAAGGATTGGATCCATTTAAAACTAATTCTGAACTATGAAGATTACAGTTACAGAACAGAATATGGATGTCAGACCTGCACAATGGAAATTAATACCAAAGCAGAAAGTACAAGCAAAGGAAATAGGAGGAAAGGTAGTCCAACTTTATAAAAGTCCTCAAATCTTCTTAGTCGTTTGTCTAATTATAAACAAAAACATCTTGGAAGCCCTTGAATATCTAACAGAAGAAAATATCTTTGGGCTATCATCCTGTATTTCAATCAGTTCTTACCCATTTTTCTCCTGGAAGGAGGTAGGAATAGGGCAGCACTTTTCTTTTGTTCATAATGCACCAGTATTTTAAAACTCAGATACATTTTTCAATTCTTGAATCATCCCTCAAAGACGTAAAAAGATGATTTTTACTTGTTTGTTTTGAACTATATGTTTCTATTTCAGAATCTTATCTCCTTAGTTACAAGCATATTGTTCAAATTACTAAATGCTTTGAACTGCCTGTGAAAGATTTTACTGTATTCTCTGTTTTTAGTCAAGTGCTCATGGCTTTAGGAGCTTTTGCACCAGAAACTGGAGGTGGAACCAACAATCTGTTTTAACCAGCCCTTCATTTGATTTGACACAAGCTAAAGTAGGGTGGTGCTGAGTATTACCATTTCTAAAAGGTCTAAGTAATACCAATGCTACTTACTTGGGGACCACACTTTGAGAACCACTGCTGGAGGAAGGACGAGTGGGAAAGGCCCACCCAGAACTGGTTGTCCTGCCTCAGCCTTTGAGTAGCTGGGATAAGGAAGTTCTGTATTCTCTGGAGCTTCTTGGAAGGAATCTGACCCACCAGTTGTCCACCTGGCTGTCCTCTCCCTGTAGATATCAGAGAGGACACTGTAAATAATTATCACAGTAATAGCTAACATTTATTGAATGCTAACCATGTGTCAGATATGCTTTATATTATTTCATCAACTTTACTTCTGAGATAGGTGCTGTTGTCCCATTTTACAGAAGAGGAGACTGAAGCAATAATTTCCCCAAGTCCCATAACTAGTAAGAGGCAGAACCAAACTCAGGCTGTCAGGCTCCAGAGCCTGTACTCAACCACACCAACAAAAGTTCACATTATTTTGTGCTCTTTGGGAAGATGATACTGCTTAGGTTTTGGAATTTTTTTTAATTATTCTCTTCCAGTGTGAAGTGTTTATCCCTCTAACTCCCAAAATTATTTAGGCAGTTTAGCAAATAATACAATAAATAGTAAGAAAGTTACAGATAAAAATGGACACCAGCCAAAAGGAAAAAAGTTGTTACCAGACTGGGACAAATTAGGCTTTTAGTTGCCTACCACCTAATTCGTGTGTGGGTCCCTATGTTTATTGTTTTTGTAAGGTATAAGAAAGACTTGGGATTAAACTCATAAATTTACTGCCCAGTTCCTCATATATGTAAAACATTTGACAACTATAATTTCCTTCATTTTCTATTCAGTGTCTACAATATTGAAAAAATTGAAATAGTATTCAAACGGATGTGTCCTATATCAACACCCAAAACTAAGTGCATAACGTTAAACCTAGGCAGGAAACTTTTTTTCCCCCCAAGATGTTTTAAGATATTTTCCTGGTACTTTATTTCCTAATAATGTATTCTTCTTTCTTCTAATCTTAGGTAAGGGTTAGAATTAGGAGGCATCTAACAAGTGGTCAGACTTCACTTTCTTGATAAAGATTTGTTTTGTTTTCAAATTTCCTGCCAATGAAAATTGATGTGGTATCTAGTTCCTCTTGTTATAGTAAAGACTAAGTTTTTTTAATATTTCTAAAAGAATTAGGTACTATTCATAGTGAAAATTGGGGCATCTTCTATGTAATGAATATTTAACTTTATTTAAACAATAGGTAAGAAAAAATGAGTAGAAAGTGGAAAGAATAATCAGAAAAGGTAGATTCAAAAAAAAAAAAAAAACCCAGGAGCGGCTGCGGTTAAGACAGTGAGAACCGCGCAGTGAAGCACGGCAGGAGCGGGCTGTACCAACGTCTCGGTGTCTGGCATGGAGGATAGCCCGCTACTGATTGTCTCGGGGCCAGCGGGGCAGAGGGGAGCCAAAAGGAGAAAGAAACTGCCCCCCTTGCAGCCATCTCCCTGGTGGGCAGGGGACGCTCCTGCCTGGGCCTGACCCACAGCCCAGAGCCTTGCCAAGAAACCCAGTGTGATGGGGAGTTTTTCCTATAGCACCGCACACACACCACAATATTGGCCGTGGACAGTGGCCTCTGGTGCACCCACAGCTGGTTGTCCCAGAGCTGGGAAGGTGGAGCAGTGTGAGGAGGGGGAGATTAACAGACCCCATTCAGCCATCTTTGCAGCAGGCTGAGAGTGCCCCTGCATGGCCCGGCGGCCCAGGACTTCCCTGGCAGGCCAGTGCACACTTGTGACGTGGCACAGCCTTCCCTCAGCGGAGGTCCTGGAAGAGCACGGCTGAGGGGGAGATATGCTCAGAAATCCCAGGGACCCTACTCAAAGGCCGGGGACTTGTGAGTCAGCAGCAGAGACAATCTGAGGCAAGACTGAAATGAAGGCTTAGACTCTTACAACAGCCTTAAACCTCTAGAAACACCTGGGAGGTTTGATTATTAAAGCTCCCCTGCCTCCCTAACCACCTAGACACATGCCCCACATTCAGGGTGGACAGCACGAACAACACACCCAAACTTACTGCACCAATTGAACCCCACAAGAATCAGATCCCCACACACCACAAAGACAAAGTTGGGGAGAACTGACTTGAGGGGAATAGGAGACTCGCAGACGCCATCTCCTGATTAGTTAGAGAAAGTGTACACCACCAAGCTGTAGATCTGACAAATTAGAGATCAGTATTTTTTATATCCGGAAAGAACCCTATCAAGGAAAGCAAATGCCAAGAGGCCAAAAACAACAGAAAATCTTAAAACATATGATAAAACCAGACAAAATGGAGAACCCAAACCCAAACACCCAAATCAAAAGATCAGAAGAGACAGAGTACTTGGTGCAATTAATCAAAGAATTAAGGACAAACAACAAGAGCATGGCACAGGATATAAAGGACATGAAGAAGAGCATGACACAGGATATAAAGGACATAAAGAAGACCCTAGAAGAGCATAAAGAAGAAATTGCAAGAGTAAATAAAAAAATAGAAGATCTTATGGAAATAAAAGAAACTGTTGGCCAAATTGAAAACACTCTGGATACTCATAATACAAGATTAGAGGAAGCTGAACAACTCAGCGTCCTCAAGGACCACAGAACGGAAGATGAAAGAACAAAAGAAAGAATGGGGAAAAAAATCAAAAAAATCGAAATGGATCTCAGGGATACGGTAGATAAAATAAAATGTCCAAATTTAAGACTCATTGGTGTCCCAGAAGAGGAAGAGAAGGGTAAAGGTCTAGAAAGAGTATTCAAAGAAATTGTTGGGGAAAACTTCCCAAACTTTCTACACAGTATAAATACACAAAGCATAAATGCCCAGCGAACTCCAAATAGAATAAATCCAAATACACCCACTCCAAGACGTATTCTGATCAGACTGCCAAATACTGAAGAGAAGGAGCAAGTTCTGAAAGCAGCAAGAGAAAAGCAATTCACCACATACAAAGGAAACAACATAAGACTAAGTTGTGACTACTCAGCAGTCACTGTGGAGGTGAGAAGGCAGTGGCATGACATATTTAAAATTCTGAGAGAGAAAAATTTCCAACCAAGAATACTTTATCCAGCAAAACTCTCCTTCAAATTTGAGGGAGAGCTTAGATTTTTCCCAAACAAATGCTGAGAGATTTTGCTAATAAAAGACCTGCCCTACTTCATATACTAAAGGGAGCCCTACCCACAGAGAAACAGAGAAAGGAGAGAGAGATATAGAGAAATTTAACAGACATATATAGAACATTACATCCCAAATCACCAGGACACACATTCTTTTCTAGTGATCATGGATCTTTCTCCAGAATAGACCATAAGCTGGGACATAAAACAAGCCTCAATAAATTTAAAAAAAAAATTGAATTTATTCAAAGCACATTCTCTGACCACAGTGGAATACAAATAAAAGTCAATAACCCTGAGACTTAAAAAATTCACAAACAACTGAAGGGTAAAAATGAGGGAGTGATGAAAACATTCCCAGGCAATCAAAAGCTGAGGGACTTCATCACCAGTAGATCAGTCCTATAAGAAATGCTAAAGGAAATTGAGCAGGTGGAAAGGAAAGGACATTAAACAATTGACTGAAACCACATGAAGAAATAAAGATTTCCAGTACAGATCACATGGTAAATATAAATACCAATACTACTGTATTTTTTATTTGTAACTTCTACTATTTACTTCCTACAGGATCTGAAATACATAAATGGTAATGATAAATCAGTGGTTTTGGACTCAATGTAAAATATATAATTTTTGACGAGAATTACTTAAAAGTGGGGGAATGGAGGAGTATAGGAACATAGTTTACTTGTCCTATTGAAGTTAAGTTGGTATCAAAGAAAAACAAGATTGTTATAGATTTAAGAGGTTAAATTTAACCCCCACAGTAAATACAAAGAAAGTATCAGAGACCATACAGATGAAAAGTAGAGTATGGGTTACAAGAAGTGGGGGAAGGGGCAATGGGGAGTTAAGAAATGAATGTAGACTTGCTGTTTGGGGTGAAGGGAAATTTCTAGTAATGGATGGTGGGAAGGTGATAGCATTGCAACATTCTAAATGTGATTAATCCCACTAATGGAATCCTAGGGAGGGGTTGGAATGGGAAGATTTAGGCTGTATATATGTTTCCACAATTGAGGAAAAAAAAAAGTCTAAATAGACAATGACAATTAAATGCCAAGGATGATCCTGGATGGGATCTGAGAATGGAGGAGAGGAGGCTTAAAGGGACACAGTGGGGACATAAGAAAGGAAAAAAAGGAAATATAGAATGTAAGCTTTCTATCAATGTTGAATTTCTTGAACTTCTTAGCTGCGCTTAATGGAATTGCATAAAAGAATGTTCTTGTTCATGGGAAATGTATATGTGAATTATAATGTTCAGAAGACAGAGCAATAGATGATGGATGATAGGGAGGGAGGGAAAGAAAGAAACAGTGTGATAGGATATTAAAGTTGGTGAATCGGGGTATCGGGAGGGGGGTCAGGGTATGCTGGAGTTCTGTGTATGGTATTTGTATTTTTGCAACTGTTTCTTTAAGTTTGAATTTATTTCAAAATTTAAAAAAAATAATAAGGAAAACACATAACCTAAAATAAAAAAAAAAAAAGATTGGATCTATTACCTTATGATAATCTAATTTTTGAAAGAAATGAGATAAAGAAATTTATATTTAATCAACATTTAATTTTGTTCATTGATAATATTCATTGTGTTAATTGTGGCCTTTTTTCTAGTCTTATTACTTGAGTAGATGTTCTTAACCCTTTTGAATCACCTTTAAAAATGTAATGAAAGCTGTGGATTCTCTCCATTAAACAAGTAGATTTACATACATGCATAATTTTATATGACTGATAAAAGTAAAATGAAAGTTGTAGAAAATAATTTTGTATAAGGTTTTAATAGCTTAAATGTTTTCTTCCTGGATATGGCAACTTTCTAATCAGAAAACATGTTTAGAAGTTTTAACTTATATCATAATTTTATCATATCTGATTAAAAAAATAATTTTCAAAGAACAATACAATAATTATACCATTTAATTCTGCAGAGATTCTGAAAACAATTCAGAATCTTTTAATTCCTTAGAAACAGTATTAGCAATTCTAAAGTTTATATTATACAGAACTGTACTTCAAAATTGTGTACTTCAGTTTTCACATTATTTGAGTTACAGATATTTGAATTTATTGTAATGAGATTCTCTGATTTCTGTATTTCAGAATTGCCATTGCCTTCAGAAAGTGTTGATATTATTATTTCTGACATTCCATTTGGGAAAAAGTTTAAGTTAGGAAAAGACATCAAAAACATTCTGCAGGAAATGGAAAGGTAAGTTATTGAGTTTATCTCCATAATTTTGAATTATTGGGGCATTTTAATCAAAATTTATCATAGCTCTTCAGCTAAGGTTTGATTGAGTTGTAGTAATTTCCCAGAGTTTTTGTAGCTTAATTTTCTAAAGGTTTCAAATTAGAAGTATGTATTTGAAATAGTTATTCTAGATCATTTTATGCTACAAGTTTTCTTCAGAATAATTTTTTATTCTTGTTTGAAATTTGAATACCTACTGTGTTTTAGTCACTGTGCTAGGTTACCTACATAGTTATTTCTAATCCTCACAAAAACCCTGCCTGGTGTGTGTTATCCCCTACTTAGTACAGATAAGAAACTGAGGCCCAGAGAGGTTACCTCTCTCAAAATCCCACAGCTACCAAACTATAAGAAAAGTCACATTAATAACATTCAGTAATATACAGTGGATAGTACCTTCAGTATAGGTTTTGAAATGAAAATGAAATGAAATTATTGAAAAACTAGTAAATAACCTAGAATAACTGGGGGGAGACAAACGTGACTGTCCACTCATCAAACACCAACCTGAATTGGGAGGAATGACTGAGATTGCAGCATAAAATCTGTAAGTAAAAACTGCGGACCCAAGCTGAGAGCCAAGAGCCCCTCCCTCATGGAAGCCTTGCGGTGCTAGAGAGCAGCACTCTCCGAACAAGCTAGTGTACCTCAGCCCAGCTCCAACTGGGATTTTAATGTTAACTGCTCAATACAGACTGAATCCCCAACAAGCAGACAGAGGCTTTTGGTGACGACCGACTTGGGAGAGTCAGGGGAGCCCAGAGGATCACGTGCTATCTCTGGCTGATGGGTGGATCTGGGAGCTTTCTGTCCCTTTCTCTCTCGCTCAACCTGGGCAGCTCAGAGGAGAAAGCCTCAGCTATTTTCAGCTCGCAGGTCTTCGCAGTAGAGAAAGCCTCAGCCATTTTCAAATCTCAGCACTCTGAGTCAGAGAAACAGAGAATCTATTTATATGCAAATGACCCCTCTGAAGGGGGCATAGCTGCCCAAGAGGAAAGGGAGGGACCCAGCTCTACTACCTGCCTTACCAGAACCAGACCCCAAAGCCTGGGGGAGGAGAGCCATGGGCCACACCCCCTTACACCAGCCCTGACAGGGGCACCTGCTGGGCAGAAAAACACAGGGTGTGTCAATCCTCAAAGAAAAACCATCAAGGAAACTGGACACTGAATATTTCCTCCTGTGGCCTGAGCCTGTTCTCTAGGAAAACCTGATTGTGGTAGCCTAGAAGGTCAGATGCCTGGACAACAAAAAACTACAACCTACACTAGGAAAAACAAAGTTATGGCCCAGTCAAAGGAACAAACTTACACTTCAACTAAGATACAGGAATTTAAACAACTAATGCTAAATCAATTCAAAAAGTTTAGAGAAGATATGGCAAAAGAGATAAAGGCTATAAAGAAAACACTGGGCATACATAAGGCAGAAATCAAAAGCTCAAAAAAACAACCAGCAGAATCTATGGAAATGAAAGGCACAACACGAGACAAAAGACACAGTGGAAACATTCAACAGAAGATCTCAAGAGGCAGAAGAAAACATTCAGGAACCGGAGAACAAAACACCTGAAAGCCTACACGCAAAGGAGCAGTTGAAGAAAAGAATGAAAAAATATGAGCAACGTCTCTGGGAACTTAAGGATGAAATGAAATGCAAGAATGTATGTTATCATTGGTGTCCCAGAAGAAGAGAAGGGAAAAGGGGCAGAAGCAATAATAGAGGAAGTAATCAATGAAAATTTCCCATCTGTTACGAAAGACATAAAAGTATGGATCCCAGAAGCGCAGCGTACTCCAAACAATAGATCTGAATAGGCCTACTCCAAGACACTTAATATCAGATTATCAAACATCAAAGACAAAAAGAGAATCCTGAAAGCAGCAAGAGAAAAGCGATCCATCACATACAAAGGAAGCTTAATAAGACTATGTGCGGACCTCTCAGCAGAAACCATGGAGGCAAGAAGGAAGTGGTGTGATATATTTAAGATACTGAAAGAGAAAAACTGCCAACCAAGAATCCTATATCCAGCAAAACTGTCATTCAAATATGAGGGAGAGATCAAAATATTTTCCAACAAACAGACAATGAGAGACTTTGTGAACAAGACACCCACCCTACTAAAGGGAGCTCTACAGAGTGATAGAAGACAGGAGTGAAGTTTGGAACACAGTTTTTTGGGGAGATGGTAACACAGCAAGATACGTACACTGAACAAAGATAACTATGAATATAGTTGAGAGAGGAGGGTTGGGAGCATGTGGGACACCAGAAGAAAGGAGGAAAGATAAAGACTGGGTCTGTAACTCGGTAAAATCTCGAGTGTTCAACAATTGTGATAAAATGTACAAATATGTTCTTTCACGAGGGAAAACAAGCGAATGTCAACTTTGCAAGATATTAAAAATGAGGCATTGGGGGAGGGATGCAATCAACATAAAGTAGAGACTGTAAGTAACAGAATTATTTTATTATGCTCCCTTTAATGTAACAAAGGTAAATATGCAGATAAGGGGGGATAGGGGAGGGGTGTGAGACACTTGATATTGGTGGTGTTCTCTGACTCTTTATTCTACTTTGATTTAAGGTTATCTTTTCTTTTGCTGCTTCCTAGCTGTCATTTTTTTTTCTTCCTCCTTTTTTTCTTTTGCCTCTTTACCTTCTTTGACTCTCCCTCCTGTCTTGTGGAAGAAATGTAGATGCCCTTATATAGATAGTGGTGAGGGTGATGAACACATAAATATGTGACTATACAGGGAAGCATCAGTTGTTTACTTAGGTTGGAATGTATGGCATGTGAACAAAACCATCTTAAAAAAAAAAAAATCGGTTGATGATGAAACCTTGAGGGCAATATACTGAGTGAAATAAGCCAGACACATAAGGACAAATGTTGCAGGGTCTCACTTATAGGAACTAATTATAATATGTAAACTCATAGACATGAAATATAAGGTTCCAAGGTATAGAACGAGGCAAATAATGGGGAGTGTTGCTTAGTATGAGCAGAATGTTCAACTAGGATGAACTTAAATGTTTGGAAATGAACAGAGGTGTTGGTAGCAAGATGTGAGAATAACTAACAGTGCTGAAAGGTGTGTAAAAATGGTGGAAAGGGTGAGCTCAGAGTCATGTATGTCACCAGAAGGAAAGTTGGAGGTCAAAAGACGGGAATGTATAACACTGAATCCTGTGGTGGGCAATGTCTGTGATTAACTGCACAAATATTAGAAATCTCTTTCATGAACCAGAACAAATGTATGACACTATAGCTAGAAGCTAATAATAGAGAGGCATATAGGGAAAAAATATATACCTATTGCAAACTATATACTACAGTTAGTCGTATTTCAGTGTTCATTCATAAACAGTAACAAATGTACTATACCAATACTATGAGTCAACAGTGGAGGGGGGTTGGTTAGGGATATGGGAGGATTCGAGTTTCCTTTTCTTTTTCTTTTTCTTCTTTCGCTCTATTTCTTGTCTGGAGTAATGAGGGTACTGGAGGCAATTGATTGTCCACTTTGGATCTTTGGATAATCATAGGTATGTGAACAATCTCAATAAAAATTAAAAACTAAAAAAAAAGAATGTAGGCTTTGGGGCCAGACTACCTGGTTTCCAGTCTTAGCTTTGTCACTTAATAGTTCTCCAGCCATAGGTATTTGCTTGGCCATTTTCCTCATCTTATGAATAGTACTTACCTCATAGTGTTCTGAGGATTCGGTGGAGTTAAAGCGCCTAGAGCAATGCCTGGTACCTAGAAACTGCTCAGTAACCTCTCTCGTGGTTGCTTAGTGTTTGCCACTTCAAGTCATTTGGGGAAGTAGATGGGGATATGTAAGTACACATAACTTTTATCCTGATGGTATACCAATAGTTTAAGGCTTTAGATTGAAAATGGGAGAGGGAATTGTTAGGAAAAATCAGAAAAAAAATACAAGAGGTCAGTAAACCTGTTCTCAGTAGGAAGTGGAAATAGTTTGTCCTGTATGCAGTGTAGAATTGGATCCTTCAAGGAAGAGCAAGCAGTCACAGTTAGAGATTGTCAGATAGGCAGATGATTGCTCTGGTGGATGAGCTATGCACTCTCAGCGCAATGTTTCCCCCTTGGATTTGTGGAAGCATTAACCATTTCATGAGTATAAAGCATTGTGAGAAATTCAGAAGTATGCTCTTTGAGCTTTCTTCTCAAATATTACCATGTAAAACATATGAGCAGAGTTAAAAATTCAGCCAGCTCAGCTTGAAGGAAGGAGAAGTCATTGGACTACATCACATTTTATGCATACAGGTCTTCATTAAGTATTTGAGTAAACAGTAAACCAAAGACATGTTCAAGGAACAATGAATACACCACCCTGCCTGGAGCAGAAGTTTGTGGTAAAGAATATGACCTAAGGAGTTCCATGGTCAAATAATTTGGGGTTATTTGTATAGTCTACTCCTAGTCTTGCAGGTTCACATGTAAAACAGAAATAAATTCATTTTATGTTGTTGATACAGAGTTTACACAACTAATTGACCACAGAATTTTTTTCCAAGAAATAATATCTCAACTAGTGTTGAGAGGAATACAATTTTGGAATGTTTCTGTATATCTGAATAGCTTCCTTAGTGTGAAATTAAGTGTACATGGAAAGATACCTAAAAGTGTGACACTCACCAAAAATATTAGAGTGGCAGGATTTCAGGTGATTGCTAACTCTTTATTATTTTCTCCATCATTTGAAAAAAAATTAAAATAAATCAGTGTATGTCCTGGGCATCTTTCCATATATATTACACAAAGAGACACCCATTTACAATTTCACATAAATAGAATCACCTTAATTTATTGTATTGTGACCTACTTTTTTTTATCGAACAATGTATCATGAATCTTTCAACTCAGTTATAATGTACTTATAATTTTCAATGTTTACCATAGTATTATGTTATATCTATGTACAATTATGTAACATAATGGATGAACATTTTAGGTAGTTCCCAATTTTTCATTTTTGTAAAGGACAGTGCTGTGAACATCCTTGTACTGGCAGCTTTTCAAACTTACTATATGACCAAGTTACTTAAAACCATAGTGCCTCAGTTTCTCCATCTGAAAAATGGGGGTGCTAATAGGGCATACTTGAAAGGATAGTTCTGAAGATCAAATGATACAAAGTATTTAAACAGTGCCTGGCACATAAATGCTCAAATATTGGCTGTCATCCCCATTATTATCCCTATTCTTCTTCTACATTATTATGTTTCCTTTGGATAAATTCCTAGAAGAATATATGCACATTTCATATATTGTCTCCAAAAAAAGCTATATAAATTTCCATGTTCATGAGTACCTATTTTCTCATAATCTTGCCATCCTGTCGGTCCTTTTCATCTTTGTTAATCCAGTAGATAAGAAGTTTTATCTTATCTGTTAATTTAATGATGCATTCTTTCATGTGTTTCGAGATCTTTGTATGTTGTTATATTCTTTTCTTGTTCTGTTCCGTGATATAAACCACATCTGCCCGTCCTCTCAGTGGGAAAGGTTGCTCTCTTCCAGTCCAGGCTTTGTTCTCTGAGTTCCCCCCTCCTCAGGGATCTCACTCTGCCCATTTCTCTCTTACCAGTCATCTCTTCCCCAGGTGCACTTAGAAGTCTTGCCTCTCCTGAGCACTGTATTAGCACTAGGGCTCTGACAGTAATGAGGACAAAAAGAGCAAGGAAAGCAGTTGGGGAAGTGGGAGAGTGGAAGAGCACAAGAAGGGAATCAAGACCTGTCAAGAGATTGTTGCAATAGTCCAGGCAAGATATGAGGATGGAAAGTAGATGAATTTATCTGTTTGCTGATGGGTTAGGTGAGGGAAAGCGTCTCTCTTTGTTGGGCATGGTGGATTCCCTCTTTCTCTTGATCTCTAGCTGCACCCGTTTCCTTACCTGTACACCTGAACTTCTTGAACCTAACTTGACATCTCAACTCCTGCAGACCAGTGCCTGCCCCTGCCCTCAACTGAGATTGCTGTCCCCAGGTTCATGCCATTAACTTCTTAATCCTGTGATCACTTGTTAGTCCTATAGCATTTGTCACCTTTGAGACTATTCCCTTCTTGCTTGGCTTCCATGATATCACTGTTGCCCAGATTTGCTCGTAGGATATCCGTTTCCTGGGTTCCTCCTCCTCTGTTTCTTCCTAGATGATGTTTCTGCTCCTCAGCCCTTTTCCCTTCTCATTCTACAGTCACCGTAGTTGATCTCATTTTTCTTTATGGCTCTATCTACCATTTAAAAATCGAAAACTCTTACATCTCCAGCCCTGATCTTTTCCATTACCTCCAGGCTGTGTACCCAGCTATCTGTTGTTCCTTAAGCACCTCCCACATGTTCCAAACATTCCAGCCTTCTCTCCCCCACCTACCCCCCACCATGCTGAAACACTTTAGTGCTGCTGCCTCCTCTTCATGTCTTCCTGCTTTTGCTGCTTTCTCTCTCTCTCTCCCTTGTTCCACCCCCAGCTAATGCTTTGCTTGGGTCACTCCTGCTTATCTTTTATCTCATAACATGGCTGTCTCATCCTCCAGGAACTGCTCCCCACTCTCCTGTGCCTGGGTTTGGGGCCCACGTACTGTGTTCCCATAGCATCTCAGACTTGCTTTGATTGTGGCATTTATCACACACCTTAAATTAACTCTTTTGTGCCCCCCCCCCCCCCGCTGTTCTGGAATCTCTTAACAACTCACCGGACTGTTATTCAGTCACTCTTTTCACATAAATGCTTGTATTAGTTAGGGTTCTCTAGGGAAGCAGAATCAATGAGAGGTGTCTATGACTATAAAATTTATAAAAGTGACTCACACAACTGTGGGTATGCACAAGTCCAGATTCTGCAGAGCAGTCAGCAAACTGTCAACTCCAAGGAAGATGTCTGATGAACTCCTCAGGAAACGAACCGGCAGCTTCGACGAACTCCTCAGGAAACACTTCGCTGGGCAGCTGAAGAAGTGAAGGTCCTCTATCTGTCTCACTTATAAGTCTTCAACTGATTAATTGGATTAAATCCAGCCAATTGCATTCTCATTGTGGAAGACACGCCCTTTGGTGGGTCATCAGTCACAGCTGCAGCCAACTGACTGATGATTTAATAAACCAGCCTGTCGGTTTATTAACCAGCCACAAACATCTCGCAGCAATTGTTAGGTCAGTGTTTGCTTTACCAGACAGCTGGACACTATCAACTGGCCAAGTTGGCACATGAACCTAACCATCACAGTGCTATACAGACTTTGATTGTATGACTGAGTCATTGAATTCTTCTCTAAAGCTGCCATTTCAAGGTCTTCCCTTCCTTTCAGATCCTCCTTTTTGCTGTTCTTTAATTCATGTCCTATATCTTTCCTGGTGATTTACTTCTACCAACAGCCTACTGCCATTAATTCTTCAGGATTCTGTCAGTTGCCTTTTTCTTTGTACAATCATTTATTAGAATGTGACTGTCAATTACTTTAGGCTTGCCTTTTAAGTAGAGTAAAAATAGATAATTAAAACAGATTTGTACTAGCAATTCCATAATTACTATAATGAATATGCATTATGGAAGATACTACCTAATTATCAGAAGCCTTGTATTTAAATAGATAACATTAAATTTCAAATTAAAAACCCCAAATATTTTAAATGACATGGGATTGTTTTGTCGTCTAAAAAGCAAGCAGTACTCATAGCAATTATTGTTTTTTGTCATAGAGTGCTTCGTGTTGGCGGAACCGTTGTACTGTTGCTTAGTGAAGATCATTACTGGCACATTAGAGATTGTGAAGAGAGCAGCTTCCCTTTGGATTCCAAGAGCAGCCACACAGATGAACTTGGAATTAGTAAGAGCTGGAATCCTGAAGAGAAAAAGGGCCTTTCAGAGAAGTGCTCAGACAAAATGCCACTGTTTGGCACTTTGGTGCCAGTGGAATGCTACAAAGTTAGCCTTGGAAAAACAGGTGCATTTATATGTAAATACAAGAAGTCACACTCTTCTGGACTATAGAAGGCCTTCTACTATAAATCAGGTTCTAGTCCGTATAGTTTAACTCGACAGCAGTAAATAAAAGATTGGTGTCTCTAGAATTTTTAGTGCCATTGAGTTCTAAGTAACCAGATTCCTCTTAGACAGGAAATCTGGCTGCGGGATGCAGGTTTTTAGTAAGTTTCTGCTTTATATTCTAAAGGGATTAATGTTTCTGAAAAAAAAATGGTTAATATTTAAACTAAAGGACTCAAGTTTTTATATTCTGTCAGAATGTGAAAAGATCTCTGCTATGTATTGTTTCTGAGCAGAAGCTTCAGCTTCTATACAAAAGTTTTCCAGGGGTTCACATAAAGGGTAACACAATCCATACATTGGTGATAATATTTTAATCAGATTTTTAAAAATATATATAAACCTTTGTATAACTTCTTTCGATATTAAACTGCATTTTTCAGTCTGTAATGTTCTTCCCCGTTGGAATGAAAATAATTATTTGCAATACATTTTCCAAGTGCTCCGTGTTACATAAAACATCAGTGGGAATAAAAGTAATAAGAATTACACCAGTATCTTTCAACATGATGGAAAATAAAGCTTGCTTTTTTTCCTAAAAGTATTAGCTTTTTCCTAAAAGCATCTAGAGGGTAGAGGGCAGTGATGCTGCTAAACATCCTACAATGCAAAGGACAACCCATTGCAACCAAGAATGATCTGGTCCAAAATGTCTTCAGTGCCAAAAGTGAGAAACCTTGGTTTAATGCATGGTAGGAGAGCCAGGAATTTCTTATGACTATGCCTAAGGAACCTTATACCACTGATAACCATAGGACTGAGGTAGCTGAAAACTAATTCCAAGTTTGAACCTATGGAATACTAAATTATATCAGTTGAATTCACAGCCTAGCTAGGTCTCCTAGGTGACAGTGTTTGATTAGGAAGAAATGGGGCCCTGAGAATTGGGACAAGGACATGGAAGGATTCAGATGACTCAGAATATTTCATACCCCACCAAGCCTCCTTTGCCAGTAAAAACAGCTCCTGCTTCCTTGACTTGTGAGGCTTGAACATCCTGAGGATAAGGCAGCATTACCTTGCAAGGGGAAGCCAGTTTTCCTCATGCCCTATCCTTCTACCTTTCATTGCTTCTAGGACTGTAACTAAAATCAGAGCCTAGCAGGACTTGGAGACTAGGCAGGAAAGGGCTTGCACATGAGAAGAATTCTAAAACATTGCTAACTTATATGATAAAATCCCAGAGAATGACAGAACGGATGCATGGATGCTGTCACACCAAAGAGAGAGAAGTAAGATTTGACAATCAAGCGGAATTTTTTGATCCTGGTGAACTTACCGAAGGTTCTGGATTTAATTTGTGAAGATGAGCAGTTGAGGGGTTCTAATAGTTTGGTCAGTCAGTTACTGAAACCTGGACTCAGTGGTGGCCCACACTTCCTGATCTTGGTAGGAAAGATAGGGTCCTGGAGTGGGAGAGGCCAAGAAGGAGCATTTAAACACCAGAGACAAGATAAGTGTGAAGACCTTAGTGGGCAGCAGGGCCAAAGGGTTGATCAGAAAGGTCTCGTCTTCAGAGGTCTTGGGCCATAGCTAATTGAGGATGCTATCTCCCCTCTCCTGAACTCCAAACAGATGGAGGTTAACTAAAATCCTACTTGATATGCATAACCAAAAATTAACTTTAAACCTGGAAAATAGGGATCTAATATGAAGCACTGTAAAGGCATGTTTCATTGCCTGGTTCCCAGACCAATCATTTCACAGCCTTGAATGAAGGAGGGGTAGCTAGATACCTTTGAGGAAAGGAGCTCTCCCAGCCTTCCTCAAAAAAGACTTGCAGCCATTTGCCAAGATAACTGTGTGCTGAGGAAAGGGAAATGCCCAGACTTTTCAGCTGATTGATGGTGACTAAGCCAGTCTTACTCCTGGGGAAACCTGAGTGCCACTGCAGCCCACTGATCAGAATGAGGCTAGTAGGGCTCAGGTGATAAATGGAATTTTGACCTTCATCCAACTCACAGTAAGCCCAGTAGGACCCTGAGCCTGTGACTTAATTCCTACAACAAATATTACTGCACAGCAACTAAGTGTCAAGACACTGTTCTAGGCACTTAGGGTATAGCAGTGAACCGAAAATCCCTGCCTCATAGGATGTAAACATTTCAGTAGGGGGAGACATAAGGAAAAAAAGACTATTTGGTAGGTTAGAAGAATACAAGGGAGGAAAGTAAAGCAGTGTAAAGTGGTTTGGCAGTACAGGAGTATGGGGACAAAAGTGTTTTGCATTTTTAAATAGGTCAGGCTTCTGTGCTAACATGATATTTGAGCAAATATTTAAAGGAGATAGAAGAGTGTCCAAGGCAGAAGGAACAGCCATTTCAAAGGCCCTAAGTAGGAGTGTACCTGATGTGTTTGAGGAAGAGCAGAGAGGTCAATGTGGCTGGAGTGAGGTGGGAGTGGAGTGGGGTGGGTGGGTGGGGGAATGGGAGGAGAGTAAGTTAAAGAGGGAGTGGGCAGTGGGTGGAGTGGGGGTTAGATTATATAAGGCCTTGAAGACTATTGTGAGGACTTTGACTTTTACTCAAAACCACTGGAGAGTTTGGAACAGGTGATATAATCTAAAATATATTTTACAGAATCATGTTAATGCTATATTGTGAATCAATTGTAGACAGGCAAGGGTGGAGTAGAGCAAACAACTGAGAGCTGTTTGCAATAATTCAGGCAAGAGAAAATGGTAGTTCACATCAGAGTGGTAGCAGTACACGAGGTTGGGAAAAATATATACCATACAAGTAGTAACCAAAAGAGAACTGGGGTTGCTATACTAATATCAGATTTAAAAAAAATAGGCTTAAAGTCAAAAACTTATGAGGGATAAAGAGGTTCACAATATATATTGATAAAGATTGATTAAGGGGTCAATTCAACAAAAAAATAAAATTATATATGCACTTCTGGAAAGATGGTGAACTAGGTGAGGCAGAGGGGTTTCTCCTCCATCAGAGTAACTAGAAAGCGGCTGGAGGGCACCAGGGACCGTGGTTCCAGAGTATGACCAGCCATAGAGGATCCCCCACAGTACGTGGTGGGGACACCCGACAAAAACAGAGACAAGACAGTGGCTTAAGGAACGGGGTGAGTGAGTTCCCAACCAGACCAACCACCTAGGCCAGCAGCAGCAAAACCAATGCTGGGCAAGGGAGTGAGCAGTGGCTCTCCATTCTCATCCATCTACATTGACAGTTTGCTGGGAGAGTGATCCTCCACAGCCAGAAAGCGGGGCGATCCCATGAGGGAGCCCAGCAGACTGCTATTGCCCTCCCACCACGGAAGTCTATGGGGGTGCAGCAGTGAGACGAAGGGAAGGGAGAAGAGCCATATGGGTGATCAGGAGCCCCTCCCACACCCCAGAAACTCAACAGGTGCAGGGCAGGAAGAGAACTGACAGGCAGGACACTCATCCCATCTGCCAGGTGCCGTTGATAAGGCTCCCTGCCTGCCTGCTCAGGGCCCACGTTGTAACCCCAAGACCGCAATTGACTGATTGACTCTCTACCTGGTTTGGACTCCATCCACCACACAGAAGTTTGGGGAAACTTCTACTTGAAGTTTGGGGAAGATCTACTTGAGAGTACCATCTGCTGGTAGATTTGGGAAACTGCCCTCCAGCAAACCAAATCATATATAAATAATTAATTTTGCACTTCCCAAAATAACCGTATCAAGACAAGCAAATGCCCCAAAGCCAGCAGAAAATTACAAAGCAATAATTGAAGGATATAAAAGATACAGACAAGCCAAATGAACAAATGAAAAAGCCAGAAGAGACATAAAATTTGGAGAAATTAATCTAAGAAATATCAGTATTATGGCTCAGGATGTAAAGGACATAAAGACTCTAGAATAGCATAAAGAAGAATTTGCAAGAGTAAATTTTAAAAATAGTGGATTTTATGGTAATAAAAGATACTGTTAATCCAATTAAAAATATTCTTGAGACACATAACACCAGATTTGAAAAAGTAGAAGAACGAATTAGTGACCTTGAAGATAGAGTGATGGAAAGTAAAAGTACAAAAGAACAATTGGTGAAAAAAATGAAAAACTTTGAAATGGAGCTCAGGGAAATGATGGACAGCATGAAGCTCACAAATATAAGAATCATTGGTGTTCCAGAAGAGGAAGAGAAGAGTAAATGGCTAGGAAGCCTATTTGAAGAAATTGTTGGGAGGACATCTCAACCCTTTTGAATGACATAAATATCCAAATTAAACATGCCCAATGAACTCCAAAAAGAATAAATCCAAATAAAAATACTCCAAGACATAAACTGATTAGATTGTCAAATGCTGAAGAGGAGAGACCTCTTAAAGCAGTAACAGAGAAGTGATTCACCAAATACAAGGGAAACAACGTAAGACTAAGTACTGACTACTCAGCAGGCAACATGGAGTCAAGAAGGCAGTGGTTTGACAGATTTCAGATTCTGAAAGAGAAAAATTGCCAGCCAAGAATTCTTTATCCAGCAAAGCTCTCCTTCAAAATTGAGGGAGAGCTTAAAACTTTTACACACAAACACTGAGAGATTTGTTAACAAGTGACCTGCCCTGCAAGAAATACTAAAGGGAGCTCTACCAGCTGAGAAAAAAAGAATGGAAAGAGAGATCTGGAAAAGAACACAGAACTGAAGACTTATTTCTAAGGGTAACTTAAAGGAAAAAAAGAGAGGATAAAAATAGATCTAACAACTAAAAACCAAGGATAAGATGGCTGTTTCAAGAACTCCCTTCACAGTAATAACATTGAATGTGAATAGATTCAATTTTCCAATTAAAACATACAGACTGGTAGAATGGATTTAAAAATATAACTCAGTGATATGCTGTTTACAAGAGACTCATCTTAGACCCTGTGACACAAAGAGACTGAAAATGAAAGGATGGAAAAAAATTCCGCATGAACTGCAATCAAAAGAAATCTGGGATTGTATACTAATATTGGACAAAATAGACTTTAAATGCAAAGATGGTCATAAAAGATAAAGAAGGACACTATATATTAATAAAAGGGATAATTCACTAAGAAGAAATAATTATAAATGCTTATGCACCCAATCCAGGAGCTCAAAAAAAAAAAAAAATAGATAAATGGGAACTCCTCAAAATCAAAAGCTTCTGTACCTCAAAGGAATTTGTCAAAAAGGTGAAGAGGCAGCCAACTCAATGGGTAAAAACATTTGGAAACCACATATCTGATAAGAGACTAATATCTTGCATACATAAAGAAATCCTACAACTCAGCAACAATAGTACAAACAGCCCAATTATAAAATGGCAAAAGATACTGTGCCAGTTTGAATGTATTATGTCCCCCCAAATGCCATTATCTTTGATGTAATCTTGTGTGGGCAGACCTGTCAGTGTGAATTAGATTGTAATTCTTTGAGTGTTTCCATGGAGATGCACCCCACCCAACTGTGGGTGGTGACACTGATTGGATAATTTCCATGGAGGCATGGCCTCACCCATTCAGGGCGGGCCTTGATCAGTGGAGCCATATAAATGAGCTGACAAACAGAAGGAACTCAGTGCAGCTGTGAGTGACATTTTGAAGAGGAGCTACAGCCAAGAGGGACACTTTGAAGAAAGCACAGGAGCTGCAGGTGAGTGACAGTTTGAAGATGGCCGTTGAAAGCAGACTCTTGCTCTGGAGAAGCTAAGAGAGCATAAATACCCCAAGTGCAACTAAGAGTGACATTTTTGAGGAACTTCAGCCTAGAGAGGAACGTCCTGGGAGAAAGCCATTTTGAAACCAGAACTTTGGAGCAGACGCCAGCCTCTTGCCTTCCCAGCTAACACAGGTTTTCCAGACACCATTGGCCATCCTCCAGTGAAGGTACCCAATTGCTGATTTGTTACCTTGGACACTTTATAGCCTTAAGACTGTAACTGTGTAACCAAATAAACCCCCTTTTATAAAAGCCAATCCATCTCTGGTGTTCTGCATTCTGGCAGCATTAGCAAACTAGAACAGATATGAAAAGACATTTCTCTGAAGAAGAAATACAAATGACTAAAAATCACATGAAAAAAATGTTCATCTTCACTAGCTATTAGGGAGAGGCAAATGAAGACCACAATGAGATATCCTCTCACACCAATAAGAAGGCTGCCATCCAACAAACAAGAAACTACAAATACTGGAGAGGATGTGGAGAAATTGGAATTCTTATTCATTGCTGGTGGCACTCTATAATGGTACAGCCGCTCTGGAAGGCAGTTTTCTGATTTCTCAGAAAACTAGTTATTGAATTAGCCTATGATCTGGCAATTCCATTTCTCTATATGTATCCAGAAGATCTGAAAGCAGTGACATGAACAGACATTTATACACCAATGTTCATAGCAGCATTGTTCATAATTGCCAAGAGATGGAAACAACTGAATTGTCTTCAACAGATGAGTGGATAAACAAAATGTGGTTACATATAATGGAATACTATGCAGCAGTAAAAGCAACAAGGTCTTGAAACATGCAACATGGATGAACCTTGAAGATATAATTCTGAGAGAAATAACTCAGAGGCAAGAGGATAGATATTTTATGTTACCGTTTCTGTGAACTCTCTGAACAATGTAAAATCAATGTCTTATAATGTAAGAATATTGGGGACCTAGTGATGGACAGTAACTAGTGAGGGGAAATGATCATCTAATATGTGCAGATATGTTAATGATGAATTCAAAGGTGTGATAACGGCTAGGGGTGATGATTCTTTGTTAATGGGATTATAAGTATCAGAGCTGTATTGAAGGTGAATAGGAATGAAAGGGGTTGTTTAAAGAACATGCCCCCCAGAAAAAGTCATATTCTTTAATGCAGTCCTGTAGGGGCAGATGTATTAGTGTTGATTAGATTGGAATCCTTTGATTGTTTCCATGGAGATGTAACTAATCAACTGTGAGTGAAATGTTTGATTGGATAATTTCCATGGAGGTGTTACCCCAGCCATTCAGTGTGGTGTTAATTGGATCACTGGATTCACAGACAGAAGGACCTCAGAGCAACTGAGAGTGACATTTTGAAGAGGAGGTGCAGCTTACAGAGACATTTTGAAGATGGCTGTTGAAAGCTGACATTTTGGAGAAAGCCATTTTGAAACACAACCTGGGAATAAAGGAAGAAGATGCCAGCCACATGACTTCCCAGACAACAGAAGTGTTCCAGACACCATTGGCCATCCGTCAGTGAAGGAACTCTGTTGTTGTTGCCTTAGTTTGGACATGTTTATGGCTTTAAGACTAACTTTGTAACCAAATACACCCCCTTTATAAAAGCCAATCCACTTCTGGTGTTTTGCAAAACAGCAGCATTAACAAACTGGAACAGCATGTTTCCCACAGATCAGCACCAGAAATATAGATAGGTGCTTGTATGATATACTTCTATCTATATGATAAACCTATACCTTTATGAGACTGGCACAGAGAGTTGACAACAGAAGGGTATATGGGAAAAATCTACACATTGCATACAAGGGACTATAATTAATAGGAATACCATACTCTATAAAAGTTTCACTCGCTAAGTTTATTCATCAGAAACTTAATTCCTTCAGAGTACCCCTATGCCAGCAAAGTTCTGAAATTCAGAGGCAATAGCCTCTTCAAGAACATCAACTATATATGTCCCCTTTGCTTAAAAAGTTGACACCCCTTTTCAACATGAACAGGTTAGGGTGGTCATTGCCTAAACATCCCTGATGATTGGGAAAGTGATTAAACTAGAAGAAGGGGTAGGAACAGACAAGATAGGACTTAACAAAGGATTATGAATACTGAATCTTTATGTAATTTTATTTTCCTTAGTTGCTAGGGTATTACAATACTTAGAAGGAAAAAATGGAAATGGTGGAACTGTAACCCATAACTCCTTTGAAATTTATTCTATAGCTACTTTTTTTTTTTTTTTGAGACCTGCAGAGACTTTAATTGCACTTACAATAAGAGAATTGTTTCAGTATACTAAAGCTGCCGGAATGCAATATACCAGAAATGGGTTGGCTTTTACAATGGGGATTTATTAACTTACAGTTCACAATGCTTGGGTAGTGAACATGTCCAACTCAAGGCATCAATAAGACAATACCTTCTCTGAAGACAGGCTGCCAGTGTCTGAGACACCTCTGTCCCATGGGAAGGCACATGGCCAGCATCTGCTGGTCCTTCACTCCCAGGTCTCATTGCTTTCAGCTTCTGGTTCCAGTGGCTTCCTGTCTGTGTCCTGCGGGTCCTCTCTTAGCTTCTCCAGGGCTTTTTCTCTCTGTATAGCTACTTGTTAAGTTGTAATTTGAAAGCCATACTTTTTTCTATATATGTTAGATTTCACACTAAGGAAATGACTGAAACTACGGTACTATAACTCATAATAACTTTGGAAATTTCCTGTGTATCTACTAGTTAAATCAAGCTTTGGAAGACAGTACCTTTTTGTATATATGTTATGTTTCGTAAAAAGGAAATAACTGAATTTCTGGAATTGTAACCTATAGTATCCTTTGAAATTTGATCTCTACTTAGTAAATTGCACTTGGAAAGTTATCACTTTTATGTATATATGTTATATTCTACAATAAAAAATATGATAAAAATATTATATATGCACCTAACAACAGAGCCCCAAAGTATATGAAGCAAATATTGACAAATTTAAAGGAGTAAATAGATCATTCTACATTGATAAAAGGAGATTGCAATATAACACTGTCAATAATGGATAGGACATCTAGACAGAACACCAATGAGGAAATAGAAGATGACCAATACCCTAAACTAGCTAGACCTAACAGACACATGTAGAACACTTTGCCCAACAGCAGGTGAATATGCATTCTTCCCTATTCACGTGGATCTTCTCCAGGGTAGACCACATGTATGTTAGGTCACAAAACAAGCATTAATACATTAAAAAATATTGCAGTCATACAATATATCTTCTCCAAACACAATGCTATGAAGGGAAAGTGGAAAATTCACAAATATGTGGACATTAAATAAAAGTACTCTTTAAAAAATAAATAATAATAAAAGTACTCTTAAGCAGCCTATGGGTCAAGGAAGAAATCACAAGGGAAATTAGGAAATATCTTGAGGCAATTGAAAATTAAAAACTCAACAAAATGTATGAGGTGCAACAAAGGCAGAGCTGAGAGGGAAATTTATAGCTCTACATGGTTACATTAAAAAAGAAAGGTCTCAAATCTCATGGCTAAAAGAAATCAAAGAAGACCTAAATAAATGGAAAGACATTCTGTGTTCATGGATTGGAAGATTAAACTTTGTTAAAATGCCAATTCTACCAAAAGCAATTTACAGATTCAACACAATCCCAATTAAAATTTGCAGAAATGGAAAATCCAATCATTAAATTTATTTGGAAGGGTAAGTTGCCCTGAATAGCCAAAACCATCTTGAAAAAGTAGAACGAAGTTAGAAGATTCACACTCCCTGATCTAAAACTTATTACAAAGCCATAGTAATCAAAACAACATGGTACCGACACAAGGACAGACACATGGACTAATGCAATTGAGTTAAGAACTCAGGAATCAACCCTCACGTTTATGGCCAACTGATTTTTTACAAGGGTGCCAGTCCACTCAATGGAGAAAGAATAGTCTCTTCAACAAATTATGCTTGGAAAATTGGATGTCCACATACAAAATAATGGAGGACCCCTACCTCACACCATATATATAAAAAAAAAAAACCTCAAAATAGATCATATGGGAGAACTGGATAGCCATATCTAAAATAAGAAAAGAGGACTCCCTACCTCACACCCTATATGAAAATTAACTCAAAGTGGATCAAAGACCTCAATATAAGAGACAGTACCATACAACTTCTAGAAGATAATATAGGGAAACATCTTCAAGACCTAGTAATAGAAGGTAGCTTTTTAGATTTTATAGCCGAAGCACAAGCAATGAAAGAAAAATAGATAAATGGGAGTGCCTCAAAATCAAATGCTCCTGTGCCTCAAAGGACATTATCAAAAACGTGAAGATGCAGTCAACTCAATGGAGAAAATATTTGGAAACCATATATCTGATAAGGGACTGATATCCAGCATATATAAAGAAATCCTACAACTCAATGCCAAAAGTATAAACAGCCCATTTATAAAAAAGACATTTTTCTGAAGAAAAACAAATGGCTAAAAAACACATAAAAATTTTTATCTTCGTTAGCTGTTAGAGAAATGCAAATCAAAACCACAATGATATCTCATCTCACACCTGTTAGAATGTCTGCCATTAAACAAACAGGAAACTAAAAATGCTGGAGAGGATATGGAGAAATTGGAACTCTTATCCACTGCTGATGGGAATGTATAATGTAATGGCCACTGTGGAAGACAGTGTAGCAGTTCCTCAGAAACTAAATATCGAGTTACCCTATGACCCAGCAATTCCACTACTCAGTATATACCCAGAAAATTTGAAAGCAGTGATACAAACATACATTTGCATACCGATTTTCACAGCAGCATTATTCACATCTCCCAGAAGATGGAAACAATCCAAGTGTCCTTCAACAGATGAGCGTATAAACAAAATGTGGTATGTATATACAATGGAATACTATGCAGCAGTAAGAAGGAATGAGATCTGAAACGTGACAACATGGCTGAACCTTGAAGACATATTCACTGAGTGAAATAAGCTCAGAGATAGAGTATGATATCCCTAATATAAACCCCCTGTATAATGTGAAATTAGTGTCTTAAAATGTGGAATATAGGGGACCTAGAGATTAACAGAAGCTAGAGAAGGGGAATGATTACTTAATATGTACAGACTTGTTAATGAGGTTGAACTTAAAAGTATGGAAATGGACAGGAGTGATGATAGTTTATTAATGGGATTTTAAGTATCAGTGCCATGTTGAAGGTGAACATGATTGAAAGGGGTTGCTTAAAGTCATATATCTTACAGAGTAGCACTACATATATAAATAAGTGCTTGCATGATCTACTTGTAAAGTAGGATACCTGTACAAAGAGTTAAGAACAGAGTGGTATAAGGGAAAAACTACCTATCGTATACTATGGACTGTAGGAATACCTTACTAGTACCACACCAATACTAGGGGTAAATAATTGGAGGGAGGGGGTAAGAATTATGGGGTGTTCTGTGTTATAATAATTGTTTAAAGTTGAGAGTGATGATTGTTGTACAACTAAGTGAGGGTAATGTGAGATGGTGATTGTTTATTTTGGACAATATATATGCTATGTGAAATTAGGGTCCCCCTACTTAATAAATAAAGCCCTCAATCTTGAGGCTTGCTCTTATGAAACTTACTGTTTTAAGGGCGAGGCTAGACCTACCAATAATTATGCCTAAGTGTCACTTCCAGAGAACCTCTTTTGTTGCTCAGATATGGCCTTTCTCTTTCTAAACCCAATTCTGCAAATAAATTCATTACTCTCCCTCCCTACATGAGACATGACTCCCAGGGGTGTGAGTCTCCCTGGAGACGTGGGAATGATCCTGGCCCTAGCATCAAGGGATTGAGAATGCCTTCTTGACCAAAAGGGGGAAAAGAAAGGCAACAAAATAATGTTTCAGGGGCTAAGAGATTTCAAATAGAGTTGAGAGGCTATCCTGGAGGTTACTCTTATGCAAACTTCAGCTAGTTATTGCAAATGACCACAGTAAGCCAAGCCCAAACCAACAGTATTCCCAAAAATCCTAAAGAACACCCAGGTTCCTATCAGAGACTATGAAAGTTCCACTCACTAAGTTTATTTTTCAGAAACTTAAAACTGCCAGATTGTTCCTATACCACGTAAGTCCCAAAACCCAGAGGCACCAATCTTTTCAAGAACATCAACCAGGTGCATCTCCCTGCCCCATGATGTCAACACCCCTTTTAAATATGAACAAATTAGAGAGGTCATTGTCCAGATATCCCTGAAGATTGAGACAGAGATCAAATGAGAGGGATGAGTAACAACAGACAAGATAGAATTTAACAAAAGATTATGACTACTGAATTGTTTTATACACTTTTTGTTTTAGTCTCTAGTGTATTAGAATGGCTGGAAGGAAAACACTGAAATTGTGGAACTGTAACCCACACTATATTTTGAAATTTTCCCTATAAGCACTTGTTAAACCATACTTTGAAAGCTATCACTTTTCTGTGTATGCGTATATGTGTGTGTGTGTGTGTGTATTATATTTCACAATAAAAAATGTTTTAAAAAATGGATCATAGACCTAAATATAAGAACCAGAGCTATAAAAATCCTAGAAGAAAATGTAGGGGAGCATCTTCAGGACCTAGTGTTAGGCAATGGTTTCTTAGACCTTACACTCAAAACACAAGCAACAAAAGAAAAAAAATAGAGAAATGGAACTTCATTAAATTTTAAAATTTGTGCAGAGGAGTTTATCATGAAAATTAGAAGACAACCTACTCAATGAAAGGAAATATTTGAAAACCATATACATGATAAGCTTTTAATATCCAGAATATATAAAGAAATCCTACTCTTCAACAATAAAAAGACAAACAACCCATTTTAAAAATGGGCAAAATGATTGATGTCATCAATACGGTGATGTAAGATATCCCCGGGGAAAAACCTCCCCAGCCTCCCCAGAGATTCAGAAAAAAAAAAAATCTGGAGGATGGTAGTAACTGGAGAAGGATTCCACAAACACTGAATCAAAGAAAGAGAAAAATATCAGGTAGGAAACATCCATTCTGGACTAGCTGGTCCTCTTCCCTCCCCCTCACCTGGTCTCATACAGCTTGGGCTGGGATCCCTTCCACCTCCCACTGGGGATACAGATTATAAATATTCTTACAGCAGTGAGTTAGATCTCCATGCATATCCAGACACAGGGGCCCAAGTAGACAAGGACCCAGGGCAGAATATAAGCTGCTGAGGAGGGCTGAATACAAAAGGGCCCCAAAGAGAAGCTTCCAAAATGGGGGATTAGGGAGGGAATGGCAGAACCTACTTCTCTCCCAAAAGCAGCATGTAGCCAGACAGAAACTATCCATATCAACTGTCTGGGAATCTGGGGATCAGTGCAGTGCCCAGAGAAGTGCAGGATGGAGAGACTAAGAAAACATGGTCAGAGACTGTAATTCCCACCATGTCTCCTGGCACTCATCCTTCACCCTTGAGGAAGCAGCAGTGGGTGGCTGGATCCTTGCCTGGGGGACAGCTGCAGACTGGGATGGCTGGAAGAATCCTCCACCTCAACCTCAAGTTCAGAGGGGGACACGACCCAATATTGAGGCAGATATTGCCCAGAGAAGTGAAAACTCAGGATCCCCACAGTTTCAGCCCCTCCCATTCAGACACTGATAGGCACCACTGTTTCAACAGCTTCAGTGGGGGGATACATAGCCTACGTAGGGCAGAAAATGCAAGGGAAAAAGGGGGTTCTTTGGAGTCTTTCTAGACCCCATCCCTGGGCCCATTAGATCTAGTCTATGCCCCCTGCACAAGTACCCAGGCCTGCTTTGTCTGGGAAATACTGATGATCCAACTGGCAAAGAAGACCTTCAATACAAGCTCAGGCAACAAAATCCTAGATAAGAGAGAGAAAGCAACTTTCAGAAAAAAACCATCAAGAAAATCAGATAACCAGATATCAGCAAAAACAATCACAAGGCATTCTAAAATGCAGGGAGGTATGGCCCAGTCAAAGGAACAAATTAAAAAGTCAGACACAGAATTTGGAATAACTAATCAAGGTGTTCAGACAAATCTAAACAAATTCAACAAGATTGCTAAAGAGAAAAAGGATATTAAGACGACACTGGGTGAGCATAAAGAAGAATTTGAATGCATAGAAAAATAATAGATCTTATAGAAATGAAAGACTATGGATGAAATTAAAAGTATACTAGAGATACACAGCAGCAGATTTGAAGAGGAAGAAGAAAGGTTCAGTGAGCTAAAAGACAAAGCAAATGAATTCAAACAGAAAAAAGAACAAATGGAGAAAAAAATGGAAAAAATTGAACATGGTCTCAGGGAAATGAATGAGAATACAAAGCACAAAAACATATGCATCAGGGATGTCACAAAAGAGAAGGGAAAAGGGCCGAAGAATATTTGAGGAAGCAATGGCTGAAAATTTCCCAACCCTTATAAAAGACGTACTCCAAACTGAATAAATCCATATAGACCTACTCCAAGACACATACTTTTCAGATTTTCAAATGCCAAAGAGAAAGAGAGAATTCTGAAAGCAGCAAGAGAAAAGTAATTCACCGCATACAAGGGAAGCCAAATAAGACTAAGTGCTGATTTCTCATCAGAAACCATGCAGGTAGGAAGCCAGTGGTACAATATATTTAAGATACTGAAAGAAAAAAATTGCCAGCCAAGAATTCTTTATCCAGCAAAGCTGTCCTTCCACAGTGAGGGAGACTTTAAAATATTTAGAGATAAACAGAAACTGAGAGAGTTTGCTAACAAGAAACTTGCCCTGAAAGAAATACTAAAGCGAGTTCTGTCAGCTGAAAAGATAAAACAGAGAGAGAGACTTGGAGGAGAGTGTAGAATGAAAATTATCAGTAAGGATTACTAAAAGTATAAAAAAGAAAGAGAAAAAATAGATCTGACCCAAAAAAAAAAAAAAAAAAAGCTAAAGGATTAAATGGTTGAAGCAAGTACTGCCTTTACAGTAATAACATTGAATTTTAATGGATTAAACTCCCCAATCAAAAGACACAGTATGGCAAAATGGATTAATATATATATATGGTCCATCTATATGCTGTTTACAAGAGACTCATTTTAGATCCAAAGATACAGATAGGTTGAAAATGAAAGAATGGAAAAAGATAATCCATGCAAGTAGTAACCAAAAAAAGCTGTGATAGCTATACTAATGTCAGACAAAATCAATTTTAAATGCAAAAAGGTAGAGACAAAGAAGGACACTATAAATTAATAAAAGGGGCAATTCACCAGGAATAAATAACAATCATAAATATCTATGCACCTAATCAGGGTGCCCCAAAGTACATGAGGCAAACATGGGCAAAACTGAAGGAAGTAATAGACATCTCTACAATAATAGTGGGAGAATTCAATACACCACTCTCTTCAATAGATAGATTATCTAAACAGAGGATCAATAAGGAAAAAGAGAATCTAAATATATGATAAATGGACTAGACCTAACAAATATATATAGAACATTGCACTGTGAAACAACAGGTTATACATTCTTTTCAAGCGCTTATGGAACATTATCCAGGATAGATCATATGCTGGGGCACAAAACAGGTCTTAATAAATTTTAAAAGACTGAAATACACAAAGCACTTTCTCTGATTATAATAGAATGAAGAGGAAATCAATAAGAGAAAAATGGAAAATTAACAAATTTATGGAAGTTAAACAACACGCTCTTAAATAAACTGGGTCAAAAAGGAAGTTACAAGAGAAATCAGTAAATATCTCAAGACAAATGAAGACAAGAACACAACATATCAAGCTTATGGGATGCAGCAAAGGCAGTGCTGAGAGGGAAATTTATAGCCCTAAACACCTACATTAAAAAGGAAGAAAGATCTGAAATCAAAGACCTAACTGAACTCCTGAGAAACTACAGAAAGAACAGCAAACTAATCCCAAAGCAAGCAGAGTGAGAGAAATAACAAGTGGAAAATGAAATGGAGGATGAAAAAACAATTGAGAGAATCAAAACCAAAAGTTGGTTCCTTGAGAAGATCAATAAAATCGGCAAACCCTTAACTAGACTGACAAAAAAAAGAGAGAAGATGCAAATAAATAAAATTAGAAATGAGGTTAGTCTTTACCACAGACCCCATAGAAATAAAAAAGATCATAAGAGGATACTATGAACAACTGTACCCCAACAAACTAGACAACTCAGATGAAATGGACAATTTCTTAGAAACACACAAACAACCTACACTGACTCTGGAAGAAATAGAAGACCTCAACAATTTAATCACATGTAAAGAGATTGAATCAGTCATCAAAAACTTCCCAAAAGACTTCCAAGAAGATGGTGGACTAGATGAGGCAGAACAGGCTTCTCCTCCATCAGAGTAACTAGAAAGCGGCTGGAGGACACCAGGGACTGCAGTTCTGGGGTGTGACCAGCCATAAAGTGTGCCCCACAATATGTGAAGGGGACACCCAACAAAAACGGAGGAGATATGGCAGCTAGAGGGACTCAGTGAGTGTATTCCCTGTCTGGACCTTCCCTCCCCCACCCCCACACCCCGCAGGCCAGCAGCAGTGAAATCACTGCCAGGCAAGGGAATCAGCAGCAGCTCTCCACTCCCATCCACCTACCTTGACAGTTTGCTGAGGGATGATCCTCCACAACCAGACAGCAAGGAGATCCCATGAGGGAACCCAGCAGACTGTGGTTGCTCTTCCCACATGGAAATCTGCAGGGGCAGTGCACCAGCGAGAAGCAGGGAAGGCAGAGGTGCTATATTGGAAGTAGCATGGCAGACAGAGAACTGGCAGGCAGGGCCCATGTGCCACCTGCAGGGTGCCCTTGATAAGGCTACCTGCCTGCCTGCTCAGGGCCTATGTTGCACCCCAAGACCAGGATTCCCAAGAGCACACAGAGATCCGGTATACTGATTGGTTCCCCACCCAGTTTGGACTTTGCCAACGGCACAGGAGAAATTCAGGGAAGACCTATATGAAAGTGCCACTTGCTGTCAGATAGGGAAACTGCACTCCAGCAAGCTGTACCTCAAGAGCACTTCCTGCTGGTAGGATTGGGAAACTGCACCCCAGCAAAACAAATTATATAGAAATACTCAATTAATTCTGCCTTGCCAAAATAGTCCTATCAAGACAAGTAAATGCCCTGAAGCAAGCAGAAAATTATAAACCACTTGAAGAATATAGAAAATATAGACAAGACATACCAACAAATTAAAAAACTGGAAGAGACAAAATTTGGTGCAATTAATCAAAAAATTTTAAACAAATACCAATATTATGGCTTGGGATATAAAGGATGTGAAGAAGACGCTAGAAGAGCATAAAGAAGAATTTGCAAGAGTAAATAAAAAAATATCAGGTCTTAGGGAAATAAAAGATACTGTTCATCAAATTTAAAATATTCTTGAGACATGTAACACCAGATTTGAAGTAGAGGAACAAATTAGTTATCTCAAAGTTAGGGTGATGGAAAGTGAAAGCACAAAAGAACAAATGGTGAAAAAAATTGAAAAATTTGAAATGGATCTCAGGGAAATGGACAACATGAAGCACACAAATATAAGAATCATTAGTGTTCCAGAAGGGGAAGAGAAGAGTAAAGGGCTAGAAAGAGTATTTGAAGAAATTGTTGGGGAAAAGTTCCCAACCCTTCTGAATGACATAAATATGCAAATTAAAGATACCAAATGAACTACAAAAAGAATAAATCCAAATAAACCTACTCCATGACATATAGTGATTAGATTGTCAAGTGCTGAAGAGAAGGAGAGACTTCTTAAAGCAGCAACAGAGAAGCGATTCACCACATACAAGGGAAACAACATAAAACTAAGGACTGACTATTCAGCTGGCAACATGGAGGCAAGAAGGCAGTGGTATGACATATTTCAGATTCTGAAAGAGAAAAATTACCAGCCAAGAATTCTTTATCCAGCAAAGCTCTCCTTCAAAATTGAGGGAGAATTTAAAATTTTCAGACAAACAAACACTGAGAGAATTTGTTAATAAGAGACCTGCCCTGCAAGAAATACTAAAGGGAGCTCTACCAGCTGAGGAAAAAAGAATGGAGAGAGAGGTCTGGAGAAGAGCACAGAACTGAAGAGTTATTAGTAAGGATAAGTTAAAGGGAAAAAAAAGAGAGGGGAAAAAATAGATTTAACAACTAAAATCCAAGGATAAGATGGCTGATTCAAGAACTCCCTTCACAGTAATAACTTTGAATGTGAATGTATTAAACTCTTCAATTAAAAGATACAGACTGATAGAATGGATTTTAAAAATATGACCCAGCAATATGCTATTTATGAGTCTCATCTTAGACCCTGTGAAACAGACTGAAAGTGAAAGGATGGGAAAAAATATTCCACACAAATTGTAATCAAAAGAAAGCTGGGGTAGCTATACTAATATTGACAAAATAGACTTTAAATGCAAAGATGTCATGAGAGATAAAGAAGGCCACTGTATGTAAATAACAGAAGTCACTCACCAAGAAGAAATAACAATTATAAATGTTTATGCACCCAATCAAGAAGCACCAAAACACATGAGACAAACATTGGCTAAACTGAAGGGAGCAATAGACACATCTACAGTAATAGTAGGAGACTTCAATACACCACTCTCTTCTATAGATAGAACAACTAGATAGAGGACCAGTAAGGAAATTGAGAACCTAAACGATGTTAAATGAATTAGAGTTAACTGACATATATAGATTGTTACATCCCAAATTATCAGAATACACATTCTTCTCTAGTGCCCATGGAACATTTTCCAGGATTGAGCATATGCTGGAGCACAAAACAAGTCTTAATAAATTTTAAAAGATTGAAATTATTCAAAGCAACATCCTCTGACCACAATGGAATGCAACTAGAAATCAACAACTACCAAAGAACCAGATAGATGGAGATTAAACAACACACTCCTAAACAACCAGTAGGTCAAGGGAGAAATTGGTAAATATCTAGATATGAATGAAAATGAGAATACAACATATCAAAACCTGTGGGATGCAATAAAGGCATTTATAGCTCTAAATGCATATGTCAAAAAGCAAGAAAGAGCTAAACTAAAGACCTAATTGAACAACTTAAGAGGCTATAGAATGATCAAACTAACACTAAAGAAGGTAGACAAAAAAAGAGAGAAAGAAATAAAGATTAAAGCAGAAATAAGCTAGAGAACAAAAAAGAGAGAGAGAGAATAAATAAAACCAAAAGTTGGTTCTTTGAGAAGATCAACAAGATTGTCAGTCTAGCTAAGTGTCTGTCAAAGTCAAAAAAAGAGAAGATGCAAATAAACAGAATCAGAAATGAGAAACAGATAATTACTACAGACACTGGAGAAATTCAAAAAATACATAGACGGATACTTTGAACAACTGTATGCCAATAAGCGGGGCAATTTAGAGGAAATGGGCAATTTCCTGGAAACACATGAACAATCTAGACTGACCAGAGAAGAAACAGAATACCTCAACAAACCAATCACCAGCAAACAGATCCAATCAGTCATCAAAAATCTACCTACACGTAACAGCCCAAGGCCAGATTGCTTCACAGGGAAATTTTACCAAATTTTCCAAAAAGAACTGACACCATTCCTGCTCAAATTGTTTCAAAAAAATTTGAAAGAAAAAAAACACTACCTAACTCATTTTATGAAGCTAATAACACTCTGATACTAAAAAAAAGATAAAGGCACTACAAAAAAAAAAAAAGAAAGAAAGTAAGAAAAGAAAAACTGTAGGCCAATCTCCCTAATGAATATAGATGCAAAAATCCTGAACAAACTACTTGCAAATCAAATCTAAAGGCACCTTAAAAGAATTATACACCATGACCAAGTGGGGTTCATACCTGGCATCCATGGTGGTTCAACATAAGAAAATCAATTAATGTAATTCAACACATTAAAAAAATCAAATAATCATCTCAATAGACACTGAAAAAGCATTCAGTAAAATTCAACATCCTTTGTGATAAAAACACTTCAAAAGGTAAGGATTGAAGGAAACTTCCTAAATATGATAAAGGGCATTTATGAAAAACCCACAACCAGCATAGTACTCAATGGTGAGGGGCTGAAAACTTTCCCCCTAAGATCAGGAAATGAGATAAGGATGCCCACTGTCACCTCTATTATTCAACATTCTAGAAGATGTAGCCAGAGCAATTCACCAAGATAAAGATATAAAAGGTATCTAAATTGGAAAGGAAGAAGTAAAACTGTCATTATTTGCAGATGATATGATCTTCTATTTGAAAAATCCTGAGAATTCGAACACAAAGCTACTTGAGCTAATAAATTCAGCAGAGTAGCAGGATATAAGATTAATGCACATAAGTTGGTAATGTTCCTATACACCGGTAATGACCTACCTGAAGAGGCAATTAAAAAAATATTCCATTCACAATAGCAACTAAAAAAATCAAGTATCTAGGAATAAACTTAACCAAGGATGTAAAAGACCTCTACATAGAAAATTACAAAATTTTACTAAAAGAAATAAAAAAAGGACCTAAATAAGTGGCAAATATTCCATGCTCATGGATAGGACAACTAAATATTGCTAAAATGTGAATTCTACCCAAACTGATCTACAAATTCAATGTAATCCCCATCCAAATTCCAACAACCTACTTTGCAGACTTGGAAAAGCTGCAATTGAATTGTCAAAAACATCCTAAAAAAGAAGAACAAAGTGGGATGACTTTCACTTCCAGACTTTGAAGTCTACTGTAAAGCTACAGTGGTCAAAACAGCATGGTATTGGCATAAAGATAGATATATTGATCAATGGAATCAAATCAAGAGTTTGGAAATACACCCCAGATATATGGTCAACTGATTTTTGATAAAGCCCCCAAATCCACTGAATTGGGACAGAACAGTCTCTACAACAAATGGGGCTGGCACAACTGGATAGCCATAACCAAAAGAATGAAAGAGGACCCCTACTTCATACCCTATACAAAAATGAACTCCAAATGGATCAAAGACCTCAATATAAGAGACAATACCATAAAATTCCTAGAAGATAATGTAGGGAAACATCTTCAAGACCTAGTATTAGCAGGTGACTTTTTAGACCTTACACCCAAAGCACAAGCAATGAAAGAAAAAATAGATAAATGGGAACTCCTCAAAATCAAAAGCTTCTGAACTTCGAAGGAATTTGTCAAAAAGGTGAAGAGGCAGCAAACTCAATGGGAGAAAGTACTTGGAAACCATGTATCTGATAAGAGACAAATGTCTTGGATATATAAAGAAATCCTACAACTCAATGACAATAATACAAAGAGACCAATTATAAAATGGGCAAAAGATGTGAAAAGACATGTCTCTGAAGAAGAAATACAAGTGGCTAAAAAGCACATGAAAAAATGTTCATATTCACTAGCTATTAGAGAGTTGCAAATCAAGACCACAATGAGATATCATCTCACACCAATAAGAATGGCTGCCATCAAACAAACAAGAAACTACAAATACTGGAGATGATATGGAGAAATTGGAACTCTTATTCATTGCTGGTGGGACTGTATCATAGTACAGCCACTATGGAAGACAATTTGGCAGTTTCTAAGAAAACTAGATATTGAATTACCCTATGATCCGGTAATTCCACTTCTCAGTATATACACAGAAAATTTGAAAGCAGTGACACAAACAGACATTTGTACACCAATAGTCATAGCAGCATTGTTCACAATTGCCAAGAGAAGGAAACAATCCAAGTATCCTTCAACAGAAGACTGGGTAAAAAAAATGTGGCATATACATACAATGGAATACTATGCAGCAGTAAGAAGCAACAAGGTCTTGAAACATATGGCAACGTGGATGAATCTTGAAGATATAATTCTCAGACACAAAAGGAGAGATAGTATATGTTACCACTTCTATGAACTATCTGAACAATGTATAATCAATGTCTTATAATGTAAGAAAATTGGGGACCTAGTGATAGTAGCTAGTGAGGGGGAATGATAGTCTAATATGTTCGGATATGTTAATGATGGGGAATTCAAAGGTATGCTAATGGATAGGGTTGATGATTGTTTGTTAATGGGATTGTAAGTATCAGAGCTGTATTGAAGGTGAGTAGGAATGAAAGGGGCTGTTTAAAGGTGTATTTCCCACAGATCAGCACCACAAATATAGTTAGGGGCTTGCATTATATACTTCTAAGCTATGACACTAGCACAGAGAGTTGACAACAGAAGAGTATATGGGAAAAATCTACACATTGCATACTAGAAACTATAATTAATAGAAATACTGTACTAGTATTATACAAATACTAGGGATAAATAATAGGGCTGACAAGAGCTACGAGATGTTTTGGGCCATGAGAATTGTTTAACATGGAGAATGATGATGATCGTACAACTAAGTGATGATAATGTGAAATATGGATGGATTATCATGGACATAACATTATGCTATGTGAACTTAGGAACCCCCTACTCTATAAGTCAAGCCCTCGATATTGAGGCTTGCTCAGGTGAAGCTTATGGCTGTAAAGAGGAGGCTGAGCCCACCTGTAATTATACCTACACTTCATCTCTAGAGAACCTCTTTTGTTGCTCAAATGTGGACTTTCTGTCTCTAAGCCTTACTCTGCAAATAAATTCATCACCCTCCCCTCAATGTGGGACAGGACCCCCAAGATTAGAGTCTTCCTGGAGATGTGGGACATGGATTCTGGGAATGAACCTGACCCTGGCATTAAGGGATTGAGAATCCCTTTTTGACCAAAAGGGGGAAAAGAAAGGCAACAAAAGTTTTTATTAGCTAAGAGAATTCAAATAGAGTCAAGAAGTTATCCTGGAAGCTACTCCTGTGCAAGCTTTACCGAGATACGCCAAATAACCACAATATGATAAGCCCAAGTCAACAGTAGTCCTGCAAACCTAAAAGAATACCTGGATCCCTATCTGAGAGCCTATAAAATTTTCACTCACTAAATTTTATCAGAAACTTAGATCCTTCAGAGTGCTCCTATGCCAGCTAAGTCCCAAAACCCAGAGGCAATAGACTCTTCAAGAACATCAACTAGATGTGTCCCCTTTGCTCATAAAGTTGACACCCCTTTTCAACATGAACACATTAGGGTGGTCACTGCCTAGACATCCCTGAAGATCTGGAAAGTGATTGAACTAGAGGAAGGGGTAGCAACAGACAAAATGGAATTTAACAAAGGATTATGAATACTGAATCTTTATATAATTTTATTTTTCTTAGTTGATAAGGTATTAGAATAGTTAGAAGGAAAAAATGGAAATGGTGGAACTGTAACCCATAGCATCCTTTGAAATTTGTTCTATAGCTACTAATTAAATTGTAATTTGAAAGCTATGCTTTTTGTATATATGTTAGATTCCACAATAAGGAAATAGAAACTATGGTACTATAACTCATAATAACTTTAGGAATTTCCTATGTATTTACTTGTTAAATCATACTTTGAAAGACATTACCTTTTTCTATATATGTTATATTTTATAATAAGGAAATAACCACGGAATTGTAACCTATAATATTCTTTGAAATTTGCTAACTACTTGTTAAGCTGCACTCAGAAAGTTATCACTTTTATGTATATATTTTATATTCTACAATTTAAAAATATGATATTAAAAAAAAACTTCTCAAAAAGAAAAGCCCAGGGGATAAAAACTAAATGACAAATAGGTTGGGATGGGAGAGATGGTTTAGGTGTTCTTTTTTGACTTTTATTTTTATTCTTATTCTGATTCTTTCTGATGTAAGGAAAATGTTCAGAAATAGATTGTGGTGATGAATGCATAACTATATGATCATACTGTGAACAGTTGATTGTATGCCATGGATGATTGTATGGTATGTGAATATATTTGAATAAAACTGAATTTAAAAAAAAAAAAAAAAAAAAAAGAAAAGCCCAGGAACAGTTGGCTTCATGGGTGAATTCTACCAATCATTCCATGAAGAATCAATACCAATCCTGCTCAAACTCTTCCTAAAAATTGAAGAAGCGGAAACACTACCTAATTCATTTTATGAAGCCAACCACCCTAATACAAAGCTTGTTAAAGATACTATAAGAAAACTATAGACCAATCTCTGTAATCATTATAGATGCAAAATCCCTAACAAAATACTTAGAAGTTGAATCCAACAGAACATTAAAAGAATTATACACCATGACCTGAATTTTATTCCAGGTATGCAAGGGTAGTTCAACACAAGAAAATCAATTAATGTTAATATACCAGCCACATTAACAAATCAAAAGGGAAAAACCACATGATCATCTTGGTTGACACAGAAAAGGCATTTGACAAAATCCAGCATCTTTCCTTGATAAAAATACTTCAAAAGAGAGGAATAGAAGGAAAATTCCTCAACATGATAAAGGCACCTATGAAAAATCCACAGCTAACATCTTTCAACAGTGAGAGACTGAAAGCTTTTCCTCTAAGATCAGGAAGAAGACAAGGGTGCCCCATCACCATTGTTATTCGATATTGTGCTAGAAGTTCTAGCTAGAGCAATCAGGCAAGAAAAAGAAATAGAAGACATCCAAATCAGAAAGGAAGAAGTAAAATTTTCACTATCAGCAGATGACATGATCCTATATTTAGAAAGTCCTGAAAAAACTATTATAAATCTACTAGAGCTAATGAATGAGTTCAGCAAAGCAGTGGGACAGAAGATCAACATGCAAAAATCAGTACTGTTTCTTTACACTAGTAATGAGCTATTAGAGGAAGTAATCAAGAAAAAAATTCCATTTACAATTGCAACGAAAAAAATCAAATATCTAGGAATATATTTAACCAAGGTTGTAGAGGACCTGTACACAAAAAATTACAAAACATTGCTAAAAGAAATCAAAGGAGACCTAAATAAATGGAAGGATAATCCGTGTCCATGGATAGGAAAGCTAAATGTCATTAAGATGTCAATTTACCCAAATGGATCTAAGATTCAGTGCAATACCAGTCAAAATTCCAATGACCTACTTTGCATAAATGGAAAGTTAATTATCAAATTTATTTTCAGAAGGGTAAGAGGCCTCAAAATAGCCAAGAAAGCGTCTTGAAAAAGAAGAATTAAGGGAGGGGGCAGCTCATGCTTCTGGACTTTAAAGCATATTTTAAAGCTATAGGGGTCAAAACAGCATGGTACTGGCATATAGATAGACACATTGATCAATGGAATTGAATTGAGAGGTTCAGAAATAGTCCTTGGGATCTATGGGCAATTGATTTTTGACAAGGCTCCCAAGTCTACTCAGCTGGGACGGAAAAGTCTTTTCAATAAATGGGGATGGGAGAACTGGATATCCATATCCAAAAAAATGAAGGAGAATCCCTCTCTCTCACACTATATATAAAAGTCAACCCAAAATAGATCAAGGACCTAAATATAAGTCAGTACCATAAAACTCTTAGAAGAAAATGTAGAGAAACATCTTCAAGATCTAATGTTAGGCAGTAGATTCTTAGACCTTACATGCAAAGCACAAGCAATGAAAGAAAAAATAGATAAATGGGACCTC
This sequence comes from Choloepus didactylus, assembly GCF_015220235.1. Classification (NCBI taxonomy): domain Eukaryota; kingdom Metazoa; phylum Chordata; class Mammalia; order Pilosa; family Megalonychidae; genus Choloepus; species Choloepus didactylus. The sequence continues at coordinate 52,518,685 of NC_051323.1, forward strand.
CTCAAAACTGAATACTTCTGTGCTTCAAAGGACTTTGTCAAATGGGTGAAAAGGCAGCTGAGTCAATGGGAGAAAATATTTGGAAACCACATATCCAATGGGGGTTTGATAGCCAAAATATATTTTAAAAATCCTACAAATCAACTATAAAAAGACAAACAATCCGATTTTTAAAAAATAGGCAAAGACATGAATAGACATTTTTCCAAAGATGAAATACAAATGGCTAAAAAGCACATGAAAAGATGCTCTTCTTCACTAGTATTAGGGAAATGCAAATCAAAACCACAATGAGATATCATTGGAAGGGCCACTATTAAACAAACAGAAAACTACAAGTATTGGAGAGGATGTGGATAAATCAAAACACTTATTCACTGCTGGTGGGGATGTAAAATGGTGCAGCAGCTGTGGAAGGTGGTTTGGCAGTTCCTCAGAAATTTAAGTATAGAGTTGCCTTTTGAACTGGCGATTCTTCTACTTGCTATATATCCAGAAGAACTGAAAGTAGGGACATGAACAGACATTGCACACCAATGTTCATAGCAGCATTATTCACAATTCCAAAGTTGGAAACAATCCAAGTGTCCATCAACTGACGAATGAATAAACAAAATGTGGTATATACATACAATGGAATATTATTCTACATTAAGAAAGAAGTCCTGAAGCATGTGACAACATGGATGAACCTTGAGGACATCAAGTTGAGTGAAATAAGTCAGACACAAAAGGAAAAATATTGTATGATCTCACTAATACAAATTATAATATGTAAACCCATATACATAAAATCTAGAATATAGGTTACCAGGGGATAGAATGAGGCAAGAGAACAGGGAGCAGTTGCTTAATATGTGCAGAATTTTTAACTAGGCTGAACTTAAATGTTTGGAAATGGGTAGAGACAATGGTAGCACATTATGATTTAGTATAATTAACAGTACTGAATTATCTGTGAATGTAGTTGAAAGAGAAAGTTTAGAGTCATATATGTCACTAGAAGGAAAGCAAGAGGTTAAAACATGGGATTGTGTAACACAGTAAATCTTGAGGTGGACGATGACTATGATTAACAGTACAAATATTAAAAAGTTCTTACATGAACTAGAAAAAAAAAAAATAGGCAAAAGACTTAAATTGACATCTCTCCATAGAAGATATACAAATGGCCAAAAAGCATATGAAAAGATGCCCAATATCACTAGCTATTAGGGAAATGTAAATCAAAACCTCAGTGAGATACCATTTCACACCCACTAGAATGGCTTCTATTTAAAAAAAAGAAAATTATAAGTGTTGAAGAGGGGGCAGAGAAACAGAACACTCATTGTTGGTTTAAATGTAAAATGATGCAGCTGCTGTAGAAGACAGTTTGGCAGTTCCTCAGAAAGTTAAGTATAGAATTACCACATGACCCAGAAATCCCACTTTTAGGCATATACCCAAAAGAATTGAAAGCAGAGACTCAAACAGGTATTTGCATATCAAGGTTCATAGTGGCATTATTCACAACTGCCAAAAGATGGAAGTAACTCAAGTGTCCATCAACCCATCAATGGATAAATAAAATGTGGTATAAACATACAATGGAATATTATTCAGCTATAAAAAGGAATGAAGTTCTGATACATGTGACAAGATGGATGAACCTTGGAGACATCGTGTTGAATGAAATAAGCCAGACACAAGAGGACAAATATTGTATGAACTCACTGATACGAAATAATTAGAATAAGCAAACTTAGAGTCAGACTCTAAAACATAGGTTGCCAAGGGACAGGTTGGGGTAGGGAGTGGGAAGTTAATGCTTGAATTGTACAGTTTCTATTTGGGTTGATTGTAATGTTTTGGTAATGGATTATGGTGAAAGTAATAACATTGAGAACATAATAAACAGCACTGAATTACATATTTGAATGTGGTTGAAGGGGAAGTTTTAGGTTGTCTATTATGTCACTAAAAATTTTATAAACACAGGACTATACACACAAAGTGTGAAACCTATTGTAAAAGATGGACTATAGTTAATGTTTCTTTTATGAATTTTAACAGATGTGCCACACTAATGCAAGGTGCTAATAATCGGGTGGTTTATGGGAACTCCGTATTTTATGCATGATTTTTCTGTAAATGTACAACTTCTCTAATAAAAAAATAAAAAAGTAGCAGCAGCAGTTGGATTTGGGATGTATTTTGAAAGAACCAACAGGCTCTGCTGAACTGTCTCTTGTGTTACGATGATCAAGAGGAGACAAGAAAGACAGCAAGGTTTTTGGCTGAGCACCTGGAAGGATGGAGCTGCCATCAACTGAGATGGGAATTACCGCAGATGGGGCAAGTTCGGTGGGGGTATCAGGAGTTCAGTTTTGGACATGCTAACTTTGAAATGCACAGTAAACAGCCAAGGGAGAGGCCCAGTAGGCAACTGAATATTGGAGTCTGCAGTTTAAGAAAAAGTTTGGTAAGGAGATATAAATTAGGGAATTGTCAGTATATAGGTGCCATGAAACTGGATGGGCTCACCAAGGACCTCCATTAGGAGAGAAAGGAAGAGGCCCAAGGCTGAGCCCTGCCACCCTCCAAGGCTGAAAGTTCAGGAGAAGAGGAGGAATCTTCAAGGGAGACTGAGAAGGAACAACCAAGGTGGTAGAAGGAAACCAAGGCTGTGGTTGTGTGGAATTCAAATGCACAAAGAGTATAGACAAGGGTGTTATCAACTCTGTTAAATGCTGCAGATAGGCCAAGTAAGATAAGGACTGGAAATTGACAGTTGGATTTAGCAAGAAGGTGATCATTAGTGACCTTAACAACAGGAGCTTTGGTAGAATGGATGGGGAGCAAAACCAGACTGGAGTGCGCTGAAGAGAAAACAGGAGAAGAAAATTAGAGATAGTGAGTGTAGAAAATTCTTTCAATTGGGTTTGCTGAAGGGGGAGCAAAGAAATGGGGGTGTAGGTTGGTAGGGGATATAGAATCAAAAGAATGTTTTTTTTTTTAAGGTGGCAGAAGTGGCAGCATGTTTTTTTTATGTTGGAGACTATGTTCCAGAAAAGATGAAAAATTGTGGATGTAGGAAAAAGGTGATAAATCCTAGAGGAATGTCGTCGAATAGGCAAAGGATGATGGAATGTAGTCCACAAGTGGAGGTATTGGCTTTAGATTGGAGCTTGAATAATTCATCCATAGTTATAAGTGGGAAGGCAGCACGCAGGCTTTTCTGCTGTAATGTGATAAATGTGTTCCTGAAAATTTTTTCACTCTCAATTCATACACTAAAAATAAGATAATTTTTGGAAAAAATAGGATTGACACAGACTTTTCAAAACCTACCCAACCTTGCCACCTGAGCAGTAACAAAAAAAATATTATTTAAAAAAAATAATAATAGCACTGTTAAAAAGATGTGATACATTTCAAATAAAAAAAGGACTTCACCTTTCTAAAAAAGGTGGCAAAGGTAGCTTATAGAATTGGGTATAAGGAAGGGTAAAAGCTACTGAGTTATACACACAATAAGCACATCCAAGACAGAACCTGTGGCCAAACTGAACAAAGAGGAAGAGCATGGGGCGAGCAGGCATTGTGTGAAGTACCTCGTTTTTTGGCAGCGTGCTCTTTAAGTTCATTCTGTTAGTGTCCTTTGCCTTCATCTGCTCTTGTTTGGTGGCACCAAATATTAATGTGGTAGGAAAAATTATCACTTACAAACCAACCCAGTGTCTACATTATACCGACATTCTTACCCCTACTTAGCAATAATATTTGAACTAATCCCAGTACAGAAACATGCATTGTAGGAGAACAGACTGTAAGTGGGAGCAGATGCTGGAAGGTGGGTGAATGTGGTGGTGGTAGGCTATAGAATTTCTCTTCTGATTGCTTCAGTTTTCTCAGTGAAAAAGTAAATGGTAATTTCCCCAGTTCCTTAGCCTATAGTTGCAATAGCCACTCTCAGCAACATGCAGTGGCTTTCTGACCCATGCAATAAGGATGTCTACTATTGGAAGGGCCAAGTGCACACTCCTGAGGCTCCCCCTTCCTACCCAAATAGCAAAACAAAAGCAATACCTTCATCTTTCTAGTAACTGCAGAGATTAGTGCCACCAATAAAAATGGACACAGATGTTTGATGTAACTCTTAGAATCTGTGTGACCTTTGGGTTTGCTGCTGACTTGCTTACTTTTGATGGAGGCCTGGGCAAGAAGAGGCTCTCCGACTGGTCCAGGCCCCACTTTAAGCATGTCTGCATTTTTGCCCTTGTGACCCAGGAGATCAGAGCATCTGTGGCAGATCTGGACACTGAATGGAGCCTGCGGCAAGTCCATAAGGAAAGCACAGCTGCAGCTGCTCAACTTTTGGAGCAAAGCCAAGATCTCTTGTGCAAGCAATTCTTCTTTTGGAAATAACTCTTGGCTTGCTGCTGAGGGCATGACCATGGGACACCAGGTGACCTTGTGACCTAAAGTACCCATTATGAACTAGGAGTTATTTGATCCACCAAGCCAAAAAGTTCGGTGTCCCAGGCCAGTAGCATGCCACCATCAAGCGGCTCTGCAAGTTTTTCTGGCACTGTCGGAATTGAACTTGGTGCATTGGGGTAAGGAAACCCTCCCAGGGAGCAGAACTTCAAGTGGCCCATGTTGTACACTTTGCTTGGAAGGAGAGAGGGCCTGAGAAGCAAATCCACCCCATGTCCTTGGGCCCTGGCCAGGATGAATGGGCAGGGATACAGAAGAAGGTCTGGGAAGAGGTATGTGGATGGTCATCTCAGAATGGGACCTGATATGTAAGAAGGTTTGAGTTCTACCATAAAGCCATAAGAGGCTCCACTATAGAGACGGTTCTAAAATAAGCAGGTGGGAGGTTGCCTGCCCTGTGCCCTAGGATGCCAGTCTGCACCTATCCCCAGTCACCCTGATTCTTGCTCAACGGGATCGTGGATGAAGTGGTGTTGGTTTCAGGGATGGAAAAAACATGATGGCCCAACAATTACTTCTCCTCACTAAGGCTGATGTGGCTTCTGCTACTGTTAACTAATTTTCAGCAGCAGTGACCATGAGCCTTGTTACACCACCACTTCCAGGAGGGAGGTTATATTGGAGACCCTTCCCTTGCGAAGAAGGCAATAATTTGCCCTCACAGGGATTTGGATTGCTGTTCCAGCGACACCTTCCATGGACTTACTGAATTGCCTTATTCACTGTCATTTATTTCCATGCAACAGTGCTTCTGACCGGAGACCAAAGAGTTCATTTTACAGTGAAATGAGTAAGATAAGGGACTGACACTCATAGGATTTCTAGTCACCATGAAACAGAAGGCCTCATAGCAGGGAGGAATGGTCTATCAAGTGCTCACTTATTGTGCAGGTAGAGCAGTAACTCCGTCAAAGTGTAGACCCTCCCCTACAGGATGCTGTGTGTACTATGAGCCAGGGACCAATAGATAGCGCTGCTTCTCTCATAGTCAGTACACAGAGACCAAGGGGCAGAAGTGGGAGCAGTACCTGGTACCACATCACCCCTAATTACCCTCTTAAAGTATTTGCATCTTATCACAGCCACTCTGGGCTTGGCCGAGCCAGGTGGGTATCTTCAGGCCTGCCACCATTGCACGAAGGGTGGGGACATATTCCACAATGTCCCGTGCTCTCCCCATCATCTCATGGAGATCCAACCAACAACCACACCACTGGCACCGCCACCACCGCCAGCCCATGGGTCTGCTTTGCTACAGGACAAACCTGAGAAAGCCACTATGGTAGATTGAATTATGTACCCCAAGAAAGGACTTATTCTTAACCCACATTGCTGTGGGTGTGATACCAATTGTAAATAGTAGCTTTGAATATGTTGTGTCAGGGTGTGGACTCATTTATGAATAGGGGCTTCTAAAATCCTATTTAGGTGTGGCCCAACTGAGTCAGAGTTGGGCCTTAATCTGTATTATTGGAGGCCTTTTATAGAGAGAGCCACAAGGAGGAGACCGAAGTCTGGAAACCAGAGGAGCAGACACAGAGAGAGAGAAATTCCCCTGTGACTGAGGTAGAAACGCAGGCCAAGGAACTCCAGGACTGTGGCAAAGAGCACCAGAATGCCCCCAACTCCCAAACAAAGCATGGCCTGTCTAGACCTTGGTATTTTGACTTCTAGCCTCTGAAACTGTGAGCCAATAAACTTCTGTTGCTTAAGCCAACCAGGGTTTCTCCTCAACAATTTAATCCTTAATTTATAGAATATCAAAGGGAACTAGAAGAGAAAAGGAAACCAGACAGAAATCCTGGCCCTTGCATGGATATATTACCCTTGTCAAAAAGGGAGAAGATGAGCAGGTTTTTGTTTGTATGAAGGATAACTATTTTATGTTTCAGGGAATGTTATTTGTTTTTGTAAGTTAAAATATGGAATAAAAAGGATGTTGATGTTGGGCAGCCAAGGGGTGCATTAAAGTGGTAAATCATCATGTTTCCTGGCTACCCGAAACCTTTTGAACACCTTTCCAATATGTGGGAGGTTTTTCACCTTTTGAGTCCCACCTCTTCAAGGTAGAAACCAGAATAGTAGTTTTCCCAGTAAAATGTATGTAAAATGTAAGCTAGACATTGCCGCATGAGAACTTGGTTCAGAAGTGAGTTTTGTAAGGAAGCAGGCACTTGTAGTGGAACCCACTTGCTGGGAGGGCAGCAGCAGAGCATCGGCCTCGGGGGCCGGCAGGGAGAGGGCAGGATTTGGGGTCCAGCATCAGGGGTGGGCGCCCAACAGAGGCTGCAGTGTGTTTTAGCTACGACAGTCCTGTCGTGTGCTTTGGTTGTTGTATGGCCCTCCAGACTAATTTTCTAGCTCTCTTGAGCACCCCGATAATTTTTTTAAAACTCCTTTTCTGCTAAACTAGCTAGAATGGATTCTAAGTCAGTTGCAAGTAGAAATCGTATCCGACTTGGCCAGGTACTGAAGCACACTCCTGTCGCACAGATACTGCACTTACCATTCCCATCGAGTGCACCCATGTATTTTATATTTTGCATTTTTCCTTTGACCATATTCTCCAGATGTCAGTTTCATTATTCTTTGCTGCCCCTCAAAAATTACTTTTAATGTTTCTGCCTCTAGAAGATTTTTGAACAACATAGTCTTTTTCATTCTGTGAATAAGCTTTACTTGCATCTTTAGGAGAAGAGAGAATGTGTGGGGGTGGACGTCTGTGTATGTAACCAAGAAGCAGCAAACGGCAGGTAGAAAAGTGTGTTTTTTCATTGAGTTGACAGACAGTGGTGTAACCCATAAGAGACAGCATCACAGTTCTAATTAGCTTAGTGTACTTCTCAGAATTAAGACATGGTTTTAAGTTCCTGCCAGAATTTCTTTCATATCAAATGCATAAGGCAATAAAACCTTTGGGGAAATTTCCAAAGTTTGAGGGTATCTTTTAGTTGGGATATTTTATAGTATTTTCCCTTCAGATTGTGGCACACGAGAACAATTACTATTCCTTGAATTAAACCGAACTGGCTCCTGTTAGAAGGGAACAAATGCCTGTGGATCTGAGAACAGTGAATCAAAGGGACACTCCAAGAGTCACGCAAGAGACAGATAGCTGTCAGGGGACAGATCTACTTCCTTTGTTACCTAAAAAGCTAAGTCTTATCAGGGACTCATAATATATTGATGCCCAAGAACAAACTACTCAGAGAGTCACTAAATATGACTGTTAAGGGAGCTATGCAAGAAATCCTTCGTACTAAAATTGAGTGAAATGTAAGGGCTTCACAGAGAAGTTCTGAAAATTAAGAAACGTGAGTTGAATATTTATGCATTCTTCTATTTTCCCATAGTATTTGTAGTCTTCAATTCTCTTATTCATTCATTTGTTCATTTGTTCCTTCATTCATTCATCCATCAAGCATTTATTGAGGACCTGAGATGTGTCAGGCTCTGGAGAAGCTCCCTGGTAAGCCGGCCTTGCCTGAATTGTTGCTATTACACTCTCTAGAAAGAGAAAGAGACGGGGTGGGAGGGTGCCAGCCAGAAGCCATGGGTCGGGGAAGAATCCCTAGTGGCACAGCCAAGAGACTGCTCAGTTAGCCTTTGTTTTAGTTTGCTAAAGTTGCCAAAATGCAATATACCAGAAATGGACTGGCCTTTTACAATGGGGATTTATTAGCTTACAAGTTTACAGTTCTGAGGCTGTGAAAATTTTCCAAATCAAGGCATCAATAGATGAAACCTTCTCCTGAAAACCGGCTACCGGTGATCCTCAGCTCCTCCGTCACACATCCAGGCCCCTGGTGATGTCTGCTGGTCTCTCCCTTCTCTCCCGGGTTTTGTTGCTTCCAGCTTTAGGGGCTTTTTCTCTTTTCTGTGGCTTCTGTCTGTTTTCTGTGTGTCCTCGCTCACTTCTCTGGCTTTTCTCCCCAAATTTCTGTGTTTTTCTGTGTTTCTCTCTTCACATTCATCCTGTTTATATGGCATTCCAGTAAGAGGATTAAGACCCACCTGGGGCACACCTCAACTGAAATAACCTAATCAGAAGGTCCCCCCTGCAATAGGTCCACCCACAGAGAAGGGTTAGCTTTAGAAACATGATCTTCTCTGGGCCCATTCAGTTTTAAACTACCACAGCGTTTGAGCCTGATTTTATGAGACCTGGGAACATCCCTGACCTCTGGATATGGAGGGATGAATCCATTCACTGAAAAAGCTGGATGAAGAGAGAAAGATCATCGGAGTCCATGAAACATTTGAGAAAAATAGATAAATAATGGATTTGGGGAAGTTTAAAGAAGCAACTGAAAATATGCTTAGGTACATAAAGAGCTCAACTTTTTTTTTTTTTTAAGTTAAATTCCTTGAATGTATGATGTTCAAGAGAGTCAAGAGGTCTGAAATATAATTTTGCCACCTGAATGCTACAATCATTTAATATGGTCAAGTTGCTTCACTGGTAGCTGCTGCTCAGGGATGTGATGGATGAGAGTGTTTAGTCCAGGTCCCTCCTGATGCCTCTCTCTCTCACACACACATTATCTCTACCATTTGGGGGTCATCCTTCTGCTGTCCTTTGTGACACCTGCCCTTGATATCCCTACCCTATTAGAGATTGATTCCACCTTGGAAGGGTAGGCATATTAACTGTGTATTTTGCCAGGGAGTCCCGAGGGTATTAACATGGGGATCAAGGAAAATTAATTCACTAGGCCAAAGGTTTTCTTTGTTGGTCTATTTGTTTTAAAATGTAAGTCAGATTATACCACTCTTCTACTCAAAGCCCTCTGATGTCCTTGCATTTTACTTAGAATAAAGTCCAAAGTCTTGATCTCTCCGCCTTCATCCCTAACACTGTCCCTTGCAATTCCGGCCCCGTCTTGTTCCTAGAACATACCAAGCCCAGTCCTGTCTCAGGCCTTAGACTCGCTGTTCCCTCTCGCTCAGCTTCTTCCCCAGATGCCTGCTTAGCTCACACTCTCTGCTCCGATGTCCTCTAATGGCAGAGGGGAGCTTCCTTATCTAAACTAGGCCCCACTTCACTCTTCAAACTACCCCCCAGCTGCCTCCATTTTTCCTCATAGCACCTACCACCAGCACATATCACACAAAATATGTCTGTTATTCTCTGTCCCCTGACATAACAATGGCAGTTCCTTGAGAGCAGCAGTTTTGTTTTGTTCGCCATTTATCTCCTGCACTTAAGTCGTTTTCTGGCATATACTGGACACTCAGTAAAGATTTGATAAATGAATGAGCATATGAATGAATAAGCAAATGAATGGAGCTGGTCATTCACTGTATGACCATATGGGTCTCTGTTCCCTGGTGTGGGGAGGTCCCTATTTTCACTGAGACCACAGACTGTTTCATTACAAGGGCCGTCTCTTAAAGGGACCTCAAGGAGCTCTGGTTCGGAATCACTCATGGAGCTTCCGAATAACAAAAGAAAAGCAAACCTGAGAAATAGAGGCTTTGAGGTGGCACATCTACTCTACAAATTCAGGGGAACACCACTTCTGTGGTACTTCATTCATTCATTCCCTCACTCCTTCAACACACACGCATTGACTTTATATCACACTGACCCCAAACAGGTTACTCTTCACATTCATCTGCCAGTCTTGTAAACAGAGCCAGAAAGGTCCAGGATGCTGTTTCCCCTCGGCTTGATCAAACCCGTGCCATCCATGTCACAACAGAATAAGAAAAATCTTCAGCTGTCACTGACTGAAGGAAGTGTTTTTTCCTTCTTTTGTGATATTGGAATGTATGGAATCAAGCAACACTGAACCAGCTGCTCAATCGTTACTAGGTAAAAGCTTGACATTTTCTGTGACACCCTTCCTGATTATGTAGGCGTATCACAGACCCACAGGCTGATTGCTTTTAAAAATAGTGAAACGCTACTAAATTTCATATTAACCCATTGCATACTTCCCTCATCTGAGTTCCTACAGTATTTTTTTTTGACAGAGTTGAGGAAGAGAGCCGTACACTTGTCCCACTCCAAATGGTTCCAAGTGGGGCTCTGCCCTCACCCACCTAAACCCTACTAACGCTTAGTTTTTTCCTCACCTGAACTTCATTTCTCTTAAAAAGACTCCCCACTTCTGTAAACCCTCTTTAAACTGTTGCTTTATTTGGAAAACTCTTTAAGATCTGGCTCATCCTTTGAATCAATACCACATTAATCACTTGTGTTATCTCCCCTAGATTTCCTTTCACAGTTGTTTTAATTTCAACTCCCAAGTCCATTTTACTTGAGAAACATGTTGGCATGATAGCGATTTTCTGTAGTTGCAACAGAGGCATATAAAGCAGAGGCTCATGCTCTATTGACATGTTTGCAGGAGTACAGATACGTTGATCTCAAAATCTAGTTAGCTCACTTGCTGGGGAGTTGCCAGGGACTGGCTGAGGGGTCTTGGGTTAATGTACAGAGAATCCTTTTCCTCCACCAGCTATGAAGATGACAATCACAGCCTCCATCTACCCTCCAAGGCTGCCATGAAGTTTTGTTTTTTTATTTTAAATCACTGCATAAGAATCAACTTCTCAAAGAGAAAATATAAAATGAACTACTCTGATACTTAATAAAAAATTTGGAAGGGATCCTTGTATTGACTCAATATCAGATGGCTTTATTTTGTTGTTTGTATAATTTAGCATGCTATTTTTTTTAAATTAGTTCACATTCAACTTGGACAAAGAAAATAAAACTTATAGAAGTGTTTAAAGCATTTCCTGGATTTCTTAAATGTGTGATTATTGCAAACATCCCTGGAAAGCACATCAGCTCATCGACGGTCTCCAGAGGTTCAGAAAAGATGATTGACTTTCAGGGTCACAAATGAAGGACAGCCCAGAAGCAAGAACTCAAATTCATGAGTCTCTGAGTTCCCATCCTTTCCTCTAACCCCAAGGCTATATAGCCTCCTTTTTTGAATAATTGCTTTTACTTAATAATTTACAAAAAACCATCCGGGATGCTTTCACAGGACAAAGTAAGGAGGACCTGCCCACTTAAAAATTAATCTTTGAACAGCCCTAGTGACATGGGAATTTCTCAGAATGTGCTGTGGGGGGAGTGTCAAGAAGGTAATTAAAATTGCTGTCGTACCTTTAGGCTACTGTGTCTCATGAAGGTCACTCATGTAAGGAGAGGTTCTGTGCTTATAAAAATAGGTCTGGCATTCTTTACAGAATTACAAAGGGCAGTGTGTGCTTGGATTTAGAAATACAGCTGCTTGATTAAAAACTGCAAAGCAGAAACTTCCAAGGGAAACAATGAAAAAAAGTGGGGGAATGTGAACCTATCTAGATGTATGAAATTGAGAAATAAGCTCAGCTATGGTTAGAGACACACTGTTGGTGTTTGTGCTTGCTCAGATGATTGAGGTAGATGCTGTGGGAGAAGGTGGAAAAAACAGTGACTTCAGAGTGAGCAGGTCAGAAACCAAATCTTGGTTCTTGGGAAGGTGATTTAAACTCTCTGAACCTATGTTTGTCCACCCATAAAGTAGGGGTAAAAGTGACAGGATAAGATACATAAAGAGGATGGCCTGAAATAGGCCCTGAGGAAATGGTGGCTCCTTCCTTTTGGTTTCTCATCAATGCCAAGACACAGAGTTGCAGAGGACTTTGAGAATAAGAGCTTTCTTTTCCACATCTTATTTATAGCTAACATTTACAAAAGTAAGGAAGACCTAGGCCTTGACAGGGATGTGTCCCCAGCACCATCCTCTTAGAATCAAGTGGTTTAAAAGAGAGAAGTGGTTTTGTTTGTTTTTGTTTTGTTTTGTTTTTATGGACACTCAACTGAGTCCAAAATATCCTTGCACTAACAACCAAGCCAGTGCTTGCTTGATCAAATAACTGGGCACTGTACCTTAGCCAAGATGGCACAAGAACTTAACCATCACAGTCCACCCCTTGCTACCTTGGCACCCATATGCATCTCCTTAAACCATACTTAATCTCTAAATAAAAACAACAACAGTCATATTCTCACCTCAACTGTCCTGGGTACAACCAGAAATGCACTAACTTTTCCCAGAAGAGGGTACAAGTCTTTGGGTAATATTCAATCTTAAACTTTATATCCTTTAACTTAAATACTACCACACAAAGTTAATACATCTTATGTCATATGATAAGGGGATAAGATAGGGAAGAAAACAAAGATATTTGTTTTATGTAAATTTACAAACATACTCATAACAAAATAGGGAAGAAATATTCATAGCCATTACAGTCATTTCTGTAACTGCTCATGTGGTCATAGTTCATATTTATAACTACCTTCTACCACCCATTCCATAGTCTCTTTACCATCAGCAAGCACCTTGACTGGCCTTGATTCTTAGCCTGGTGGGGTGACCCAAACCTTCACTCCTTAAGTCTCTGGTCCATTAGTAGTCCTGCCTGGATTGGGTTCTTGCAGTTTTCCATTGACTTTCTTCACAGGGCATGGTAGTACTGAGAGACACCCTAGGGGCCCCCTGTATTCCATGCAAACTCTTCTTTATCTCCATTTTATAGTTACAGTCCTATTTCCCCTTGATAATCAGGATCAATCACCCCAGCCAACACAGTAATCCCTTCCTTTGCCTGTTGTTTCAGAGGCATGAGGCATTCAGTGGCAGCCTCCTGGAGAACATTGCCCCAGCCCTGCAAGGTACTGCCACCTAGTTGGTGCTATAATTGAGTCTTTAAAAGGCCATTCCACTGTTCTGTTATACCAGCTGCTTCAGGATGATGAGGAACATGGTAAGACCAGTGAGTTCCATGAGCATGTGCCCATTCTCACACTTCATTTGTGGTGAAGTGGGTTCCTTGATCAAAAGCAATGCTGTATGGAATGCCATGATGATGGATAAAACAGTCTATAAGTCCATGGATGGTAGTTTTGGCAGAAGCATTACATGCAGGGAAGACAAACCCACATCCAGAGCATGTGTCTGTTCCAGTTAGAACAAAATACTGCCCCTTCCATGATGGAAGTGGTTGAATATAATCAACCTGCCACCAGATAGCAGGCTGATCACCTTCTGGAATGGTGCCATATTGGGGACTGAAAGTTCATCTCTGCTGATGACAGATTGGGCACTAAGCAGTGGCTGTAGCCAGGGTCTCAGTGAGTGGAAGTCTATTTTGCTGAGCCCATGCATAACCTCCATCCCTACCACTACGGCCACTTTTTTCATGAGCCCATTGGGCAATGACAGGAGTGGCTGTGGAAAGACACTGACTAGTATCCACAGAGCAGGTCATCCTATCCTTCTGATCATTAAAATCTTCCTCTGCTGAAGTAACACTTGGGTGAGCATAGAACACAAATATCTTCATGTTTTTTGCCCACTCGGAAAGTTCTACCCACATACCTCTCCCCCAAACCTCTCTGTCACCAATTTTCCAATCATGTTCCTTCCAAGTCTCTGACCATCCAACCAAACCATTGGCAATAGTCCATGAATAGATATATAAACATGCCTCCAGCCATTTCTCCTTCCAATCAAAATGAACAACTAGATGCACTGCTCAAAGTTCTGCCCACCGGGAAGATTTCCCTTCACCATTGTCCTTCCAAGTATGTCCCAGAAAGGGATTGCAGTGTTGCAGCTGCCAATTTTCAGGTGGTACCTGTATATTTTGCAGAACCATCTGTAAACCAAGCCTGAGTTTTGTCTTCCTCAGTCAACTTATTATAAGAAACTCCCCAAGAGACCATAGCTGTGGGCTGGGAAAGAAAAGGTAGTATAGCAGCAGTGGGGGCCATGGGCATTTGGGCCACTTCTTCATGTAACTTACTTTTGCCTTCAGGGCCTGCTCAAGCCCTATCTCTATATACCTGTGGTGGTTTGGAGGTGTCCTTACCCCAGAAAAAGATACTGTTAAACTTAATCCATTCCTGTGGGCATACACCCATTGTAAGTAGGATCTTTTGATAAGGTTACTTCAGTTAAGGTGTGGCCCCACCTCAGTCAGTCTGGGTCTTAATCCTATTACTAGACTCTTTTATAAGGGGAATGAAATTCAGAGAGAAAGTCATAGGGATCAGCCAGAAACTGAAATTCAATGGAACCTAGAAAAGAATAGAGAGGCCAGGAGAGGCCATATGTATTATCATGTGACACAGGAGTCAAGAACCAAGGGTTGCTGGCAGTCAGTCCCACGACACCAGTCCTTATGAAAAAAGCATTGCCTTGAGAAGGACTTAATTTGGATTTTCTTTTAGTTTCAAAAGTGTGACCTAATAAATTCTCATTGTATGGTATTTGCTTGAGCAGCTAAAGAAAACTAAAACAATACTATTTCCATTTTATGATGTAGTGCTGCTGGGCACACCCAAATGTATGATTTGGTGGGTCAGACAACACAATTCATGATAGATGACTCAGATCTCATGGGAACTTCATGGCCTATGGATAATAGTTAGGTTTCTAACAAGGCCCAGTAGCAGGCCAAAAGCTGTTTCTGTATAGAAGAGTAGTTATCTGCAAAGGATGGCAGGGTCTTTGCTCCAAAATCCTAAAGGTATTCACTGTAGTTCTCCTATAGGGGCCTGCCAAAGGCTCCAGAAATCATCTCTATTTGTCATGAACACTTTCTGCACCATTGGATCTGGTGGATCATATGGTCCAAGTGGCAGAGCAACTTGAACAGAAGCCTGGACCTGCTGCACCTCCTCTAGTTCTGGTCCCCAGTCAAAACTAGCCACTTTTTGGATCACTTGGTAAATTGGCTGGAATAGCACACCCAAATGAGGAATATGTTGTCTCCAAAATCCAAAGAGGCCTACTACATATTGTACCTCTTTTTTTGATTATAGGAGGGGCTAGAGGCAACAGCTTATCCTTCACCTTAGAAGAGATATCTCAACATGCCACATATCACTGGACATCTAGAAATTTCACTGAGGTGGAAGGACCCTGAATTTTTGTTAGATTTATCTTGCACCCTCTGACATGCAAATGCGTTACCAATAAGTCCAGAGTAGTTGCTACTTCTTTCTCACTAGGTCCAAACAACATAATATATAATGGACCAACCAGATGTCTTGTGGGAGGGAGAAACAATCAATTTCCCTGTGCACAATATTATGACATAGGGCTGAAGGTTGATATACCCCTGAAGTAGGACAGTGAAGGTATTTTGCTGCCCATGCCAGCTGAAAACAACCTGTTACTAGTTGTTTTTAATGGCAAGAATTGAGAAAACAGCATTTGCCAGATCAATAGCTGCATACCAGTTATCAGGGTATGCTGCTTTCGATATGTCGTGTCCCCCAGAAAAGCCAGATTTTTGATGCAATCTTGGGGGGGGCAGAATTATTAGTCTTTTGATTAGGTTGGAATCTTTTGATTGAGTGTTTCATGGAGATATGACTCACCCAAATGTGGGTGAGACCTTTTGATTAGGTTATTCCCATGGAGGTGTGGACCCCACCCATTCAGGGTGAGTCTTGATTGGCTCCCTGGAGTACTTGCTGACACTTGGAGATGCTTGGAGATGCAGACAGAAGGATGTTTGGAGATGCTAAGCTAAGAGATGAAGCCCAGAGTTTGCCCCAGAGAAACTAAGAGAGGACCCACAGATGCTTGGAGAGAAATGCCCTGGAAGAAAGAAGCAAGGGTGCACAGGAGCTCAGAGAGAGGAATGAAGACAGAAACTCAGAGACATTTTGGAGGAAGCCATTTTGAAACCAGAACCTGGGAGAAAAGGACAAGCAGATACCAGCCACATGCCTTCACAGCTGATAGAGATGTTCTAGATGCCATCAGCCATTCTTCAGTGAAGGTATCTTCTTGTTGGTGCCTTAGTATGGGCACCTTTATGGCCTTAAAACTGCAAATTTGCAACCTAAAAAATACCCTTTATAAAAGCCAATCCAAGAATGGGAAATTGCACTCAGCAAATCACACTATATATAAATGCTCAATTCTGCACTTTCCAAAATAACCCTATCAAGACAACCAAATGCCCAAAGCCAGCAGAAAATTACAAAGCACTTGAAGGATATAGAAGACATGGACAAGCCAAACGAGCAAATTGAAAAGCCACAAGAGACACAAAATTTGGAGCAATTAATCAAAGAGGTACACACAAACATCAATATTATGGCTCAGGATATAAAAGAACATGAAGAAGACCCTAGAAGAGCATAAAGAAGAATTTGCAAGAGTAAATAAAAAAATAGTGGATCTTATGGAAATAAAAAATACTGTTGATAAAATGAAAAATATTCTTGAGACACATATCACCAGATTTGAAGAAACAGAGGAATGAATTTGCAACTCGAGGATAAGATGATGGAAAGTAAAAGCACAAAAGAACGAATGGTGAAAAAAAAATTGAAAAATTTGAAATGGATCACAAAAAAATGATGGACAACATGAAGTGCACACATATAAGAATCATTGGTGTTCCAGAAGGGGAAGAGAAGAGTAAAGAGCTAGGGAGAGTATTTGAAGAAATTGTTGGGGAAAAGTTCCCAACCCTTCTAAACAACATAAATATGCAAATTAAAGATGCCTAATGAATTCCAAATAGAATAAATCCAAATAAACCTACTCTGAGACATATACCAATTAGACTGTCAAATGCTGAAGAGAAGGAGAGACTTCTGAAAGCAGCAACAGAGAAGTGATTCACCACATACGAGGGAAACAACATAAGACTAAGTATGACTACTCAGCAGGCACCATGGAGGCAAGAAGGCAGTGGTATGACATATTTCAGATTCTGAAAGAGAAAAATTGCCAGCCAAGAATTCTTTATCCAGCAAAGCTCTCCTTCAAAACTGAGGGAGAGTTTAAAATTTTCACCAACAAACACTGAGAGAATTTGTTATCAAGAGACCTGCTCCACAAGAAATACTAAAGGGAGCTCTACCAGCTGAGAAAAAAAGAAAGGAGTGAGAGGTCTGGAGAAGAGCACAGAACTGAAGACTTCTTAGTAAGGGTAACTTGAAGGAAAAAAAGAGAGAGGGGAAAAAAATAGATCTAACAACTAAAAACCAAGTATAAGATGGCTGGTTCGAGAACTCCCTTCACAGTAATAACATTGAATGTGAATGGATTAAACTCTCCAATTAAAACATACAGACTGGTAGAATGGATTTTAAAATATAACCCAGTGATATGCTGTTTACAAGAGACTCATCTTAGACCCTGTGACACAAAGAGACTGAAAGTGAGAAGATGGGGAAAAAAATTCCACATAAACTGCAATCAAAAGAAAGCTGGGGTAGCTATACTAATATTGGACAAAATAGACTATAAATGCAAAGATGTCATAAGAGATTAAAAAAGTACACTATGTATTAATAAAAGGGATAATTCACCAAGAAGAAATAACAAGCATAAATGTTTATGTACCCAATTAAAGAGCTCCAAAATACGTGAGACAAATATTGGCTAAACTGAAGGGAGCAATAGACATGTCTACCATAATAGTGGGAGATTTCAATATACCACTCTCTTCTACAGATAGAGCAACTAGACAGAGGACCAATAAGGAAATTGAGAACCTAAACAATATGATAAATGAATTAGACTTATTAGACATATATAAATTCTTACATCCCAAAGTACCAGAATACACATCTTGGAACATGTTCCAGGATAGATCATATGCTGGGGCACAAAACAAGTCTTTGTAAACTTAAAAAGATTGAAATTATTCAAAGCACATTCGCTGACCACAATGGAATACAAATAGAAGCCAACAACCGCCAAAGAACCAGATCTTTCACAAATATATGGAGGTTAAACAACACTTCTAAACAACCAGTGGGTCAAAGAAGAAATTGCAAGAGAAATTGGTAAATATCTAGAGACAAATGAAAATGAGAACACAACATATCAAAACCTGTGGGATGCAGTGAAGACAGTGCTGAGGGGGAAATTTATAGCTCTAAATGCTTATATCAAAAAGCAAGAAAAAGCTAAAACTAAAGACCTAAACGCACAACTGAAGAGGCTAGAGAATGATCAGCAAACTAACCCTAAAGCAAGTAGACAAAAAGAAATAACAAATAAATGAGCTAGAGAACAAAATAATAATAGAGAGAATAAATAAAACCACAAGTTGGTTCTTTGAGAAGTTCAAGATTGACAGATCCTTAGCTAGACTGACAAAGTCAAAGAGAGAGAAGACCAAAATAAACAGAATCAGAAATGAGAAGGGGATAATTACTACAGATCCCAATGAAATAAAAAAAAAATCATAAAAGGATACTATAAATAACTGTATTGCAACATGCTAGACAATTTAGAGGAAATGGATAATTTCCTGGAAACACATGGACAACCTAGACTGACCCAAGAAGAAACAGAAGACCTCAACAAACCAATCACAAGCAAACAGTTCCAATCAGTCATCAAAAATCTACCTACACATAAAAGCCCAGGGCCAGATGGCTTCACAGAGGAATTTTACCCAACTTTCCAAAAAGAATTGATACCATTCCTTCTCAAACTGTTTCAAAAATTTGAAGAAAAAAGAACACTACCTAACTCATTTTATGAAGTGCATATCACTCTGATATCACAACCAGATAAAGACGCTACAAAAAAGGAAAATTATAGGCTAATCTGTCTAATGAATATAGATGCAAAAATCCTAAACAAAATACTTGCAAACCAAATCCAAAGGCACATGAAAAGAATTATACAACATGACCAAGTGGGGTTCATTCCTGGAATGGAAGGGTGATTCAACATATGAAAATAAACCAATATAATTCAACACATTAACAAATCAAAAGGGAAAAATCAAATGATCATCTCAATAGATGCTGAAAAAGTATTCGACAACATACAACATCCTTTTTTGATAAAAACACTTCAATAGGTAGGAATTGAAGGAATCTTCCTCAATATGATAAAGAGCATATACAAAAACCCCACAGCCAGCATGATACTCAATGGTGAGAGGCTGAAAGCTTTCCCCATAAGACTGGTAATGAGACAAGGATGCCCACTATCACCTCTATATTCAACATGGTGCTAGAAGTTCTAGCCAGAGCAATTCGCCAACATAAAGATATAAAAGGTATCCAAATTGGAAAGGAAGTTTAACTGTCATTATTTGCAGATGATATAATCTCGTATTTGATAAATCCTGAGAATTCGACCACAAAGTTACTTTAGCAGGATATAAGATTCATTCACATAAGTCGGTAATGTTCTTATATACTAGTAATGACCTACCTGAAGAGGCAATCAAAAAAAATTCCATTCACAATAGCAACTAAAAAAAATCAAGTCCCTAGGAATAAATTTAACCAAGGACATAAAAGACCTCTACACAGAAAATTACAAAATTTTACAAAAAAAAAAAAAAAAAAAGGACCTAGATAGGTGGAAAAATATTCCACACTTATGGATAGGAAGACTAAATATTAAGATGGCAATTCTACCCAAACTGATCTACAGATTCCATGCAATCCCAATCCAAATTCCAACAACCTACTATGCAGACTTGGAAAAACTAGTTATCAAATTTATTTGGAAGGAAAAGGGGCTTTGAAATGCCAAAACATGCTAAAGAAGAAGAACGAAGTGGTATGACTTCACTTTGAAGTCTACTATAAAGCTACAGTGGTCAAAACAGCATGGTTTTGGCATAAAGATACACATATTGATCAAAGGAATCAAATCGAGAGTTTGGAAATAGACCCCCAGATATACGGACGACTGATTTTTGATAAGGCCCCAAATTCACTGAACTGGGACAGAACAGTCTCTTCAATGAATGCAGGGCTGAGAGAACTGGATAGCCATAACCAAAAGAAGGAAAGAGGACCCCTACCACACACCCTATACAAAAATTAACTCAAAGTGGGTCAAACACCTCAATATAAGAGACAGTACCATAAAACTTCCAGAAGATAATGTAGGGAAACATCTTCAAGACCTAATATCAGCAGGTCGCTTCTTAGACCTTACACCCAAAGCACAAGCAATGAAAGAAAAAATAGATAACTGGGAACTCCTCAAAATCAAAAGCTTCTGTACCTCAAAGGAATTTGTCAAAAAGGTGAAGAGGCAGTCAACTCAATGAGAGAAAATATTTGGAAACCATGTACCTGATAAGAGACATATCTTGTATATATAAAGAAATCCTACAACTCAATGATAATAGTACAAACAGCCCAATTATAAAATGGGCAAAAGATACGAAAAGACTTTTCTCCAAAGAGGAAATACAAGTGGCTAAAAAGTACATGAAAAAATGTTCATCTTCACTAGCTATTAGAGAGATGCAAATCAAGACCACAATGAGATATCATCTCACACCAATTAGAATGGCTGCCATCAAACAAACAGGAAACTACATATGCTGGAGAGGATGTGGAAAATTGGAACACTTATTCTTTGCTGGTAGGACAGTATAATGGTATAGCCAATCTGCAAGACAGTTTTGCAGTTTCTCAGAAAACTAGATATTGAATTACCCTATAATCCAGCAATTCCACTTCACAATATATACACAGAGGATTTGAAAGCAATGACATGAACAGACATTTGTACACTGATCTTCATAGCAGCATTGTTCACAGTTGCCAAGAGATGGAACAATCCAAGTGTCCTTCAACAGATGAGTGGATAAACAAAATGTGGTATATACACACAATGGAATACTATGCAGCAGTAAGAAGGAACAAGGTCTTGAAACATATGACAACATACATGAACCTTGCAGATATAATTCTAAGTGAAATAACTCAGACACAAAAGGAGAGAGAGTGTATGTTACCACTTCTATGAACTATCTGAACAATATAAAATTAATGTCTTATAAGAAAATTGGGGACCTAGTGATAGACAGTAGCTAGTGAGGGGGAATAATAATCTACTATGTTCAGATATGTTAATGACAGTGAATTCAAAGTTATGGTAATGGATAGGGTTGACAATTGTTGTTAATGGGATTATAAGTATCAAAGCTGTATTGAAGGCGAATAGGAATGAAAGGGGTTGTTTAAAGGCGTTTCCCACAGATCAGCACCACAAATACAGATAGAAGCTTGCATAATATACTTCTAAGGTATGACACTAGCACAGAGAGTTGACAACAGAAGGGTATATGGGAAAAATCTACATATTGCATACTAGGGACTATAATTAATAGAAATACTATAGTAGCATTATACAAATACTAGGGACTAGTAATTAAGTGGTGACAGGAGCTACGAGATCTTTTGGGTCATGAGAATTGTTTAAAATGGAGAGTAATGAGGATTATACAACTGAGTGATGATAATGTGAGATATGGATGGATTATCGGGGATATAACATATGATATGTGGACTTAGGAACCCCTTACTTTATAAGTCAAATTCTTGATACTTAGTCTTGCTTGGATGAAACTAATGGCTGTAGAGTGGAGGCTGAGATCACCTGTAATCATCCCTAGGACTCACCTCCAGAGAACCTCATTTGTTGCTCAAATGCAGACTTTCTCTCTCAGCCTACTCTGCAAATAAATTCATCACCCTCCCCCCAATGTGGGACAGGACCCCCAAGATGAATAAGTATTCCCGGCAACGTGGGACATGGATTCCAAGAATGAGCCTGACCCTGGCACCCAGGGATTGAGAATTTTTTTTGACCAAAAGTGGGGAAAGAAAGGCAACAAAATAAGTTTTTACTGGCTAAGAGAATTCACATAGAGGTTTTACTAGTGGTTACTCCTATGCAAGCCTCATCTAGATATGCCAATGACCGTAATATGATAGGCCCAAGTCAACAGTAGTCCCAAAAACCTTAAAGAATGCCTGTATCCCTATCTGAGACTCTATAAGAGTTTCACTCACTAAGTTTACTTGTCAGAAACTTAGATCCTTCAGAGTGCTACTATGCCAGCTAAGTTCCAAAACCCAGAGGCAATAGACTCTTCAAGAACATCAACTAGTTGTGCCCCCTTTGCTCATAAAGTTGACACCCCTTTTCGACATGAACAGGTTAGGGTGGTCACTGCCTAGATATCCCTGAAGATTGGGAACGAGATTGAACTAGAGAAAGGGGTAGCAACAAACAAGATGGAATTTAACAAAGGATTATGAATACTGAATATTTATATAATTTTCTTTTTCTTTGTTGCTAGGGTATTAGAATAGTTAGAAGGAAAGAATTGAAATGGTGGAACTGCAACCCATAGCATCCTTTGAAATTTGTTCTATAGGTTCTTGTTAAATGGTAATTTGAAAGCTATACCTTTTTGTATAATGTTGTATTTCACAATAATGAAATAACTGAAACTATGGTACTATATCTCATAATAACCTTGGAAATTTCCTGTATATCTACTTGTTAAATCATAGTTTGAAAGATATATGTTATATTTTTGTAAATATGCATACATGTATACATTTTTGTGTATTTGTATATATGTAAGATATGTTATATTTTTGTACATATTTTATATTTAGTAATAAGGAAATAACTGAAACTGTGTTATTATAACCTATAATATTCTTTGAAATTTGCTAACTACTTGTTAAAATGCATTTGGAAAGTTGTCACTTTTCTGTATATATGTTATATTCTACAATAAAAAAATGAAAAAAAAAAGCCAATCCATTTCTGGTATTTTGCATAATAGCAGCTCTAGCAAACCAGAACACAGAGAATGTGTTGATTTGCTCAAACAATGATATCACATCTGAAATAGTAGCTGTGATTGGAGTCACCACCTGGTTAAGTTTATGACAATCCACTGTCATCCTCCAAGACCCCTCAGTTTTCTGCACAGACCAAATAGAAGGGTTGAATGAGGATGTAAGGGGACTCACCACCCCTACCTGCAGCCTTCAAGTCTTGGTGGTGGCACTAAACTCTGAAATCCCTCCAGGAATGCAGTACTGCTCTTAATTTACTATTTTGACAGGGAGAGGTAGTTCTAGTGGCTTCCACTTGGCCTTCCTTACTATTATAGCCCTCATTCCACAAGTCAGGGAACCAATGTGGGGATTCTGCCAGTTGCTAAGTATGTTTATTCCAATTATACATTCCGGAACTGCGGAAATAACCACAGAATGGGTCTAGGGACCCACTGGATCCACTGTAGACAGACCTGAGCTTAAACTCCCTTACCCACCTGACCTCCATAAGCCCCCACTCTGACTGGTGGACCACAGTGATGTTTTAGATCTTTTGGAATTAATTTCACTTCTGGGCCAGTGTTTAATAATCCCCAAAATGTCTGATCATTTCCTTTTCTCCAATGCAATTACCGTGGTAAAAGGCCATAGGTCACATTAGGAAAGGCTGGAAGGAAGATTAACAGTATAAACTTTGGGCTGTGTAGCAGGGTCCCTCCCCAAGTTACCCCAGCCTCCCCCTCATTCAAGGGGCTCTGGGTCTATAAACTGGCTCAAGTCAGGGAATTAAGAGACCATGACTCTCTTGTTTTTCTAATTCAAGTTAGACTTTTGTTCACTTCACCTAGTTGCTCACTTGACCTAAAACTCTTCTGCTTACACAGATTGAGTAAGAATTTAGTAGATTGCTCATCTGTTTTACCTCTAGGTACCCCATGATCTACCAGCCAACACCACAGGTCTCTGCGAGTCAGACTATTCTGATTACTGCTTTGATTCTGTTGTGCATTGCAGTAGCTACTCCCACCTTGTCTTTGGCAATTAAATACTGCCTCCTGCTTCTACCAACCCAGGACTGAATCATCCCCATTGTGTTTAAGGATCCAAGTTCAGTGCAGCAGTTCCCACAGTAATATCTGACCTATAGCGAGCAACCACAGAGCTCTTCGGGGATGATGGAGCTAGTCTCACAAACTTATTCCCCATAGTCTTGGTGAAAGGTGTGTCCTCTGGACATTCCTGGGGTGGGTGAGCAGGTCTAATGTGATGAATCCACTCTAACATTCCAATTCTCTAAACCTTTGGTTCCCCTTATCTACATTACACCGGAGCAGTTCTAGCATTTTGACTTCAGGCAACATAGACCACCTTTCGGACCTTGCTTCAGCCAACCACCCTAGGGCTCTTTCTAAGCTCTTGAGCTAAAACACTGAATTCAGAGTCTCTGTTTAGTGGGCCCATATCAATAAATTCATCCTGATCCAACTTTATGTTCCTTCCACCATTATCACACACCCTTAATATCCATTCCCACACATATTCCCCTGATTTCTGTCAACAAACATTGGAAAAATCATGCAGTTCTTTTGGAATGTAGCACACCTCCTCATGGGTCGCACTTTGTACATCACCTGCTGGGGTCTGTTGGGACTTCAGTCTAGCTAAAGGTCTAGAAGAAAAGAGGGGTGGGGGGTGGGTCATGAAAAAAATACCTCAGAGCATTCCATTGCAGTTTAATCTGATGCAACAGGATTAATCTTTTCAGATAGGAGGTGCTGTTTCCTTATGGGAAGTGGTTATAGGTTTATTAGGCACAGCGGGGTTAATCTTTTCTAGTGGAGGGTGGATGGCAGATTCCTCAGGGCTTGTTGGACACTGGGGGACTGATCCCTCAAAGCAGATCATTACAGGTTTATCTAGCAAAGACTCACTAGAATCTAGGATTTCAATGTCCCCAGTCCTCATTATTAATCCATATGTCCCCATTCCAATTTTCAGGATTCCATCCTTTCTAATTAACACTCTGCAAGTATGGGAATTCAAATTACATAAATCAGCTGCTGACACAATGAGACTCGGGGTCCAGTTTTCAGAAACCTCAAGTTTGTGACACACGAAATAGTTTCTTTCAGGGCACAGCAATTTTCATGTCCTTCAGGTGGCACTTGTGTTGGGAATTTGAAGCCTTGAGCTCTTCCTTTAGCAAGTGTATGCAGTGTATTTAGGAAAAAACAGCCAACACCATCATACTTTTTAACTCCACAAAACACTGTTCAGGTGTCAAATACTCTTTCACCCAGAGCCTTGCCTCATAAGCATTGAGTAGCTATATCCAGTGGTGATATTTTGTGTATCTCTATTGCCAACTCACACCACAGACTATTAATGCCATCTTAATTGTTGAAAATAGTCATTAGTGCCTTTGAACCAAATCAGATTAGAGAACCAATTCCCAAAACCCCAGAACCAACTCAGAAATCTCATCCTTAAGATTATGTTTCTCAAGAACCACTCCCAGTACCAAAACTGTATTAGTCAGGGTTCTCTAAGGAAACAGAACTGACAGGATATATATACACATTAGGTAAATGTTATGAGATTCACTATAAGAAATGGCTCACGTGACTGTGGGGATGGACAAGTCCAAATTCCGTAGAGCAGGCCACAAGCTAGGACCTCTGATGAAGGTTTTCTGTGAATTCCCCAGGAGAAGCTGGCTGGCTGAAGCAGAGACGGAAACTCTCTTCTGACTGCTGAAATCATCCCTTCTCCTTTTAAAGTCTTCAACTAATTGGATGAGACTTCTCTCCTAGTTGAAGGCAATCTTCGCAGTTGATTACAGATGTAGTCAGCCATACATGCAATCAGTTTACAGATGACTTAAATCCACAAAATACCCTCACAGTAACAATTAGGCCCATGTTTGCTGGACCAAACAACTGGACATCATAACCTAGCAAGTTGACACTTGAATTTAACCCTCATAGGGGAGAAATGAGAAAAACTCACCAATTTATTCAGGCCTTTGGGCTTGTTTTGAGTTCTTATGCTTAATGGCTTTAACCAGTGTGATGAAGTTTGATTTGTTTTATATGTGGGGAATGAGTTTGAGGCCCACTTAACCCACAGTTGAATGAAATTCAGTTCAGGCATGGCCAAGTTTCTAAAGCAAGTATTTATAAGCTCATCACAGTCAACTTGACTGACAGGCAAAGTCATGGGGATAGAAAGAAAAGGTGTTTTATAATTCAAGAATCAATGTCCTGAGCTTGTGATCTGGCTGGGATTGTAACCAACCCATTGTGCTCTGAGAGCCTCGTCAAAGGAGCCCTGCATCTCTCCCGTCAAGACCTAGTGGGGCTTCCATGAGCCTTTGCAAGGGGTCCACGCACTTCTGAATCCCCAGAGGGTGTCACTCCACACGTATGCAGATATTAAGGGAATTTACCTCTTAGGTCAGGTGTCCATTTCCTGAAGAGCCTGAGGGGACAGTTTATCTGTTCCCACAACCCATACTCAAGGCAGAGGCAGCTTCATCGTCTTAGCCCCCAGCACACCATCAGGGCGGTGATGTATGCATTTTGTGAATATTGGGATGTCCTAAAATGAAGGGAGGAGGACTATTCTCAAAATGCCTCAGTGCTCGCCAGTAAAGGGAAATATTTACCTGAAGTAGACCAAGTCTATCTATGATTTAGGCTGGGGATGGTCAGTGGAGCCACCTGCCTCTCTCATTCATCCACAATCACTGTGTCCCTTCCTTTTTGTACCTGGATGAAATCTTCTCAGTCACTACTCTTTGATCAACTTGAAACTTAAACTATACTGACTGAGGTATAGGTCGCTTCTGAAGAAAAGCCAGGAATCAAAGAGGATGAGGCTGGCAGTTGGGTCAATCAGGGAGAAGGAGTATTGGCGTCGTTGAACCATATTCTCATCCACATCTCTTTAATCCCAGGCTCTACTCAGTTAAGGATAAGTGCCATTGTATGTATCACTGAGTTTACCATGAAACAGTATATATTTTTTTCTTTTTCCATTTTTTTTCCAAATAATTTTATCTCCTTTTTGGTACCCAAGAATCAGTTTTCTCAGGAAATGACAATTCCAAAATTACTGAGGAGTCATCCTTAATAAGTTCCCTTCCTTCTCCCTACTCCATCCAGTTTACCACCAAGTCTTATCAAATATCTCTAAAATATACCTGCCCACTTCTCGCCTTCTGCACTACCACCTCTTGGTCCAGGCCAAGTGCATCTCCAGGATTCCTTCAACCTCCTCCTTCCAGACTGGCCTCTCTACCTCCAGCCCTGCCCTCTTTCAATTCATTCTCCATCCAGCAACAACTCAGATATTCTTAATGTGGAACTCAGATCACGTCTTTCAATTGCTTTACTTGCTTTCTATTGCCAGAATAAAACCCAAACTCCTCAAGCCTGCAAGGCTCTGGCTATCTGGGCAAGATCATCTGCACCACTGCCCCCCACCCTTGCTCTTTCCACTCCAGCCACACCATCTATGCTGAGTTCCTCTCTGCAAACCACTCACTTAGGGACCTGAGAGAGGCCGATGCGTAACCCAGGACCTTACACAAAGCTGGCAATAAATATCTCCAGTGAATGCTGAGGGGGAGAAATAATAGAAACAAATACAGAAAACTATCTTCTTTATAGCCAACCAATTTGTTTTCTCCTTATTCAGGCCCCAGGCAGACATTTTCTAATAGGTTTTAGAACAATTAGAAATCTTGCTTTGAAGACTGGAAAAATATAGGTTGTATACTGAGAGGAAATATATTGAATAGCCAGATTCCCAGTGTAGAGAATTTCCTTGGAGCAATTGGGAGCACTAAGCATCCTCAGGCATTCAGTCATCCTGCAGACGTCCTGGGGGACAGCATCCTCTCCTTCCAGTCTAAGGACAGAAACCCCAGAAAAATTCAAATGCAAATTCAAAGGGTCCTTGGTCAGTGTAGATACTTACATTAAAAGGAAGCCATTTCTGAAGCATTCCTTTCAGAATCCCAAATAGAAATCTAAAGCACACCAGCATATAAATGTGAGAGGTTTAAATTGAGGTGTAGAACCATATTGAGGTTACTAACATAATGTTCGAGCCATCAAATAAATGTTCCATAGTACTTTGTTCATAGCATATTTCAAATTATGTCTGGGTTAGTTTGGGTTAATAGTCCCTTTAATTATTCTAATGAGGCTTGCTTGCTTGCCAAGCTATATTCTCATTCCATTTATCCTCATTGTACTACTGTATTCTTTTATGGATTCCCTAAAATTGGTGCTAAGGGAGTCAGTTCTATCCAGAGAAGATGGAAGTTTATCTTTGTGGCTCTGAATTCATTCATTCATTTATTCCACAAATAATTAAAAGCACCTACCGTACACAGTTACTGGGCTAAGCACTGAGACAAACCACGCATGGGAGACGCAGTTTCCACTTTGCAAGAGCCTATGATCCAGTGATGGGGAGAGCGGGCAATTAGCATGCAGCGTGGACCTCATCAGGAAAGGGGTGAAAGCAGTGCCACAGGTTGGAGCAAGGTTTCCAGGAGGCTTGTGTCCAAGCGAAGACAAGGAAATGTCCGAGTGAGCCAGGCAGAGGAGGGATGGGTGTAGCCAGCAGAGGAAACCACTCGAGCAAAGACCTGGAGGCAGTGATCTGGCAGCACTGACATCCCAGATGCACCCACCTCCATGGGGTAGTCTATCCTGAGCTGGCAGCCTCCCTTTCACCTGAGTCTCCAGAATCCTAATTCCCCGTCTTGCCTCCTAGGTCAGATAACTGAGGCTTAGTTGCCTGCACAGTACATCTTTGTCCTTCTAAGATTTAGATTTCAAATGGGGAATCTTCAAGAGGCATCCTCCCGCCACACCAGAAGTTAGTAATGTAGACTCTTTATTTTCCAAGAATGAATTCAAATGAAGAGTATTGATATGAAGTGAAAGGCAGATCAGATGGAGATGCAATTCAAAAGAAATGTATTGTAATTACTGTATGAATTACTTTAATCCTGGATCTATGAAATCATTTAAGGCCTGAAAGGGTGATTTTAATTTTTCACTTGTATTTGACTACATTTTAGTAGAATGTAAGGTTCATGGGACAGGAACTTTGGCCTATTTTTTGTTTCATTGATGTTTCCCCAGTGTCTAGAATAGCACTTGATACATTGTAGGCATTCAGTAAAAATTTCTTGAATGATATTAGGAATTTTGGGGTGGGGAGGAATTATATTCCATGCTGGTTTCCCACATTCTGGACTCTCACCTATCAAGGGTCTGTGGTGGGCCAGTGAAAGAGGTTTCCCTTGGAGTGGGGAGCAGGGCTCTGGCTTTGCAAGTATTCCTGAGCTGCTGAGGATGAGCCTGTTAAAAGCAAGGCATCTGTGGCTATCATCAAGGTTCTGGGTAAAGTCCTCTTCTTTTGTAAATGTTCTCCATGTGTGCTAGATGGGCATGATTCTTAGTCTACAATTCCATGTGTTGGAGAAATATACATTTCAACACTTTTCTGTGAATCCACTACTTTCTCTTCAGAACTCTCTTTCAGGACTGGGGGACTTGCTGAGTCTTTCCTGGAGCGACACACACACAATAGTGCCCGAGTCCCTGAGCCTCCTAAGAGTCAGACTGGTGACCACTGAGAAGCCTGTGGTTCCAAGGCTCCGTCCCTTCTGACCTGTGGCTCTGCTCCTTTGGAACCAGGATTGGGCCTGAGAACCACTGTGCCAAAGGTTCCAGAATCCCTGGGGAAGCCACACAGCCATCCCCTCTGAGGTCCTGATACCTTCAGCGAGCGTGTGGCTCTGCTAATTGTGAGGTCTCCACCCTCTTCCCAGTCTCTGGGATCCCCTTGAGCACTTCTAGTCTGCAAAGTCCCCCGTCTGGCCTGCCTCCTTCCTGGACACCCTGCACAGTCACTTCAGGGAGCTCAGCCTCCTCTGCTTTCTGCCCTGCAAAATTCCCTGGGCAAAGAAATACCAAGACTGGCTCTATGCGTGCAACTAGGAGTGGGGCAGGGAAAACAGAGAGAGAACACACAAATGATCTCAAATTATTGTCCTGCACAGTACTCTGCAGCCATTTCAATCACTCATCATTCACAAGGCAAGTAAGAGAACATCCCTAAGAGAAGCCCAAGGATGGGAGGTGGGGTGGGGGGGCAAATGGTCAGCACTGGCAACATTTCCTCATACTCTGTGACGCTGAATAGAAAGTGAGGAAACAGGCAACAGGCACGTTGCTCCTTGCTCCGGGCTCACTTTGGCTGGAAGGCAGGGGAGGCTCAGTTCTTGCCAGCAGACATTCAAATCCTAACTGAACTAACTCCCCTGGCTTCTGGGCAAATCTTTCCTACTGTGTGAACTTTTCAACCTTCTGTCACTGTGAGGCTTTCTTCCATTTTCACCTCAAACCCTTAAGAAGCGCTCTGAAACTTCAAAAGTCTCTCACTCAAACATTGCTTTGGTGGTTGGAATATAAATGTTCAAGAGTCGCGACATCTTCTGTGGGGATCTTTAAAGAAGACTTCAGAGAAAGAGCTTTCCTGCCTTGAGAATTTCCCACATAAGTAATAAATGAAAATAACTGCCCCCTTTATATGCCTGCCCAGAGGGACTGGTTTACTAAACAGGCCGGTGAGACCCCGTGTGAACGTGCCCACAGTCTCGGCTGTGCCGGGAACCACAGTGGACGCTCCTAACCTCTTCCAAAGGGCTCACTTGACAATACGTGGCCACTGTGCTTGGGAATCAGACTTTATTCTTTGGGGGTAGATTATCGTTACCCTTTTATGCATACCAAATCAATTTTTAAAAAGAAGATAAGAAAATGAACCTTTTACTAAATTAAAATCTGACACAGGTGTTATTCTGGATATGGCATTTCCCCCTTTCCTACACAGCTCTTCGCCACATGCTACACGTAGAATAGAGGACAACGTTGGAGTTAAAGGGAAAGCTTCGAGGTCAGCTAATGCCCACCCCTCCATCTTAAGATAAGGAAACACAAAGGAAGGATTTTAAATTTTGCCCTTGTACCCATACATAGGAAAAGAATTGAGAAAAAAATGAAGCAAATGTTTCAAATGTTTTCTTTGATGAGGGGCTGAATACTGTGGTTATTTTCTTTTCCTTCCTTCCTTCCTTCCTTCCTTCCTCCCTCGGTGAGCTCCCAGTTATGCAAACTCCCCAGTGTATAAAGAACACAGCTCTACTATTATGGTTATGTCTGACCACCAGCTTCCTTATCAGTAAAATGGAATAATAGTAGCTACTTCATAGAGCTTTTGAGAGGATTAAATGAAATAATACCCAGAAAGAACGTACCCAGCCCATGGCACATAGTAAGTGCTAAATAAATGTTAGCTACTGAAGAGGGAGCCACAGCTCTGTCTCAGAATGGTGACTCTTAACCCCAGCTGCACATCCTAATCATCTAGGAAGTTTTATTAAAAACACCCAAGCCCAGGCTCAGCCAAGGAGATTCAGGGTTCATTTGTCTGGAGTGGGGTGCAGCTTTAGGGATGGTTCAGGAATTCCCCAGGTGATTCTCATTGCCACCAAGGTTGAAAACCACGGACCTAGGAGGTCCAGGGACAAGGCCAGAGACCATATATCCTTATCACAGGATAAATATCAGCAGGTGGTAAAGGGGGAGCAAAAGAGAGAGAGAAAATTTAGAATATGATAGTAAAGTTTAAGAAGAAATTTGAAAACCACATCTTTTCTCAATAGCAACTGTGTGGTTGCTACAAAAGATAAATAATAATGACCAACATAATAGAAATGAAGCAATGAGTAAATCTTAATCAGAGCCTTTTTAAAACTGTGAAGCACTCACCTGCTTAGTAAGGCTAAGGAAACCTGTTGACACAGCTCACAGACAGGAAAACACACCCAGACTAACAAGGGGCAGTCATTTAATGCAGAAATCCAGTTAACACAAAGAATCAGAAGTGGAACAACAGGCAGGACTTCAAACAATACTGCATAGAGTCACAGAATAGCTCTTACATGGTTGATCTGTTTTTCCTGTGATTTCAATTCCAGTACAAAGGCAGAGAAGAGACTTCAATTTAAAAAATAACGATAAGGCAACAGAAGGAGAATCTTCTTGTGACAAGGAACATTCACAAGTGCACAAACATTTGGTGCTGACACAAGACACCATTGGGACAAGTTCTGAAGATGCTGCATTAAAATTTAACAAGCGTGGTACAATGACAAGAAAATTATACTCACTTTGTTATGAATCATTTTGCAAATAGAAATGACTCTCAGGTAATTGTTATATACAAACTTTCTGAACTAAATGGAAATCATACAAATCTTTCCATTGCAGTTTCCTCTTTTTCTAAACCCAGAAGTGTTCTGTGGCACTGCTCCCTATATCACACAGTCCAAGCATAAATAGTCATTAAAGCACTTGAATCCACAGTATTCTTTTCCTTATAAAATCTTGCTTGATTTTATACCAGTTATCCAGAAAGGGAGGGCAGGCAACAGGTTGGAATGGAAAAGATACCGCTCTGCTTGGAATCCTGACCCGAACCCTCTGTTTGCTCCTCCCAGGAGTCGTCCGCACTGTGGATGGGCCACTGAGCAGTGAACCTACAGGCAAGAGTCATACCGTGGAGTCCCTGCCAGACTTTAGATGCACAATCTTGGTCCGGCTAATAAACGGGTAAGTGATGCAGAGACCTCCAGCTGCCACAGTGAAGCCTAAGCTGCACCAGGCACAAAAGATGGACCAGCTGTAGCCATGTTCCACACCATCAGGAAGGCTGTAAATTAGCTTCGGGAGCCGGTTCAGATCATAGGAGATACTGGCAGCATAAGTGCAAAGGGAAATGGTGCAAAATATCCCTGTAAGTAATACAAAGGGAACAGAATGATCGTTACAGTTTTGTCTTCTACAAGGCCTTTGCAAAAATCGGATCAACCAGATAAGCAATCACTCCAACATAATAAAGGATCCAAAATTCTTATACTTGAATTAATCCATTCAACTAACATTGACAGAATCTCTATGTTCCAGACACTACACCAGGAATTAGAGATAAGGGAGTGAAAAAGACAGACGGGAAAGTCTGATAACTTGAATTATTTGGAATTACTTTCCTTGAGTGGTATTTATATTTGAATTAATTTTTCGTTTTCATTCTTAATAACACTATTTTTTTTAAAAGGAAAAATCTATCATCACTCAAACCTTAAAGAAAATAATTTTAATTTCCTTTTTGTTCTATACTTGATTTGAAACATTTTATGTAGATGCAATCATCATAAAAATCTGTTTCCTTTTTCAATTTTCATTATAAGTATTTATCATGTTGCCTATAAATATATTAAATAAATATTTATAAATGGTTAAGTCATTTTTTAAAGGTACAGAGTCTGGCACATAATAGGCCCTCAACAATCATTTTTTACTGAATGAATAAATGCTTTAAAATAATGTAAATTAAATCCAGGAATTTAGAACTGATATAAAATAGCTGAGTAGGAGATCATAAATTTCAACTATTGAGAATAGGCAATTTGGTTAATATAAGGAAAATGGATGGACCCCAAATTTTACTTTTTTATACCAGAACATGTAAGTATAATTGTCCTTCCAGAACACTAAAATCAAGACTCTATAAAAAATGCTGCAAGAGCAAAACACATGGGATTTTAAGTGACTCAAGCATGTAGATGTTTCCATTCTACCATTAATGGTCTCCCAAGGATGCTCCTTTTGGGTTGCATGGGATCAGAATGAGGCAGTTGCTGAGCTGAAGATGGGTTATGAAAACAGAAACAGGTAAAAAAAAAAAAAAAGAAAGAAAGAAAAAGAAAAAGGAAAGAGAAAAAACATCAGAATGTCCAATTCTGTTCTGAGTCCTGCACAGACAGCCACATCTCTTCTTTATACTTTGGTTTTCTCCTGTATATAAAGTGGACATCTATTTGCCGGCAAATTGCTTTGGCATCCTTAGGGATTTATGTAGCATTTCCATGGGAAATAGAGACACAGATTTGGGAAGTGAAGAAGAGGATTGAAAGTAACAGATTCCACTTTTTTTTTTTTTTTTTTTTTTTGAATGTATGGCTTTGGTGATCAGAAACCCTAGCAGAAAAACAAGCTCAGAAAAAAGTAGCAATTCACAGGAAATAAAGATCACCTTAATGCTGTTTTCAGTGCTAAAATTCTGCTTCCATCAAGCCATATAAAGGCAAATTGCCTGAATCCTTTTCCAAATGTGCATTTAGAACAAAAATGCTCTAAATTAAAAGGACACTCAACCTGATAAAATTTACTACTTCCTACTCTTTGCCTAATTCTGTTTTTAAACTCCAAAGTGCTTCTGTTTTTCTACAAGGGGAGAAGATCTTATCTTCCTACTTCTTGCCCCAGACTACAATAAACATACCTCTTTAACTCTCCAAAAGAAAGATCAAAATGGAAATATGTCTTTCATAAAGAAATAGACCATTTAAAAAAGAATACTCCAAACTTTGTGAGGAGCAAATGTTCTTAAATCTACCTAAATGTTTTCACTGGCTGCAAAACAAAGGCAGTGTTTACATACAACAAGGTCCTTTTAACAAATGCTCATAATAGAACAATAGGCAGTTAGGAAAAAAATTGATCTCTGGAGTATCAACAGGTAAATCTCAACAATATAAAAATGACTAGCTCACAGGAAAAAAAAAAAAACTCTATTCTTTAATTAACTGTCTGCATAGAGCTGAATGCCTAAAAGCAAGGATTTTTACAAGCAGCATGGTTTAAAGGACCTCTGAAAGCTTGAGTTCAAACTTAGACTTTTAAACATCCTTTGATGTCCCAGGAGATGTTGCCTAGTCCCAGCTCTACGACTCACTCACTGTATGACCTTGAAATCAGCAACCTCTATGAGTCTTATTTTCTTCATATAGAAAAAAATTAAAATGGGGGGTTGGCTACTGAAGTTCCTTACAATGTCAACTTTCTGTGGTTCTGTTATTCCACAATGTGGAATGAAGCCAGAACATTTCCCAAAATTTCCTAATACATCTAGCAGTCAGTATTATGTAACTAAAAGAAAAATGGAAGGTCATATGCATTTTCTTCCTGTAGAAACTCTCTTTAATTTTATACTAAACATTGATTTTATTGGCACCTCTCTCCTGCCAACTCTAAAATTTCTTTTGGGGAAATGAATTTTAGCACACTGCCAGTCCTAACTCAGCGGAAAGGCAGTATAAGAAACAATCTAGTCAGCCATCATTTGAGCAGACTGGGAGCCTCCCTACACAGCCCAGCAGCCCAGAACTGCCCTCAGGGGACTTGACATAGCACAGTCATCCCTCAGCAGAGGAACCGGGGTGCACAGCCTGGAAGAGGGGCCCACTTGCAAGTCTCAGGAGCCATACGCCAATACCAAGGACTTGTGGGTCAGTGGCAGAGACAAACTGTGGCAGGACTGAACTGAAGGATTAGACTATTGCAGCAGCTTTAAAACTCTAGGATCACCAGGGAGATTTGATTTTTAGGGCCACCCCCCCTCCCCGACTGCCCAGAAACACGCCCCACATACAGGGCAGGCAACACCAACTACACACGCAAGCTTGGTACAACAATTGGGCCCCACAAGACTCACTCCCCCACTCACCAAAAAGGCTAAGCAGGGGAGAACTGGCTTGTGGAGAACAGGTGGCTCGTGGACGCCACCTGCTGGTTAGTTAGAGAAAGTGTACTCCACGAAGCTGTAGATCTGATAAATTAGAGATAAGGACTTCAATAGGTCTACAAACCCTAAAAGAACCCTATCAAGTTCAGCAAATGCCACGAGGCCAAAAACAACAGAAAATTATAAAGCATATGAAAAAACCAGACGATATGGATAACCCAAGCCCAAGCACCCAAATCAAAAGACCAGAAGAGACACAGCACCTAGAGCAGCTACTCAAAGAACTAAAGATGAACAATGAGACCATAGTACGGGATATGAAGGAAATCAAGAAGACTCTAGAAGAGCATAAAGAAGACATTGCAAGACTAAATAAAAAAATGGATGATCTTATGGAAATTAAAGAAACTGTTGACCAAATTAAAAAGATTCTGGACACTCATAGTACAAGACTAGAGGAAGTTGAACAACGAATCAGTGACCTGGAAGATGACAGAATGGAAAATGAAAGCATAAAAGAAAGAATGGGGACAAAAATTGAAAAAATCGAAATGGACCTCAGGGATATGATAGATAATATGAAACATCCAAATATAAGACTCATTGGTGTCCCAGAAGGGGAAGAAAAGGGTAAAGGTCTAGGAAGAGTATTCAAAGAAATTGTTGGGGAAAACTTCCCAAATCTTCTAAACAACATAAATACACAAATCATAAATGCTCAGCGAACTCCAAATAGAATAAATCCAAATAAACCCACTCCAAGACATATACTGATCACACTGTCAAACACAGAAGAGAAGGAGCAAGTTCTGAAAGCAGCAAGAGAAAAGCAATTCACCACATACAAAGGAAACAGCATAAGACTAAGTAGTGACTACTCAGCAGCCACCATGGAGGCGAGAAGGCAGTGGCACGATATATTTAAAATCCTGAGTGAGAAAAATTTCCAGCCAAGAATACTTTATCCAGCAAAGCTCTCCTTCAAATTTGAGGGAGAGCTTAAATTTTTCACAGACAAACAAATGCTGAGAGAATTTGCTAACAAGAGACCTGCCCTACTGGAGATACTAAAGGGAGCCCTACAGACAGAGAAACAAAGAAAGGACAGAGAGACTTGGAGAAAGGTTCAGTACTAAAGAGATTCGGTATGGGTACAATAAAGGATATTAATAGAGAGAGGGGAAAAATATGGCAAACATAAACCAAAGGATAAGATGGCTGATTCAAGAAATGCCTTCACGGTTATAACGTTGAATGTAAATGGATTAAACTCCCCAATTAAAAGATATAGATTCGCAGAATGGATCAAAACAAATGAACCATCAATATGTTGCATACAAGAGACTCATCTTAGACATAGGGACACAAAGAAACTGAAAGTGAAAGGATGGAAAAAAATATTTCATGCAAGCTACAGCCAAAAGAAAGCAGGTGTAGCAATATTAATCTCAGATAAAATAGACTTCAAATGCAGGGATGTTTTGAGAGACAAAGAAGGCCACTACATACTAATAAAAGGGGCAATTCAGCAAGAAGAAATAACAATCGTAAATGTCTATGCACCCAATCAAGGTGCCACAAAATACATGAGAGAAACACTGGCAAAACTAAAGGAAGCAACTGATGTTTCCACAATAATTGTGGGAGACTTCAACACATCACTCTCTCCTATAGATAGATCAACCAGACAGAAGACCAATAAGGAAATTGAAAACCTAAACAATCTGATAAATGAATTAGATTTAACAGACATATACAGGACATTACATCCCAAATCACCAGGATACACATACTTTTCTAGTGCTCACGGAACTTTCTCCAGAATAGATCATATGCTGGGACATAAAACAAGCCTCAATAAATTTAAAAAGGTTGAAATTATTCAAAGCACATTCTCTGACCACAATGGAATACAATTAGAAGTCAATAACCATCAGAGACTTAGAAAATTCACAAATACCTGGAGGTTAAACAACACACTCCTAAACAATCAGTGGGTTAAAGAAGAAATAGCAAGAGAAATTCCTAAATATATAGAGACGAACGAAAATGAGAACACAACATACCAAAACCTATGGGATGCAGCAAAAGCAGTGCTAAGGGGGAAATTTATAGCACTAAACGCATATATTAAAAAGGAAGAAAGAGCCAAAATCAAAGAACTAATGGATCAACTGAAGAAGCTAGAAAATGAACAGCAAACCAATCCTAAACCAAGTAGAAGAAAAGAAATAACAAGGATTAAAGCAGAAATAAATGACATAGAGAACAAAAAAACAATAGAGAGGATAAATATCACCAAAAGTTGGTTCTTTGAGAAGAACAACAAGATTGACAAGCCCCTAGCTAGAATGACAAAATCAAAAAGAGAGAAGACCCATATAAACAAAATAATGAATGAAAAAGGTGACATAACTGCAGATCCTGAAGAAATTAAAAAAATTATAAGAGGATATTATGAACAACTGTATGGCAATAAACTGGACAATGTAGAGGAAATGGACAATTTCCTGGAAACATATGAACAACCTAGACTGACCAGAGAAGAAATAGAAGAACTCAACCAACCCATCACAAGCAAAGAGATCCAATCAGTCATCAAAAATCTTCCCACAAATAAATGCCCAGGGCCAGATGGCTTCACAGGGGAATTCTACCAAACTTTCCAGAAAGAACTGACACCAATCTTACTCAAACTCTTTCAAAACATTGAAGAAAATGGAACACTACCTAACTCATTTTATGAAGCTAACATCAATCTAATACCAAAACCAGCCAAAGATGCTACAAAAAAGGAAAACTACCGGCCAATCTCCCTAATGAATATAGATGCAAAAATCCTCAACAAAATACTTGCAATTCGAATCCAAAGACACATTAAAAAAATCATACACCATGACCAAGTGGGGTTCATTCCAGGCATGCAAGGATGGTTCAACATAAGAAAAACAATCAATGTATTACAACACATTAAAAACTCGAAAGGGAAAAATCAATTGATCATCTCAATAGATGCTGAAAAAGCATTTGACAAAATCCAACATCCGTTTTTGATAAAAACACTTCAAAAGGTAGGAATTGAAGGAAACTTCCTCAACATGATAAAGAGCATATATGAAAAACCCACAGCCAGCATAGTACTCAATGGTGAGAGACTGAAAGCCTTCCCTCTAAGATCAGGAACAAGACAAGGATGCCCGCTGTCACCACTGTTATTCAACATTGTGCTGGAAGTGCTAGCCAGGGCAATCCGGCAAGACAAAGAAACAAAAGGCATCCAAATTGGAAAAGAAGAAGTAAAACTGTCATTGTTTGCAGACGATATGATCTTATATCTAGAAAACCCTGAGAAATCGACGATACAGCTACTAGAGCTAATAAACAAATTAGCAAAGTAGCGGGATACAAGATTAATGCACATAAGTCAGTAATGTTTCTATATGCTAGAAATGAACAAACTGAAGAGACACTCAAGAAAAAGATACCATTTTCAATAGCAACTAAAAAAATCAAGTACCTAGGAATAAACTTAACCAAAGATGTAAAAGACCTATACAAAGAAAACTACATAACTCTACTAAAAGAAATAGAAGGGGACCTTAAAAGATGGAAAAATATTCCATGTTCATGGATAGGAAGGCTAAATGTCATTAAGATGTCAATTCTACCCAAACTCATCTACAAATTCAATGCAATCCCAATCAAAATTCCAACAACCTACTTTGCAGACTTGGAAAAGCTAGTTATCAAATTTATTTGGAAAGGGAAGATGCCTCGAATTGCTAAAGACACTCTAAAAAAGAAAAACGAAGTGGGAGGACTTACACTCCCTGACTTTGAAGCTTATTATAAAGCCACAGTTGCCAAAACAGCATGGTACTGGCACAAAGAGAGACATATAGATCAATGGAATCAAATTGAGAATTCAGAGATAGACCCTCAGATCTATGGCCGACTGATCTTTGATAAGGCCCCCAAAGTCACTGAACTGAGCCATAATGGTCTTTTCAACAAATGGGGCTGGGAGAGTTGGATATCCATATCCAAAAGAATGAAAGAGGACCCCTACCTCACCCCCTACACAAAAATTAACTCAAAATGGACCAAAGATCTCAATATAAAAGAAAGTACCATAAAACTCCTAGAAGATAATGTAGGAAAACATCTTCAAGACCTTGTATTAGGCGGCCACTTCCTAGACTTTACACCCAAAGCACAAGCAACAAAAGAGAAAATAGATAAATGGGAACTCCTCAAGCTTAGAAGTTTCTGCACCTCAAAGGAATTTCTCAAAAAGGTAAAGAGGCAGCCAACTCAATGGGAAAAAATTTTTGGAAACCATGTATCTGACAAAAGACTGATATCTTGCATATACAAAGAAATCCTACAACTCAATGACAATAGTACAGACAGCCCAATTATAAAATGGGCAAAAGATATGAAAAGACAGTTCTCTGAAGAGGAAATACAAATGGCCAAGAAACACATGAAAAAATGTTCAGCTTCACTAGCTATTAGAGAGATGCAAATTAAGACCACAATGAGATACCATCTAACACCGGTTAGAATGGCTGCCATTAAACAAACAGGAAACTACAAATGCTGGAGGGGATGTGGAGAAATTGGAACTCTTATTCACTGTTGGTGGGACTGTATAATGGTTCAGCCACTCTGGAAGTCAGTCTGGCAGTTCCTTAGAAAACTAG
The DNA here is from genome assembly GCF_015220235.1 of Choloepus didactylus. Taxonomy (NCBI): domain Eukaryota; kingdom Metazoa; phylum Chordata; class Mammalia; order Pilosa; family Megalonychidae; genus Choloepus; species Choloepus didactylus. The sequence continues at coordinate 52,559,164 of NC_051323.1, forward strand.
ATATAGAGCTACCATTCAATCCGGCGATTGCACTTCTCGGTATATACCCGGAAGATCGGAGAGCAGTGACACGAACAGATATCTGCACGCCAATGTTCATAGCAGCATTATTCACAATTTCCAAGAGATGGAAACAACCCAAATGTCCTTCAACAGATGAGTGGATAAATAAAATGTGGTATATACACACGATGGAATACTACGCGGCAGTAAGAAGGAACGATCTCGTGAAACATATGACAACATGGATGAATCTTGAAGACATAATGCTGAGTGAAATAAGCCAGGCACAGAAAGAGAAATATTATATGCTACCACTAATGTGAACTTTCAAAAATGTAAAACAAATGGTTTATAATGTAGAATGTAGGGGAACTAGCAGTAGAGAGTAATTAAGGAAGGGGGAACAATAATCCAAGAAGAACAGATAAGCTTTTTAACGTTCTGGGGATGCCCAGAAATGACTATGGTCTGTTAATTTCTGATGGATATAGTAGGAACAAGTTCACAGAAAGGTTGCTATATTATGTAACTTTCTTGGGGTAAAGTAGGAACATGTTGGAAGTTAAGCAGTTATCTTAGGTTAGTTGTCTTTTTCTTACTCCCTTGTTATGGTCTCTTTGAAATGTTCTTTTATTGTATGTTTGTTTTCTTTTTAACTTTTTTTTTCATAGTTAATTTAAAAAAGAAGGGAAAGTTAAAAAATAAAAAAAGAAAGAAAGAAAAACAAGGAAAAAAAAATGATGTAGTGCCCCCTTGAGGAGCCTGTGGAGAATGCAGGGGTATTCGCCTACCCCACCTCCATGATTGCTAACATGACCACAGACATAGGGGACTGGTGGTTTGATGGGTTGAGCCCTCTACCATAAGTTTTACCCTTGGGAAGACAGTTGCTGCAAAGGAGAGGCTAGGCCTCCCTATATTTGTGCCTAAGAGTCTCCTCCTGAATGCCTCTTTGTTGCTCAGATGTGGCCCTCTCTCTCTGGCTAAGCCAACTTGAAAGGTGAAATCACTGCCCTCCCCCCTACATGGGATCAGACACCCAGGGGAGTGAATCTCCCTGGCAGCGTGGAATATGACTCCTGGGGAGGAATGTAGACCCGGCATCGTGGGACGGAGAACATCTTCTTGACCAAAAGGGGGATGTGAAAGGAAATGAAATAAGCTTCAGTGGCAGAGAGATTCCAAAACGAGCCGAGAGGTCACTCTGGTGGGCACTCTTACGCACACTTTAGACAACCCTTTTTAGGTTCTAAAGAATTGGGGTAGCTGGTGGTGGATACCTGAAACTATCAAACTACAACCCAGAACCCATGAATCTCAAAGACAGATGTATAAAAATGTAGCTTATGAGGGGTGACAATGGGATTGGGAAAGCCATAAGAACCACACTCCACTTTGTCTAGTTTATGGATGGATGAGTAGAAAAATAGGGGAAGGAAACAAACAGACAAAGGTACCCAGTGTTCTTTTTTACTTCAATTGCTCTTTTTCACTCTAATTATTATTCTTGTTATTTTTGTGTGTGTGCTAATGAAGGTGTCAGGGATTGATTTAGGTGATGAATGTACAACTATGTAATGGTACTGTAAACAATTGAAAGTACGATTTGTTTTGTATGACTGCGTGGTATGTGAATATATCTCAATAAAATGATTAAAAAAAAAAAAGGACATTACTGGGACATATGAAAAAATTGGAATACAGACTGTAAGTTTTATATCAATGTTAATTTTCTTGAACTTTATAACTTCACTTAAGGTGGTTATATAAGTGAATAGCCTTATTCTTAGGAAAAACACAAGACAGTATCAGGTGTTCAAGGAGCATTATGTATACAACCAACATTGACATGTTCAGAAAGATGGATTGGTAAATAGATAAAAAAGATAGATAGATAGATAGATAGATAGAAAGCATGACAAACAAATGTGGGTAATGTTAAAAAATTGGTGCATCTGTGTATGTCAGGGGTAGGGTTATGTCAGATTTCTATCTATGGGGTTTGTATTATTTTTGTAACTGTCCTTAAGTTTGAAAGTATTTTAAATTTAAAGTTTAATAAAAGAAAAAGGAAGTCTAAAAAAAAAAAAAAGAAAGAAACAATCTAATCTGAGGACATAACCAGGTTGAGGGGCTCTCTCTCTCTGCCCTCAGGGTCATGAATGGTTCTGCTTCTCCCGGTCAACAGCTTGTTCTTACTCCATGAACACTGCGAATCATGTCACTAATAAACTTTCTCTCTTAATGCCCGAATTGCCAGAGAGCTACAGCTCCCTAAAGCTAAATAGGTGGCCCACCGTACACAAAGTATGGTACTTCATGGCCCACTTTTTGCTACTAACCTCACCCTTGGACATATTATTTGCAAACCTGATTGCTCCTCTGTCTTATTTTCGTAGCTTATTTGCATTTATGAATTTATTTTATCTCGAGATATTATACAGATTTCTGGGCCACTTAAGTCTTTTTTAGAATTGGGCACTCATCAAACCTTCTTGATGGAAACTTGCTTTATTTTCTGCTGCCTTTATTCACTCAGCTGAGAGTGGTGGAGAGAGTAATACGCCCCAAAATATGCTCCTCCTGCCCTTTCTCTTGTCCACAAACACTTCCACATATTGTCCCTTACTGACATATTTTCTCCTTCCGAGATGCTATTGAATTGGTTCTGAGTGAGAAGAAAGCAACCAACAAGAAGAGTGTATCTATGAATTTAAGAGCCCCCCCTTCTCATATCCTCACCTCTTTAAGAAAGTTTGTAAATACAGAGCTGCTACAACTATCGTTTGGGGAACGGGCAGTTCTGTTTCTGCTTATTACAGAGAAACATACTGAGAGGAGTCAAAGCACCATTTCCCACTTTTTCAAAAAGCTTTTGTAAAAGAGGCCTAGACAAAACCTGCTTACAATTGTGCCTAAGAGTCTCCCCCTGAGTGCCTCTCTGTTGCTCAGATGTGGCCTCTCTCTCTAACTAAGCCCCCTTGGCAGGTGATCTCACTGCCCTCCCCTCTAAGTGGGACCTGACTCCCAGGTGTGTAAGTCTCCCTGGCAATGCAGGATATGACTCCTGGGGATGAATCTGGACCTGGCAGCATGGGTTGAGAACATCTTCTTGACCAAAAGAGGGATGTGAAATAAAACGAAATAAAGCTTCAGTGGCTGAGAGATTTCAAATGGAGTCGAGAGGTCACTCTGGTGGACATTCTTATGCACTGTATAGATAACTTTTTAGGTTTTAACATATTGGAATAGCTAGAAGTAAATACCTGAAACTACCAAACTCCAACCCAGTAGCCTTGACTCTTGAAGACGATTGTATAACAATGTAGCTTATAAGGGGTGACAGTGTGATTGTGAAAACCCTGTGGATCACACTCCCTTTATCCAGTGTATGGATGGATGAGTAGAAAAATGGGAAAAAAACCTAAATGAAAAATAGGGTGGGGTGGGGGGGTGATTTGGGTGTTCTTTTTTTATTTTTATTTTTTATTCTGATTCTGCTTCTTTCTGGTGTAAGGAAAATGTTCAAAAATAGATTGGGGTGTATGAGCAACTATATGCTAATAAACTAGACAACTTAGATGAAATGGACAACTTCCTAGAAAAGCATAAACAACCAACATTAACTCAAGAAGAAATAGATGACCTCGACAAACCAATCACAAGTAAAGAGATTGAGTCAGTCATCAAAAAGCTCCCAAAAAGGAAAAGCCCAGGACCAGATGGTTTCACATGTGAATTCTACCAAGCATTCAAGAACAAATTAGTACCAATCCTGCTCAATCTCTTCAAAAAAATTGAAGAAGAAAAAAGAAGAAGAAAGCTACCTAACTCTTTCTATGAAGCCATCATCACCCTAATACCAAAACCAGGCAAAGATACTACAAAAAAAGAAAATTATAGACCAATTTCTTTAATGAATATAGATGCAAAAATCCTCAACAAAATACTCGCAAATCGAATCCAGCAGCACATTAAAAGAATTATACACCACGACCAGGTGGGATTTATTCCAGGTATGCAAGGCTGGTTCAACACAAGAAAATCAATTAATGTAATACACCACATCAATAAATCAAAGCAGAAGAACCACATGATCGTCTCAATTGATGCAGAAAAGGCATTTGACAAAATTCAACATCCTTTCCTGATGAAAACACTTCAAAGGATAGGAATAGAAGGGAACTTTTTCAATATGATAAAGGCAATATATGAAAAACCCACAGCTAACATCACACTCAATGGGGAGAGACTGAAAGCTTTTCCTCTAAGATCAGGAACAAGACAGGGATGCCCACTATCACCATTGCTATTCAACATTGTGCTGGAAGTTCTAGCTAGAGCAATTAGCCAAGAAAAAGAAATAAAAGGCATCCAAATTGGAGAGGAAGAAGTAAAACTTTCACTATTTGCAGATGACATGATTCTATATGTAGGAAATCCAGACAAATCTACAGCAAAGCTACTAGAACTAGTCAATGAATACAGCAAAGTAGCAGGCTACAAGATCAACACGCAAAAATCTGTAGTGTTCCTATACACAAGTAATGTGCAACAAGAGGAGGAAATCAAGAAAAAAATCCCATTTACAATAGCAACCAAAAGAATCAAGTATTTAGGAATAAACTTAACCAAGGACACAAAAGACCTTTACATAGAAAACTATAAGAAACTGCTAAAAGAAATTGAACAAGACCTGAAAAAATGGAAGAACATACCATGTTCATGGATTGGAAGACTAAATATAGTTAAGATGGCAATTTTACCTAAACTGATTTACAGATTCAATGCAATACCAATTCAAATCCCAACAACTTACTTTACAGAAATAGAAAAACCAATAACTAAATTTATTTGGAAGGGTAAGATGCCCCGAATAGCCAAAAATGTCTTGAGAAAGAGGAGTGAAGTGGGAGGTCTCACACTACCTGACTTTGAAGCATATTACAAAGCTACAGTACTCAAAACAGCATGGTACTGGCATAAGGACAGATATACTGATCAATGGAATCGAACTGAGTGTTCAGAAGTAGACCCTCACATCTATGGACAACTGATCTTTGATAAGGCAGTGAAGCCGAAGCAACTGGGAAAGAGCAGCCTGTTCAATAAATGGTGTTTGGAAAACTGGAGATCCATTTCCAAAAGAATGAAAGAGGATGTCCATCTCACACCTTATACCAAAATTAACTCAAAATGGATCAAAGACCTAAACATTAGCACCAAGACCATAAAACTCTTAGAAGAAAATGTAGGGCAATATCTTAAAGATCTTGTGAAAGGAGGTGGTTTCTTAGACCTCACACCCAAGGCATGAGCAACCAAAGAACAAATAGACAAATGGGATCTCCTCAAAATTAAACACTTTTGTACATCCAAGGACTTTGTCAGAAAAGTCAAAAGGCAACCTACACAATGGGAGATGATATTTGGAAACCACATATCAGATAAGGGTTTAATATCCCGAATATATAAAGGAATCCTGCATCTCAATAACAGAAAGACAAACAATCCAATTAAAAAATGGGCAAAAGACATGAACAGACATTTTTCTGAAGAGGAAATACAAATGGCTCAAAAGCATATGAAAAAATGCTCAACTTCACTGGCTATTAAGGAAATGCAAATCAAAACCACAATGAGATATCATCTCACACCTACCAGAATGGCCATTATCCAAAAAACAGAAAATGACAAGTGCTGGAGAGCATGTGGAGAAAGAGGCACACTTATTCATTGTTGGTGGGAATGTAGAATGGTGCAACCACTCTGGAAGACAGTATGGAGGTTCCTCAGGAAGCTAAATATAGATTTGCCATATGACCCAGCTATTCCATTGCTGGGTATATACTCAGAGGAACTGAAACTTAAGACACAAACAGACATTTGTAAACCAATGTTTATTGCAGCATTATTCACAATTGCCAAGAGATGGAAACAGCCCAAATGTCCATCAAAGGACGAGTGGATAAACAAACTGTGGTATATACACATGATGGAATATTATGCAGCTGTAAGACAGAACAAAGACATGGATCATGTAATAATGTGGATGAACCTTGAGGACATTATGTTGAGTGAAGTTAGCCAGAAACAAAAGGACAGATTCTGTATGGTCTCACTAATATGAACAGACATTAATGAACAAACTTTGGGAGTTAAAAGCTGACAACACAGGCAACCAGGAGATAGAAAGAGGGCGGAGATCAGCCATTTGATGCTGAAGGACTACAGAATGTTTAGGATTGATTGCATAGATCCAGAAATAGATAGCATAATACTGTGTGATGGTAGCACAGTATTGTAAGTACACTGAACAAAGATGTCTGTGAGTAAAGCTGAAAGAGGTGGGATAGGAGAATGTATGACACCAGAGGTAAAGATAGATGATAAAGACTGGGACTGTATAACGTGGCAAAAACTGGAGTGGCCAATGACTGTTACTAAATATACAAATATAAAAATGTTTTTGCATGTGGGAAAGCAAATGAATGTCAACCATGTAGAAATTTGAAAAAGGGATGGTATTCAGGAAAATACATAATCAAAGCAAACTGGAGTCTATGGTCAACAGTAACATTGTAATATACCTCCATTAAATGTAACAAAGGCAATACGCCAATGCTAAATGTATATGAGAAGGGGATATAGGGGAGTAATATGGGATTCTTGGTAGTGGTATTTGCTGTCCTTAGTAGTATATTGTATTGTATGACATGTTATTTTTCTTTTTATCATTTTTTCTTATTGCTAAAAAAAAAAAAAAATTTTTCTTGTAGTAATCAGTATGTTCAAATGCTGATTGTGGAGATAAATGTACAACTTTATGATGATACCATGAACAACTGATTGTACACTGTGGATAAATGTATGGTATGTGAATATAAAAAAAAAATAGATTGGGGTGATGAATGCACAACTGTAAGATGGTACTGTGAACAGGTGATTGTACACCATGGATGACTGTATGATATGTGACCATATCTCAATAAAACTGAATTTAAAAGAAAGAAAAAAAAAGAGACCTAGCTAATTCAAGGCATTAAGAAAAAAAAAAAAAAAAAAAACCCTCCTAAATTCTAAGGCCTCAAGAATAAGTGTCATTTTAAATGATGAAAGTTTGTTTATTATAGCTACATTATTAGTTTTAGGTCAGTTGTGATACTATAGAATTCTCTTTTAGGTTCCATATGCACATCTTACAGTATTGCATATGGCCAATGTATGAAATACGTTCCTATACCTTTTATAGATCTTAGAAAGATTTTACTATTTAAATGATATTTAACCAGTTATTTAACAGTTATTTATCAAGAATCTACTATGTTCTGAAGACTGACCCAGTTCTGGCTATCTTATAGGTAGTTTAATGTAATGAGTGATGTTGGTCCCAGCCATAATTGGCTTGCAGTCAGTGTGGCCAGGACTCCAGTGTTCTTTCCGCTCTCCACCTCCCAGCATGCATCTCAGAGAAAGGTAGTAAGACCTCCTGGAGTTGCAATAAGTTCTGCACAGTGGAGTCAATAAAACCTGCTGAACCAAATTAAATTCAGCAATACACTGAGTTGAACCAATCTAAGAGCCAGGTCAACACAATTAGCTCCTGGTATAATACTATATCACAGCACACGTCCCACATAGGACTTTCCTACCCAGCAAGATATTTCAGACAATGCTGCATTTTCATCAGTAGCCATCTGTTAGCACCTACTTCGTGCAAGGTAGGTGAAGAGGCTATGAAAAGATAATACCACTCGGCATTCAAGAAGCTCAAAATCGAATGGTTCCTCCTAGAGATCCATGAGGAGAGGGGCTGACTCCAGACTCTTTGGCTTTCCCTTCCCTTCCCTTTCTCTCCCCTAAATAGCCTGGAGTGGCTCACCACCGACACCCTTCAGCCTAGTTCGCGGCCTCGGAGAAAGAGCCATCCCCGATGCGATGCTGAGCTGGGTGCTGTCTACTGCTGCAGCCTCCTCAAGAATGAAGAACCACTGGTTCTCTGAAAAACCCTGTATGCAGCTGCTTTTCTTATAAAATATTAAAAGGTTTTCTGCAATATTCTTAATTAGAAGATACCATAAAAAGCACTGAATTACAGGGCTAGAAAGGATATTTTTGGATCATGAAGAGAAGTAAATTTATGCTACCATTCTAGATCATCAATCTTACTTCCTTCTTGAAAACCTTCGGGGTGCCTATGGTGACATTATCAGGGGAACTGGGCCCTCTCTTTTTCACCACCATCCTTTGATGTGCTCTAAAGGCAGAGAAGAATGGAAGTTGCTTCACCCTGTTACCCTGATAATTAAATAACTGCAATACCCAAAGACATAAACACTGATTTTTCTTTTTCATTCCTTCAAAAAATGGCCTGCCCATCTTTTCTGGTCTCTGCTCTTGCAGCAAAAATGCCTCATGGCTACTTTTCTTGCAGATCATTCAAAAAGCCATTTCTAAGTCATCTTAACTGAAGACCGGGCAAGACTAATCGAGACAAAAAAACTTTAAAACAAAACCCCAAAACAAAATTACAGATTTACAATCTGTAATTTCTAATTCCAAAATGCATCTAATCCTTTCCTGAAAGATTGCAGCAATCTCATTTAGTGGCAAAGCCTGACCTGATCTGACATAAGGCTATTTATAGTCTTTATCGATCCCACTTCCTGTGAATATTCATATGTTTTGCTGCAGAAATGTTAATGTCTTTGATTTCAAGATGCTGCCCCAGACCCTGCTGCGGTTAGATTATGTAGGACGAATGCACCGTCTTACCTTTCTAAAAATAAAAATTTTTAAATCCTGAATTCCAAAACACATCTGGTCTCAAAAGTTTCGGATCTTTGTGCACCTGTAATTTTAGGTCATAATCAATGGATAGCCTAGATCGTTCAGTACACCTATTACAGTGGAGTCTTTTTTAATTTGAATGCCTTGAAGCAAAGGCTCAGATAACCCCGTGTGGGTATTTTCTGCCCCTGAAGCTTTGCGGGCGGGCTGCCTGGGTGGCCTCTTCTCTTGATCTGCTGTCAGGACACTCCACTCGCTGGAAGGCCCTGCCCCAGGAATCTTATGGGCCTTGAACTCTCTTCCAAATAAGCTGTGGCAGCTCAAGGCACAGTCAATGAAAGGAATAGATTCAGTGGGTAGTGAGACCCCCACCAAGGGAGGCCCAAGCTTTATCCATTCTGTGAGGCTCCCAGCATAATAAAAATAATAAAAGTCCTACAACAGAGATGCAAAAATTGTATTTTTAAATGTTTGCATTGAACAAATTAGCCCTCTAAAATATTTATATTTAGAATTTACATTATATTCATTATAATTATATTACAATGGCAATCTAATAGAATGCATAATCTAATATTTATGAAAATATTTATTCCACAGTGCACTGAAAGCAGTGTGGTCGAGTGCTGGGCAGAAGCTTAAAGCTGTAAGATGAGTGTCTTATTCCCTCAGTTCTGGCAGTATTTGTCTCTGGGACCACGTGTGTGACCTCAGAGGAGATGATGTCAAAAGACTAAACAGAGTCTTGGCAGATGGGAGGCCTGCTGGGCCCTGCCTGAGCATCCCCTGAAAGGCCCAGGGAAGGGGAAAGGGGTCAGCCTGGCTCCCAGATGCAAGGTGACCGTTCCACATATGGGTAATCAAGAGCTGTCTGTCTGCAACAAAGCAGAAGGAGAGAGACCATTACAAAGTTTCCGTTTGAACATCTCAAACTGTCACATCACTAATGCTCTTCATTGAAGGTTTGGCTAATAAGTTCAGGCAGAGAATGAAGATGCCAGTGCATTTAGAAAGGGCTAAGTTTAGCATCAAAAATCTGTAGGAGTGACGCTGACTAGAGCTGCTGAAGATACTTGTGCTTAATTAAAATCAATTCTTTTAACCCTTCTTTGCTCTGATCTGCTACTCCATGGGAATGTTCTACTGCGGTCGCGTTTGCTGCTTCGTGGGGGGGGGGGCAGCCGGTTGCTGAACCCTCGGCTCTCGGCGTTGCTCTGAGGGTACCGGCGGCGGGGGCTCTTTCCCGGAGGCGAGGGCGAGGCGGGGGACTGGGCCCTAGTCCCCGGCGGAGGCGTGCAAGGAGGGCGGCGAGAAGGAGCAGGCGGGACACGGTTCTTTGAGGGTGTGGAAAACCAAGAGAGCGAGAGCTTTATTAGGGGAGAGCACCAGCTTATATTGGGTGATTAGGGGGCGGGGTAGCTGTAGAGGTCAAAGGCTTGGATTGGTTCAGAGAGGGTGCAGAGGTTGATAGACAGGGGGCGGGAGTTGTTCCGGTAACTGAGCATGCTCACTAGAGGTGGGGGAGTTGCTCTGGCAACGAGGAGTGTCCGAGCAGGACAAGGGGGTGGGGAAAAGGCGGTTCCCTCCGGCAAGCCTCTCCCAACAGTGGTATTTTGGGTGAGGAAATGGGGCCTGCCTCCGGCCTCACTTTCCCAGGCCCGGGGGGCTGTGGAGGGCGCTGTCGCCCGTGCCCACCACCCTCCCCAGGGGCGGATCCGGTCCCCTGGCCCAGGCCCGCCAAGTTGAAGCACGTAATCAGTGTCCCGCATTCTACAGCTCATTTATCCCAGGCCACCGATTAATGAAGTTATTCTCAGTGTTTACAAAGGAAAGTTAACTGCATTATTTGCAGTAGCAAAAATGAAACAACATTCCTAAATCCCACAATAAGAGAATGGATGGACGCAGCACGGCACATCCACTCCATGGCTGAACGTGCAGCTGTTACAACTTTGGGAAGAAGAGGGAGCAACGTGAGCATTCTTATCACATGGTGGTAAGTGGAAGCACAGACAACTAAACATTTTCCATGCAAGGTCACAATCATTTTTCCCCCTTTTTCTTTTCTTTTCTTTTCTTTTTGTGAGGCAAACACATGGGCAAGATCTGGTCAAGAATAAGGAAAACTTAAACAACCTAATTTTTCAGGTGATGGGATCCTAAGTGGATTTCCTCTGTATTGCACTACCCAAAATAAAAACAATTTTACTTTATATCTGTTAGTCCTTCAGGACTGTATCATCAAAGTCTGTAAGTTTGGGGCAGATTTAGGGGTTTTGTGAGTGTTCATTGTTGTAGCTGTCATTTTGCTTGTTCTGTTTCTGCTTGTTTCATGGTCACAGAGCAGCTTTCGATGATAAATCCTGACGGCCCCCAAGCCAGGCTGGTGCAGAGATACTGCCCACATACGGAGCAGAAATGAGGCCTGAGCTCAAGGGAAGGGTGGGCCGGGCCCGGGAAACAAGGTCCCAGCTCTCCTGTGCTGACCCGACACCTCTCTGGTGGTTTCCAAGCTGAACTGCAGCCGTCCTTTCACTCAAAGCCAAACCAGCTCCTCTGCCTCCCCATTAACCCTCACTAGGCCCTGGTGTTTATGGCCCTGTGATTTGGTTTAATGCTAACACTTTTTTTATACACTAAGAACATACTAAACTATTCACGCATTATTTATATTGAACGTGTCCTTTAAAAAATGTGCTGGGGTCCACAGCTCCTCCGTTTTCCTGACAAAGGGAAGGGATGTGGGGGCCTTTGGTATCAGGGAGGGAGGGTGAGCCCTAAACACTGGGCACTTCTTTGATGTATTTGGGGACAAAGGTTGGGGAAATGGGGATGCAACTAATAAAGGGAAGGAGGAAAGTGGGGGAGATTTTAATGACCGTTAAGCTCCATCAGAGGTTTAAATGAATCCTCTGGGCAGCACATTCCTCTCTGGTTCTTTTCCACCCTCCCCCACTCATGCTATAATTTGGATTTTAAATGAATCCTCTGGACAGGCATCCACTCGATGGCTGGTCCCGAAGGTTCAAATCCTCCTCTAAAACCTCAGGAACTAGAATTTTCTCCTCTGAACTATAGTTTTCTCCTTCCTGAGCTACAGTCCTTGTGGCCACTGTGTATTCACAAGGATCTGGAAAACCTAAATTGGTTTTCCATCCAATTTAGCCTATTCAGGCTACATGGGACTTGTGGATGCTCTGTGAGGAGCTGGCAATGATGACCTGCTTCGGGATCACTGCCTGTCACAGCGTCACAGTGCCAGTTCAGGGAGTGGGAGGGGGTGGGGTTAGAAGGAAGGGCCCTGCCTGAGAACTGGGCGGTGGCTGACAGCCAAGCGCCACCTTCCTGTCAGCCCTGAGAGACAGACAGTGAGAGGGGACGGCCCCAGAGGGGGCCAGCTGCCTGCTAACGTGGCTTGACTGATGCTTTAGAGGGAGAAGTCAGTTTCCGGACTCTGCTGGAAAAAGCAGCCGTGGTCACTTAAGTAACAGAACTCCAGCAAAGCAGAAATAAGCATATTCATATTACATATCTGGGGTAACAGGAGTTCTGATACTGGGTATACTTTGTGAAACTATTGATTTGGCACTCACTACTCATTAGTACATTATTTTTGTGTGTGACAGGGGAAAAGAAAGGAAAGATTTCCTCCTGGCTGCCACGTTCCAGCTTTAGCTGTTGACTCAGCTCCTGACTCCTTTTAAGGCAACAATATCCATCTGTTGCATCAGAGACCACATCCGTGTCTTCACACTACCCTTCCAATCTCCTGCTTCCAGATCAAGTCACTCCTCTGCTTAAAACCTTCCAGTGGTTTCCGACACCTTCAGATTACAATCAAACCTCCAGGCCATGAGCAATAAGGCCCTAAAGAGTTGGCCTCTGCCTGCTGCTTCTACTTCATGTGATACTTCTTTCCTTCTGTCCCCTCCAGCCATGCTTGTTTTCTTCCGGTGACTCAAAATACCCCATTCCCACTGCCACCTGGGGCACGACATGTGTGGCCCCTCAGCCTGCAGCCACTGGTAACTTCTCGTGACCTAGCTCAGCAGGGCTTTCTGAGTCCCCTCCTCCACCCTGCTTATTTTCTTCATAGCTCTTATTGCTATCACAGATTATTGTTTGTTTATGTCTCCCCACAAGAGAATGGGCAGGGATTTTGCCTGCCTAGTTCATTGTGTGTCTCTAGAACCTAAAGCAGTGTCTGGGATACAGCAAGTCCTCAGAACAGATCTGAACCAGTGTTTTGTATGCAAAAATGATGCAAGAATATGTAAGCTAGGTACTTTGAGTTGACTTTCCAGCACAGCGGATGGGTTCTGCTGATCCCTCCCCCTCCCCATCCCCTTCCATACTTCCCCCATCCCCTCTCTCTCCCTCTCTGGCTCCGTCTCCATCTTCCTCTCCCCTTGAGGGCTCCTGGTAAGCAATGGCCCTTGTTTGCCAAGAGTCCAGGCCAGGGGGTGGGCTGTAGTTAGAAAGAACCAGACAGAAAAATGGACCTGGCTCATACAGAGATTAAACCCAAGACATTTCCATCTAAACTAACAGGCCACAGTGGGGGTTGAATCACATCCCCCACAAAAGGTGTGTTCAAATCTCAATCTGTGTTCAGATCTCAATCTGTGTTCCAGTGGGTGTGAACCCACCTGTAAACAGAACCTTTAGGGGATGCCCTTCTTAGTTTAGGTGTAGCCAAATTGAAACCGGGTGGGTCTTAATCTGTATGACTGGAGATCATAAAAAGAGAGGAAATTGAGGCACAGTCAGTCAGTGAAAACCACAGGAAGAAGCCAGAATCCAGAAGGTGGAAGAAACCAGAAGAGCAGATGCAAAAAAGGAGACTGCACATGACGGAGGACAGCTGTCACCAGAACGCTACCGGCCCTGGAGGAACAGCAGACATCTTGACTTTGAACTTATAGCCTTCAAAACCACAAGACAATAGACGCTAATTGTTTCAGCCAACCCATCACACACATGATGTTTGTCATAGCAGCTTTGGCAAACTAAGGCCACAATGGGGAACTCAGGGCTCCATGTTTAACACTGTCATTTTCTTTAAACTCTATATTGTCCATCAGAACCAAATGACCTTCTGGTTTCTTTTCTCACAAGTGAAAACAGAAGTGACTGGGAGATAACAGAATGAAGTTACCGGCATGCAGAGCAGGGTCCCCCTTTGCCGGGAGAGGAGCCTGAGGTGTTCGGCGTACCTGTCATGAGGAAAAGGAGTCCGGCCACGTGCTGGGTCAGGCTCTCCTCCCAGAAGAAGCTGACCGTGGCCACGATGCAGCCGCAGAGAAGGACGGCCACAGCCATGCCCAGGAAGCCGGCAGTGATTCTTCTCAAATCTAGTCTCAAGGCAGAGACAGGCATTCAAAATAAGAATAAGGAAAGTTACTGTAAATCAGAAAGTGAAGAGCATTGGATAAGTTTTGAAAATTAACAGGTGACCTGAGCAGGCTCAGTGTGTACATGGCCAAGGTGGTTTAGGATTCCCTTCCCGGGCATTTCATCAGAGGACAGTCGGGGTGTGACAAACTCAAGGATCACAGTCTGCTTCCTCTGGATCCACGTGGAAGTCCATAACAAGTGGAGAACAGAGGACAACCCCAGGTAAACTCAGGTAACCATAGGAAGTTACTTAGTAAATTGGGAGCGAGGTAGTATTTGGGAAATATCTTGTTATCCTGAAAAGAACAGTAGAAAAGTAGGTCACCACCTCTGTAGTGACTGTAATCAATCTGCCTTTGGAGAAAGAGCCTAAAAAAATGAGTTAAACTGAAATAAGGTTTTGCCCAAGCACTATCGATACCAATTATTTTATTTTTATCTTACATGTGCCCCTACCTGTTTAAAAAAAATTTAAGAAAGCGAAGGCAATTGTGGTGGCTGAAACACTGGCTCAATGTGCAGATATGAGGCAACTGCTTATAAACATCCTCTCTTGTTAATTTTCTTGGGATATTGTAGGAACATGTTGGAAGCAACGTAGTTATTTTAGATTATTTGTTTTTCTTAGTCCTTTGGATATGATTTATTAATTTTGCGGGGGTATGGTAGGAACATGTTGGAAGCAAAGTAGTTGTTTTAGATTATTTGTTTCTCTTAATCCTTTGCTTTGTTTGAAATGTTGTGAGTTTTTTTTGTTGTTGTTTGTTATTTTTAATTTTTCAATAAGGTTAAAAAAATTTAAAAAAAAAAATCCTCTCGCCTAAAACACAGCTCCACAACCCATTTCCCCAGGTTAAGGAGAAACTCTTCCCGTGTGTCAAGCCTCCACTGAGTGCCCAACTGTTGAGTTTCGTCTATCACAAGAAAGCAATTGTGCTCACGGAGCCGGGAACCAAGCTCCTACCCACCTCCTTGGCAAAAACCATGGAGTGGACATATATGAACTTGGACATACTTTTACTGATTGCTGCCCAAAAGTTAGGTCCTACCCTCCTGCTAACTTTTTTTTTTTTTTTCTATTTCCTTCCTTCCTTTTTTATTTCTGAACATAACTAGCTTAAAAACAATTACCCGCTAAATTTGTATGATCTTTCTTAAAACAAAAGATCCCAAACATAGATTTGTTGTCCCTAATGCCAGGCAGTGCACAGGCCTGGACAAAAGTACATGGAGCCGGGACAAAGGATGAACACACCACCATGGGAAGGCGGGCGTCTCGGCTAAGGTGGGAAAGCCAGGCAGCTGTCCCCTCGTTAGAGGTTCGTGCAGCTCCCGGGAATCTCGGGGGTGCAGCCCATGGGGTGGGTTATGGTAGCTTCCAGTCTTGCTCTTAGCACCTTACTCACGTGCAGATCATCCCCGCCCCTCCCTCTCCGCACCCCCCCCCACCCCCATTTTCTTTTACACAGAATTTCTCATTTCCCGCTCAGAGCATCCAGATTGAAGCAGGGCATTTCTGCAGTATCTGCCTAGAAGAGCAAGTGTATGTGCCACCAAGCAATGGAGTCAGAGAAAGGGATCAGATAGAGAGACTGAGTTTAATGTTGAAGTTTTAAGTAGTTTAGAGACATCAACATCTGAGCAGGGGAAATGTAATAACAGTTCAGCCACTATCTCACAACCTCCCAAATTCCCTGTGGTTTGAGGGATAGTTCCATCTTCTGTGTCCATTCAAAGGCACAAGGTTCAGATGCCATCCACGTATGTCAAGCTGATCCGGCAAGCACAGGACAGATCACCAAGTATGATTTTCTTAGAAAGAGCCGTGCACAAAACTGCTAAAAGCACTTTTCCACGAGGAAAGGATTAAGCAGAGACTGCTCAAACATTGTCTCGCTGGGCAATAACAGCGAACAAGCCATTGGGGAAAAGAGATAAGGTTCTTTTTCAGGATCCTGCAGTCATCTTTTCTCGCCTGACTAAAGCCAGAACTACATTGTTGTCTGGACAGATGATGAGGGGAAAGAACACCAAACATGCTCAGAAAGAAGTCATAAGAGCACTCAGGTAAGAATCTACCTGGGATCTGGGGAGAAATGATCCTTAAAATTCAGCCAATTAGAAAGAACTTTCAGGAAATCATTCTATTAAGGAATAAGCCACATTTCATCCTGATGACTTTTCAAGTCAAAAATTTGCTAATCATAATATTTATAATATTATACCACTGCTGTGACAAAATCTAAGTGCTTCCATTTATGGGTTTGAGATTCAAAACAGAGACTTTTCTATTGCTCTGCAAAGGATTTACTTACAGAATGAGACTGCTTGACTTTCTTCAGCAGCCTTGATTACCAAACAAGATCACTGAAGTCCTTGCTGCTTATCTCTTTGGAAAACGACAATGTCGGCCTCTGATGAGGGCAAACACTGAAAAGAATTCAGTGTAGCCGCAGCTGTTTGCTGTCCTGAGCTATTTATCATCAAGCAGCTTAAATCAACAGTTTTCAAGTAAACATCAGCCCTCTTTTAGTTTCACAATGTGTGATCCTTTCTAGAGTCTCACACTTTCCTGACAGTGAAAAAGAACAGTTCCTGCCTCTGAGATGTATGGGTTATAGATATCCTCTGCGAGAATTACAGCATTCGCTCATAAAGATATCTTAGCAGAAATAACAAGGTCTGAGATAGACACAGTAGCTAAAATAAATATTGTGTAAACAAAATTAAAGTTAGAGCACCTAAGGTATAATAATCTCCTTGGTTTACCAAGACTGGTGGTGGAATAGGCCCTTGTACCCAAAAGCTTGGTAAAGAAAAGATTCAGCAGCTCACCTGTGTACAGATGCCACCAAGGAAGACACACTCACGGCACTAGCTCACACTTGATTTTCACACATTTGATCTGTGAACAAGTTGTATCTGCATCACAGCAAAATGATCCTCTGAATCTCTTACCACGTTTGACTGGCTCCAGGGGCCCACAGGTGAAAAGTGCAGCATTTTTTTGCCCAAACCTGAGAGGGCTGGTGGGAATGCTTTTTGTTGAGAAAGATAACCATTTCCTCTCTGACCCTTCCCCAGAAATACTTACGGAGCAGGTGCCATTCATCTTGCTGTATTGTCTTGGTTAAATTGAAAGGAATGTTTCGTAGGCGGATTGGCTGAGAAAAGTGATACTTGATAGCTGTGCATCGCTGTGCGATACCTTGAAGGAAAAAGGAAACGCTATTTACCAGTCTGTTTATTTGTAATAGAATTCTGGAGACATAAAACAGAATGACATAAACTGGGTTGATTAGGGGAATGATTATCTTCATCAATGGAGACAAGCCAGAGCAGTAAAAACCTAAAACATGAAATATTGTTTAAAATCAGGTTGCATTTTGGATTGCATTAAATTTTATAGGATTTACACGGCCCTAATTGTTTCACAACACTAATTCTGTATTAGCTAAACACAAAACTCCTCAGAGAAAACTGACCTAAAAGTATACAGATGGTTGGGAGAAATAAATTTGGCATTTTAAGTTAGCCTAGATAAATTACATGTCTCTAACTGATATTTGACCTAATGTCCAACTTGCAAATGAGTTACATCCAAGAGTTCATGAGGAAGATAGTTATTTGGAAACCAGAAGACATTTTTGCCATAAAGACAACCTTCTATGTGGTGGTTTAGGTAGATGGTGATTAGGTCTCCAGACAATCCACAAATGCCTATTTAACCCTAGAGCAGCTGCACTGTATGTAATTCCTTAATATTAATTGTACTAGCCTAAATTCTGGATCCTGAGAGAAAGAGTAATATTGAAGGAGGGGACAGAAAAAAAATTTTCCTCCCCTTTTCTGGTCACATGGCCAGCCCTAGGAACAAAATTTGTAATATAAGTGTACCCATTGGCTTTTCTACTCACCCCCTCCACCCACAGGCTTTTATTGCAGCAATTCACATGGACCTATTTTCCCAAAGCCTTCTGAAACCCATGAAAAGTACCTACCTTCAATTCAAATTAAAAAAAACAAAAACAAAACAACAGAAACAGACTTCCTTTTCTCATTGTAAATCATCTTGGCCAGTCCTTCGGGAAAATACCATCTGAATACATTTTTAAAAAGCTGTGAGTGAATGTTAGTCCTTTAACCCTGACAGCTGTTAAAAAAAAAAAATCTTCATCAATGCAAATAAAATTTTAATTGGTGGAATTTGAATTAGTTTAAAAAATTGAGATTAAAAAATTCAGGCATTGTAAGGAAGAAATTGATATTTGAGCAAATTTGCATCTTGAGCAGGTCACTTGCACCTATAGGATCATCTTCACTGAAAAGTTCTCAGGCAGTGTGTATAAGAATCACCTGGGGTGCTTGTTAAAAATGTAGATGCCTGAACCCCACCCCAGATGTTCTAAATCAAAAGATCTGGGGTGAGCCTATGAAACTGAATTTAAAAAAAAAAAACATCCCAAGTAATTCTGATGCAGATAGTCCTTAACCTCACTTAAAGAAAAATTGCCTACGGCTATCTCTGATTTTTGGAAGCTTTTTTCCTCTCTGAAACCACATATTCTCCAAAAGCTCAAAGCTCCTTTATTTTTCTCTTTGGTTTTTTCCAACATGGGCCCATGGCAGTGGATGTGAGGTCTTAGGGTTAGAGGATGTGGTCAAGACGGGACAGGAGCAAGAGTCTGCATATGCATTAGGTGTCTGTAAGTCATGAAACGCCGTGTTTTCAAAAAGCAAACAGTCAAGTGTGAGTACAATAGCAGATAACGGGACTGCAAAGCATTAATAGCTTACATTTGTATTTTTCGAAACTGTCACCCCATTTGATACTCATCTTCTGGCCAACCTAGAGGCTCTGCACAAGCAGGAAGTCAAGGCTAAAGCAGAGTTCAAGGTGTGCCCCAACGCACACCCAGCCCCTTTGCAAAGACAAGGAGACTTATAGATTCCAAGTGATTAAGGATATTTCTGCCCATTCATTAGCTGGCCACTGAGCTAACCAAACAGAGACTTCAGAAGCTGCATATAACAAAGAATACAGACTTCACAGTATTAGTTCAGTAAAGTCATCCAAGAAACAAACAGCAACAACAATAGCCACGATAAACTCTATGGAGGGAGAATCTAATTTCTAGGGTTGCCACATTAAATATTGAAAATGTCCAGTTTCCAGTGAAAAAAATTAAGACATGCAAGGAACAATAAAGTATGACCTATACACTGGTTCATAGACGCTGTTTCTCGGAAGTCCACACATTGGATTTACCTGGGAGAGAGTCTGTGCTAGGGAAACATGTGGTTCCTTTTCCATCATTGCAAATATTCTCAGAGCCCATCTTCTCCTCTGCCCCTTGCTGGCAACAGGCATGCTCCCAGCCAGCAGGGAAGGCAGCGGGAAGGAGGTGGGCAGCCGGCTGGGGCTCTCCTGCTTCCCCAGGGGAGTCCGGTGTGTGCCAGGAATGAGGGAAGCAGCGCTCACATCGCCAAATTACCTTTCCTCTCCCCCTGGGCTCCCAGGCTCAATTTAAACTGCCCAAAACTCAGAAAGGAGAAGAGAAAGAAGGTGGGGAGAGTGAGGGGGTCTGGATGGGGCAGTAAGACCAGTACCCAAAGATTCCAAAGACCCAGGGTCTGGTGGTGAGCCCAGAGCCCCTCAGCTGGGTCTGTAAGAAAATGCTCTATGGTCCTGGCACTCCACTCCATTAGAAGATGATTAGAGACTTGCAGAATTAGAAGAAAAAGTGGGAGGGAAGGACAGAGCAGCTGCAGTGTCCAGACCTGCCATTAGCTGTTTTATTTCCTGGTCCTTAAACACTTGTTCAACTGTTATAGCAGAAAGACAAAAAGATTTGAAGATAAAAGCATACTATTAAGGTTTGACTTCCTACAGCCCACACACAAAACAGACAAAAACGAAACCACAAAAATCACACAGGGAAAAACCTGTAGTTACTTGATGGCTTGCCAAATTAGGCCCTTTTGATGAAAAGACAATTAAGCATATATACATAGATGATGGTAAAGACAGGTTTCATGCAATGTTATATGAAGGAATGATACTGTGAAAATCCACAAGGAGGCGTCAGATTCAAATTTTTTCAATGCCATGCATGCAAACTTTGGAATGAACTGGCTTTCTGGGTTTAGAGAGCAATGAATTTGGCTCTTGGAAGGGAGCACAAAAACCATGAGCTCATAGCACCAGATGGCATCACACAATGGGGGGAAGAAACATGCAGAGGGTGAAATGAACAAGTTATGGTCTATATTTAGGAATTAATTTGCTTCTTAAAGGGCCAAGTAGAGCCACTTTTATGAAGATACAAACCATAGAATAAGATATATAAATATGTCATTCAGGGCTTAGGAATGAGCCTTCCAGTCTGATGAACTTCTCTTGTTTCCATTGCTAATGTAGATGAATCCAGCTTCAAGCTAAATTATAGAAAATCACACTATAGTTTAAATGAGGGAGAAATCTGAGAAACAGCAAAGGATGCTGTAAAAACTTATTAGTACCAACCAATGACAAGGCAGTATACATGGTAGCTAAAGGCCTTGGCGTGACAGACTCAAGTTTAAATCTCAGCTGTGTGACTTTTGGCAAATTACTTAACCTCTCTGAGCTCTAGTTCCCTTATGTGTAGGAAGAGTAATAATGGCATATACCTCATGGGGTTATTACGAGGAATGAAAGATGTAATTCAGGGTGTGGCCCACTGTAAAAATTCAATAAATTTTAGCTTTCTGATTATGACTTACCTCTTGGCACCTGCCCAATTTCACTGTACAGCACTATGGCTACCACCAGGAGCCCGTGCCCTAAATGGGCATCACAGATGAACCCAAGTGCACAGAGATAAGGAGCACATGAACAACCTCCTGAACAATGGCCCAACCATCAGCACTTGTATTTCTTCTCCATTCTCACCACCTCACTGCAGATTCCCATCATTCTACTCCCTGAAGAGTTTGCTAACTGGCCTCTTTGGCACTATTCACTCCATCCTCCAACCCTCCCCGCATGCCACTGCTAGATAAACTTGCTATGTGAAGATCTGGGGCCTTTGAAGAGTGTAGAATGGAATATGAAAATCTTTACAGTTTTTGCTATATCCACCTCCCTGTTACAGTATCATCAACTTAATACAATTCTTGAAACTGATTACTGTAAATGGGAAATATTTTTACTCGCCCTAATTTAACTTTGCACTTATTTAAAAATAAGTACAATCAAAACAAAACCATGTTATTAAGTTTTAACTAGATGCCATCACTCAGTAGAATGCCTAGCACATGGTAAGTACTATATAATTGTTTATTAAATAACTTTAATGCCGTGCCAATGTGGCAACTTCTACACTTAGACAAATAGAAGAGGAGAACGTTTCTGGTCCCTCAGAAATAAGACAACGGCTTTCATTGTCTGGCTCTGTCATGCCCCTGTCCAAGAATATGCAATTGTCTTCCCCCTAAATCAAGCCAAGACTCTAGAACCCCACCATCTGTACCCCCTACCTTGCTTGCACCTATCACCTTACTTACTCACACTTACCTGTGACTCGTCCCCAGGGGCTACTGCCACTGCTCCCAGTATCCCCTCACCTTGTTGTGCTCATTTCTGTGACTATCCCTCACCTATGGCTCTTACCTTAAAACCATCCAAAACTTACTAAGCCCTCCAGGCCTACAGCCTTCAAAATGCCCATCCCTGGCTCCTCTGACTCTATATCAGAAGTGCAGGATGAACCACACAAGCGGTTCTTGATTCTTCAGTCTTTGTCATTCCCTGATAGTTGAGACAGTTCACCTCTCTATTAAGGTCCCAAGTTCCTTAGGAGCAGAAGCCATGGCTTCTTTTTCCCAGGTGTGTGACGTTTCAGAGAGGTGTCGGAAGCAGTTACTGACAGCAGCTCGTGGATGTCACGTTCTCCAGCAGAGGAAAGTGTCCGTAGACATTGTTTCCTAAAACATTTTCAAGGCAACTCGGAATTCCATCCCCGGCCTATCAGCAGAAAAGCAGAGAACTCTTTTCCTGGCCACCTCTACCGGCAAACATCCCAGTTTGCAAGGAAAGATGGATTACGGGTTCACAAGAGCAGGGGAGCAAGCAGTGTGTTCTTCTCAAAGATTTGATTTTGGAGGAAAATAGGTGCTAAGCAGACAAAAGAAAATGTTTTTCTTATCACCTCCTTTACTGGGTATGAACATTCCTCACTTTATAAATAAACCAAGTACAACAAATTTTGTGGCCTAACACTGACATTAAGAGCCTCAACTGGCCAAAGCCAGCCCTAAAGGTAAAGCCTTTGAGGACCAAACCCTTCACCAACTCTCCAAAATTGAGAAGAGGGAAGCACAAAATTAGTAAGTCTAGAGCACCCACGGTCCAATAGAAATATAATGCAAGTCACATATATAATTTAAAATTTTCTAGTAGCCATATTAAAGAAAAATAAAAGAAGACACAAGTGAAATTAATTTCAATATTTTAAAATTTTAACATGCAAGCAATATTTTGAAATTATTAATGAAAATTTTGCATTTTTTTTCACACTAAGACTTTGAAATCTGGGGTGTGCTTTCCAGTTACAGCACATTTCCATTCAGTCTTGCCTCATCGCAAGTGTGCAGCAGTAGTGACATGTGGCTGGTGGCTGTGGTATACTGGAGAGGGGAGCTTTCTAGATGAAGGTGAATAAGACTCCAGTTAGAGTAAAATCGAATGAAGAGAGGGTGCTTGGTATAGGGGTGCCAGAAAGGTGGGAAGGTTATTCTTTGCTTAAATAGCCACTCAATAACATACTATCTTGTTCTGCCATAATTGTTCCTTATTATTAATGGAGAATCAACTTTTCAGTCGTTGTGGAATTACAACTTTGTTCATCCTATATTCTCTTTTGAGCGAGACAGTCTGGATTTGCAGGCCTGCTTCACCACTCTCTAGCTGTGTGCCCCTAGCAAGTTCCTTAACCTCTCTGGGCATCAGTCACCTCAGCTCTAATAAGTGGACAGTGGTAGTATATTCAACACATAAGGAGGATTAAATGAAATAATCCTATAATACCATTAGTATAAGCTCCTGTCATTATTACTACTGCTACTTTCTTTGCTTGAACAAACCCCGAGTTCAAACGATGTAAGGTTGTACTGTTTCTTAAAGGAAAGACTCAGATGACTTCCTCAAACAGCAAGCAGAAGATTCCTAGGGGCCAAAGAGGGAGGGTTCAATGACACGTCAGACAGACTGAGCCCGTGTCAGAGATGGCAAACATCATCACCAGAAATTTTTTTTTTAAATGACAGTGGAGCAAATCAGAACTATCCACGGTCAATCAAGCATGATCTTGTGCAAAAGTGGCAATTGTCACTGGATTAGGGTGATGGATGACCACTGGCTTGTTGTATTAATTTTTAAATCTCCTTTACCATAGTTATTATGTTGCTTCTACAATAAAAAGTAATAAAATTTACTTAAAAATTTAAAACAGGGATTCTCAATTGCACAAAACCACCAAGGCAAATAGTTGATGACTTGGCTGGTGAGAGAGGTATTTACAACTTGAGGCTCAGGAGAGGATGTGATTTTATGTGGCTTATGGCAGATTTCAGCCCCAGCGGAGTGCTCACTGCTTCTCTCTTCCTCCCAGTTCCCCTCTCCTCCTCCTCTTTACCCACCTCTCTAGCAAGAGACAGGAGAGCCACAATGTGGACCCAGTTCCTATTCTTTTTTCTTCACGTTAGACTTGCCGGTGTAGGTAAAAGAGACACGATTATGCCATTGGAGGAAAGCAGTGACACCCCATCCCGTACCTTGTTCCCTGAGCCACTGTCTTATATGAAACTGAATAGGGCTGTCAACCCAGGGATGCTAAAGCGCAACACACTGTGGGACCTCCCCGTGCGCAGAGAAAACCGCGCTGTGGGGACTGGCTGATAGTCACTGCTGGTGACTCTTGCTCTGGTCACAACACGCTGACCTCAGAGAGATCCATACAGTCAGAACAAAAGCTGCCTTAATCGTCCATGGTCTAAAGCTATGGTTTACATACACTTGAAGTTAAAATCTCCTGGATTAGGAAGGCATCCCATCAATGTGGGAAGCAAACCTACACTTTCTTCCCTTTCCAATAGATCTATATTTTAGTTAGTGTGACCATCAGTAATAAAGGAAATATTTGATAATATTTAGCCACAAAACTAAGCCACAAAACTAAGTAGTGATGATAAAAAAATAAATAACTTTTTTAAAATAGGAAGGTTAAGCCCGTGTGCTCCCAAATATTGGGAACCATTTTTTTTTCTGCATTTAATATGTGTGTATAGGAATCAGCATGTGAGAGCATGCACTAGAATATTGGCTTGGAAAATAGCTGTGTGACTCAGAGCAATCAACTCAATCACTCTGAGCCTTTATTTCCTCATTTGTAAAATAACAGAGTAATGCGACTTAAGTGAGATTTTAATATGCATGCACGTCCTAACACCGTGCCTAGCACCCAGGAGATGCCCAATAACCATTAGCGTCTGTCCCCTCGCTGGCCCCTCCCCTTTTTGCCAGCAGAACCCGTGACGTACGAGCCCTGACTGAGGGACTTTGGAACTTCTTGCAATTTCATCCTCCAGCCGTTGAGAGGATATAAGTGGCCAAGTATCAATCACTACCTTTTGTCATCAAAAGTCAATCACCTCGTCATTTATTCTTTCTTTCACTCACCCATTCATTCATTCATTCAGCAAACATTTATTTTGCAAGCACCACAGACTGAGGACCCACTTTCTGAATCCAAATAAGGCACCACAAAAATGTAAAACTAGTAAAGTAAAACTAAACCAGAACTCTGAAACCAAGAGAGCGGGAGAGATTCCCCACCTGCCATGGGATCACCGAGAAACACTGATGGCTTCATCAGTTTCCCAAAGACTCAGAAAAGAGCAGCTTCCTTGAAAAGAGCCTCCTTTGGAATGCGTCGGCAGCAATTGGGGCAAATTATCCTTAAAAACAATGTACTGTTGGTCCCTGCCAGGTATCTTGCTGGAATCCTTCTAATTGAGCAACGGTTTCAGAAGTTTCTTTCTTTTACAAAAATGAACCCTGGATCAAGCTGAATTGACTAATTACTACTACATAGAGAGATTAGGAGAGCAACGTTTGGTACAGCTAATTTATGAAAATACAGACAAGGGCAATAGCTCTGCACAGACTGGGAGAAAAATTTTTAAACATATTTGCTACTGAGAACAATGTTCTCATGTCCCCTTCACCAGATGGGCTGCTGGATTTATGACGAGATGTGTCACAGCTACATATCAGGATAAATGGAAATGAGGAACCCCTTTAAAGCCAGCCTTCAGGAGCTTAAGAGAGAATCTGAGATAGAGCCAGCTCAATAATTGATCGAGTTGTGCTTGTGGGCTTATATGGATTAGCAAAATCAATTCAAAAAACAATATGTTAACTGAAGTAATTTTAAACAATATTTTCACCTTTTTCTAAGCAATGATCAAGAAAAATGGTAAGTTTGAATTTCATTTTCCTTTACTTCTTCAGCCCACCCTCTGGTGGTTAGATGGCCAAATAGGTGCCGGGAGACAAAGAGAGGGCAATAAAATCTACAAACTGGATGAATTTTCAAAGACACACTCCAACAAGATCTAAGGATGGCAGTCACTGCCTTCCAGTGGCAAGAATTTTATGGTAGGGAGAAGCCAAATCCCAAAGCCTTTTGTAGTAGCAGGGAGACGACAGGGCAGGGTCCTCTGTCTTTGGCTGCTTCTTTCACTAGCTCCCATGTGTTCTGCTCCCTGTGACAGCACCACAGCCATCTCTAAGTCGCACATAAGTCTGCAGCAAGATAAGCACACCTTTGAGACCACCAGTATTGCTTTAGAGCAGTCATAGGAAAATGATAATCACTTTTATTTATTATATAGCATGTTATGCTTTGTTCTAAGTGCCTTCTCACACATCTCTGTAAATTACATAAGGTAGACATTCTTCCCATTTTACAAATAAGGGGAACAAGGCACAGAGAACTCAAGGGGTTTGCCCAAAGCCACAAAACTAAGTAGTGATGATAATTTGCCAAGGACTTCCCATACGCCAGGTTCTATGCTGAGAGCTCTACTCGCATTTCCCTGTGAGATAGTTTCAATCATTACCTCTGTTTTACAGAGGCTCAGAGAGGTTAAATAATCTGCCTAAAGTCTCACAGCCAGCAATCGGCAGAGCTGGTAATGAATTTGGGCCTGCCTGCAAAGCTAATTCTTAGAGATCTTAAAAGACTTTGTCAGATAAGAAACACTATGCCTACGCCTGATCATGCCTAGTTAATCCCTTTAAACTGACAAGAACAGCACGGGCAGGCATGGATTGACATGTGGCATTGCTGTTGTCATAGTATTTGTGTATTTCCATCCCCTCTGCTCTCACGCTGACACCTTGCTGCCCCCCTTGCCCACAATGAAACAGAAACAAGACTCCAGGAAACCACTGTCCAAAGTTCTGCATGCAAAGAGTCCTTCACCTGCTTGCAGAGCAGGCTTTCAGGTAGACTGGGGCTATGGAAAAACAGAAGGGGCAACGACTAGGGAAGAGAGAAGATGGGGTGGGAAGGTGGGGTGGGGCCAAGGACCAAGAGCAGAAGGAATTCTGCCTCTCCATAGTCCAAGAGCCCTGGACACACACAAACCCCCCAATCGGGGGCATCGCAAAGGAAACATCACGCTTGACCAAATGGAACTGACACCTCCAGGTGGGACGGTCTCTATGGGTGGGGCAAGGAGGTCCACCGCCATGGTTGCACACGAGAAACTGAATTTCCCATTCTTCTCCTGCCAGAGCTCACCCACTTACCCAAATAATCGCCCAAATAGTTCAAACAGTCCAAATAATCACCAGGTGCTTGAGCCTGAAATACAAATATACTTCTGGTCCAGTGTCAATGACAGAGTGAAGGAGAGCTGTAATTCCCTTTCTGTTTACCACCTGTTCTCATCACATCTAGTCCTAACAAGGACATACAGACTGCCAAGCTGGAGGACAAGGAAAGGACAAGATAACTTGCATATTGTCCAGTCCTGCAACTTATTGCACTGCTCACTGTATCTCATAACACACATACACACACCATCCTCATGTCAGTTCACCTCTCATCAGAACATGCCCACAAAAAGGATTCCAGCCCTAATTTTGTGTCAAGCAGCATGGATGACATAGCCAACTAGGAAGGGAAAACAAAAAAAAAAAGGTGCCAACATGCAGTCTTGCTGAGCATCACTTCAACAAGTAAATCAGCTATTTGGAGATCTGGGGAGGCACAACTTACCAGTATCACAAAACTGAAGGCAATACCCAGACCCTGTTGGCCTGGTGCAGCAGCTCCACCCCAGCTGCCCTCGGTGCAGGGGCAGTGAACCTCCAGCGGCTCCCCACCCTGCCCCCAGGCCCCAGCTCGCTCAGCTCAGTCCCCTTCAGCCACCAGCGCCAACCCAGAGCTGCAGTGCATTAGCATTCCAATCACTCTTCTCACCCCAAGGGGGGGAAATTTCCAGCTGCCTCGTACTTAGCATCACCCTCGGCACCATAAGCCTGAGCCTGTGCATAATTGACAAGGAATATGTTGATAAGGAATGGGACTGTTCCAAGCTTCTGAAGGATAACTAGGTAATTAAAAGAAAAACCTAATTTAAGAAAATTCCGAAGAAAAAAATTTTTTTTTAATTCTCTGACGACATCCCGTATGGATTATTCTCTTTTACCAGAAGCCTTCTGGTTTTTGCCTTTGTTTGGTTTTCAAAGCCTGTGTTTGGATCACTAAGATTCCAGGGCATTGCACAATCCAAATGCCGCCTCCTGGGATAACTGAAGATGCCCTGGGCCAGGGGTGGAAAAGTCACCTCTGTTTAGCTCTGGCAGGGCTCAGAAGTACGTGAGTTTTCCAAAGTCTGAGCACCTGATAACTTCCTGCTCTGAGCTCAGCTCAGTTGTCTCTGAGGACCCCAGTACCCTGGCCAGTTGCTGCCCCTACTTGGGTAGGGCTGTGCAAACAGGCCTAGAGGGCACCGTTAATTTCTGGGACAATAAATGCGCAGAGATGAAATTTGCCTCTGCAGGGCTCCCTGCTTCTGGCTGCACCACTTCATTGCCTGATTGGTTCCAGACCTGGCAATGAGCCAGCCTGCTGCCAAACTGTTGCTGAGACACACGAACAAAACTGTTGCTGAGACACACAAACCTCCTGGTATGGGGTTCTGCACACCCCATACCAGGAGGTCTGTCACTTCCTAATATACAGCCTGGACTAGCATGTTCCTCATTCCCCGTTTCCTCCCTCCCCCAGAAGTTGGCCTGACATTGAACTATGGCTCTATCACCTTCAGCAAATGAATTTTTAGTATTAGCTGATCTGTAAAATGGGGCTGATAATACTTATCTCTGAGGGTGTTCAAGGACGAGAGGAGACCAGGCACTTTTTATGCATGATCACCTGCACCCCACTTGGTCACATCTAACTTACCTGGTCTTATCTAGCCCATTTATTGAAGAGCTCAACAATTTGACCTTGTGATCCCCCCAGCCCCAAGGGAATCAGAGAAGGTCGAGGTATCAGGATGAGTGGGCTTAGCCTTCTGGGCAGAAGGAAGAGCACAGACACGGGTTTGAGGTGGAGCTGCAGGAACAGGAAGCCTGAGGGACTGGGGTGCAGAGGGGGAGGGGAGAGGATAGAAGATGTTGCTAGAGAGAAGGTGGGGAAGGCCTGAAGGCCAGTGGAGAGTTGGTCTTTATTGTGAGCCTCAGTGAAAGCCACCACAGATTTTATATCAGAAGTCATGATCAGAAATGATTTTTGAAAACAAATAACCAAAACCAAAACCCAAAAAAACAATTCACTCTGGTTACAGCATGGAGAACAGATTGGAGGTGGGTAGTGATAATTTAAGTGATGGAGATACAAAAAGGCCATTACAGAACTGCCAAGAAAAAAGAGGTTCCCAGTGGTCAGGGGAGACTCGAGAAGCCCTCCTGGAATGAATTTTAAAACCAAATCAGAGCCAGTCGGGTAAGGGGAACATGTTGGTAGCACTGGGGTGTGTGTGGAATGAGCATTCCAGACAGGAAAACAGCAAAAGGGAAGGTGGAGCGGTGAGCCTAAAGGTAAAATTACAGGGACGGACAGGAGGCTGGTAAAGCTGGAACATAAAGTGTGAGACTAGGAGGCCAGGTGAGTAGAGGCCAGTGAGAAGACCTCCTTCCCCACACTTCAGGCTTCATCCAATAGGTCATCAGGAACCAGAGAAGGATTTTAGCAGATAGTGATGTGATCATTTTATTTTAGATACATGATTCTGTCTGTTGGATAAACAAGGGATATGAGGGGATACTGGAGTCAGAAAGATTAGTTAACCAGACTACGCATCCACACAACAAAATAGTATGCATTAAAAATGATTAAAATTGGGAAATTCTTGCAGCTAAATGCTGGATACAAAACAGTATATATCATATTATCTCAAATATGTCTTTATGTATACATTTGCATAAAAATAAAGACTGGATGAAAATACATCAAACTTTTAACAGAGATACATGTCTTATTTGTAGGCTTAGAGATGATTTTTGTTTTCTTCTTTACCACTTCCTGCAGTTTCTACAGTGAGCATGTGTTACTTTCATAATGAGGAAAAAATAAAGATTTAAAGTACATGGAGGCAGCATGAATGGCCCTATCAAACTGATAGCAACAATTTATATTTTGATAGTGCCTGATATTTAGTGACCCTAAATCTTAAGCCACAAGATAAATATCATTCTCTCTGTATTCACAGAGAGGAAAGTGGAAAACAGGGAAGTAAAATGATTCATTTAACATGACACAAAGAGCTAGAGGCAAAAGCAGAGAGCAACTCGGTAGATGTGTGCACTCTTCAGCTGGTTCAATTCTTTTTGCTGAGAAATTATTTGAACAGGGCAGATCATTCACAATCCAATAATTAAGATAGCCAAAATAATTAGAAACAGCCCAACAGACTGCATGATTATCAACGCAAATCAATAAAGAAGTCAATCCAACGCCTTGGATAAATAAGGCTGCAGGCTGCACTGCTCTAGCTGCAGGGGCTGCAATTCCACAGGCCTGAGCTCAATTATGATAGCATCTTTCTAGAAGTGAGGAGGGGCCGGCATTAGAAGGGAAGAAAGCAGAAGCTCCTTCCACATCTGGGCCCATCCCTATGCATAACTGATTGGGTTAAAAGAGGAAAAAGCTAAGGAAGTGATACATGGTTGTGACACACGCCTGTTTCTTTAATTGCTGATCACCTCCCACGCCTCCCATCACCTTCAAGAGCCACATAAACACAATCTTAGATGAAGCTGCAGCTACAGACAGTAGACACTGCTGGCTCCCTCCTGCCCTTGGCGCCCTCCTGGCCACCTCCTGGGCAGGTGAGCTGTGATCTCCAGGAGAGCACCAGGCCCAACTGCACATATTGCCTCTCTTCCATGTGTGCCCAAAAAACACAGCAAAGAGGGCCCTCCCACCCACCCTACCCCCCACTAGGTGACACTTGCCTTTATGTTGCTTATTTTCAATGATTTCTTTTAAAACTGCAGAAAAGCTCAGAGAAACACAGTGGTATTTCTAATATGGCTGCCATATCCCTAAATATCTTTGGCTTTGGTAGGGGGGTGAGGTGAGACTGTGGGGAAGGAGCATGGAGGAGGTAGGAGGCTTCCCAAAATTGCCAGGCTTGGAGATTAAACTAATCCAAATTAGTCAGTGTCCAAATTTATGCTGAAATGGATGGTATGATACTGTATTTTGCAAGCAAATAAAGAAGCATTTTCTGATAAATACACAAAAAATGAATAACCAATTTACATTTTCTTAATCTACCACAAGTAGTCTTGAGGATCAATGAAAAACGATTAACTAGAAGTTCAGCATCCATGGGCTGAACTTTTCCACCACCACCAGTCGCCCAGAATTTGCTTATCTTAAGGATGATAATGGGCTGTCATGGTGGAGAATGGCTGGCAAAGCAAATGCCGTGAACAGGATGCCGGAGTGGGATGCCCAGCAAATGAGATCTGGCTGTGCCTGTCAATCACTGGGGTCCTCAAGGACCCTGCGCATCTGCCCTCTTGTGACCCTTTAATATGTCTGAACCCTCTTATAGTTCCTTGGACTATACCAATCTTGCCCAGCTCTCACTCTCATTTTCTCTTCTAGGAAAGATGGTCACAAACTTTTCATCATCCTGCAAACAGGAAGTGTCATACACCCTGACCCTGTATGTATCCAAGGGTCCCTTATTGCCATACAGAAGAATGCCCCACGGTCACAGGCAGTTACAGTAAAGTCCAAAAGCCAAACCTCTTCACTAGAGAAGCACCTCTTGAAACCTCACCTAGGGACAATTTGCCCTAACATCAGGCCTAATTCTAACCTGCTTGATCTATGGCCCCCCATTCATAGACCATTAGAGCAACGGAGTGGACGATGAAAAAGGACAACTAGAGGAAAACAATGGAAAACAAAAAGAAGTGATCATTGGCAAAGAGACAAGCATAAAAAAAAATTCAGAGCAAGCACAATCTTTTTTTTTTTTTACAAGATAGCAGACTGCATCACTTAGTTTTAAATTATACTACAGCTCTACACACTTCTATATTCCCTAAGGGTGCCTAACTATTACATCATAGATCAAAATGATAACCTTGAGTCATTAAGAAAAGTTAAATTTAGGACTCTCTGTTGCAGAAGGCAGGGATGTGCATGGAATAAATATATCTCTTCAGTTAAGATAAAAACACATTTTGACTCACAGAAAGGTAGGTTTTTGCTATCTGGAAAACTCACCCTATATTTCCTGATGCTCTAAATACATCATAGAATGTAATGATTTGAAAAACTCTTAGGAATCATGAAGTCCAGTCTTTCACTTTACAAATGAGAAACTGAGTCTAGAGAAGTTTACACGATGTGCCCAAGGTCCCACTGGTGGCAGGAGCAGCAGGAGCTGGGCCTGGAGCTGCTGGTTCCCAGGGTTCCCTGATCTCCAGCCTCCGCCACAGGAGCCCACTCTCCACTGGACACGCATTGGTGATTATCGGCAGACCCATGTTACTCTTCCTGATCGCATATGCACAGTCTGAGAACGCGTCTCCATTTTCTCTTTCTAAAACTCTGCTTTGAGTTATGTGGAAGGAGGTTCCGTGTAAGTTTAAGGTGCTTTTTTCTCATATTCCATGCATTAGTGAATTCCTCATCAGATGCTGGAATAGAGTAACTTCAGTTTCCTAGCTCATAATTTCCCCTTAGATTCTGGAGGACTCTTCCCTAGCGTTACTGCTTGTAAAAGGAAAAAAACAAAATCAAAATTCCAACAGAATGGAGAAACTTTCTAAGAAGCATATTCCCAAATCAAGAGACCAAAGCAGGATCATAATCTGACAGCTGTCCCCTTCATCCTTCCAAAGAGGTGTCTCTGCCCCAGCTTTATGTTCCTCCTCTTTGATTTCTCTTCTGAGTAAGTCTTCCAAATGAGCAAAACGCTTATGACTGGAGCGAAGGTGAGGGGGTCCCTCATAACCTCAGAACATCTACATCTTGTCCGAAGTCACACTCTGGCTCTCTCGATAAGAACCAGACTGACACTGAGGAGGGTGACCGCAGATGACGGGCTTGTCTACCAAATCCCAGCTTCTGTGAAAGGCAACTGGTTCTATTAAACATCAGGGGTTGAGCGACCGATCTGGAGCTACAATCAGTACCATTTATAACCAAAGAAGTTTCCCAAGGGTATGTCTTTCATCTGCATAAAGGAAGAAATTTGGGGTCAAGAAAAGTCTTATGTTCAAATTTTTTGAATAGGGTTTTCCGTAAAATTAGCTATTATGCCAATTACAATACATGGCGCACCACCTAGAAATAGCATTTGAGGGTAAAAAAAAAGAAGCTGAAATGAATAATCAAGATTCACTATATAAATTAAATCAAAGTGATCATATATATCTTCCAGGTATTTAACACAGTGGATTATTAAATTCAGAAAGCACATCTCTAAAACTTTTGAACAAAACAAATTAATAGACAACTGTAGACTCTGACTTCACAAAGACTATGAGTATTAAAGACTTTCATGAAGCAAAGATAAACCTAGAATTTTTTCTGTAGTAATAATACCAAAAAGTACACAATTTTTTTCATTCATCAAAATAATTTTAAAACTTCTTCAAGGAAGTTTAAAATGAGCCAGTAAGGCAAAATTTCACTATGCAGTTTCCTAAAGGGTACTCCTTTTTTGATCTCCATTATACATTCAAACTCCAGTTCCTAAAACCTGATGTAATTGATTATTACCAATTCCCTATGAAATCATCTAAGAAGAAAAAAATTTATTATACAGTTGAGTCCTTCCAACCCAATGGCAAACATTGCTCCCACAGAACAGAAATCCTGGAAAAATATAGAAGGTCCTGATTTCTCCTTTGAACCCTCAGGAAACAAAAAAGAAAATTAGCAATGGGAAAGCATGTCACATTCAAAAGAACAAAGGAAAGAGATGTGGCAGAACATTTTGAAAAGAGGAAAAGGACTTCAATCTTGGCTTACCTACCTATAGAGAGAATGACCTTTTCTATCCCTTATACTTTGTTGAGTTAATTAAGCTGCTATTTTCTAGGCATCCTATAATTACAGCTGGTAAGTGCTGCAAGAATCCTGACAGGTTAAATGGGTCCAACCTCTACATTTACAAATGGGAAAATCAAGATCAGGAGAGATGAGGTGAATTGCCCAAGCTCACAAAACTAGTTAATAGCAGAGTAAAGAAGATGCTCCAAGTTTCCTGACTCCTATCACCTCAATACGCTGCAAAATAAACTTTCTAGCAGGGAGAGCACTTCAGAAACCAGCAGAGCCCTTGGTCTCTGGAAAAGCACAGCTACTTGAAGCACTCACTTACCCCCATGATTCTCCAGGCTTTCTTCAGCAAACAAGAGCCATCCTACTGCCAAGTAACACACAGCAGCAGAATAATTCAGTTAAAAACCTATCGAAGGGCAGCAACCAAGAGTGTTTTAGCAATTCATTCCAGAGATTCCACTTACTGGCTGAGGGAACTATGTAATTTGGCTTGCAACATTTTTATTGAAATAAGAATATTTAACAAGCCAAAACTGTACAAGGAGCTACATAGAAGGAATTCTGCAAAATAATACCGGTGTGTTGAAGTCTTCTTATTTGAAAAGCACTCTACCAGGCCCTGTGAGAAAACAAAGACAAAGGAATAGTTCCTTGAAGGCAGGGACTTCCCATGTAGATAGGCAAACAGACTAGAACACCTAAATAATGATAATGATATAAGCCCTCAGTTAAGGATTCAGAACATTTTATGAAGGAAATCCTCCATGAAGAAGCACTCTCTACTAAGGTCACACTGACTTCTTTTAAATTCTTCTAGAATAAAAGCACGCTGTAAATTTTTTGTTACATCTACTACTATTACCACTTTTTAAAAATGCCAAGTACTTTGTCTTCTTTGAATTAAGTTATTAGTGTCCTAGTCTTTGAAAACTGTATAATTCCTCCCATTTCCTTCTCCTTGAATTGAATGAAAAATATGGAGGGGTGAGGAGAGTAGCAATCAAATCTGACTGTGACTTGAATCAAGCAAATTCAATTTTTTCAACAGCCATTCTGTGAAAAGATCACCGTGGTGTCTGTCCCTGAGTTTAAGGAGTACAGGGTAGAGAGTAAAATGGACAAGGAAACAAACCATAATACAATGTGGAAAGTACTGTAATCGAATAGTGCATAAAGCACACGGTGGGGGGGGAGGTTCCCAGGTAACAGAGCAATTAATTCTGTAGGGAAGGAGGAGCTGAGGTCAGGGTCAGTAAAAGGTAGAAAGGAAAAAACAATGGCACTAAGCTTTCAAGGAAGAGGAGACCCTGCCCCAATCAACAAGCAAAGCCCTGGAGAAGTGAAAGGGTATGTGTATTGAGGAAGTAGCAAGGGAAATGATGGCCAGATCCTGGATTCCATGGAGAAGTGGCCTTGTATGTAACCAGAAAGGTAGCTGGGGCTAAATGGTGAAGGTTTTTTGATGACCTTCTAAGAAGTTTAGACTTGTAGCTATAGGCAGTGGGAAACAGAGATTTTTTTTTTTTTTTTTTAATCATTCTAGCCATTTTAAGTTGTAAGATTCAATGGCATTTAGTATGTTCACAATGTCATGCAACCATAACCACTATCTATTTCCAGGACCTTTTCATCACCCCAAAAGGAAACCTGCCTCCATTGAGCAGTCACTCTCCATATCCCTTCCCTGCTTTCTGTCTCTAAGGATTTGCCTCTTCTGGGTGTTTCATACAAGTGGAATCATACACTATGTGGCCTTTTGCATCTGACTTCTTTCACTTAGCATAATATTTTCAAGTTCTTCTATGTTGTAGCATGTATCAGAACTTCATTCCTTTTCCTGGTTGAATAATGTTCCATTGTATAGATACACCACATATTATTTATTCATTCACCAGCTGGTGATCATTGGGTTATTTCCAGCTTTTGGCTATGGTGAATGAATAGTGATGCTCTGAACATTTGTGTACAAGTTTTGTCTGAACACCTGTTTGCATTCTTTTGGCTATATACCTAAGGGGGGAATTGCTGAGTATATGGTAGTTCTATGTTTAACTTGTTGAGGAACCCATCAGAGATTTCTGGTCAAAGGAAAGGCATCGTGAGAGTACTTTAGAAAGATAAATGTACCTAATACAGAGATGGTTCCCCAAAGATCCACCAAATAGTTGCCCATTTGCTCCTTCCTACTTTTCTTCGTGGCCTTCTTCTCTCCGTTCTTTTCTTTCCTGCCTGCTCTTCCTGTTATTTTCTTCTTTTTGAACCTAAAAGTTGGCATGCAAGCTGGTGGGCCAAATATATGCCCACCCACATAGCTTGTGGCTTAACACCATCTTCTGAGACTTCTGTGCAAAAATCCTGCTAGCTCAGCCCAGCTGCAACAGTTCAGATTGTTTTCTTGCTTTGTAATTCCTGCTCTGAGGAGGTATCAAGCTTTATTAAATAGGCCTATTGGTTTGGAATGAGAGGTACAAAGGAGCATTAGCGATTCTGTCAGGAAATGTGAGGTCACAGGAGTGGTTTGCCTTGAACATCCCTGTGGAGGTGACGGGTCCCCCTTGATGCACCCTTCCTCCCTCCCACTCCTGCAAACACCCAGCCACAAGCTCCCTCCTATGGTGCCTTCCAGGGTTGTAATTTAAAAAGCAAACGATTCTTCACAGAAATTTCAGGGACTGTCTAACTTCAAGTAAGAACTGCTAAGTTTCTCAAATTTGGAACTTGTGCCTCTATCAGCACACCAGGACATGAGCAATAGCAAAGAGTGATTTGCTCATTTTCTTCCTCCAAGTTGTTGCAGTTACAGATAGATGCACTAGGGAAGCTGCGATGGTCATCACGGTTAGCAGTCCAGGGATTTGAATGCCGTCTGTCGCTGTTGTTTTCTTCCAAGAAATTAAAGCCAGTCATATTGTGGCTTGGACAGATTTAATAAATCGGACTGGTTTGCAGAGGGGGAGGGGCATGCTCAGAATGACGACCGGCCCAAAGCTCCTCTCCAAAGCAGTGGGAGGGGGCGGCAAAGGCTGTGCAGCGGAGAAGCACTGACCCGCCAAGCCACTGTGTATCAAACTTATAGCAATTGCCCCATCTGATCTCCGAGTATATGGATAGTCCTTGAAATGCATAATTGCAAGCATTTTAAATCCCATTTTTAAAAGTGTACTCATTATAAATAAGCCTCCCTAGAAACAACTGTGTGGTCTCTGAGTCACTAGAGATTAAAGAGTCACAAACAGCTCTTCAGAAAGAAAAGCAGAAGGCTTTCAGAACACATCCACGGTCCACCAGGCAGGACGTGGAGAGGGAAGGTGGTAAAGCTGGAAGAGTTGGCAAGAAATCCGGGTTATCTCTCAGTCCCATCCTCCCTATGGATGATGTTGATTCACTCCTGCCCTGGCGGACTCAGTGGTTGTCCATACAAGCAGCCGCTCCTCCTTGGCTTACCTTGAGTCTGTTTGGGTATCAGGTAGCCAAGGGCTTCCTGAGGAGCCCCTTCTCCTGCCCCAGGGGGTGAAACTTCATTGGCTGTTATGGGTTGAATTGTGTCCTCCAGAAGATAGATGAAATTCTCGTACCCAGTACCTCACAAGGAGACCTTCTTTGGGAATAAGTTCATTACAGAGGGAAATAGGCAAGTTAAGATGAGGACATACTGGAGTAGAATGGGCCGTTAATCCAATATGGCTGGTGTTTCGTTTCCCCAGCTGCTCCCTATGGCTTCTCCTTCCATGTCCAATTTCCTCTGCCTACAAGGACTTCAGCCATGTTGGATTCAGGCCATCCTCATTCGGTCAGGGTGCACCTTAACCAACGTCAACAAGGGGCCCGTCTACAAATGGGGTCACATCCACAGGACCAGGGGTTGGGACCCGAATGAGCCTTTTGAAGGGGATATGATTTAATCCTCAACAACCCCTGTCCTTATAAGAGGGGGAGAGGAGCCACAGAGAGAGACAGAGCAAGAGGGTGGCCATATGAGGAGCCTCTGCCTCTACAAGCCAAGGAACCCTGGGGCCACCAGAGGCCAGATTCCTCCCCACAGACCTCAGGAGCTTGGCCCTACCGATGCTCGATTTCAGACTTCCAGCCTCCAGACCGGAGATAATAAATTTCTGTGGTTTTAAGTCACCCTGTTACAGCAGCCCTAGGAAATTAAGACAATTGGTCTAAAGGAATCTCAGTCATTCCGTTGCACATTGTCAGAGACTGGGTTGGAGTGGCCATGTGACGTAACTCTGACAACGAAAACTGTGGAGGAGCCCACTGGAGGGCTTCCGGGAAATTACAGTTATTGTAAAAACCAATATCCATGGCCTCTCCTCCTCCCCAGCCTTCAGACTGCTGTGTGAGGAAGTGATTCTTGGAGCTGCTGTGACCAGGAAGAGACAAGCTGCAGCTGCCAAAGCCCGACGGCACAGAACCTCTTTAATTAACCAGCCTGGGTGCAGAGGCTTCTTATTATGCAGGATGGTACATTTTCCTTGTGGGTTAAACCATCTTTATTTGGTCTTTTTGTTTGTTATTTGGCACTAAAAGACCCTTAACTGATAAGCCCACTTGAGGAAATAACTGTCAAGCACTTTTTTAAATTGCATTCTTAAAAACTAGACCCATAACCCAAATTATGATGTTGCATACCTAATCGGACATACTGCTGCACCTGATCTGGGCAGATACAAAAATAATGCCAGAAAACTACATATGTGGAGCATACCTGGTCAGGAAAAAAAAAAATAGGCTGCCATTTTTATTTGTAAGTAGAAGTAGAAAAGTGTTCAAACAAGAACTATATGGTAATTTAGATATAAAACAGGCTCTAAAAAGCACTCATGCCACAAATTTCCAAATGGAATATCTAGGGCCTATTAGTAAGAAGCACTCAATTTCCCCCACAGCATAATCAAAATATTACTGTGGAATCATCTGTATGCATGGTTAAGAGAATAGGGGGATCGCTCTGTTTAATGCCTTTCAGAGGCCCTCAGACATATTTATTTCAATAACTGTCACATTTAGAGGGTGTACAAAAGTGTGCCTTTTTATGATTTCCCCTTTTTTTTTTTTTTAACTTTCCCAAATCATGTGCATCAGGACCTGTTCAGAGGGCTAACAGGCAATGAATGCGTTTTTAATACAGCTCCCAGTTTTCCAAATCAGGGGTGGTACCTAGGGAGGACTCTGAAGGGCTCAAGGACTCATGCCCATCATCTCCACCAGCCACCCACTCCTAAAC
Source organism: Choloepus didactylus (assembly GCF_015220235.1). Classification (NCBI taxonomy): domain Eukaryota; kingdom Metazoa; phylum Chordata; class Mammalia; order Pilosa; family Megalonychidae; genus Choloepus; species Choloepus didactylus. The sequence continues at coordinate 52,598,242 of NC_051323.1, forward strand.
TACACACAATCTAGATAAAACCCACATGCTTTCTGTGCAAACCCCCTCCCCACGGCCAACCAGACTGCTGTACTCAAGCCTCTTCTATACAAAACTGAAGGGCCTCCCTGTCCAAATGATTTATAAATTAAAACCGATTCAAGCTATGTTGATAATAGCATCCCCCTTGCCCACAGGTGTTCTGATAACATGCTTCCAGAGAGAAAAGGAGGGAATTACATCTGGTATGTCTGAATTACGTGTAATTGACAGGAGTTTGTAGCGCAAGTGAAAATCACCTACCCCGGGCATCGCAGTACACAAATCAGGTGAGAATCAGTGCTCGAAGTTCCTTTCAACTCTATGAATCTTTGATTCTACATGTGTTTATGCATTTTCCTCCCACCAATTTGAATTTCCTTCAGAAAGAAAGGGGACCCGTGAGAGTAAAGGAAATGCAACGTGACTTTGATGCTTCTTCAGCACACATCTTCCGGCTGGAGTTTATCTTTTGCTGCTGAATAGTAAACAGTTTTCTCATGTCCTTTGTTTGGTTTGTTTTGAGCACCTGACAGTACATTTCAGAAACGATCGTGTTAGCATTCACTGACGCTTTTCCTGCCACTCTTTGTAATTCAGCCTATTTTTCTAATACTTGTTACGTTTAGCCTCCTTCAACCAAACTTCCATTGACTTACAACCAAGCACAGTCTTTCTACAATCTGTTAGATGCCAACATGGATTAAATCACCTGAAATAAATGATTCTTAAGTATCCACGGCATAAAAACAAATACTGGACTCCAATTGGCCTAGACTTAATTACTCTATGAATGGCCATCATATTTCTGATTTTTGTTTCCCCCTATGGTTTATTTTCTGCTAGGTCAAACGATCATTCTGATAATATGTTTCATAATTTTTCAACCATATGACAAGCCATCGATTCTATTGTTTTTCAGGGTAACGTCACTGAGTAACATCTAACAGGATGCATGCTTAAAGTTCCATGACAATTGTAGACATTACTGTAAACGGTTTTCAAAAATGTGAAGGCTTCAAAAATGGCATTCAAACTCAAATTAAACAACAGCCCACTCCCACATAGTCAGACCCTCTTCCTCACTGCTTTGGGTGTGGTGGCGGAAAACACACCCCCACAGGGAACTAAAAGGATTCAGGACCCCATATCCTTCACTAAGCAGCCTCTTATTTTCAGGAACATTTCTCTTCTACTGCTCAGTAACATTTGTGACCGACTGTTGATTGAAGCAAACACTCCCATTCCCCTGTACCAAATAAAACTCGCCCTCCCTCTCCTGTTTATCCTGCTACTAAGTATGCAAGCCAGTGCTTATTTGCATGGCAGATGGAAGCATCGGTGTTGACCTGTTGTAAAAGGACAATGTGACCTGTTGTCACACTGTGTGTGACCTGTTGTAAAAGGACAATGTGACCTGTTGTCACACTGTGTGTGACCTGTTGTAAAAGGACAATGAAGCCTTCTGGAATAATCTATACATTAAGAATTTCCCACTTATATTTCTGGAGTCTCTTTCCTTTCCACCTGTAGAGTGTCAGATAACTTGGAGAAATGAGAAAGGAACATATTACGTCCATCAGGTCCTTAGGGGAAGAAATGAATTGCTTGATTTTATCTATAAGCAACTATTTCAAAGTCTAAACAAAAGAGAGGAGGGGAGACATCCAGCAAGTTACAGAAAATAATTCAGAGTGTCTCTGGAAATTCTAGGTAACGGAAACTAAAATGTGGTTTATGTTGTTCCCCTTTAGTCACTTGCTAACACATGCCTTGATGGATGTCCCTGTGACATTATTGTTTGGTCTGCAATCAGCTTATCTGGCTGAGTTACAAGAAAGATCGAGTGCAGCATGTAGTTTCCCAATACTCTGCAGCAAACAAAGGCTGTCAGCTTCATGACGATGACACCAACTCACTCATGCTCCAAGAATTTGTTACATCCTTTTAGTTAAAACTTGCAATTAAACACATTAATCACTGCAATCACTTTTAACCACAGAGACACTCTATATGAAAGTGAAAAACTACACTATCATAAATTTCACCGGGTTTTGAAGATAAAGTCCATTTTCTGTTTACAAATGCCTTTATTTTGATTAAAAGTATATATAACCAGCTGCCCAAAGCTTTAGACAATACTAGTGGTATGGTGTTTATTTATTAACTGTACAAAAAACAAAAATTTTAAATCTAAAGCAAGTCTACTTAGTTAAAATGACCTTATCTGAATTACCCCAAAATATTGAGCTAAAGATTTTTTTTCCAAACATGACATATTTGCTGTTTGTATTATTTGCTGATTCTCCAGTTTGGTTGTTCTCAACTTTTTTCTTCCATCCCACCAATTGCCAGTGATTATGGGGTTGGGAAGAGAAGAGGATGACCCAATCGGATTATTTTTACTCTTTTAACCAGAAAATAAAGCAAGAAAATGGGCCTCCTGGAAATTCACACAAATGATAATCAAAGGACAGTGGAGTTTCTCTGAAAGATAGGGTTGGCAGAAGGTGGGGTCAAGGAATGAGGAGGCACCCAAACCGAGGTCACAGCTTGCTTGGCGGAGATCAAAGATGGGATATTGGGGGCACACTGCATTGCAGATGTACTCGGAGATTAAAGAGAGTTCATTCTTGGGAACCGTTAGGAAAACCCTGGGACTCACCTAAATTCCTTCTGTGTTCCCACTACCGAGTCCAAAATCTCACACTTGATGTGAATGTTGGGAGTTCCATTACTCACTCAATGGATTGTCATGTCCAGGTGCTCCCCAGCCATAGCTTTTCTTCTATGGCAATCAAGAACACTTGCAATTATGAGCAGTCTGCCTGATGGAGTTCGAGAGCTTTTTTTTCCCGAGCTTTGAAGAAAAATCAGTAGCTAAGGAATAAAATCACAGCCATTCGGGTATAATTGGATGTGAACTTTCTATGACATAGCAAAAACTGTTTTTTCCCATCTCAAGGCCATTGCTAAATGTTATCCATGAGACATGGTGAATGAAAATGTCAACGATTTTGGCTATTTTTATCACAAACCACTGAAAGCACCATCTACTTCTGTGTTTACAAATTACTCTTAAAAGACAATTCCTGTGTGCAGACTTAAGAACGGAAGTAAATTCCTTCTTTTTCTTCCTTTTTTTTTTTCTTTTTTTTTGCTAGCAGAATGGCAAGTGAGAATTTAACTCCTGTTCAAGACAACCTTCATGAGAGTTAGCAATAAAATGTGTTGAAACACAAGACCATCACACTTGGATATGCTCAGCCTCGATACACTGTGAGAGAAGACCAAACTACAAATCCAGTCATTATGAGTTGCATAGCATCAGCTGGCAGTTGCTTAATCAAAAAACACTCATTTAATACCACACCCAACATCCAGAAATGATATGAAATAAAAAGCATTTTCTTCTCTCTCCTGTGCAGTAGAAAAGTGCATGCTATAGCAGTGCACTGGGAGACCCAACATAAATTTCAGCTGTGATAGGAAAAAATCACTCCCTTCTCTGCCAATCAGAGATGAAGAAGTCTCCAAAGTGGGGTGTGTACATGCCAAGGGGTACACAAGCAATCCATTGGCAGGTGGGATAAAAATAGTTTGACTTCTAATTATATTTATTACCACATCCCTTCAAAAATTGTTTTTCTTTTCTGTTTTATGATGCATACAATGTGTTAATACAACAGTCCATGCACATACTATAAAGATGAATAATTGTGAATAATATGGGGTGATGCTCAAAAAATATTTCAGTGGCAACTTGCCTAGAGAAAGAAACAAAAAGACCTCTTAAGAACACTCCAGAACAGCCAAGAAAACAGCAACATCTTCTGGCCCAAGAGAAGGTCTGAGAACAACATGTGAATTTCCGGATTGGGGAGGAGAAACCATGCTGCCCTCTCAGCTTCCCAAGATATAGCTGCTCCTGGGAGATAATTATCCTAACACAAACAATACTTTGATCTACAAATGAGCTGAAGAAAACCATCAATCTACTTCTGTGTCAGGTAGAACTTGGTGGGTCCTGTACAGACTATTAATTTCATGGAGAATAAGCAACAGGGGAAGCAGATAAATCATTAGCAGAGTGAAGAGCAGACCCAATGAATTCCTATCAATTCTTCCACTTTCTTTTTCTTGCAGGGAGAAAAATGACAAAGTATTTATGTCCCACTGTCTTTGATATCTCTGTTTATCTCATTAGGGGGAAAGTGCTTCTGAAACCACTAGGACATGTTTTATGTCAAGTTTCATGAATTCAACCCCAAATGACTTCTACAAATTAGCAGATTATGAATACAGAATTATAAGCTTTACAGTTCTTAAACTCTATCATTTTCAATTTCATAAAATAAAAAACACAACATTGATTTTCCTTTTGTTTATTGTAGGCAGTATATAATTCTAGAATTTGACTTAATAAACAAGGTACATGAATTTGAAAAACAATGTTAACTGTTTTTAATGAAAATTTTTAATTAAAAAAATAAAAAATTAAAGTTAAGGCAACTACAAAAACACCTGGAACTTTCAGTGTAAGTTCAATGACTCAAACTCCTATTCAAAATTAATTTCTCCAAAGTTCCCCATAATGTATTCACAAATCCCATCAATGTTTATTTGTTAAAGTCAGTTTTTTCAGTAACTGAAAGAAGCATCGTATAATGAGTCCAACTGAATCTCCTTCCATCTGTCCTCCTATCATACTGTTCATCCATTATTTTAAACATGAGAACTGAGCTTGAAACAGAATGGCTGGGAGTCCCCTCAAAGGGTATAGTACTCCAACACTTTGCACAGAATTTCCCATTACTTACCTACCAATGCCTTCTCCAAGTGCTTCCTTAACCTATTAAGAGTAGCTAGGTACTATATAACCCACTAGAAAATATCAACTCCACTATTTGATATAAACT